>NW_006912897.1:0-600000 GCF_000585585.1 Capronia coronata CBS 617.96 | reverse complement strand
TCCCGGAGTTCAAGTTCGGCTCTGCAGCTGCTGCCAATGCATCTGCAGTGGCCGATGACTCTGGCAAGGGTGGCAGGGAGATCGGAACTGAAGGGGCCGGGTTGACGCCGAACGACAAGAAGTTGAAGTGATATTGATATATACCGAGTAGTCGTCATCCTTCGCATTTGATCTGGTCAAGCGGACAAGTGCAGCTATTCTTGTACGGTGTTGGAGGTCTTAGCCAGCCTGATTGATTGACCTCATAGATACAAACTTATCCACGCGCTATAGACAGACAGACCTGTTCCACCGATTCCACTACGTCGTGATCCTTAGACCTCCGTCGGATTGTTCTCAGGGGTGAATGGTTAGTATCCCGATTCAGGCCTACCAGCCCCCTGAGAGAATTGACACGTGTTAGCAAGGCGAACAAATACCAAGACACCTAGAACTTTTAGTATTATGAGATCCAAAGGCATCAGTCTTGGGTTCACCCAGGGGACCAGGGGCTGTTGATCTATCTCATTTTCCATTCCGCCAGCAGCTCGTCAATCATGATTCACAACTCTGACGGGTTAGATGTATACTGGGACTTGAGTTAGTGACAAGAAACACACACGACGCAGAACGTCAAGAAGACATATGAACCACCCCTCGAGGCTCCTTGGAAAAGGCTCCAACAGTTACTGACTAGCCTCAAGAACATGGAGTATATGACGAGCGAACCGAACGTCGTATTGTTCGTCGGTCAGACTTAGCAAGGGAGAGCCTAGAGGAGAGCAACATATCGAGCGGAACAGGGGGTGCACCGTGTTCAAACTTCAACCCGATCCCACCTCCTTTCTCTGTTCAACTTCCAGACAGGAAAGGAGGTGGGGATAGTCGACTGACGAGCCTACCTTGCACACGTGTCGAGTTGTATATGAAGAAGAAAGTATACGCTTCCTCGGGGGATGGATGGGTCAAGAGACAAAAGTCAAGTGCTTAGATTCGGAATGGAATGGAATAGCCACCGACTTTACTCTGTTCGTTTGATTGTGAATATATCATATCATCCTAACATGTATAAAACTGATTCTGAACCCGAGTACGACAAGATAGCTTCTGTATACATACATACATACATACCTAACTAAGGTAAGGTATCCAACAGCTTGAGATTCGAGACCTCCCCGGAATTGTTGATCTAGATCCCTACAGTCAAACAGTCATCCAACCACTCTACTTTGAGTACCAAAGCGAGACATGTCCGAGGGGCAGGGGGCAGGGCACTGTATGAACAAGAAGGGACCGGAATAGCATTTTCTTTTTCTTTTGCGGATTCATGGAATTCGTCCTTTTTTCTTTTTCAAAGGGGGCCGCGTCTGAGAAAGAATCATGACAAGGTTCAGACTCCTTCTTTCTGTACGTGAACCTACCTACCTACCCACCTATACCAGTGTGAGAGATCGTGACTTTTACTCGATGTCTGTGAAAAATAGAGCCTCTTGAAGGCCTGGGGCGCCGACTGAACTAAACTCATGTAAGGACATCCGCTTTTCAGATATCTCCACATTGACCATGACACCGAGTTTTGGAGTCGGCGCAGCTATACCCTGTGTATAGAAAGAGGGAGGAGGGAGAGAGATTTATCAAGGGCGGGCTATGCTTGTCCGTGTTAGAGATTAGTACGATTCTGCTCTATCGCAGACTCGCGGCCATAGCCAGGACAGTGCAGAAGTGAGTATGACGTCTCCTCGCCTTTTCACTTGTAATTGTGGACTGCCCACAGGCAAAAAAGGGGGCATATAGAGCACCAGGAGCCCGAACCTACCATCTTCTTCCCTCCCGAGCTGTTTCCCCTTTTGCCTATAATGTCCAATGTCCATTAATCGCCCACAAACCTGACCGCGGACTCACTTGGATGTATTTGACCATAGATGGCTCTTTTTCTCTTACAGCGGCTAGGCCAAAGTAGCCTTCTCCCACGGTTGAGTATTGTATAGGACACCAAAGAGTAGTATGCAATGCCGGAATTCCGCATTGAGGTCAAACGAGACCAGACGACACATGATCTTCTCTCGAATTCTGGACAGGTAGACAGGCACAATGGCAGGAGGACAATTGATATGTATGATCCAGATCCAAATCCAGTTCCTGCCAAACAGCTGAATTTCTGAAACAGATCTTGATTGTGAAGTGCCATTGTTTCTTTTCTTATCCTTGTTTGGCCACATTCGTCGTGTTCATCGTGTTATCCAATGGGTATGGCATCTTTTGAGAATGTCAGAGCAGACTTGATAACACATTTGCTCTGTTCTCCGTCTTTTCTTGCCAGGGGCAGAATATTGGTCGCGTAGCAGAGAGACAAATGAGCCTGTCCTGCCGGTCCTCCCGTCACTCAGGATTCTCGAAGAAGGGGAGACAACGGAGGGAACTCTGAGGCTGATTGCTGCGCACAAGAGGACCAAACAGCCTACGGAGCCAAAGTGGTCCTTATGGGTATGAGATGTGTATGTGTATGTGTATTGCGCCGCAATCTGCATGCGCCCTTTTGATAGGCGGTGGATCGCTCGCCCAGGGACAGGAAGATAGGAGAAGAGACAAGAGAGGTGCTGAGGGCTACAAGGCGTCAGATAGTTCGTGTGAAGGGGCTAACCGGCGTGCGCGCGAGTCAGATAGGTAGGTAGTAATCTATCTAGAAGTGTACTTGTTAGCCAGGGCGTCAGTCTTGAACCAAGAGGGGCCGGTTGAAGGCATCCAAATTGCAGACCTTGTTATTCCAAGTGACCTGGTGTGTTCGCTTGGAATGAAACTAGCACTTTCTGTCAACAACAACGTGCAGCTTTGTTTGATGGGTTGTACGGCTGAAAATGTCTGGCGCATGGGCCAGTATAATGCATCTCTGAAAGTGCCTGGCTGGCCCAAGCAGCAAGCCGCTACGTTCATGGGTCAGCTCGTTCACAACACAATAATGGTGTAGAATGTGGAAAATGCCCGAGGCAAATCAGTCAATCACCTGAGACAACGCTTCAGCCGCTAGTTTGAACAAGGGGGACCCCGAGTTATGTGACCCTGCTTTGAGAACGCGCTGGCTTATGAGGACAGAGACAATCGAAGATAGAGAAATGAAGGGAGCACGCCATTGCTGCCAACCAAATATGTCGAAAACATCTAGAGATGAGTACACTAGACCGTGACCAGCAATCTCCAGCCGGCAAGATAGAAAATGAGACGCGCCAGTAGGGCGCTCTTTGATAAACGCTCATCCTCGGTGCCAGGGGAGGCTGGCTGGATGCTAGAGCTGGGGCTCAATTAGCCTTCTGGTGAACAGGGTTGTCTCCCTTGGAATTCGTAAAGAGAGTTTGCCATGGTCCTCTTAGTGGTTGGTCGCCAAAGTCAAAATTCGGCACACAAAACCAAGCGAACAACAAGCAAGGGGTAGGTTGCTGTCGGACTTCCAAAGCCTGACCGCAAGGACGCAAAGAAGGTCAACACAGCCGAAAGCCCACGCGGCCACCTATCGCTCAACCATAACCCTCGGAGCACGTCGCGACAGACAAGACGGCTATGTCGCTTCCCCAGGGACCACCAGTTCATGCCGCAACAGCAGTCTTCAGTGCAGCCAGGGCTGGGACGTCTGATTAGTTAGATACTTGCTTGCTTATCTGATCATCCTGGGGTCCAGCAAAACCGTCAGTACCCTTGTCGCAGAAACAAACTTACGTGCACGGATGACACACACCCCCCGAGTCATATTCGATCAGGAACGATATTGTCAGAGATTCTCCAAGGGGATAGTTGGCCGTATAGACCGCCTGGTTTGGGGTTGGTAGACTTGTGGAAAAGACGATTGTGTCGATGGCCTGTTACTTCCAAACTACTTTTCTGTGTGATTGAGTAAGAAGTCGATGCCGAAGTGCTGATGCTGGACACTAGAAAGATTTGCCCGCTCCCATGCGTTTGTCTTCTTCGGCAGCAGCAAGCTTGTTGTCATGGCGATGCTTTGAAGGTGGGAACATCCATTACCAGCACATTGGTACAGTGGTTTGGACGAGGGCATCTCGAGCAGTACGTAGCATTCGCGACCCCTCCGCTGGTCCGCAGGGTGGCAGTCTGTGTGACTCGAAGCATACAGTACTCTGTAGGACAACATGCCTAATTCGGGAAGGCTGCGCGTCGTTGATTGTTGTAGACAACTTGAAAGCTCCATTGTAGCTTGTAGGTGTGGGTCTGCCATCGGCTCGAACGACCACGGGGCTTTCCGAGTATAGGGACTCGAGAATCCGTCACGACCAAGCATCTGGCGCCTTGAGATGAGCTTGGGCCTGAATCAGCTATGTTTTTCGGCAGTTCAATAGTCTTGCCTGTGCTTGCAGCACGCTGTTGATCCATTCTACGTACCTCCATAGAATTCCAGCAGCAAATGACATTCCGAATAGTCAGTGTGACTTTTCTTGGCTTTCTCCATGGCTTCTGGATAGTACAGCGTAGAGCATGTGACAAGGTGGAGATTGATATTGGAACATGGTGAAAATATGGACCAGCTGTGGATAACACTTACTGACAGCGGCACAGGTCCCAAAAGACGCAGAGCCTTTCGTTTCCTGGCTTTTCCTCCTTTGAAGCTTACTGACGACACATTCACTCGAAGAGTCCGCTCCACGCTCCACGCATACGTGTTGGGGAGGTACTGATTCGCAGCGTGCGTTGGGCGTGCGCAGTGGGCTAAGGAGCTCTTCAGGGGCCTAAGCCTATCCATTCTGACGGGCGGGTTTTATCGCTGTAACCCCCTGATCGGGGAGTTGACCAAATCCTCCATCAAGAGGGTCAAACAACTGAACTTCCGATGAGCGTTGATCTGCACTATGGCCCACCACCGGAAGTTGCTTTCATTGGATATAAACAATGGCGTGAGTTGGGTGTATTGATTCCAATGTTTCATGTTCATGTCATCAGAAATGCCATTCCAACTGAGCCGAAAGTGTTGGATGGAGACATCATTTCGAATCCCTGTAAGCCCTCAACTGATCGCGCCCCATCGAGACAGTAACTAGGCCTATCGACATCGGTCGAAGGGCATCTGAGCCGATTCATCAATAGTAATAGGACGATCATGCGAGAATCTACGGATCAAAGATGGCGTGTGCTGTCCGCCTTCATCTTGCTCCTAACAACCGCGGCAAGGGGTTGTGGGACTACCGAGTGACTTAGTCGATACTGTCTCTTCTCGTCCGTAGGGCGTGACGTACTGTCGGTAGTTGTAATCGGTTGGCGTGAGCGCTTAGGCCTTCGTTGCTTCAATATCTTCTGAGACCGCCGATCCCATCGAGGCCCGGGCTTACAGTTCCGGGTACGAGGGCCTCGACCGTCCATCGGCCTGGTGGGGGAACTTCGGAGGATAGGAACATTGTATTGATTTCGGTCGCCTCACCGATTGAGCTTCGATCTGCAAGATAAGATCAGCCCACGCCTCGCAGGTCAGACACCGAAGTTTGACGTAAAACATAGAGCCAACCGGATTCGTCGCGGTTCTTCACTGCGCAGAGGGCGAGGA
Source organism: Capronia coronata CBS 617.96 (assembly GCF_000585585.1). NCBI lineage: Eukaryota > Fungi > Ascomycota > Eurotiomycetes > Chaetothyriales > Herpotrichiellaceae > Capronia > Capronia coronata. Next base: position 594,482 of record NW_006912897.1, on the reverse strand, counting down.
TGGGCAGAACAGCGATGCCTGCGACAACCTTTGTTGCTGCACACCTGCAGTCATAAAGCAAGCGAACACGTGATGCTGCCTGGAGGTGGTCACGTGATGCGGATGTCGTCGAAGGTTCAGCCAACCCCAGTTGGTAGATGCCTAATAAGGTACTTAAGAGACTAAATTCAAGTAAGTTTGCGCCTACAGAGTAAAAATTCCATAGAACTAAAAGCTGAAAATGTATCTTGCTTTTCCTTCTGGTAAGGATATCGCAAGTAACTTCTGCTTCGTGACCTCGGCCGTAGCCAGTGCTCGCTCGGCTATCTATAAGAATTTGGATCTACCTGCTTGATATTCGCAGATGACCTCGCCGACCAAGCGGACGGCATCACACGAGCACAACAAGAGGCCTCTAGGTGCGCACAGCACCATTCCTCTCCTGAAATCAATCATTGCAGCAAACGCTCCGGCACCAGGACAAAAGTATATCAAATCCGAATCATCGCCAACGTGGATCCCGTCCTTTTTGAACCCATCCGTCCATCCTCCATACCGGCCGTGTCGTCGTAACCTCCAGTTCCCTATCCTTTTCACGAATTCGCCAAACCAGATCCTTGAGGGAAAGAGATAAGACACGCCTCATTTCCGAAAGACCACATGTGGGCCGTGCTGAAGTGGCCCTGACAAACAGAGATAACTCCCCATGCTTGGAGAAGAGATCCCTCGTGCTGAAACCAGGATAATTGTGTCCAGCGGAAATGAGCATGGATTTTTCAAGGGGTGAAGCTACTATTTCCAGGCAAAAGACGTGCCGCGCCATCAATCAACACTTTTCTGCCCAAGCTTAGGCGTGTGATAGCTTCGATCATCTGCAGTAAACGCGACAATGGATCTTCGTCACAGGCCGGAGCGCAGAGACTTTTGTGGATCGCTTGAGAGCATCCTGGTAGAGCATGACTGTCCATTAAGCGACCACGAAAGGGTCCTTGTAAAAGGTTCGAGACTGTGGTCGTTCTTGTCCCCCAATTAGGCGTCGAGTACAAATAGCTCCGTAGAACATCCGTGTGTGGTGGATGTGAATGGCATGATCTCGTACCGTGCTCCTAGTGAGAATGATTCTGAGCTGCCCACTGGCCCATATGAGACTGCTGTGAATAATGTGGCTGCGGAATGGGTTGTCCAGTTGCATCAGGATAGTAAGGCGTTCTCGGGCTCTGATAAAGCTGCGCCTGCTGTGGTCCAGAATCCCTGCGATCTTCATACTTCAACTCGGGCCCCGATGGCTGGCTTTGGCGCGTGTGGTCCATGTGCGACGCACTCGTGTTGACAGAGTAAGGGCTCGTCCGGTATGGCGCAGGGGGTCTGGAATCCATCGACACCGGGCTCAAATTATTGATGGGGGGTTGCATGTTCATGGGCGGGTAGATGCTGGATTGGGTCGGGGCTCTGTCGGGCATCATCGTCGGCATCGTCGTTGGGGTCGCAGGGATGGGTTTGGACGAGGGAGGCAGCGAGTTGTTGAGAGACTCATAATTTCGCGTGTAAGCAGCCTGGTCATATTGGTTGTAGTCCGACCGCTGTCCCTGCAAATGTGGTGTAGTAACGGGTGAGGGCATGTAAGTTGCTGGTACGGATGCCACGTTCATGCCATAGGCAGACGCGTTGGGCTGCTGGCCCATGGGTGGATAGCCTGGGGGCAGGTAATACTGCTGTTTGTTGTAATCTTGTAGGTACACTCCTCCTGGGTTGACTCGGTATCCGTAGGCGGTCTGGCCTCCATCGACATCGTCAACCTCTTCTATTGGGGATCGAAAGCTCTGTTTTGAGATCAGCTCGGCTCGGGGACGAATATACTGGAGATTTTCGGTTTGGGAGGGTGTTCGCAGGTTGCTCGATAAGACATCGTTGACATGATAGTAGGATACCAGATGATGGGTGACTCCCTGCACGGTCACACTCATCGTCTTTTTGACGAGTCCATCCTGTTTGAAGCCGTATGAATCGACAAGTGACCCAATAAGTTGTCTCTCAACCTCGGCTGCCGCGCTGCGCTCTCCTCCTAGGGGACCGGACTGTCCGTCCGAGAAGGATCCTCCGTCTGATCTGGCATAGGGCTCTCCAGGGCGAGTGGGCCGTCTCTGTTGCTTCTTCATGGCGCGCTTCTTTTCGCCAGGAGGGAAGGGCTTGTCAAGTTCGCGATATACCAAGAAGTTGCCGAGAATGCGACTAGGAGACCAGGTCACCCCGTCCGTCCACCTCTTGATCCCCGACGCATTTTCTTCGTAGATGAATATGCAGCCGCTCCTGATCAAGGTGCTCCGTTCTCGATCGTGCGGTCGCCGGGGCACATGTGACAGATGGCCCTGCAGACAGGCTTCAAAAAGGATAAGAGCGTCTTGTGTAGTGGCTACATGACCTCGGAATGTTGGCTGAAGGGCTGCTCCGCCAGAAGACATTGTCGAAGCTTGTCGAAATGGAGAAGTGCTAAACCACCGCAGTCAAGCTGGGGAAGTGAAGCCTTGTGGGTGAAGGTTTTCGGAGGTCGAGACTCTAATCTTAGGCGAAACTCACACCACAAGATCAGGGACATGCGTTTGTAGAAGGTTGCAAAGAGCGAAGACCCGATAGCAGAGTGGTGATGAAGAAACTCCAAGTCACAGAGCGTCTCGTAGACGTTATACGTATGTTCGGTTGGCGCTAGTTTGTGTGAAGGTGAATTCTCCCGGTCTGTGTGTCCTCGAGGCTCCCCAACCGATCGGCGCCCGACCAGAGGTTGGATCGATGAAACCAGAGGATGGGACAGAAACCAAGTCAAACCTCCTGAACCGTCGCTCTGCAGCAGGACTCAGGTTGAAATGAAGCTCAAGGGCAATGTTAATGTGTCCTCTCTGGTGAGAGACAAGACGCAGTTGATCGCGAATTCCCACCGCCCACCACTGCACCCGGAACGAGTTGCTATTTACTGAGAGGGTAAATCACCATCCAGATATCCTCGAGGCCACCAAGTGATCCGGGGCAAAGGGTTTGGCTTTTGGATGACCTTTTGGATGTTGCTGCAGGCGCACGCGGTTTGGCTCTCAGCAAGAAAGCGTGGACTCACTCAAGAGTTCGAGGGATGATCTGAAGGCCCGCTGGGGGTCGTTTGCCAGTGGATTTGCTGGTAACTGGTTATTGAGGGGCCCGCGGAAGTTAGAATTCGCGTGCCAGCGGCAGGTAAATGCTCAGCCACGCTTAAGAGATAGCGCCAAGTCAAAGTGCCTTTTTGGAGAGTTCGGTGTCGAAGCTGCGAGTCGCTGAATGGAGAGAGCTGTGGACAGCTCTGGATTATAGACTTTGTGCGTGGAGCGATCCTCTGGCGGGGAGTGTCTGTCCCTGGAGGGAAGAAATATGGTTAGAGGACTGGCCGTGCGAAAAAGATCAGGAGCAGGGTGCCAGTCAGTCGTGTCCTGCTGTGGATGACAGAACACAACTAGGGCCCGGAGAGCGGGAATGCTATGCCCTATGGATGGTTGGGTCACCCGCTGACAAGACGAGATGTACGGTGGCCCGATAGACCAGAAGACCGTCCAGATGACGGGGCCGTATTCGATATGATGCTAGTGGTGGTGGTGGTAGTCGTGGTCGTGGTCGCCGTACAGTGACCGTCCTGTCATGCAACCACCCCCGAAGAGACACCCTTTATAGCCGCGTCGCAGCGCTTCCTGGTTGTAGGATGTGCCGATCTCGTGAGCGTACTGTGACCGTCTTTCTACCAAGCGAGACCGGAATTGAATCTCAAAGAATGGCGTGCAGCTGAGCTGCCTGAGGTTGGGCGAAGTAACCCCCCACTTTACAGACTGGGAACGGCTTCGCTTCACACAACCAGCTATTGCATCCACCCCAAGGCACGCCCGTGAGGTCGTAAGGATGGATAGCCAGTGATGGGGCGATCGCCAACCGCCTGAAGCGAACGCAGAGCTCGTGCAAAGAAGATTGAGAAGCGGGGACAGACTGGCTTCAACAGGGGCACCAACGATTGACTTCCGGGAGCCCGGGGATGGGTTGATAGTCGCAGGCTTGGGCAGAGGAAGCCAGCTGCCAGCGGTAGAGTAGCTGCTAAAATATGAAGGTTTCTGACTGATCTGGCAGACAGAGACCTAAACTCGGAGCTGAGAATGTCTTATATAACATACAAGACTCTGTGGGTGTCGTGCGGTCGCGCAAACCGAATATGTCAGGTTATGATATCCGAGGTTGTCTCGCTTGCTCAGGCTCAGAGGAAAGCCGCCGACAGATGTGCGTCTTGGGAGAACGAGCGAAGAGGTCAATCCCTGCCGTTTCGTGCAAGAAACGAGAATGACCGGAAATTTTACCAGAGCAGGTCTCTCTTGCTCAGGGCCAGCATTTGCACCTGCAACTGCGCCTGCACCTGCATTTGTCCTGCGCCTGCGCCTGCGCCTGCTGCTTGCTCGAATTGCCCAGGTGCCAAAAATGTCCCCTCAACGGGCAAGGAGGTGCGCCTGACAAAAACGGGCACTACTCTGTACACACTACGCACCGCGCACTACTACGGAGTCGCTTCATCCAAAAGAAAACACAGACCACGTCGGGGGGCGCAAGGCCAGGCATGAGCCACCCAGCAGGCCTAACCACCTCACTAGACAACCCTACCGACCTTACCAACCCTACCAGCGCGACTAACATGATTGCTAGCACGGATGAATGACCAGGGGTCGTCTGGTGTGGCCAACGGGGCGCTTTCCGATCGGCTCATCTAAGTCTTTCGTATCCGACGGGACTAACCTGACACGATTGGCTCTGTCGAGAGGACCACTACATCAAGCCTAAACGAGAGTGGGCTGCACGGGTTGGCAGATGGCAGATGGCCAGTGGGATGGATGATTCGCCTACGAGTCGGCAAGTCTCCTTCTGCTCGACCTTCCATCCTGGCGGCGTTATATCGTCTTCTTTTCGTTACAAGTCCACGCACACTGAAGACAGGGCGAGGACCTCCCTGCCCTACCCTGCCCTGTCTGCCGCGTGCTGGAGGACACGTCTCCTGCGTCGCTACAACATGGTGCTCGGGATGTGGGGGAGTCCACCGGCTGAACAATCCTCCATCGCCCCCGTTCGGCCATCCCGTAAGCGAAGATCTGTGGTACATGGCAGCAATATCTATGCAAACATCACTTCCACAAGCCAAGCGAGGAAAGTTTTTGTTCTATGAGGACTTGACCAGCTGGGGATGATAGGACGCATCGGCGCATGAAGGACGACAAGCGACGTGTGAATTGGGCAGTCGATCGACAAGAGCGAGCAGGGGGGTGTCGCGGTACACTTCCTCTGCGGCGGATGAGGATCGGATACAGCTAATACAAAATGCCATCTCTCTCTCTCTCTCTCTCTTCATTCTTTTGGCGAGGATGGAGGGATGGAGGGATGGAGCCTGTGAAAGCCGTCAGCTGCCTGCTCCTCTTTCAGCACTGCAGGGGTGACGCGGCTGAGGTGCTCTCTCGTTAAAAGTGCCTCGAAACCAAGGTCGAGAAAAATTCGTCGGCGCGCCATGCAGCTCCCTCATGAGCCGCTTCGCAGGTAGAAAAGGTACTGCTTTCAAGTCTTGCCTGGTCTTGCCTGGTCCTGCCACCGTGCACGTCCATACATCTGTATTCGGCGTCCCCAAGTCGTCCTCCACTTTAGACTTTCTACCAGTCAATAACGCCTTCTGGTGCTGCAGATTAGGGCTGTGGCTGGCAGTGGGCCCTCCCGCTGGGCCCTGAGATGAGACGCAACCGTGCTTCGTGGATTGTTCTTCCCCATGTCTTGCCTCTTGACCGAACCCTCGCGGGTTCTTCTCTAGCGGCACGCCAATCTGATCCCGTCAGCTCGGTCCAGACTGTTCGAAGCCACACCTCCCCTGCACTGCGTGTTAAACCAGCCCAATCGTTGTCGACCACCTTGACTCAAGATACCCAATGTTGAAGGGCGCGTAGCAGGGGTGTTCATTGGCAAGACTCCATCTAGGACGATGGGCCGGTCATGGTATGCGGTTGCAGTAGTACTATAGGCCATATTGCGCTGGTGGGAGCAGCGATAGGCAATGCAGTGGGCTCCACCTCTTTCATCCACCAATGAAGCCCATAGTCAGGGATCGAAAGCCTCGGAACAAGAAGAGCCCGGATGGTAGTGGATGTCTGCACTTCAGTGTGGGCTTCTAGGATAGTGCCGCAATGCTAGATCCCTCTGAAAGTCTGTTTCCGTCGCAAGGCGCTGGGTACTGTCAATCCAGATTTCCGGTGTCATCGCAGGGTTCGATACAACCGTCAACCCACTCGTCGGGGACTTCTTCCTAAAGCTCTAAGGGCCAGCACTCCTGCTGGACTTTCGCCATGAGAATGTGCTGCGTAATATGTTCCTATCGGGCAGAATAATGGAGGAAGAGGTTTTGCGCAAGAGTCAGGCACATCTTCAGTGTACAGCACATGGGTAGTTTGTATTTGTAACAGCATCAGCTCTTCGAAGTGATATTCTCCCGCATACGAATCTTGTACGTCCTGCAGTACCCCTGCTTCAGGACTGTCAAGCCCACTACCGTGCTTGGAAAGGTCCGGCCGTAATATTACTGACGTTGTCTGAGACAGTGATGAATGGTGCCTTGTGTCAGGCCAGGAGAAAAGGAGGCGTGTCCCAGCACAGTGGTACTGGTGCAAGTCATCGACGCCGCTTAGGGGTACTCCCATGTTAGTGCTGCAGCCGGACAAGGGGACCATCCAGAGATTTGGGCCGAGGGGGGACAAGATGAGGGAGCACAGGATGCAACAACGGCAACAAAGCGAGTCTCCACCTACATAGCAGTGTGAGGTACATCATTCAGGTAGGTAGTTCTGCGCCACCCACTGCCAGTGCACCACTACCCCCTCCGGTCTTGAACCGGAGTGACACCGTACCAGGTAGCGAGTATGCAGGCACGGAGTATCGGCGGCGTCGCGGACTGACGAGAAGGTGTCTGTTCGAAGGCGCCGATCGAGCCGATGGGAGACGATAGGAATGGTGTGGCTGAACTTGGGCGAGGCATGTTGTTTTGCTCGAGGGAAAAACTACTTGAGTGGTTGGATTTGAACAAAGTGCAGTGAACCCCGGCACCCATTTTTAGTGTCGTAATCATCGCTGCAAGCCACCGACCTGCATCTGCGGTTCAGTTGGTGAGCCGAAAGTCTACTGAACAGCAGCGTTATTACCTGCCTGCCTGCCTGCTACTACTGGTATCCCACTACCTGATCGATCTCTTGACAGATACCACGCAGCATTATACTGCTCAGGAGTAACAGGCTACTGGCATCTCAATCGGATGCTGTTTAGTAGAGGTTGTCCTGTCTGTTTGCCTCCACAATTGGGCAGCAGTGATACTAGTAGTAAAGTGCTTCGGTCAGATGCAGTGTGCAAGTGTTCTCCAGGCGAGATGCTCCAACACCGGAATTTGGGGCTAAGCCCTCTTCGGCACAAGTGTCGAAAATAGTTTCTACCTCTTTAGTACTAGCTGACCACTAATAGCTTGCATGGGTGCCTGCGCCTGCGCCGGCGGCAGTACGTACTATCTGCGTGCTATGTAGCGAGGTAGATACTACCTAGCAGGTACCTAAATGTGAGATGTCTTCACACTCTCACGAGTCCAGGTACGAACGCAATGACTCTCTCCTATCACAATCCCTCAGCTTCATTTGTCTCGATCCCCGAACAACTTCATCCACAGATCCTACCTGGTCAACTACATGTTCGTTTGTCCCTGCCTTCATAGTCCAACGATCCATAGCGGCCGGCCTTGAGTGCGGTTCCGATCCCAAGTCACTGAAGGACGCATGCAATCTCGTCTACCCTCCAGCATTCCCTGGCACTCTGATGTTGTTGGGAAGGGGAAAATCCGTGGGCGGTTCTGGCCTGCGGAAATCCTCCATCCTTGTCGTTGATCCTCCTACCCAATCACGTCGAGCTCGTCTCGTTGCAACCTCAACCGCATTGGGAAGTTGGGACAGTCAGGTCGAGCATGGGAATTCCGGCCTGAAATCTCGGTACTGGACATGGTTATTCGCTGCTTCCACTAACCTGATTGGCACGTATCGCGGCTTGGCCACACGGAATCCCTGGCAGGCAACATGGTATCAGGAGCAAGGTTGTATCGAGCCATTCCCGCACACGTTCGAGAATTTGTTGTAGCCAAGTGACGGCAACATCTTATGGAGCTTCGTCATGATCACTTCGCCCATCCATGCCGATTCGGATACCTGTGAAACCTGTCATGAGGTATTACACTGGGCTCGCCGTCACCAGGATGCAAGACGTTCGGGTTTCTACTTCAAGGTAACCTAGATGGGACCCGGCCGGACTGGATCCCTCTTCTGTGTTGGATGCCGATCCATTGTTGGATACCACCTGACCAGAAGAAGAGTAATTAAGGGAGAAGTTTGTGTGTGAATACATGCCCCTGCCGTTCATCTATCCCAGTATGTGAAGATATGTGCACACTCTAAAGCCAGGGTCAGGAACTCCACCTATTCAGGAGTCAAGGTGTGTGCGTGCCAAAAGCTCAGCAAGAGGCCCATGAGGACAACCACTCTTCTGTAGGTATGTTTCGAGATTTCCATGGAGCATGGTGACAAGTTGAAGGGGAGCAAGGGGGTTGGAAAGTTCTGAAGAAAGGCACGCGGCCCGTCGGACCTTACGCAATGTTTACCGCCGTGGTCCAGCCTGACTATTACCGCGTCGATGCCTCTACTTTCCCACGGTCGGAATCGGATCGTGTGATAGTGGAATACCAATTCCTGCTCGGCAGACGTCTTCGATCAAGTTTGCAGAACATCGCAGTTACAGAATGGGAAGGCTCATGCTGTCATTCTTCGAGCATGAATGATTGATTCCCGGTTGCTATAACCATTTTCTTGCTCCAACGGGGTCCTGACTGGCGTCAAGCATTGTTTGATGTCTGTTTGCAGTCGACCATCCAAGTTTCTCAGCATCTCAGTCCGTTCGACCACACTACTAGCTGGTAACTGTCGCCAAGGTGGAAATCATCCTTGTTCAGGTCGGGAGGGCTTGGCCGGCATCAATATTACGCATCATGTTGCTGTCCTCAGTTCTCTGGCTCGCCTCATGAAAGCGGATTCACATGTTGTCTACCTATCCACAAGAGACTTGATTGCATTGTCATGCCGAAAACTCTCCTTGCCATGCGAGAAGGGCTGCCTTGTTCATGGATTCTGCCTTCGTGCGCTAGCTCCAGCCTCCCTACCCTAACGATAAAGCCAACTGCCAGCATCGACTAGCCTTGTATCAAGGCACTGAATTGACTTTGGGAACTGGACGAAGCGAGTCTGCAGCTATGCCAACTTGGACACGCCATTGTCGAACTGAAAGTTTACGCCTCCACAATGGCCATTCTATCTGTATGATTTGTCCAATCACTCAAGTTGGTTGCACTAGGCTTTTCAGGCTGTCATCGCACAAGTCGTGATGATAGCCGTGTTCGTTTTCAGTCAAACATGGTCCACGGCTTCTTCCCTTCAAGCCGCTCCGCAGGATATCGCATCGGGACCGGCACGAGATGATCGAACATCTCAAGGCCTGCCTTCTGACCCATGTCCTTTTCCTTATTGTCAGTAGTGCTAGGGCAGTTGTCCTCTGCAGTCAGGGGAATGATAACACCGCACTCCCAGTTACGACAGTTCAACTTTGGTTGTTTGGTGGCTTTGTCCTGCACCAATCGTCCCCTAACATCAGACAGCCGTCAGCTCCGAGTCTGATGATTTTTGAGGCCAGACCCTCAGCAAGCAAGGCGGCCGACGAGGCAGAAAAAGGAGTAAGTTTGGGCTTACCAGGCGCTTTCGGACAAATTGGCACTCCCCACGTATGCCCATCCCATCTTTGCGAATCCACCGGTCTCCACCGGCGCTGCATATCGCACAAACATGAGCTATGGGAATGTCAGCATTTGCCATCTCCTCAAAAGACACGGGCCCGTCCGGCTTGAATTGCCAGCCCAAGGGACTCCAGTGGGCAATCTGCCAAACAAATGCATAACACATACCTTGTTGTGCATGAGTAAACCTTGACGAACGCTAACGCAGTCTCGCAGGTTCGACTGAGGGAATTTACCATTCTGCCACCACTTGGACGAGAAACAGATGGTCCCAGCGTTGGCCGGCCCTCCCTTTGAACGTCTCACGGTTTCGTCGCTGGGGTAGTAGACCCGCATCTTCTCCTTCCAGTCATAATGATAATGACGGTGATCGTGGTCGCTGTCGATGTCAACATGCTGCTCGCCAGAATCTGCGCGTTTTGGAACCGCCATCCGTGCTCCTGAACCTTTTTTGGCCGCCGAGGTACTACTGGTTATGCGTTTGCTTGAGCTCGAGCCTGTGCGTCTGTTGTATTCCTCTAGGCCGTCATCCCCCTGAGCAGCCAGATACATGGAACTCATGAAGTCGTCGGTCAGACTGCCCAGCGAGGAGGTCACGTAGTCGAGCTCGATAGGGGCGCGATGTCCACTCCCGCCACCGGCAAGACCCAGGTCGGTGACGGTCTGGCCCAGTCCGCAAACTCCCGTCGTTCTCCAGCTCTGGCCCAGCCCTTCTGGCAGTCCACCACTGGCACCAACGTGCATTCCGCCGATGGTGTGCACGAAGCCCAGCTGTGCCGTCTCGCTGAAATCGAACAGCTCCAGTTTTCGGATCACATCGTTGGGGACGCGCTGCGCCTTGAGAAACGTCGTGAGGGCCTTCTGAAACTGTGTTGTCGCTGTTGCTGTTGCAGAAGTCGTCAACGTCGATGTCTTGTCTTGACCCTTGCCTGGACCTTGATCCGGTTGTGCATTGCCGATGACAGTAGGACCATGCGTCGCGAGGTTGGCAAGGCCTGTTGCTGACGAGCCCGGCTTCTTCATCGGCAGATCGATCAACCAGACTGTATTCTCCATGAACCCGCCGACGCCCCAGTCGAAATCGACAAGATTCGCTGTCGGCACGACGATACGGCATCTCGGTCCTCCTTCTTCTTTGTAGAACAACAGCATCAGCTTGCTGTGCATACAGTTGACATTGGGTTCCATAGGCGGGAAACACAGCCTGACATTCGGAATGCCCTGGAAATCCGCCTTGAGAGCCTCTCGCTGCCCGGGGACTTTGGCGTGCATGACGAGCTGGAACTTTGTGCGTTTCGTATCGAAGTGCTGGAAGAGCCAGTCGAAGTTCCAGATGAAAGAGGACAAGAGACACGATTCGAGCGAGGAGGCCGGCGAGATGAGCGTTGCAAAGTCGATGGTGTTGCTGTTGCTGTTCGGTTTGTCTGCGCCATAGCCTTCAACATGTGTTTTCAAGACAACGCCTTTAAGATGGTAGTTCTGCCTCGCGTCTCTTGCAATTCCCCCTGCTTTCATAGTGCTTGGAACTGTACCGTTGTGGGAGGTGCTACCGCTGGGTAGGACGGGACCCTTCTTGAACGAGGGACCTGTCGTCGAGGCCGAAGCAGACGCAGTGGTTGAGAGTTGTCGCTTCTGGGCGGGAATTGATTGAGTGTCGCAAGACCGTCGAAGCGGTGGAGGTGAGATCGTTCCCTGCGCTCGTGGTCCAGAAGCGAGATGGTCGACTCGTGCAGCTTTGTTTCTGTTGCTGCTGGGACCTGTAGTGTCCTCGGTTCCGCCCCCTTCACCTTCACCTTCACGCTTCCTCTTCAGTCGAGCGAGACGCTCCGCTTCCATTTGTTTGCGGTCAAGGCCGGTGAGGTGGAATGAAGAAGGAGGAGGATTTGAGGTCTGCGTTACCACCTTCGCTTCCTTGGAGGACGGGGCCATCGTCGAGGAGCGTGGTGCTGCCTGCGGTAGGGCTCGAATTTGGGAAGACGAAGAAAAAGAGGTCACAGCTCTCGGCGAGGGAGAAACGGTCTTGTCGTCGTCTACATCGTGCAAGAGGGTTTGTTCTGCTGGATAAACAACGTTAGCTTTTGTAACAAAAGGAGAAAATGCCACGCACTTCGGTCCACTACACCTCCAGTACTGTACTGACCTCTAGTCTGTGGATCTCTGGTGTCTTTGTTGTGATTGTTTCCTGAAATGCTTGTCGCATTAGGAGGGATTGTAACTCCTTCTGTTGCACCACCGACTTTGTGTGTGAATGTTCTTCGCTTAGGGTCGAGCTGTTGTGATGATGACGAAGCAGCATTGTCCACGGTATCCAGAGCTTGATCGTCCCGTAGAGATAATGCAATCGCTCTTCTCAGGTCTTCTTCATCACTCCGGTTCGCGTCGACGGCATCCGATGAGTTTGCTCGCATGTTGAGATCGTCGTCATTGTCAGACTCAAGCAACGACAGGTCAATTTCGGGGATTGATGCTTGTTCTCGAGCTTTGCCTTTGCCTTTGCCTTTGTTGTTGCTCACAGCTAGAGATCGTCGAGCACCTTGAGTCAATGCTCGAGAAGTTCCGCCTGATGTTGATTGTATCTGGAGGTCATCGTCATCGTTGTCGTCGACATCGCTTCCAGTTTCAGTCCGGCTCCCTGTGCTTTGCTCTTCAGCTGAGCCTGCCTCCAAGTCGACAACGTGGGTAGGGATGGCTTTGTTTGCACGTCCCTCGGCTAGAGTGATATTCGGCCGCGGGGAGATGATCACATTGTGTATATCTATAGGCCGGTCATCCAGCGTGACAGTGTTCGCTGCCGCGTCTTGATTGTCGCCTGTACCGATCTTCTGAGCGTCTTCTCGTGCCCACTTCTCCTTGAACCGGTCCATCAGGATTGTCATGCGCTTTTCGTGTGTCACTGCGGCTGGGATCTCATCGCCCTTTTCGTCGAACTCAACAGGAGAGAGTCTGCAACCGCGACATTTTGACTGGCCGTCCGGAATGAGATGTTCTTCATATTTGAGCGTATCGAGGTCGTATCCACCGTGCAGCCGTCCTCTGACAGGGACTTGGTCCGCAAGTGAACGACCGCTTTGTGTCTCTGAGATCGACTGCGGTGCACCTGGACGGGTCGAATTTGTGCTATTTGATGGAGCAATAGCAGCAGGGACAGTATTGATCGCGCCAGAGTCGTCGTCAGAGGATAGATCGACAATATCAGGAGGAATGGTATTGGGCGGCATGGCTGTAGAGCCAGTACTCTGGATGGTGTCTGGCACTGGCAGTCCTTGACCGGGAGAAGAAAAGTTGTGAATCTGATACAGCGCGTGGGGTTTGGTGTCTCTTATCCGATCTGTAAACTAGCAGCCAAGCACAGGTTTAAGTACTGGCGCATCTGTAGTTTGTTGGGCAATGGATCTTGATGGTGTCGGCAATCTGCATATCCTGCGACGATCCGTCACCGACACAAAGAAGCAGAAGATGCTTTGAAAATTCCAGGTGTGGAAGGAGAGGAGAGAAGACGAGATCAGAGTCAAGAAACGCCGATTTGAGTTTGCCCTCAGAGTGACAATTGATGAGCGAGGAACCGGATCTTTGAGAAGTGCTCGTGGCGTGCCAGTAAGTGAATAATGTTGCTGTTGTGCTGCTAAGTTGAAAGAGTCGCCGCGCATGCATGTGATTGTACCTTATGCTGGCAGCCTCCGTTTCCAATCGTCCAAATAGTCGATGGCCGTCTCTTAAGGCCGCTGCATCGTACGTATCATCAAGGCTGCCCTTGTGTGTATTTCTTCTTGCGCACCTGCAGAGAAATAATCACACGGGACCCAATTGCTGTCCTCCAACCCTTGCTCCCTGTCCAAGAGAGCAGTCAACAATGTTCGGGGAGGAAAGGCGTGGTAACAAGCATGAGAGAAAGTATCCTGTTGTTCTCTCAGAGTCAGAAGCAACCAAGACGTACAATGGCAAGGGAATTGAACTGTCTTGTCTTGTGGATGAGAGGTACTTGGAAGGGCAGAGTGGTGAGCAAGGCTGTCCAATCATAGAGGTCGCCAGCAACCGCCGTACTAGTAGTAAGCAATACGTGGAGGCCGCTGTTATTGAATGTTTTGGTTTCGGGTGGATTTGATGCTCACGACAGCTGAAGAGAAGAACGGCCTACCACCACAAATAGGTGCTTCCCATCGCTCTTGCAAGTGGCCAGAAGATGGGTGTGTGCCTGACTGAATAAGACCACGCTTAGGAGAGGTTCGTGACGAGTCCGTTAACCGCTCGTTGTCTCTGGGGCCCGCTCAGGGTCACTCAACTTGCTGGTGAGCCGATTCGAAGCACGATCCCCAAATGGCCGTGGATGGGAACATCTGCGGGTTTGCTTCGATGGTCCTGTTAGAGATGATGTCGGAGTGAGGTGGATGAAGTTGTATGCGCAGCCTACTGGTATTTACGACCTGATACAAAAGTACATATCACGTGACTTCGTGTCTTTCACGTGTTTACTGCTTGGAGGCTGGGAGGTTGATGTCTACTCTCTACTGTATCCCTCGTATATCTCAGGCGGGCAGTCTCTTACTTAGTACAGACACGAGCATTTCGTCGCCGAAGTCAAAGACTTGTATATTCGTCTGCTATGGCTTCGTGGATTCGCGTGCCTCTGTCCACGAAATTAGTGCCAACGGTCGTTTTTTTGGATATACCAGGCCGCAAGGAAGCTTCTCTCCAGATCGACCTCTGCTAGGCGTCCCAAATGTCCAGACAGGCTTTTATCATTCGTGCTTCCCATACCAATAATCGTGGTCTCGTTCGTCCTGTTCATTTTTCACCGCCTAGAAGTCCCGCCAAACCCGGTACTTTCATGTCTCGAGCTAGAGTAGCTCGAACTTGAACTGGATGTCCTTGGTGGAGATGGAGCAGGTCTGGCCGCTCCTCCTCCTGCTCCGCCAAACCATCCTCCAGTCGCAGGCGGCACTATCGGTGGCGGAGCAGGCTGCGCGCGTTGGGCACCGGCCCCTCTCCCAGCAAGGTAACCTGCAGCAGCTCCAGCGGCAGTACCTGTCCAGAAACCGGGGCGCCAACCTTGATCAGGAACTCCCCCGCCCATCCAGCCTGCATTGGCCGTTCTCGAACTAGATCCCCATGTTGCCTTCTTGGGCCGCGGAGGCCGTGGATCGTACGGAGGCGGAGGGTCGTCATCATCACCACCGCCTCCTCCACCTCCGCCAAAGAAGCCACCTCCTCCTCGTGGCCCCGGCCTTCGTCTTGTTGCTGCAGTGTCATTGCGCCAGGCATTATGCAGGCTGCGAAGGATGATGAACAGAACGAGCAAGAACAGCGCCATAAAGAGATATCCGGCGAACTTCTCGGCTTTGTTTTCCTTGCCAAAGTCTCCAAAATCGAAGGGTGATTGTGATCGTGAACCGTACTTCTCCTCTCCCTGATCCGTCAAGAGTAGTCTGTATTGCACCCCGCAGCTGCCTTTCAGAACATATGGATCTTCGCTGCTCTCGTAGCCCTCGCACGTCACTTCTGTGCTTCCGAGCTTAAACTCTTCAGGAAGAGAGGCTTTGCAGCTCCACTGGATGTTGTTCTCGTCATAGTCGGCGCCTTCGTTCGTGCAGCGCATCACGTCGACGGAGTAGAGTTTGCATATCGAGGCTGGGCCTACGCATTGTAGTTGGGGAACTGGCGCGACTCGTCTCGAGGATGTCTGTTTGCCTGCGCGGACTGTGATCGCAGAGACTTTGGAGAGGAGAACGGCATCGCGCGGCACCTTTCTAGGATTCGTCACCCGAGCGGAGAGGGCGGTGCCTGCGAACAGGAGGGTTAAGAGGGTAGTAAGTAATTTCATGGCGGCGAAGGTCGTCTTTGCAAGCCAGGTACGTAAGACTAGTGGTAGTAGGAGGCTCGAGGCATTCTGGTGAGGTCACAAACCTGGAAGAAATATAGCATCCCCTTGGTAGAAAAATAGAGCGAGGGCGAAAATCCATCAGAATTCGACGAGCCTCTCGACCCATGATAAGAATCTGGAGGAAAGAGATACTGTGGCCATAATGAACAAACGATGAGGCGGAAACTTTGGTGCCTGATTTTACTACTAGTGTTGGCTTTGCGCTTGCGGTGGCGATGGCGATGGCGATCAGATGGAGGGATTCCAATTCCCCCCAACACGCATCGCCACCAGCCTCATCACCGCCACCAACACCGACGGGACTTATAGATGGCAGTATATCCTCCTCCTGTAGTTGGATATTCTGTCCTATTGACGCGAAACGAGTCTGTTTACTCCGATTTTTGTGCTTATAATCCATGCATTCTCTTTCGTAGCTCTCGTATTCCCATCTTCTTCTGTCAAGGAGTCCTACGTAGCGATTAGAAGCCGGCTTTGGCCATAATATGCTCTGGCTAGTATATATTTGTAGCCACAGGTTCATCAACGGTTGTGCCCAACAGCATCAGAATAGCTGCGTCACTTAAGCGGAACGTTCGTCCTGTCAACTGTCTTTTAAGTCCCGAGACTGACATAAAGGCGAAAACCGCTTGAATGGAAACCCCAGATATCTGATGTCCTGGAGCGATGTTTCGTGCCCTTATTCGGTAATGCATCTCCGACACGATGCATTCTAGAAGATGCGTTTATCGTCAGGACGTGGGCGGTGGTAGCAACGTTCGAGCTGGTGACAATATCAAATCTCAGGACATCGGCTACCAATTTCCCAAGCTGGGGCTGAAGAATCGGGAAGAATAAGGCCAAGAGCAGGCCGACAAGTCTGGTCACAGAGGCCATGGTTCGTTGAGCACAAAGGTCAAAAAAGGGGGCCAATCTCTGCTTCTGCTTTTGCTGCCACGGGGCATCAGCAAAGGACATGGTGGTTCCACACAGTATGCGCGTAATCTCTCTTTGAATGTGTTCAACAGGATACAGAAGTGGAATATTGTGGATGGGAGACGACCGTGACGCTAAGATAGTTTACTGGCCTAATAGTGTGGGTTGCGACGAATGTCCAATCTACCAATCTCATCGCTTGACGACACAGAATCGACCGTCTCGAAGCCATGATAGCCGCACATCCGGTGGACCATCTCTCGGAGGTTAAACTGATCTCGACTGGCTGTAGTTCCGGACCCTCGAGGCGGGCCGGAAAGGCGGGATGAGCGATGATAAGTGTGCGTCATATCCCAGCCTTGCATGCAGACCAAAGATGTTGGCGCGAGGGACTGTCGGGCCACGCGCCATATTGACTGCCGGTTGACTCATGCATTGCACAAACAGCTGCACTCTGGTACGGGACACACCTGATGTCGTTCGAACCACATCCTTGCATGACCAGCATGACAACCGTGTGAGCATTTCAAGCACAGCACCGTGAATCTGGACATAGCAACATCCCAAATTTGAGACATCTCCTGTCCCTCGTCGTCGTCGTCCATACCGGAGAGTAAAGGCACGGTCCCGGTAAGGCTGCGGACAGCATCACTTAAACTTGTATGGGAAGGAGGGATGGCCGTGGGTGTTGAGGACCCTGTTGCAGTTGATTTCTTCGAAGTGTTCGGCGTTTGCATTGGCTGCCTCAACCTGGGCGACTCGGTCCCCTTTGAGGCTCCATTCACAGGCCCCGGCCCTGGCCCTATCGTGGTTTGGATGCTGCCAGTCATGCTAGCACTCATGTCTGTCACCCCATTAAGTTTCGATGCTTGTTGCGGCCCGTACCAAGGCATGTAGGACTCGTCCGGAACGCCGAGCCAGAAGTCGCACACGCCGCACCGTGGCAGATGTCGACCACAGTTGGGGCAGACAGTCCCAATTGCTGCGGCCTTCTCCTTTGTCAAAGGATGTTGTGCCGTTTCGACAACTTTGTTGCCCGGACCGCTGTCGCCATTCGTCCCGGCTGTATGAGCTATGCTTTGGGCGCAAAACCCGCAGACCAGGCGTACTTGCTGTTTTGCAGGCGGGATAAGTCGTCTGCCACCCTCGTCAACAGCAGCTTTCTGGCATGCAATGTCGAACCGTACTCGCTCGAATTTGAGATTCCAGCTATTGATCATGTTCCTGTAAGTGTTCTTCCAGCCGTCGAATTTGCGCACAACTTTTTCACCGTCAACATATCGTGGTATCGTAGGCGCAAGAGCCAGCACGGCAGTCTGTAAGTCTCCAAAGCGCTGGATATAGCCCGTCATCAGGTCAAACCCCTGCTGCGTGCCAGTTCCCGTAAGTACGATCCCTTCGATGTCACCCTCCTCTACGGCGTTTTGGGTTGCTTGAGAGATATACCGTGTGAGGGCGTCATCATCAAAATGTCGGAGGGCCACACAGACTCGGTATTTAAGTGGGAGAGATCCTTCCCTGGCAACATTTGCCCAGTCTCCCGTCTTGACATAAGCGAGGATGGCACGCGCATACGGGTCAGTCAGATCCTCGGCCAATGAGGCGATGGTGTCGGCCCAGTCGTCTTGAGCATCTGACTCTTCGCCGGTAGTTGTGCCTGTTTCATCACCATTTCTCCTCCTCGCAGCGCCTGCTATGGCCATTGCAAGCATCTTGAGAGATTGGGTGGAGTTTTTGCTGCGAAGCGCCTTGTATGCAAGTTTTCGTTCCAGGGCGAACATGGCCAGCGCCGCCGCCTTGGTATGTTGATTTTGCGCTACGAGCCGTTTGACCATGGTCTCAAGTTCTTCATAAGACCAGGCCAATCCAGCGGAGTGCAAGCAAAGTTGCCTGTTAGCAGCATATTCTGATGGTGAGCCCTTCACCGGGGCGATGTTCAGGCGACGAACCAAACTCTCAATGGTTTTGGCCATTTGGTTGGAGCTGGGGCCCAACGTCCGATTCTTGCCCTTGATATCTTCCATCCAGAGACCGCATACGCCAATGTAGGAGAAATCGAAGTTGTCCTGTGTCATATTGCCGTTCCTCGAGATCTTAGTCGCACGTTCGACCCATGCCCAAAACGATTGTAACCAGTGAGAATCAGAAGCGATGGCTTTGTTCCTGGATGGGTCCAACAAATAGCCGGCTTTGCAGCGCAATCGTTGCGCCGACATCAATGTCAGGATATCTGCAAGCGGTACATCCTTCTCGTAATAGCCTAGATCGGCGTGCCACGCTTGATCATCCAGACTGGACATTTTCCTCTTGTCAAGAGCGGCTTTATTCTGGCGAGACTGCTTGAACGCCTGTTTGAGCACGTTCCGTGGTTGCGCATGTCGTCGGATTTGTTCCAGAGTATGGCTCGGTTCAAGAGGTTCTGCCGCAGGCCGCCCGACAACCAATTCGCCCTTGCAGAGAAAGCCAACACTAGAGAAAGCCGTCGGTTCTGGTAAGGGGTTGGTCGAAGTGACTCGAATGCTTCCGTATCCATCAAGACCCAAGATCTTAGATTGTCCTGATTTCGTGGTCGATGTCATGAAGTCAAATGAGACGATTCTAGACTTTTCATCATGCTGGACGGAAGGACGTGAATATGATTTCGCGACTTCTTGGGCACGGTCGAGAAAGACATCGTGGGGCGCTGTCGTTTCCCAAGACAGGTCGTTGCCCGTATCCTGCTCGACATTGCGCGTGTCGTTCATGAAATCTTTGGTGATGTTGAACACTTTCATGTGTCCAGTGCTCGAAAGGACACCCAGACAGCCTCGTTCAGCCTTGGAAAAGCGTAAACTCCAAATCGTGCCAGGGCTTTCGATCACATTCTTCAGCTCCAGCGAGACCTCTGGCTGTCGATTGTCAGAGTTCGATCCGCCACCAAAACTCAAGTGCGGAGCATTGACGCGGCTGATCATGCGCCTGTCCCAAATACATATTGACGGATCGTTTGTAGGGTAGCAGGACGCAAAATAATTCTCGTCGCGCCAATCAATGGCCAGATTATGCACACAACGTGTCGCAAACTGCAGCCCGTTCCCGACGCTCGGCTCTCTCAGGTCATACAGTCTGACAAATTGGCCCTTGACTCCTGCCACCAGGAGATGGGGATCATCTTGAAAGAACTTCAAGCTGGTGATTGGCTCTCCACTTGCAAGCTTGTGAAGAGGATCCGAGTAGTTCTTCGAGAAGCCTTTACTTCCTGGGGCAGGAAGACGCTGGTTGAAATCCCAGATGTTCAAACAAAAGTCTGTCCGGACCTTGTCGAGTCCAGCCGCCAACAGATTCTGAGTATTGAGGGCCACGGAATTACATAACCGCTGACTCCTCACTTGGAACGAGAGCGAGTCTTGCTGACTCTCGGCTATGTTCAAGAGTGTGGCTTCACCACCGGCTTGTCCAACAACAACCAGCTCCTCGTTCACCGGGTGCCAGTCGAAGGCTCGGAAAGCCGGCACCTTTGTCGATGTGCAGACCGCCTCATATTGAACCTTGGCCCTACTTTCCTTGGTGATCTTGCAGAGTCTAAATGTTTTGCCCGTCACGTCCACGTATAAGAACCTCTGATCGATCCCCGGCAGGGAGTTCTGCGAGAAGCGAATGGCGGACTCCATGCCGCAGATCCCGTATATACTTCGAAATCCGACTCATTTCTCAGCGCCTAGTTTCGCGCCCTCAAGTCAATGGCGAGCATCGTCGTCCTCCGCACGGCAATGCGTATGCCCAGATACTGAGGCTTCTCTGCCTCGTAACTCGAGATGGACGTCGTCGAGCGTTCAATCCCGAATTGGTTTAGCGTGATATATCGCCAAGTGACATCACGTGCATGGCTTGTAGGCGGTGAAGAACTTGAACGGCAGAATCATTTCAACGCTTGCTATTTTCTCTCAGAAGAGAATGATTAAACTATTCTCAATCTTGACCCCGACTACTACTTCTTTACCTGTTAGTTGACGGCCAATACTAATACAGAAGATGACCGTTCTCCTCAGTTACGTCTGAGCCTAACACACGCCGCTCCTGTGGACTCTTGTCTTCGTGACCTCCGAATTCCTAGTCATGGCAAAGTATCGACCTGCTCCACGAGACGCTGCCCGAGTAGACGTACGAGCCGATACTCGCGTCGACTCATGGCGTCCTGAGCGTGGTCGTTACCGGCCAAACCGTGGCTCGGGTCCAGGGCATGTTCGACCTAGCAAAGGTCTATCTCCGGTGAGGTCGGCAGTCACCAAAAGCAAACGAGAACGAGAAACCAACCCCTCCACCCGCATACATTCACTGCGCAACCTCCTGAGCCGGGAGTCGCTACCCATGACAGTGCGCCAAGAGAAAGAACGCGAACTAGCTGCGTTGCTCCTCGACCAACAAAAGGCTCAACTGGCGAATGCCACCAGGAAGAATCTGCAGCGGTATCACTTCGTCCGCTTCGTCGAGCGTCAGAAAGCGGAGCGAACCCTCAAGAAACTGCTCAAACTGAAGGAGTCGAGTAATCCTTCCGACAATGAGGAGTCCCAGAAAAAGTTGGACAAGTCAATACACGAAGCGGAGGTGGATCTGAACTACACCAAGTATGCCCCTCTCGGAGAGAAGTACATCAGCCTATTCGTGCAGGAAGAGGACGACAAGCAGAAACACAAGTCCCAAATGAAGAAGAAGGCATACGCCATTCTGACGGATGCCCAGAGGGAGGAGTTGCAGCTCATAGAGGACGACCTGGCCAACATTGTCAGGACGGCGGGAGGGACCAAGCCACCGATGTGGTACGAAGTTGAGAAGTGTATGAAAGAGGGGCAGGAAAAGCTGGATGCGCTTCGAGAAGGAAGGCTCAGTGCAGGCAACAAATTGGCTAAGGAGCTTGCCACTGTTGGAGGAAAAGATCTGGCGGCATTGCGAAGTTCGACCGCTCAGCCAGTCGATTCAACACCATCCTGGCTTGACGACGACGGTGTTATCGATCCGGCCGACCTGGACAGCGACGACGACGACGAGATGGGCGATGGTGGTTTCTTTGAACGATGATTTGTTTGAAATGCAGCGAGAGCATGTTATGACTTAACGATTCGAGATACCCCGAAGACGAGCAAGAATGTCATGACAGGGTCCAACAACGATGGCCATTCCAGCTTTTCCGATATCCGACTTCATCTGCTTCCTAACGGTAATGCACACTGTTCATGGACCGAGTAATGCTTTCAAGATTGGAATGATATGTGATCCATCAATTGGCAAACATATGTCGTTGTTTGCAGCTTGACCAGAGACAACAGACAGCATGGACATCGCTTATACTCCTGAAGACACTTGCATCTTGCACACAGCTGCGGGCATGATATACGGCACACTCAATAACACAAGAGTTCTGCCTCAGCGCGATGGTATCGCCGAGCATGAAGAGGGCGCGGGTCTATATACACGCACACACAGCACACACGTTTGTGATTTCACAATCACAACCTTCTCTTGTCTCTTCCTCTCACTGTCGACCATCTCTTCACCTCACCAACTCGCCTACTCATCAACAAGCAGCGATCTCGTGTGTCTCATACCTCCTCTCTCCTCACAGATCCAGCCTTTGACTGACGTTCCTCATCATGGCACCAATCCCACCATCTCGCAGCATGCCAGACATCAAAGGCCTGAACAAACTCTCCCCAATCAGAGCCCTGAAGCGATCTTTGTCTCGATCCCCTACAAAAGCGAGCCCACAACCAAGCCATAGTCATGTGCGTGTGAAGTCAAAACTGAATCTGAGACAAGACAACAAAGAACCCGCCGCCAACAACGACGCCTCAGCCTACGATCTGCACAGCGTCGTCCAGCATGTTGAAAAGCTGGATTTGCACGATCCGCTCCCGGTCGCCACCAGCCCAGAAACCGACAGTGCCTTGACTGGCTCTGAAGTCGACCGTGATGCCAATGACGACGATGACAATGAAGAGCATGACGTCGCCCCTGCCTCCAGCGAGCTGTCCAGCGATGGCATGGACCACCGCTCCATGACCAACGATCTTGAGTCCAGCACGACGTCTCCCCCAGAATCAAAGATCGAGAAAGCATACTTCTCCGATCCAGACTCCCGGCTCAACCTGTGCACCAACCCGGGCGATCGGGCCATCCACCTCTTTGGGCGTGCGCAGTGTTCCCTGTCCAACTATGCCGCGGAGATTGATCGGCGCATCGTGGGCAAGTCTGCCACGAGGGACTTTGCATATGAGCCGTCGGATCCGATGCATGAGCGGGCATATGGGCATGCGGATGGGCAGAGCTGAGATGGAAGACAAGACACCAAGCAAGGGATTGATGGCCAAGGAAACAAGTTGAAGAGAGGAGCGGAACGAGAATCAATGACATCTGCCACTGGGTATGGCTCTGTGTGTGTGCACAGTGTGGCTGGAGAATCGAGATACGCTCTTTTACCGCATTGCAGAATTGAAAAGAGCCATGCAAAGGGCCCGGATGGTATTGAGCCATACCAATGAGACATGGAGCATGATATGATGATGTTGCCAGTGTGACCACTGTGCCTGCTATGCGAGATTCTTCAGCAAGGCTGTGGATGGAAGACTGAGCTGGACTGAAGTGGACTGGACTGGACTGGACTGCATGGCATGGGTAGTGTGGCTTTCCTGGCTTTTCTGGCCAGCTAGCCGCCACACGAGCATCATGGAGCTTGAAGCACTGCAACTGCACATTGAAGTTGAGCGCAATCACACTACTATGGCGATTACTGTTAGACTACGAGACAAAGACAAACTAGGATCATGGCTCTTGAGCGAAGGCGATTGCCTCAGGCATCGATTGAAAATTCGAGACACATTCCAAGGCTCTCTCTGTTCTACATGAACTGCTTCTTGGTTCGAGCCTTTTTTGCTGGGAAAGTATTGCTACAAACCACAATTGTACATCATAAATCTTGTCCACCTCTTGGAATGAGTACCAGTACCAGCACGCACTCGCGACCTCGATTGCGCCACTACCCGAGGTTCATTTGACGTCTGACTCCTGCGCGACGTTGTCCAGCGATTTCGTTGCGACCTTACGAGTCAGGCCTGCACCGAAGCCGCGCTCTCCAATCGTAGAGACTCGATTTGCCTCAGCGGCTCTTCAGGCAGTGAAGCCTTTGTGCCACGACAGCCGTGCCAGCATTGGACACGTCTGAATGGAAGGGAAGGACGGCGCTGGGCCGAGGCCGACTGAGCGTTGTCCACGATGACCCACCACTCAATCCACTCCTTGCCAGCCAGCACGATCGGCCGTCTACAAGTTGTGCATCTCCGGTCGGGCTGATTGACAAGGATGCCCAAGTCGCGGAGGACAGTGCTGGGCGAGTCTGGCGGCATGAAACTCCTCAAGTCGATCTTGGACTGCACGTTGATTTTGGCCAGCAGTCGCAGAACCATCTCGGTCAACGAGGGCACTTTGCCGAAGCCTCTCTCAACATTGAGGTCGGACCCGTTGTGACGTTGTGAAGATCCTTCCAGAATGAAATCCAACTGGGTGTGCGGCGAGGGTCGTTGGTCATGGGAGGCTGGAAGGGGGGTTTCCAGGACCTTTTCGACTGGAGGTTGGATCCGTTTCCATGGGTTCGGTTCAGTCCTGAGCTGGTGCAACTTGTGGAATCTCATCAGCTCGAGGACCTCAAAGGGCAACTCGGTCAAGTTGTTCCCGGCCACGTTTAGGTCTTCCAGATTAACCAGTTCCCGAATGCCGGGTGCGATGGATGTCAGGTTGTTCTGCCGGAGTGACAGGACACGCAGGTTCCGCAACTCGAGAATCGGCGTGGGAACCTTGGTGAATAGGTTGTTGCCCAGATACAAACGCAGATGTGGCTCCAGGTCGGTGCCGATGTCGAGCATACCGGGCACGATTTCGTCTTGCTTGCTGAGTGTTTGGAGCGTGGTGATTTCGGACGGCAGGCTGGATAGAGACATGGAACTGTGCTGGACGTCAATACATCTTCCCGGAACATACTCCTGGAGGACAACTTACGACAAGTCCACATCTTCCTTGCCCGTCTCCAAGCATTGCCGGACGATCTCGCACACATGTTCATGCTCCTTGGGCATAGTGGGCGTGGTGTGGGGCGGAAATTTTAACCTTGGTGTGCCATGAGACTGGCCCGGTCCAGAAGCACTTCCATACAGATGTGGCTGTGTTTGACTCTTCTCGTTCGCTCTTTGCTGGTCTCTGACCAACTCCTCCTCCATGGAGAAAGAGTCGCTGGACAAGGGTTCTTCCGACTCCTCAGACCCCTCACTGGCCATGAAAATACCCGAGTCATAGTTCCTCTGAAACTCGCGTTTCCGTGTACTGTGCCTGCTCCCTTCCTTGACAGGGTGCCGCTCCCACCAGGAGCCCTTGTAGGTGCGTTTCTTCCGCTTGTCGACGACGACATAGTTCTCGGCGCCCGGTGCCTGCTCGTCGCTCGAGAAAAACGCCGGATCGCTCGAGGTGGCAGGTGGCTCGTCGTCGTAGTCTGCACGAGTCCGTTTGCGGGAGAGCAGAAACGAAGGCCGAGGCGGTGTCTGAGCTGCCCTGCGAGCAGACTGGGGGACTGGGGGAAGATCGAGATCGTCCATGACGTCTTGCTGAAGCTGGAGGGCAAAAAGAGTGTTGGGGGCGCGTCAGAGCGCGACGAGGTGTATCGGTTGCTGGGGTATGAAAGTGTGTACACGTACACAGATAACGATGAACGATGCAGCAGACTCTAGAATGAGTGACAGGGCCGGCAGGGTGGCCCGGACTGAGAATGAGTGTACTAGTAGTCGGAGGTCTCGAGTCACGTCCGTGTGAGCTATGATGCTGGTGCGGACTGTAGTCGAGAGAGTGAGGCGAGTTCAAGTTGTGAGAGACAGACGCGTGGTGGTTCAGCTGTCGCGTGCAGTGCGCGAGTGGATCGCCGGCGCAGATGCTTTTGCCAGTCAGTGCCCACAGCCATCCATGTACGTTTATAGGTAGATACCATGACAATCGTCAACAACTTGAACACCAACTCGAAGAGCAGGCACTTAGTATTGACAGACACGCACTGCCATAGCTCACCGACGCGCAACTCACTGGCATTGTATGTACAGGAGCCGGGGCTGGTTTACTTGTCTTGTGCTGCCAATCGCGCCATATCGCCGATGTCGAATCTATCAAACACCCAGCATCCGAGAGATAAACTATCAGCGACGTCCATGACAGCGGGACACGGGCCGAACAATTACGCCATTTGAAATTCATTTCAATTTCATTTGGTGTGACTGCGTCACCGATGTAGCATGGGCCACCAGCACCGAGCAAGCGGGTTTGTTCGACGGCCAGATTCGAAAGAGCCAGACACTTTGATTATGCAGGCTTGATGTCGAGGAACGCGATCGATACAGACCACACTTCCGCTGAGTCTGCGAAGGACGTATCTTGGATGGGAGACCCTGATAGCGGGCGCGTAGGTGGCTTGTTTTTGTTTGTTAGGGTCAAAATGCATACTTGGAAGACGCTGTATCTCGACGACATGGCCCTTCTCCCTGGTGAAAGGATACTCTTGAGTATAGTGACTGCGGTCTATGGCACTTAGAGGATGGCAGCTGGAGGAAGTAGAACATTGGATAGAGATTTGATTTCATATTGAACACAGCAAAAGAAGTCTTCGTGTCGGTCGTTGCAAGGCTGGGTATATAAACAAACTCCAAACCACGCTTCCCTTCCTTTTCAGACCCGTTCACGAAGTCACAGAATAATGACCACTAGATGCTCTTCTCGGCTTCCTCCGATCGCTTGCAAAGCGACACCGCAGACCGCTAACTCCATAGCCAACGACATTGACCCGACACTCTCTGGTTGAGTGTCAGGTCGAGTCATCTGCGCCCCAGGCGATGGCCACACTCCCTGCCAATCCAACAACCCAACAATCCAACTGTGGACCAAACACACAAAGAAGAAGACCGGCTGCGGTCCATCAATGGTTCAAAGTCGTCCGAAAACAAAAAGTCCTCCAAACTCTCCCAGAGATGA
Organism: Capronia coronata CBS 617.96; assembly: GCF_000585585.1. Lineage (NCBI taxonomy): Eukaryota > Fungi > Ascomycota > Eurotiomycetes > Chaetothyriales > Herpotrichiellaceae > Capronia > Capronia coronata. The sequence continues at coordinate 567,789 of NW_006912897.1, read as the reverse complement.
AAATGCGAACGATAAGAATGTAGACGTCTCGGGTCCAGCAAGCTGGTGCTAGCCGAGACTATTGACTCAGTCAAGAACAAAAATGGGGTGCGAAGATATGACACCTTGTGTCAACCTGACACTCCAAAGACTTCGGCATGGAAAAACTCAGAAGCCCTCTCGTCATAACGAACCCCAGACCAAGGCGGCGGCACCGGCAAAAGCTGCCACTGCCATGTTGATCTCTTGTATGCTTGCGGCTCCGGTGGCTGCAGCGAATGTTGGTGCTGCTGTGGTCTCGGAAGAAGAAGAAGAAGAAGAAGCAGCAGCTGAGGTGAGGATGGATGTAAGAGTAGGCTTGTGGATGGTCGTTACGGGAACGTATGTGCTCGAGGAAGTCACGTTCCAACCAGTTGGCTGAACTGACCATGTGCTGATTGTGCTGGTTGTGCTGGTGGTGTTGGTGGTTGCAATGGCAGCCGCATAGGTAAGAGTCTTGGTGACAGTGAGCGTGTTTGTGTAGGATGAATAGATCGTGACTGTGGTGTCGGCTTCCCAGTCGCCAGCAGGCTCATCTGCCAGAGCCGCGGGGGCCAGCAGCAGCGCAATTGCTGCGAATACCGTTGTGAAGCGCATGTTGGTGGTAGAAGAGGTTCTTGAAGCGAGAATGCCGTTGCGAGTCTATGCGACCGGGGACAGCTGAGACGATACAGTACGTATATCCTCCCTTCCAGACGGCGATGCTCTGATGGCGCCAAATGAGTGTATGCTGATCCTGTTGGATGCTCGTGGATGCTGTGTTGTTGCTTAGAGGCGTTGCGCGCGACGACGGTATGAGCGAGCACTGCTCGAGAAGGATTGAAGCGACTGATGGACAGACCGAGAGGGAGCTCAGCAACTCGTGCGACAGCAGGACGCTATCTTGCGACTTTGGACTTTGGGGGCGAGGAAGACAAGAGGTCCAAGCATGAACATGAGCAGGGAAGCACACAAGTATATGTGGCGCCTGGGGGAAGGCTCTGAAGGGCAAGGGTAGTTAGTGCCACTGGAAGACGATATTGGATGGATCCTGGTGGACCGCTGGCCTGGCAGCCACGCAGCATGGTCGGTGGTCAGTGGTCACACCCAGCAGCAGATTGCGAACCATCACCAAAGCAGACGGCGGCGACGAGGTCGAATCGACCAGCTGCAACTGATTTGCCTGGGTGATTGATTTGAGGCAGCGTTGATCGTGGAGCCGATGGAGAGTGGCCCGGACAGCAGCAGGGCCTGTGACTGGACCATGCCCCTGCTGTCATTTGCTGACCCTCGCCTGTCTTCCACCGCCGGCCAATGCCAGCCATGCCAAATTTCCCGAGCGACGGCCAAGGTCGCCCGGCTCCAGATTAGAGGGCGACTTAGTCCCGTGGTAGTCAGGAACGCGCGAAACTCATTGGAAACCTCATCTGCAAGAGACCCCGGTCACAAAAATTTGCTGACCCAGTCTGCAAATGCGCTCGGCCGCCCATTCGTCCAAACGACATCGGTGGAAAGTTGGGAAAGCAACCAGATTTCGGGCCCTGGCAGATGCGGAGCGCTTTCTCTTCTATTTCGTCCTAATCGTGTCCGGCGACTGGACCATTCTCTTCTGGTGCTTTTGGTTGGTTCGGGGGGACGTTGTTGGCTCGTTGAGGTCGGCATGCTCCTCGCCCTAGAACCCCATTTGCAACCGCCGGTGTTACTTCGCCAATTTGACCAGCTTGCGACCAGCTTAGTTCCCATCTCCCAGACGTAAATTGTCCCGCCAGCGCTGTGTGCGACAAACCTCGCTGGCTATCATGGCCGCGAAGTTTGACGTGTACCGTACATGGTCCCGTCGACTTCAGCGGCAGTCAACCGTGGCCCAAATAACGGCTGGTCACAGAACGGGACGGTTTTTGAAATCTGCCATTCCGCGACAGGAGGAAGTGCAGCTTGCTGGAAGTGTTTACGACCTGGCTGGATCTTGAGCAAAGATTCGAGCGCGGTCTAGGCAGGATGAAGCAGTACTGTGGAAGTCAGCTGTTCGTCAGTTGGTCAAATGGAGAATCCAACGGTTGAAGGCTTCCTCATCAAACGTGAATGTCAAAGACGACCTAGACGTCCCTCAGTGGGGACACCATCGATGTAGATGGTCTGCCAGATATTATAGCGTGCTCCCAGGTGGTAACTTGGTACAGAGAAAAGTAAAATGAAGAGAGTCCCGTGCAGACGCCTGCGATGGTGCGCATTTCCCAACTGGGACTCTCGAGCTTCTTTCGCCCACCACTGTGCTTGGCACCCACAATCTCGAACCTCCGGCGACTTGTGAGAGCAATCTTGCCCTGGCAACTCAGGCCCTAATCGACTGATACTGATACCTTTACAGACGTCCGCCCATGATTGTCCCATCCAGAGCACGGTGACCGTTTTAGAAGCTGACTGCCGGCTGCTCAAAATCCACCCACCGTCCACGGGCCACGCATGGTTCGAAGCTGCTCAACGACTCTTCCAGTTCCAGTTCCAGTTCTAGCAAGTTGCGACAGAGCCTCGTGGCCGGCCCGTTCGAAGCTCGAGCTCCTACCACCAGTTCCTTCGCCACACTCACTACTAGTGAGCGCATGTGTGCGTGTGGACTTGCTTCGCTTCTGGCTCTTCGGCTCTGCCCTTGAACCCTCGTGTTACCGAAAACTCGCAATCGATGCATTGATCGCAGCGCAGCGCAGCAGAGGAGAGGTCGAGACCAGGGTCCAAGACTCCGTGTAGTCTCTAGCTCTGCGCAACCAGCATGGCATGAAGACGTCGTCGGTACCGTACAGCACGAACGAACCCTCTTTCTGCTCGTGCCTCGTCTTACCTGCACCCTCTCCCTTGCTCCATGGCAACGAAAGGAGCTACGTAGTGCCACGGCATATCGCGAACCCAACAAAGTAACATATATATATTTACGGACTAGTACCACACAGTGATATGCACATGAGGGGATGCTTCGAAGATCCATGGAACCATGACCAGTCTCGTCAGTCCCGATTTGCACAACAGTCCATACGGATAATCCATACCAACGTGGTTCAATACCCACTTGAAGAAATTGTACTTTTTGATTGCTGCCCACCTTATTTATTAATTGAACATAAGAAGTTGGGGATGGCTCCTCACTACACTCATCCAATCTATATATCCACACACCCGCCTACCCCTTTTCCAGAGTTCGGAATGCCTAGCTCAGCCAGTCGCGTAGACTCGCGTTTCTTCCATACCAAACAAGCCGAAAAGGAGAAGCAGCAAACAGTGTCTGAAGATTCAAGAACTGTCAAAATATTATGTGGAGAATTAATTACTGGATTACCTAAATAACCATAGGATATATACCTAACAACCACACTCGCTCTATCTGGGTATTGGGGAAAAGGAGAGGCTGCCTCAAGGACTGTCGGTAGAGGTGGTACAATGGCGCACACAAAACAACACTCAAACAATGTCCCAAGTAGTGCTGGACAGGTAGGTGCTCGTACATGGTATCAGCGGAGAGGATGTATGTATATGCATGCATGTGGTGGTGGGTATCTCGTCGCGGCGTGACATGAACATTCGTAGCGTATCGTCATCCTCATCGTCACCGTCATCGTTAGGGAGTCGTGGCTCTTCCAGCTCGGTTCCTGCTTTGTCTTTGTCGTCCTTGCCGACTCCGATGCGATATAGATGGCAATTAATTAGTGATTAGTGAGTATTAGGTGGCATGGGTGGTTATCAAAACCACGCTCTCTCCAAATAAATCCAGATAAAATGAGTGACCGTGTGTCGCGCCTCGCGAGGTGATGGGAGGTGAAGAACAGAATGCGACCCCCTTTGTCAGAAAATGGGGGGATATTCATCATGAGAACCGAGGAGATGACAGATGCCCGTTGACCCATGTGCCGGGGAAGATTGACTTTTGGCAAGACGAGGACATCAAGCAACTGTGCTCTGGCTCATGTCATGTCTGCCTTTTTACACAGTGGTGGCAGGGGTGGTGCCAGCAGCAGGAGCGACACCAGCGTCGGGAGCAGCTGTGGCTTGCTTCTCACCGGCACCAGCACCGGGAGCGAGAGTGACATCGCGGATGTTGAGGCCGAGACGGGTGAGGTCGACAGAGCGAATGCCCCAGAGGAACAAGGCAGCAAAGACGGCTGTTTGGGGAAATGTTAGCACGAGTTGGATAGATATCCACTGGATTGGACATGACTTACGCTTCGTCAGGATATCAAGCACACCATACGTGATGGCCTCGGAGTCGGGAGGAATGACATTGCCGCCTTCGCTGACACCCCAGGCAACCGGGTAGACAAGCCAGATGATCATCAGCCAGGCGCTGGCCACGGTGTAGTTCCTGAGGATGTCCGCACCAAGAGCGCGCGCATAGACACGGCCTTCCCAGACTACAGAGAAGGCGATGAAGCAGAATGCGGTGAGGCCGAAAGTGTAGAAGCCTAGAATAAACTATGTTAGTCACCTCACTATGTCCCGATCACGTATGATTTTAAGGGCCCACTGGGGAATGACAACTCGAAAAGCAAAGGGAAAAACAAAAAGGCAACGGAGATGTACATACCCCACTTGTAGGTGCTCTTGACCAGGGCGCCCACGAGACCCATGATCACCATGACAACGTCCATCATCAGAACATACAGGATGGTTGGGGTAGGGAGACCAGAGGCCAGCAGAAGCGTCGACAGCAACAAGGGCGTGGTGATGAAGTAGTCAATGTATCGGACGTAGAAGATCTGGCGCATGTTGCCGTGCACCTTGGGGTCGTGGCGGTCCCATTCTACCTGGATCGCGGTCCAGCCGAGGTTGGAACCCTCGGCGAAGTAGGCGACGCCGGAGACGAGCAAGAGCGAGGCCAACATGTAGTGGAACAACCGTTGAGAACGCGGCTTGGTGAACGACAGGCCCATCACGCAGAGCATGGCGGTGGCCATCACGGCGCTGACCGTGAAGTACCAGTCACTACCACGGGACGTGATGTGGTTGTTGGTCGTGACGGTGTTGGTGAAGCCATTGAGAGTGAGCGCGTGGTTACCCATTGCGATGGCGGTGTGTTTGGGGCTGTTGAGGCTGAAAGTGTGAAGAAGGCGAGCAGTTGGGAGGCGGTGGTGGTGGCAGTTGCTTTAGAGTGGTGAGAGCGGTGGCGTGGGTTCTCGCGAACAGGGGAGAGGCTCTTGTATGGCGCAAATCGAAACTTGATTGACTCGTTGTCTGTCCATATCGTCCGGAAGAGAGGGAGGCGTCTAATATAGCTGGCTGGTGGACAGAACAACGAGCACAGAGCAAAGGGTGACGTCGATCCGGGACTGGTCTGGACTGGTCACCCTGCGATAGACTTCGTCCTCATCGATGCACCTCTCTGCTGATGCAGAAACTTGCAGAAACTTTTCATTCCGATCCAATGCCGTAAGAACCGATCGAAGGCTTCCATTGGAAAATTGCTCTCGCAAAAACCGCAGAGACAAGCTTCTGCAAGCTTCCTTCCACACCACACCCCCTTTTCGCAGACGAACCCGGGTCAAGTGTTCCGTCCGTCTCCAGCGACAAGGCTCTATCTGCTCCATCTCAGGCTGAAGACAGACTGGGTTCTCGTCGGGATAGGGTCGATGTCACAAAACGGCCAACGCACGGCCCATGGAAACACAGAATTGCTCGAGTTGGACATGAAACATACCTGTGACTGGCTCATTCCGGCTGCTTCTAACCTCTGCAAGAGAAAACCTCTCCACTATCAGACGGGATTTCCCACCGTCAAGGCCACCGTTAAGGCTGCGCTTGCTCGGGTGGAATGATGTGGTGGCATGAGATTTGTCCGCCGTTGCTGTAGCGGAGCCTTGGGGATGAATGATCTTCCACGATTTTCCATGGGGCCCGCCGGATGTGGTCGGAATTCTCTGCATGTCTGTCTACAGAGTACCCTCCCTGTACAGAGCAGCTCAGGTAATACTGGTCTTAGTAATTCCCGCAGTCATGCTTGACTCATGCGACAATGGAATGCGGTAGATGTTGCGATCCATACCTGACAGAGAGACGATATCGAGCCCATGCATCCACCATCCACCATCCACCATCCACCATATACGCCCTTCCGGCATTGGGCGGAGAGGGAGTCCAACGGTCGTTCAGCCGCGCCAATAGCCAGCAAGCTGCCTCTTCCGCGTGACCAGAAGACTGACAGACTTTGTCATGTTGCAGGCCTTAGTCATGGCGATCTCTCGGAGCGAGGCTCCAGCCGCAAAGATTGGTTTGAAGACGGCAGGGAGTAAGGCTACCAGATCGAGATGAGCAGCTGTCAGTCGAGGAAATCGGCTTCCGGTCCCGTTGGCAAGGATTTTGGCTTCCGGGCGTTTCCTACCGATCAATAAGACGGTATGGATTGCCTTAGTAGTGGTTAGGTGCTGACCACAGATTACTACTCTGGGCTGATATACTTCATACCTCAATACCGTGGGAGTGGTTACTAAAAAGGCTGACTTCATCCGCTCCACTTCTTAGTACATACGTACCTAGGTAGGAAGCAGTACTGCAATACTATGGGATATCATTTTCCCACACACACGAGTACTAGTAGCGGAAACATTTCTGCGCATACTACGCTTAGTTACAAGGCACTTACGCGAGTCAAATAGATGTTGCATAGACATGACATCCACGATCTAATCCAAAGTCCATGATGCCGGCTGTCTATCAAAACAAATCACAAACAAGACTCCTTCTATCGGAGGAAGATCAAAGACAATACCACCGCCAGGACCAGGGCCAGCAGATAAAACCCCCGGGCAAGGTCTATAGGCGTCTTTCCCCAACGGTCCAGATCACTGACTATTCTGCGCTGATGACCGCCCTCGGACCACGGTTTGCTGATGCCCAGATCATCGAGGATTTGCCCCGTGGTAAGTTTACTGCCGACAAGCACGATAGGCACACCGGTTCCTGGATGGGTGCTGGCTCCAACAAAGTACAGATTTTGTAGATCAGCGTGTTTCGTGCCGGGTCTGAAGCTGAGAACATTGAAGAAAGAGTGGCTTAGTCCCAGGATCGCTCCTTTGTCCAGATTGAAACTCTCCTTCCACGACGCTGGCGTGTTGATGATCTCGTGGATCACATGCGATTCGAGGTCTGCCCCTGTGCGCAGGCGTACTGTCTCGAAGACGGCGGTTCGGGCCTTGGATATCATGGCCTCCCAGTCCTGAGCATTCTGGGGATCCAGGCCTCGGTCGGCCTTCCCCTCCAGCAAATGACCACATGGGACGAGAACAACTACACCGTCATGACCGGCGGGCGCCGCGCTTGGGTCCACGCGCGAGGGTACGTTGACGTAGAAGGAAGGTTCCTTCGGGATCTGCTGCCGCTTGAAGATGTCGTCGAAACTGTCCTGATAGTCTTCTGCCAAGAAGACATTATGCGTCTGGAGCTCAGGAATGACCTTGTCCATGGACCCTAGCCTTGTCAATCCCGCGATCTCTTGAGGTTCGGGGCCTTGCACTCACAATAGAAGGAAATGCTTGAGCACGAAGCCGGCTTCTTTGACAGCGAGGAGGCCGCCGAGGAGGGAGGCAATAACTCGTTGTAGGCGTAGACGAGATCCGCATTGACAAGAACAATGTCGGCATTGATGATCTCCCCGGTGGCCAGCGTCACACCAGAAGCCCGCTTCGAATATCTGTCCATGTTGACCTGTGACACGGAGGTCGAGAGTCTGTATTCAACACCGAGTCGCTCGCCAACTTTGACTAGCGCATCGAGGACTCTGTGGAATCCACCCTTCGGATACCTGCAATATCATTGAGCGTTCTGTCCTCATGATTGTGCTGCATTGCCAACTTACCATATCCCTTCAGCCAGTTCCGTATATTGAAGAAGACTATACGTGCCGGGAGCCTCGAACGGGCTCATACCCATGTACATGCTTCCGAAAGTGAACGCTCGTCGCATTCTCTCGGTCTTAAAGTATTGTGCTGCCCGATTCCATATGCTGTCAAACGGATGAAGGGCCAGCAGGTAGGGCAAGAAGCTCGGCCTGACCATGGCAAGCATGTTCGAGAAGTTCTTCCTGAGGACGTTGACCACGCTGGCCTCGTAGTGGACATGCGCCTCTCGCATCCAAGCCAGGTATCGCTCGAAACCATCCTTGCCTTCCCAGCGCTCGATCGTCTTCTTCATCTTCGCCGTGTCGGTGGAGAGCTCGATGCACTCGCCATCGCGGAACCAGACATTGTAGTTTGGCTCACACTTGAACAATTCCACTCCTTCCGCTTCGAGGGACGTGTCTAGGTCGGCAAAGGTTTCTCGAAAGAGATCGGGAAGCAGGAGTAGCGAGGGACCTTGGTCGAATCGATACCCGTCATCGTGAATCAGGCTGCATCGACCGCCGGTGAAGTCGTTCTTCTCCAGCACTGTTACTCGGAAGCCTGCTTTGGCAAGTCGCGCTGCACTCGCGATGCCACCAGCGCCGGCGCCTTCAAAGAAGGGGTCAGACTTGAGGGACAATATGTATCATCTTGGCCGGGGCTTACCTATGATCACCACGCTTTTCGGCTTGCTCATGGCTCGTCTTTATCTGTGACAATTATGAAGCCCAGAGATGGGCGGTGCAGCACAGGCTTCACATGGTTAAGGATGTGGCCGTCTGAGTCTGTCAAAGTCGATGACACCATGACTTTTTAGCGATGAATTGCCATACTGGCTGGTGGCGGTGCGTTAAGCCACTGCCCAGCTTTCAGCAAACTCCTTCTCGTCGAGATCGAGAGGGAAGAAAGCAAATACATTCGATGTTGAGAAGTGAGCATACTACGAACTCCGAGTGTGATGGGAGGAGATACTGCATTATTGATCTGGCTTGTCCCCTGCTCTGCGAATCATCCCCGCATCCCATCGCGGGCATAAGCGACTGGGGCCGGTGAGGAGAGCGATGATCATAAAGAAATATATATACAAATCAACAGAACAACTCTTTCAAGTTTGTTTTGATCAGGCTGAACCTCTCCAGCCTGCCATGGTCCTCCAACCCACCCATATTCTTGTCCATTTGGGTACGCTGGCCCTTCCTTTCTTCCCGCCGCCCGTGAAATCTAACGGCTTGCCCTCCTGCATTCGGTCACGCATGACTCTCCCAATCTCCATGTAGCTCTCCACAGCAACACGAATTCCATCTCGTGCGTACCGAGGGAGCTCCTCGATCGCGTCCCGATTTTCAGCGTAGATGGCAAAAGCAATGTCCAGGATCCGCTTGCGGTGACGAGCCACTTCCTCATTGTGCTTGACAGGAGAAGAAGCCGAGGACTTGTTGAACCATTCGTTTGGGATATAGCATCTCCCTGATTGAGCGTCGGTTGTTACATCTCGCACAATGTTGATATATTGCAGCGCTCTTCCCATTTCACCTCCAGCTGCGACACACTTTTGCTTGGTTGTCTCGTCTGTGAGATGGTCGGGGTCATGTTGATAAACGAGGCTCAAGCACAGTTCTCCAATAGTTGCTGCCACGCAGGATGCATAACGCTCCAGGTCAGCAAAAGTCTGTATAGGCGGATCCTGGTTCGGCCCTTTTCTGAAGAACCGCTGGTCCATACGAAAGCCATCGAGCAGCGAGTATAGAGGCTGTGGGGGCAATTTGTCGGTTGGCAGGAGTACCAAGATGGACTGTGCCTTGGCCGGGAAGGGGGCCAGAGCCTGCTCGAACCGGGCTCGGTCATATTTTGGGGAGTAAGCCGTGTCCAAGAAATTCGAAAAATGTTTTACCCAGCTGTCTGCCTCCTCAGCAGACGGTGCATCGTCGATCAGATCGTCTGCTACTCTGCAGAAGGCGTAGAGTAAGATCAGGTCTATCCTCAGCCGTCCAGCAAAAACCCCGGATGCAAGGTAGAAAGACCGACTCTTCCGCGCAAGCACTTCTAGCGCATTTTGTAACCCTCGAATGCGCGCGATGTCATATTTGGACGTAGACAGGAAAATACCCTTGAGCAAGAGTGCAGGCGACGGTATGCCTGGTACGACGGCAAACGTGCTGGGGAAAGCATCCAGGACCGCAGCGGCGTTGTCGTACGCAATTGAACCACAGACGACCAGAGTGTTGGTCATCAAGAAGAAAACAGCCTCTTCAATGTCCAAATGAGGCCATACCTGAATACCGAGCTTAGTGCCTGACTCAATGCACCAGGTACCTCGGCGCAGAGCGAGCGTATCAATGACCCAGAGGTAGAGGGTTGGCAGCATTATCGGCAACCATGTCTTGGACCATGAGAACGTCAGGAGGAGCTGATATGCAAACGTCCAAAGCATGAATAGAACAGGCCCGGCCCATACAAGGATGAGTTTCATATATGTGCCTGTAGCATGGCCACCTCGCATGAAGAGTGGAAGTATCGAACATAATGACAGAATGACTTGGCCAACCCGTTTGCGTTTCTTCAATGATCTGCCGACTGGATCTTGACCATCGGCCTCGTTGTGCAGATAAGTTGCCGTAACAACTGATTTACTCAGCAGGATCTGTAGACAAGCGGTCTTTCGCACGGTGAGAAGAGATAGTCATAGGATGGGGAAGGTGCACTAACAATATATGTCTGGATTATGAAAAAGAACAACTCTTCGGCCGGGATATCAAACACTGTCGGTCCCACAATAACATCTGAGGGATAGGCTTAAAGCAGTCAGTACAGAATGAACCCCGGGCTGAGGTGGTTGATCATACTCCAAACTCCAGTTGTGATTAGGTACGAATCCCTGAAACAGTATCAGCATCTAGACTGAAACGAGACCCTTTTTGCTCGCATACCATGGAATCGTGTAGGCCACAGCCACAACCAGTAGAAAACATATTTTGAAGATGTCCCGCCGCGTGAAGAGGGGAGCGAGGACTATAGTCAGAACTATGGCCGGAGGGATGGTGTATTTGACGTGGCTATGGTCGGCAATGTAGATGTGAGTATAATGCCGGCCACAGGTGTCTCAAGTATCAAGGACAACACATACACTTGCGCATAGTCGTACATCGGGCTTGACGCGAACAGTGTCCGTAGTTGGCATCAAGCACAATAAAAGGGCACGATTAAGGATTGATGGCTCAACGTTGACTTGCCGGAGTAGCCATAGGGCAGAATATATCCGACACGGTCAGCAGCTAAGGTGACGTTGGATGTGCGGGAAGAGGGACGATGCCAGTGCTTCGAAGGGGTTCAGAGAGCGGAAAGGTTCGAAGAGGCTCGTGCAAGGTTGAGGGAGGACGGCTTTTGATGGGACACCATGAAATTTGACGACGTGCATGTCATGACGCGATCTATTATTACCATAACTACTAGTCGTACTCTGGGTAGTAGTATTCCAAGATGATTATAGCACTGAGGACTGGGGTGGGCAAGCCACGAAGAGGATGTTGTTATCACGACTTGAATTGATAGGAGAGCAGGCTGCTTCAAGGGCTGGCGAGGCTGTCGGTGGGGACAATGGCCGAATCAGCGGCTGCGAGTGGCCGATTAAAGCAGCAGTAGATCTTCCTCGGCAAAGATACTGTATCGGTTTCTTCATGACGACATAGACTTTTTGTTCGGTCCCACCTTCGCTTAGCCTTCCTGTTTGAGATCCAAGCATCATCTGCCAGGATTCGTTTCTCCCCGACTCCGACTTCCCCTCGCCTGCGCTCTCCTCCCAATACCAGTACTATCGCGAACTCCATTACTACCTGGGTACTACTGGGCAGTCCCAAGCTTCTATGTGACTTGAGTCATGATACAAGCTTGCTCCGCTTGGGCAGACCAGGTTCTCATGCTAAAGTGGTGGTAGCTGTAATGGCTACATCATGTGGTTTGCCCTCACCCATGTGAATCAGTTCACTCCCAATACCTTTCTTGACATGTGAGTTCCCTCTCTGCCTCATCCTTCTCGCACATTACTGTACCGTGTGTGTGGGGGTCTTTTGAGTAGTAGTATCCTGTCAACGATTACTATCTTCCGAGAGAAGTCCTCCCTGTTCTCTGACGGGTGATCTGCGCTACCTCGGGAACGGAGACCGTCGTTTCGACAAGCTCCTGCTGTCATGACCAGAACAAAACCTTTGACGAACCTTGTTCGACTTGTCACATCATCTAGTCCCATCTTCGCTGCCTAACACCAAACGTCCTCGCCGTTGTCGTTGGGTAGACGTCCTCTGAGGACCACTGTCACTCATACCAACAGATAATGTCCCCCTTCAACACTCGAAAGCGCAAGAGAAGCCATCCACACCCATACCTGGGCGGAAACTTTGCTCCTGTGCGCCAGAGCCAACCTCTGACGCCTTGTAGATACTCGGGCACAATACCAGACGAGCTACATGGGGGCGAGTATGTTCGCAACGGAGGCAATCCTGTGTCTAACGAGGACCTCGGTCGAGATGCCCACTGGTTTGATGGTGACGGAATGCTCAATGGGGTGACCTTTACAAGGACACCAGATGGAATACAGCCCGAGTGTGTTAATCAATACGTTCTCACCGACCTATTCCTTTTCACATCCTCCTCCACGTCCCTTCGGCTCCCTATCCTACCAAGCATCGCGACACTCGTCAATCCTCTGTCATCCCTGTTCACGATCATTCTCCTGGTCTTTCGAACCATCTTGCTGGTGATACTATCTCGACTCCCGGGTTCGACACAGGCCATCAAGAAAATCAGTGTCTCCAACACTGGCATACTATATCATGATGGGCGGGCGCTTGCCACTTGCGAATCCGGTCCACCGATGCGCATCGCTCTCCCGGGCCTGGAGACCGTGGGCTGGTACAACGGAAAGAAAGCTGTCGGTGAGGTCGGCGGAGAGGAGGGTTCAGGATTCGGGGGTGACGGACTGCTGGGATTCATGAAGGAGTGGACCACGGCGCATCCCCGAGTCGACCCAAGTACGGGAGAGCTGGTACTCTTTCATTCCACTTTTGTGCCCCCATATGTACACTATTCAATAATTCCTGCGGCTCACCCGCCTGCCATATCTTCGACGCCCCTGGCGAGGCCCACGAGGATTCTCAACGCCCCCATCCCAGGCATAACGTCAGCTAAGATGATGCACGACTTTGGTGTATCTTTGGAGCACACCGTCATTATGGATCTCCCATTGTCTCTGGATCCGCTGAATCTCGCAAAGAACAAACCCGTGGTGGCTTACGATCCAACCTCCAAATCGCGCTTTGGAGTCTTTTCCAGGTACTGTCCTCGTCAGATACGTTGGTACGAGACGGACGCATGTTGTATCTTTCATACTGCGAACACCTGGGACGATCAATCCACAGATAAAGAGACAGGGATGGGCAGGACTGCTGTTGTCAATATGCTGGCCTGTCGACTGACCTCAGCTTCGCTGGTCTTTGCCGCTGGTGACATTGCTGCCCCTCAACCGACTTCCATTGACGTTGAGAGCGAGGAGGACCAGTGCCGATTATACTATTACCAATTCTCTCTCGCCAACCCAACACGCAATGTCATCAACTACCAGTTCGCCCTAAGCGCAATATCATTCGAGTTTCCTAGCACACGGGACGACAGAGCAATGGGCGAGACCAGATATATCTACGGGTGTTCAAGTTCTGAAGGTTCCTTCGGTGCTGCTCTTGGTCGAGCGGTCAAAATTGACTGTCTTGTCAAGATCGATGCCGGGACTCTGATCAAACAAGGCAAGAAAGACCCCCACATGCGACCCATCACCGGCTGTGTGGACATGCGATCCGTGGAAGAAGTTATCGCCTCAAAAGACCCGGACGATCCAATCTCCGTCTTCCGCATGCCTGCAGGATGGTATGCTCAGGAACCGCGCTTCGTTCCGAGACGTGGTGGCATTCAGGAAGATGATGGCTGGCTTCTGACCTATGTTTTCGATGAGTCTCAGCTCGACTCTCGGGGTGATTGTCGGCCAGATGCAGTGAGTGAATTGTGGATCATTGATGCAAAGGACATGAAGGCCGTCGTGGGGCGTGTCTACCTGACACAGCGAGTCAGCTATGGTCTCCACGGCAGCTTCTTCAGTGAGGATCAAGTCAAGGCACAACGACCCATAGACACGATCAGAGGATTCAAAGAGAGAACCCAGTCGCCAAATCACCACAGATGGTGGCTAGCCGTTAGGGAAGGGCTCGAGAGATTGTTGGGATGAAACCCAGTCAATCATTGTATCGTATACGCGCAGATAGTATTGGCAATGGCATGGCGTTGAGCGCGATCCATGTCACTAGGCAGCACATTACAATCATGTCTGAACAGTCTTAGTACGTAGTTCATGGGTCTCTAAACCAACGTCATATAAGGACAACTGGAACGAGCTTCAACCTTCTTCCGCAGAGTATATTTACTGTATGTACTCCTGTTGGTTGCGTTACCGCAAGAATCGAACCGGCCCGTGGCGGACGAGGCTGAGACCAAAAAGGAGGTGGCCGCCTTGCACATATCAGGACATTTCCTTCGAGTCCCCTGGAAATGTCAATATTCGAAGCGATTACCTACACGCAACCCTATGATCAGTAATACGACATGTAAGAAACTCGCAGACGATGCTCCTGCTCTGCTCTGCTATGCGGTATAAACGGTAAGTGCTCCGCCGTAGCCGACATCTCCGCCAATGCGGCTTCAAGTTGCGTGAAGCGTCGCTCCGATAAAATCTACCATCAGTCTCGACAACATCCATTTCGCTCATTGACCGTCTGCCATCATGTCTACACAGCTACCTCCTCTTCGGCAAGCCATGCGCCGGCTTGCGACGCAGTCCTTTGCCTCCAGCTGTGGACGCAGCGAAGCTTACACCACGATCAGACCACTCTCCAGAACGGCACGACCTGGACGGCGACAGGCTCTGTCATCACGATGCGTTCAGTCCCGTCAGTTCTCGGGATCAAATCCCAGAATGAAGGCTGGAGACAAATTGTACCACCAAACAGGCGTACGTATTTTCATCCGCGGTACGTCTTCGCCCTGTCTGACTTTCCGAGACAGCCATTCTCATTTAGATCAGCGGCCCTCTTCGTCGGAGTCGGCGCGGCCATGGTGTTTTACTTCCAGTACGAGAAGGCGCGGCTGGAGCGAAAGCGGATCGTGGAGATGAGCAAGGGCTACGGCAAGCCGAAAGTTGGCGGTCCGTTCACATTGAAAGATGTCAATGGGAACGATTTTACGGAGACGGATCTCTTGGGGAAATACTCATTGGTACGGTGGTCTAATCTCGTCTCGTCTCTGGAAGTGTCTCCCTAACAATGTCATTTCTGCAGATATATTTCGGCTTCACCCACTGTCCAGATATTTGCCCTGACGAACTCGACAAGATGGGCGCAGCACTAGACATTCTACAAGAGAAGGAGCCCAACGCGGTGCGGCCCATCTTCATCTCTTGCGATCCCAACCGCGATACTCCGGAAGTTTTACGGACGTATCTTGCTGAATTCCATCCTGCGATAATGGGCCTGGTCGGTACCTGGCAGCAAACCAAAGATGTGTGCAAACAATACCGGGTATATTTCTCCACGCCGCCCAAGTTGGAGCCGGGTGAGGAAGATTACCTGGTGGACCACAGTATCTACTTTTACGTGATGGATCCGGAGGGGGATTTCGTCGAATGTATTGGCCGACAAGACACGCCGGAGAGTGCTGCAGCCATTGTCCTCCAGCATATCAGAGACTGGAAGAAAGATGGCAAGCCGATTGACAGGACGCCGCTGCCATATCTTACTGAGAAACAGGCAGCTTCGAACGAAGCGAAATGAAGGAATCGGACAATATATTTGTGATGAGGTCCAAGACCAGCATTACTGCTTTTTGGACTTGGTGTACGCGACGCAGAAAACCTTTGGCATGATCGTCTTTTACCAGGTCTGCGGCATGGCGACGGTGCACGGCATGGGTATACGGGTCTACGGGTCTACATAAACTCCACTTTCCAGAAGCTGTACTCGATATGTCTGAATAGGAAGATAGAATGTACAACAGAAACAAAAATGAACAGAGGTTACGCCTATGCGAGCCTCGAACTAGCCTCGACTTTCAAGATCACGCCGTCTCCCATCTTACATATCACGACAGGCCAATCCTATTGCTTCCCAGCCACTTCAATTGTATTGCTGGTGAATGGAGTTCTCTTTTAGGCAGGCAAATTGCTTGAACAGGGGAACGGACGATGCAGGGGAGGTCTTAGACAGCATAAATTGCACATCATGGCTGGTATGAGTGGAAAGTCTGATGGAAAGCCAGGCGGTGAAGAGTGGACGTGGCTCCAGTTGAGGTGGGAGGAAGACGGATTTTCTGGCGGATCGGGATATTTGGAGAGGTGAGTGGGATGTGCCAGTGGTGGAGGATCTGGAGTAGCGAATGAAAAAGATGTTGAAACCTTTCTTTTCTTTTCGATAGAGGTTCGGGCAGCTAGACAAAGAGCCAAGGGCCCGCGGCAGTAGTAAGGTCGATCCATGAATAAAAAATGGGCGATGCCAGAGAGCATGTCGCTGGGGTCGAGATGCAATTGAATCAATAACTGCAGTGGCGTCTTAAGCACCACCCACACTGCAGTAGTTGTTGTCTGCGCCCAGAAGTATTCATTTCAACTTGGGCACCGCACCAGAGGTTGAAAGGTGCTGATGAAGGCTCCTTGAATGACGTACCGTTGGAGGCAGGAGGGACCTGGTAGGTTGCCTGCGTCCGTGACTTCAACGGAGTGTTCACTTTTTCTCTTTGCACCGCCAGATTCGATTCATCACATCTTGAAGGGGAATCTCTCAACCGCCGTGCTTGAACTTTTGGCCGTGATACTCCTGTGAGCGAGTGCGTCAACTCGCAAATGTCCGCAGAGGCCCATGTGTGGCGTTGCAATGATTTTCATAAACGGTGACCAGCACTGAGAATAAAAAGCACCTTTGATTTGAACTCCGCTTGCAGACGATCTTTTTGGCTGGTCGTTGGTTTGCAACAACACCACTCAGCTGAAGAAATTGCGGCAATGGCTACGGAAAGCTCACCTGCCGTTCCCTCCAAGCAACCGTCGTCGCAGACGTCCTCAATCCTCGATCCCTCCAACTTCCCCCAAACACTATCGTCAGAAACAATCTACATCTCTCTAGTCTACGACCCTCTTGACGTCCCAGCCTACCTCCGCTTCACCCGCTCTCCCAAAGCTGGCGCCAATGTCCTGTTTCTAGGCACTACCCGCGACAACTTCGACTCTCGGCCGGTCTCCCGCCTCTCTTACTCGGCTTATCCGTCTCTCGCCCTCAAATCCCTGTATGCCATTGCCGAAGATGTACAGAAGAAACATGGACTCGAAAAGGTTGTGATAGTTCATCGTTTGGGAGAGGTCAAAGTCGAAGAGGAGAGCATCGCGGTCTCGGTGAGCAGCGGACATCGTGCCAGTGGTTGGACGGGCGCCGAAGAGATTCTGGAAAGGGTCAAAGCCAGAGCGGAGATCTGGAAGAGAGAGTGGTTTGCCGACACGGGCGAGGTGCAGGAAGGCGTGTGGCGCGCGAACAAGGAAACAGATGCCCAAGGCAACTCCATCCAATCCAAGTGATGCGGCAGGATGGTTGACTCTGTCTATATGTCTTACGTCTTTGCGGATGTGAGAAACAAACAGAAAACTGCTCCGACCGCGCTCGACCGTTTTCCCCTGCCCAAAAAGGTACAAACCCGTTCGATCTTGGGGCCGAAAAAGTATGTATGCACTTCTGCAAGATCCTCGCGATATCAATGGCCCTTACATGACAACGAGCTCATTGCTGGCCTGCACATGGCTATTTTTCGCTTCGACCAAAGGAGGCCGTTGCGAAACTCTCAGTCAAGACGGTATTGTTGTGTCAATATTGGACTTGCCGGAAACTTTCGAAAAGCTCGCCAGGCAGGGACCTCGGGTGCATCGACACCGCAGCGATTGAGGGTCAATACAGCCCCGTCCACTCTCCGCATTGCAATGAACCTGAGCAATGTTACGATATCGCCGGCTCCCAGGCGTCGCTAATGCAAGTTACTCGGTTGCTGAGAGCTTGTCGATGCAGGTAGCAGCAAACAGTATTCTGCATAACAAGCCAAGCGTGAGCTGGACAATGAAACGAGGAGGCTGGGAACAATACGGGGACTCTCCCACAATCCTAAACGGCGGGGTTGGAGGGAATGGGTCTGGAGAGTGCTATGCTTCAGATGACACCGATCTACAGCATGCGAAGACCTCAGCCATCCTCGTGTCGTTCCGGCATTGACTGCCCATTTCCATGTGGTTGCCTCTGCCTCTCCACAGATTATTCAAGGCTCTTCTATTCACCTAAGATCTGCGATTCAGAGCGCCCCGTTGTGTCACATACCCTGCATCACAGATTCACACGACCCGAGATGTGACGGTGTATGGTGACGAGGCTGAAAGTTGAAACAACCACCCCACGATCTTGACAGACTCATATGCTGATTGTCACCACTGGTTTCAAGCGTCTTCAATCTGCGACAGTTTCGGCATCAACCACTCACCACCCAGACCACCTAGGTAGTGAGTTTGGACATGACTCCTCTGCAGGTGTCAGTCCAAGTTTCAGGATCAACCATTTACCACACAGACTGGTGATGTTTGGCGTGACTCTACGCTTGAAAACTTGACTTGAGGCCCGGTTTGCCCTTGTGCTGGAGGTATAAAGCCATGCCTCTCCCTCCTCTTTCCAATCTTTTTTTGCTTCTCCATCCATCTGAGCTGGTCTCATCGAAGCATGGATCCTCTCTATTCTCACTCAACGAGCATGACCGACCGCCATCGTCACCAGAGTAACACACTCTGAGGGGTCATTGAGAGAGTATATATATACATATCAGCATACGGCATTCCAGAATTTACAGTTCGCCCATTCCATCGAGACCGAGGCCGATTAGAGAGTGCATCACTCGTCATCATGACGACCTACATGGCCGGGACTAAACTGATCCAAGAAGCCATCGCACCGAGAGCCGTCGGCATCATTGTCGACCAAGCCTCACATGAGAAGGATGAGAACCTCCTACCAATCCTCGCTTTGCGGATGCCCAACTACTCTTTCCCTGTCTTGATGGGAGACAGATTACATTTGGTACCGCCTATGATGGTCAGCCCAAAGGAGTCGGTCTTCGCGAAAGAGTTGCATCTACCTATGCATTCAAGACTGCAGATCCTCGGATTCCCTTACGCTTGTCTGTACCAGCAAGCACGTATGGCACCACAGATCTCAGGCGTGGTCGACGGATTGGTTTATGATGGCAACATTGAAAACAGCGAAGGAGTACGCCAGCAATACCGTGGTGCACAGAAGGCGTTCAAGACCTGAACTTTCTCGAGATGAGGAATCAAATCCTCAACAGTGGTCTTCCTAGATCACGAGAAAGTTGCGCTTAACAATGTCGGCAAGAGAGGAGGCTCAAAGTGCAATCATACAATGACCTCTTCGCAGTCAACACCATCAATATGGCCGTGGAACTGCTCAAATTGCCATCACGCCCTACCATCGCTTTGATTACTGGATATGCGGCACAGAGAAACATCTACAGCTCTGCAAAGGCCTCAATGCAACTCGATCTGTCCCTGTCGCCATTCATTGAACAACTGCATATTGGAACCGTCGACTCACTGATTGGCAAGGAATTCACGTATGTGATTGCCGACATTCTGGTGGGAGAAGGAGCCGGTTTCATGGCAGATGTCCATCGATTGTGCGTGCTGCTCTCCAGAGCGAGAGATGGACTCGTGGTGATGGGCTCATCGCACGAGATCGACGACCTACCTATCAAAGGTAATTGTGGCTTGAAAGAACTGATGCTCTGGCTCAAGGCATATCGTGTGGCGATGGTGACTACAGGAAAGAGTGTGGGAGGTCGTCCTATGATGCCCGCTTGTCGCTACTCCACTCCAGAGCAACCTTTCGCCTTCCAGTCTTGGGTCCTTCAGAACATGACCATTCTTGACTACTTGGAGAAGCCTGTATGGAACGCGGACCAACCGGTTTCTCCTTGACAAAAGAAGCGGCTTGCAGACAAGTTGGCCAAGGAAGAAGCAGAAGCTGCTGCCGCATGCGATGAGGCTCCTGTCGAAAAGGATGATATTCCTACTGCTGCTGATGGGGAGACCAGAGCCTCGATGCCAGCAAAGGACACCGAAGCTGCATGGGCTAATCAGACCGAGGCATCTGGATGGAATGATCAGGCTGAAGCATCTGGATGGAATGGTCAAGCTGAGGCTCACCACCCACTCATCCGGCCCAGATCATGCAGTACATCGACGAGCTGCAGGTTAGGGCCAACAAGCTTATGGGAAATGTGACTCGCGCGGATGTCCAGGCAATCAAGAGTCCGTTGGCCAAGGACGGGCCATTGTCGCAAAATATTCTGTTCCGTCTCTTCAGCAATCACGCCCAAAGCATCTCAGAGGACAAAAAGTACAAGATCTCGGATGAAGATCGTGCCAGCCTAGCCCAGCGTCAAGTCACAGCGAATCTCGATCGGGACCTCCGAGCAATTGTCGATGGGCTGAACCGGATGATGCCCCAGCCAACCAATTCCAGTCTCGCTGCATACCTCGGAGGTGCAACAACATACAGCCAGCTGGCCTTGTCAAACGAGCTGCATCTGGATGGAATGGTCAAGCTGAGGCATCTGGATGGAATGGTCAAACTGAGGCTTCTGGATGGAATGGTCAAGCCAAGGCAGCTACATACAAGCTCTAGGACGCCTACGGCGTGTTGGATCACGTGGAGTGATCAAGGCCTGTTTCTACCGGGTACCACTGTCTTTTGATGCGTTTCTGGCTGCCAAGTTCATCTCAAAGACCGTGCCAGCCATCATGATTGAGCTGGACAAAACTGTCTTTTGCAGCGAGGCGACAGAGGAAGGCGAGGTAAACCTTGGGCGATGGGCTGAAGTCGACGGCCAACTTGTTAACTTGCCGCTAACGTGGCACCAGACGCCTATCTTACCGCGGACAAGCTCGTGGCGAGAATCATTGAGAAAGTTCGTGGCGAGGTTTTCAGATCCTTCTAATGCCTGGACGGAAAATAACATTAACTCCCGCTTCTTCCACGTAATATGTAGTCCTACACCAAGCCTGGACAAACCAAACTTCAATTATGTCCTCCTCTCGGTTGCTTCGGGCTTTGGTACAGGAAGTCCACCCCGTAGCTTAAAACAATTCATCTGCGTGACTCGGCGTAAGAGCACATCGCTGGAATACGTAGAAGCGTAGGACCTCCTTGTCCCAAAGACTTTAACAATCAAGCGAGCGTGCCGGCATAGGCAACGAACACTAAACTGTTTCCCCACTGCATATCGAGAAAGCCGGGGTGTGCAAGGTAAAGAGGGTGTTGACAGTGCTGATTGATACCCTGGTTTAACAAAAGAAGCTTAGCGTCGTAACTATCCGTAATACCTTACCTACCTCCTCGCTAGGTAGGTAGGTACGTCTCTATCTACCTGTAGGTATCTTCTAGGCACTCTCCAGGTAGGTAGTCTCCTCTTATTGGTAAATAATTCTATATATCCGTCGCGTACTCGCGAGGACTCGCGGGTACTCACTTGTAGATAATCGTAGGTGCTCGCGGGTACCTTTTAGCACCTATAGAGAGCGCCTAAGCGGCGGTAAAAGACAGCTCAAAGAAGTAGATGTGTGGCGGATGGCACGTTGGGTTTCAACGGGCACAGCGCCTATCTAGAGAGTACCTATCTGGAGAGTGCCTAGAAACTACAGTATCGTAATCTAGGTATTTTCCCTACCAAGATCGCCAAGCCTAACTAAACGCGGGTTTCAGACAGTGCCGTAGTATACAATCTCGGTAAGGTAATGCCATCAATTCCAGCCCAGAGTCCCAATGTTGAATTTTGTTGCCGATTGCTCCCTCCCTCCCTAATTCATCGCCTTCTTTGGCCAGTTATATCTCGCACGGTAGCGATGCGTTAGTAGAACAAAGAGACTCTACGAGAACTATCCGTAAATAGCCACTGGTTTTGGGAATAGGTCTTGGCTATGGAGATCGTGTTACAACCGTGTTACTCCGATATCGTAAACCCTGGTTTGGCAGATAAGTATTGAGAGCCATCTGGATCCTAGTAGGTTCTTGTCTAGCTCTATCGACACAATGGTCTTCTGCATTGTCCACGTCCTCCGGTCTCCGATCCTCAGCTCATCGACCAGCCAAGCTTCCGAAGCATTTGACTAAGACCCGAGTGCCCATTGAAACCCAACGTGCCATTCTCCACACGTCTATTTCTTTCCGGTCGCCTTGATGGCGGCCTTCGTGACCTTTCCAGCTGCTTTGTCGGCCTGTAGAGGTTGTTAGCATCTGAAAGACATCTTGGGTGGTGGTGGTAGAAGGTGGGAAGAGAAAAGGAAAAAAGGGGGGCGAAAAACATACCTTGACAACAGACTTGATGACACCGACAGCGACAGTTTGACGCATGTCACGGACGGCGAAACGACCAAGAGGTGGGTAGTCGGTGAAAGCCTCAACACACATGGGCTTGCTGGGAACCATCTTGACGATGGCAGCATCACCGGACTTGATGAACTTGGGGTGGTCCTCAATGGACTTTCCGGTACGACGGTCGATCTTCTCGAGGAGCTCGGCGAACTTGCAGGCAATGTGGGCAGTGTGGCAATCCAAGACTGGGGCGTAACCAGCACCGATCTGACCAGGGTGGTTCAGGACGATGACCTGGGCGTTGAAGGACTCGGCACCCTTGGGAGGGTCGTTCTTGGAGTCACCAGCAACGTTACCACGACGCACTTCCTTGACGGAGACGTTCTTGACGTTGAAGCCAACGTTGTCACCTGGAACACCCTCGACGAGCTGTTCGTGGTGCATCTCGACGGACTTCACTTCAGTGGTGACGTTGGCGGGAGCGAAGGTAACGACCATACCGGCCTTGATGATACCAGTCTCAACACGACCGACCGGAACCGTCCCAATACCGGAGATCTTGTAGACATCCTGGAGAGGAAGACGGAGAGGCTTATCGGTGGGACGAGAAGGAGGGTCGATGGCGTCAATGGCCTCGAGGAGAGTCTTGCCGGTGGCCTTGCCAGCCTTGGTCTCCTTCTCCCAACCCTTGTACCAAGGGCAGTTGCTGGAGACGTCGATCATGTTGTCGCCGTTGAAGCCAGAGATGGGGACGAACGGAACAGACTTGGGGTTGTAGCCGACCTTCTTGATGAAGTTGGAAGTCTCCTTGATGATTTCGTTGAAACGATCCTCGGACCACTTGGTGGTGTCCATCTTGTTGATGGCGACGATGAGCTGCTTGACACCCAGGGTGTAGGCGAGCAGAGCGTGCTCACGGGTCTGACCGTCCTTGGAGATACCGGCCTCGAACTCACCAGTACCGGCGGCAATGATGAGAATGGCGCAGTCGGCCTGGGAGGTACCAGTGATCATGTTCTTGATGAAGTCACGATGACCAGGGGCGTCGATGACGGTGACATAGTACTTGGGGGTCTCGAACTTCCAGAGGGCGATATCGATGGTGATACCACGCTCACGCTCGGCCTTCAGTTTGTCCAAAACCCAGGCATACTTGAACGAACCCTTGCCCAACTCGGCGGCTTCCTGTGTGGCGTCCCATCAGCTTACCGCCTTTTTGAATAACAAGGATTGCGTCACGTGTGCTCTCTCACCCCTCCCCCACCAAGAAAAATTGGATAGGAGTAGCGATAAGAGCGACGATGACTGTAACAAGGGAGGAATCAGAGGTCACATACCTTCTCGAACTTCTCGATGGTACGCTTGTCAATACCACCGCACTTGTAGATCAAGTGACCTGGCATGTGTGAGTGTGGTGTTTCCCAGCGTCTTTTTTCATTTTTCTCTTACCAGTGGTGGTGGACTTGCCGGAATCGACGTGTCCGATGACAACGACGTTGATATGAGTCTTTTCTTTACTGTAGAGAAGGATAACATGTCAGCGATGTCCATTGATATTGACACCAAGTCATCAGCGCCAATGCGCTGCTCCAAGCGCAGGCTGGAAGAGTTTTGCTTACCCCATGGCGACGGTTGTTTGGTTTTGTCTTGTCTTGTTTGAAGTCTTGTAGTTCTGTGGCAGATACTAGAAGAGTTCAGAGAGAATGCTCAGATACCACGGCTTGCGTAGAGGTGCTGAGATTCGGTCAGTATTTGATTGATGGGGAAAATGTAGGGGATGGATGAAGAACTTACTGAGCGACGAAGGAAGAGGAAACCGAGTAGGTGGAGTGTGTGAAAGATTTTGTAGGCTGCGCAGGACGACAGGGCTTGGCGGACGGTTTTTGCCTTGCCGCCCAAGCCCCACCACATGCTCTGACAGCCTCCTTAGCCCACCAGTTCCAGGTCGTTGCTGGTCAACTCCGTCTTCTGCCTGCCTGCAATTGGAGGGGTCCTTAGGGGTGGCATCCAGAAGCTCAGGCCAGAATTGCTAGATCTGCATAGTACATACATTACTCTGTACTTTTACCCACCTTTTTCGCCTCCGACAGAATTTGTGCTCAAGGCTCTGGTGCTTGTGGCGACGATTATAGATCAGTTCATAAATAGTAGTGTAGAGAACCTTCCATATCTACCAGGCAGCTAACTACTACTCTGTACACGTTGCTATGCTCATTCACCTCAGCCTTGCCATAGCCTTGCCGGGGCGAATCTGGGACTTCTCCTAGTACGAGGTAGTTCCTAACATCTGCGGGCATGTGCATCTCGGACTTGTGAGTCATTCGATCCGCCAGCCCAACAGTCCAACAGAAATTATCTCTGCGATCAGGCCATTCCTTCCGGCGCAAGATGCCGAACTTGAAACGGGTGTTGTCTGTGGCATTCACAGACCTGATTATTCGCCTCCCCTCGCGGCGACCACGGCTTGCCCATGCCTTCTGCCTGTCTTCACATAAAACTCTGACTCGACTGCTTCCCCACTCTGTATTCGAGGGTGTCGATGTCGTTTTGGATGAGTCGTTTTGGATGGACCGTAGTGTTAGGCTGTGTAAGGTTTGGTGGCATATGCGGTCGCTACCACATGACTGCGACTGGGCGAGAGGAGTGCATGCCATACCGTCGCTGGATGCGCAAGTTCGGACTGATATATAATGTGCCGTAGCATAGGAGACTTTTTGACCCAAGCGCAGGTCGAGGGCTGGCTGGGAGTTTCTTCAAATAGTATGCGCAGCCACATCTAG
Source organism: Capronia coronata CBS 617.96 (assembly GCF_000585585.1). Classification (NCBI taxonomy): domain Eukaryota; kingdom Fungi; phylum Ascomycota; class Eurotiomycetes; order Chaetothyriales; family Herpotrichiellaceae; genus Capronia; species Capronia coronata. The sequence continues at coordinate 542,658 of NW_006912897.1, read as the reverse complement.
TATTCTCTCCATTGTTTCCCGCATTCAACACACTAAAGGATATCAATATGTTGAACGATTGCGTGGGATAGCACCATACCTTGAAGAACGAGGTTGGGGGTTCATCAGCGCTTCTGGTTTGTAGTTGGTAGAAGTAGGCCTTCTTCGAATCGCACTTTTCATTCGGACAGCCTCCAGGAACTGGTAGTAATTGTTAGTCGGCTCGCTGTGGTCATGTCTTTCGCTGCTGCGTTCAGTACCTTCGTTGATCGGCAAATCAGACTCATCCTCGCCCAGGATATCGTCCAGTTGTTTCTTTTTCATGTATGTACGCTCATAGTACGGCTTATCAAGGACAAACTGATAGGGGCATGTTCGGCAGGTGAAGGCATTGAGGCCTTGAGGGTGCTGTCGGGTCCCCGGCGCCCTCGCGATCGTTAAACAGTTGCAACAATATGGGCAGACTAAGGTAAATGGTCAGTAGGTCGTTAACGGAGCTTTTCTTGCTACTCACAGGTCGGAGGCATTGCGGCGAGCTCATGAGCACAGGAAAGAGCCTAAGTGCTATGAATCTTAAGGTGTAAGTCGCATTCTTCACGGGCGCATTCATAAAATCGATCGGTTTCAAGGATCGCTGACCGAATTAATGATTCGCCATACTGGGTGGATCTTGAGCGTCTTACTGCGGAGCAATCGCATGGCTTGCGAAATAAGCTCGGTGCACAGGTATGGCACAGGTCCTTACCACTGGCACACCGCGCACAAGTACACTTGCGCACATCAACTCAAAAGTACACTGACTTTTTGAACTCTTGATTGTGCTGTAACGAGTAGTCCCAAGTGTGCATTCGGTGAGACGGGCGAGGCTCAAGCCCGGCATAAGGGAGGCAGCCTCACGGTCAAGGTTCAACTTGAAACAAGGCTGAGGCTCCCTGCACGTCAGTGGTCCACCGCGGCACGGCGGCCTTGGCGGTTGTAAGGTCGACTCGGAGGCCGCAGTCGAGGGATTTCGTGTCTACACCACGCATTTACCAAGTCATCTTTCCAGCCGGGCAGCGGACGGTTCTCGAGAGCAATAAATCTATCTAGAGTGGCCCACGAACCGCGAGACTTTACCCGTCTCTTCGCCTAGGTATCTTAATTCCCAATCTTCCCGCAACAGTCTGGGATCCCTCCTCGTTGAACCTCAACTTCATATACCCAGGTTCCGGCCACGGGCAAGGAGAGTCCGTCTCGTTATACAGCTTAGATCGGATTCTACACCAGTCGGTATGGCTGACGAAGATGTGAGCATTCTAAGCCCGCTGTCTCGAACTAGTCTGACAGTTATACAGGGTGCGTCACCGAAGGAGCAAATACTGGAAGCCTGCCGAAGGGACAATGTCGAGTTATTCCATGAAGTGTTAAAGGACATGAGTGGTAAAAAGAGCAAGGAAGAAATAGCAGAATTCTTCAATACGGCGACGGACACCATGGGCAATCATCTGTTGCATGTCTGCGCGAACTACGGAGCATGTAAGACTTGTGCTTGGAATATCTTAAGAGGACTGGACTGACGGGTGGTTCAGATGACGTTATGGATGAGCTGCTGAATGTCGAGTACCTCGAATGCGACCCCTTGACACGAAGGGACAAGGAGACGCCAATCCACTGTGCGGTCCGGTATGCCAATGAACGAGAAGTCGAGCTCGGTGAGGCCATGGCCAAGATGTTGATCGATGCCGGAGGCGATCCCCGAGTGAAAGACGGGCATGGTAGGAAACCTGCAGAGTTATGTACTCCCCGGACGGAGGAGCTTCGCAGCATACTCATCAGGGAAGAATATGCTTTGAATGAAGGGCTTAAGCATGCCGATATGCAGCCCGAGGACGAAGATGGTGGTGCCGGATCAGCGTCAGACTCGGAATGATCCTAACACTCCCACATGATCTCTTCCACGCCGCGATTCCGCTGGTGACAGCATCACTTAGCGTCCTGCGGCCAGTGTCCCAACTGATGTTCGTTGGCAACATCGTCCCTGGTCGAAGTCGACATTGCAGGGCCGAGTCATCGGGGCCGATCGAAGTCCCACAGGAGGTTCGGTTGGTGATTCGAGAGTCAGTGAGGGCTGGGCAAACTACGATAGGTCCACGCAATGATTTGTGGACAGGCCGGGTAGCCTAGTTCTAGACACAATATCTAGGACAGGCAGAGAGGCAACGCTATGCTTGACCTGCTCTGACCCGCCACGAGCTGTAACGAAACGAGGAAATCCATATGATGAGCAGATGACACCTTTATAACTAGTGTCAACGTAAGTAAGAATACATTTTCAGCTATCGGTTAAGCCTGCACCTTCTCCAGGTCCGCCCGTTCCTTGGCCTTTATACTCGCCCTCCAGGAGAAGATGAGGCATATGGCGAGCAGGACACCCATCGAATCAAGGCCAATGCCCAAGTACCATGCTCCTCGATAGCCCTTCAGCAAGTCTTTTCCGCCGTCGTTGACATGAACTTCCACCGTCCCGGCGATACCCAGGCCTATGGAAATGCTATAGTTGATGACCGTGTTGACAAGGGATGCAGCCAGGCCTTGGTGCTCCGGCGGCATGTGGTTCGACAGCACAATGACAGCGCTGGGGAAGCTCATATCCATGCCCCAGCAGGTGACAATGGTGGAGACAAAAGTCTGGGCCCAATAAATCTGCCCGACGGGCATGGTTGCAAGCAAAATGGTGCCGGTCAAGAATGACAACATGCTGAACAACATGATGAACCCGGGTTGCATTTTTCCTATCAGATAGCCGGTGCAGATGGCTGCAATGAAGCCGGAAATAGCGGTAGGGACGATCTGAGAGGCGGAAGTTAAGATGCTCTGGCCACGCAATACCTCAAAAAATTGCCTATGAAGCCCAATATCAGCAAGAGTGGGGAACCAGCGGATGGAGAGGACTGTTGACTTACCAGAGATAAAAGACCCAGATACCAAAAGAGGCCCATCCGCACGCAACACAGCCAAAGACCAACCTGGTATCAGTGGTGAAGGCCGAGACCGGAACCAGGGGGAACGCAGCCTTGTACTTTTCGTACCAGGCAAACACGACCAAGAAGATGACGCCGACAATCAACAGGACGTACACGTACACCTTGTCCCAACCGGCCGCCGGGCCTTGGTTCCAGGCGAAATTGAACAAGATCAAGCCGACCACGCCGAGACAAGTGCCCATGGCGTCCAGTTCCTTCCAGCCGGGCTTGCTGCCTGCCACAGGCATGTGAGGCACCACGAAGATGACCATGACGCCAGCCAGTGCAGAGACCATGCCGCAGACCCAGTAGGTCCATGGCCACCAGACCAGCTCGGCGAAAATGCCGGAGAACACGGCTCCCATGAGATACCCGCCTGGGGCGGTCGCGCCGAAGAGACTCAGAGCCATATTCTTCCTCGGGCCCGGGGGATAGGTGCGACTCAGCACGGCAATGCCATTCGGAAGCAGCAAGGCCGGGCCGATGCCTTGCATGGCGCGACAAAAGGCGAAGAAGACCAACGAGTGGGAGAAGGCACTGAACCCGGCGACGGCCGACCAGATCGCGAACCAGAAATAGCCGATCACAAACAGTTTCTTGTGTCCGTACAGATCGCCCCATCGTCCCGCGGGTAAGATCCATGTGCCCACGGTCAACGAGAATGCGGCGGGCAGCCACGACAGTTGTCCCGGATTGGTGGTGTGGAATGTCCGGCCGATGATGTGCAGCGGTGCAATGGACTGCGCCAGGGCTGCTTGGGTCAACAGCTGGCCGAGGCAGATGATGCTCACGAACAGGATCTCGTGCAAGAGGGAGAACTCGGGGGGTTTGGTCGCGGTGGGTATTCGAGAGACAGTCTGTGCCAGGCTGGTCTGTCGCTGCATCGACGACCTCGTGGCCGTCTCATGGCGTGCAAGGTCTCGGCTGTCTCTCGAAATGGTGTTGATGGGAACAGGGAGCACGTCCGACCTGTCGATACCGCTTGTCGGGGGCGGCTGGTGGGCGGGCCCGTCTGTTGAGCCCCCCGAAGAGTCCAACGGCTTTTCGTGGAATTGGTCGTCTGCAGCAACGGCTGTCGAGGGGGATGAGGCTGACGAGCCATCCGGCGCCGCTCGCGATTGAGAGTGGTCTTGTGTTTCGGGCATGATCTGATGCACTTGATCAGGTGGTAACGGCGCACGATATCACCAAACAGAACCCCCTCGTATTCGCTTGGTCCGACCACAGTCTCCCTTCCTCTTATGATCAAGAGAGACAGGTATGTTCGCGTCCGGGACCTTGAGAAATGGACGACAACGACCCGCCCGATTCGAGTCTTGTCAGCCTTGCACGCGACTTTGTTGTGATAAATGCCGAGAAACCGGCGCGTTCTCGAGCCTGAACCGTGACGTTGTGGTTCTCTTCCCAGAGCGATGAAATGTATAACGCGTTCTGGGACAACATCCAAGCAACTTTGCGAGACAAAACAAATCTCAAAAAGATATACTGTATAGGAAGAATGGATGAAACAAACAAATACGTATCATGCGGATTGGAGAAAACGAAAATCTTCCAATACTTAGTAGTATCTTAAGAGCGAGGCAGTCTGTGCTCCGTCCACATCGGCTTCCCAACGAGGGATCGAGCAAGAGCTAGGCAACCCAAATCGATATCCGGTCTCCACTAAACGGGAGTGGCTCGACTGATATTGATTGATTGGCAAGGCTTACCTCAACTCAACTCAATGCATCCCCTGCTGGTTGTGCGGCAGTTCACCGCTATCCACGTCCCTACCGATCCCTATACCCACTCTCAGCTCGAGGGGTCCCACTCTCGGATGGATTCGCTTGACTACGCTCTGCACGTTTTGACGGATAGGTTACCGAGTAGGTACGACAGTACGTAAGCCCCGAAGGATCTTCCCGGCCTCCTAGGTAGGTAAGAATATCGAGATAAGTGGTCGTTGTCCCTGCCTAGGGCTGGGCGCCAAATGCACATGGAGAAAAGGAACGTATCGGCTCGCTCGCTGTTTATTACCTTACTAGGGTTCGAAGTTTTGCTCTGTCGGCGGCGGAGACAGGGGGACGTTCTGCCCTAAGCCCTTCCGTTTGTTATTGACGTGTCTGTTCTGGGCCATGTTGTGGATGCAGCTTGGAAGGCCATGTAATGCATGACAAAACTATAAGGCTGGCTGACCTAAGGAGTCTTTTTTCTTTGGGAAGCGTATTCAGGGGCCGTTGGGAAGTGGGAGTGCCACTCAAGGTACTACTACTACTGGACTATATGGAGAATGGCATGCGACGGACGTGGATGAGACAGTGTTGCCGTACTCTGTACACGGATAGTACGTAGTCTGTAGGCAAAGAAGGTGCTGTGTACATACCTACATACACGATAAATAGGGTGATAAAGGTAGCACAGATCCATGGATAGAGAATCGCCCGCTTATCAAAGCAGGATCCACTAAGAAAAATCTCATACTAATAAGGTTCGCAGCACGTGAGGAACTTGGTGCAAGCGGATCTTGTTCCGTGCTGCTGCTGACTGTTGTTTATGTATTGTTGGGATTGATGCAAGAGGCAGGTTGGCCGACATCTACGTATACAGCTAAGAGGTAGGTACACCTGGTGTTCGACAGTCTTCGAAGGCATGGCCACATCACATACGTTGCTGATCAGCATCGTCATTGTAGCTGATCAAGCAGCCATAGCTGTCCGGAGGACTGTACATGTTTGGACTAGCTGGGCAGCTACTGGACAGGATGCACTGTGACGAACATCAAGGACTGAAGATGTCCAACATGTCTGTCGTTGCAATCCATCACCAATGAAGGAAGGGTAAGAATTATCCATCGATGGCTAGGACTGCTTAGACAGAACACATAAGGTATCTCCTACCTAGACAAAGACCTGCCTCATATATAGAGTCCAGAGAGTATAGTAGCTCATTTATCCCAATCTGGCGACGCGTCTCACGACGAACCAATGAGACACCGTTGTTCAGAAATATGGAGACTGTGAATAAACAAACCGCCGCTGACCCTGCTACTCGACCATCGCTGCATGTGGCTTCCACTGCTGATGGCTGGATCGTGGCTCTGGGATCTGCTTGTATCTTCACACGTACTACAATAAATATACATCTTCATACGGCCGCCCTATTCATCAATTACTGGCCGGCTATGCAATGCCGCGAGTGAACACCAAGGATACTGTGCTAACCAGACCCGTCCCTGCGCCCTGGACCACGTCTAGATGCAACCGAACCCTCCGGCAGTTGACCTCCTTCGTGCATCGGCTGGAGAAGTGGCACAAGGCCTACCTGGCCGCGCAAGAAGAGGATGAAACAGAGGACGGGGTGCCCGGGAGTCGAGAGAAGGAGCCTGCAGGGGAGACACAGCCAGACTGGCTTGCCAGGAACAATGGCGAGAAGAAGCAAAGGTTGAAGAGGACATACATGATGCGTGGCAAGCACCCCGAATCTCTCAAGCCGGCGCTCCAGTCGTCGTCCGCTTCTCGGTCAACAACCAAAACGCCGAAGAAGAGGACCATCCCCGCATTCCCTGCAGAGTCTGGTGTTGAAATCCTACCTGCTCGCAAGGCCAGTCGCACCACATGCCCGAGAAGACGCTCCAAGGAGCCTGTTCCAGGCCGTGTTGGGGACTATGAAACAACAGGAAATGATACTCGAGCACCTAAATGGACTCCCCGTACTATACATCTTGCCGCCGAATATGAACGGATCATCGCGACGACGACATCCACCGTCACTACATTTCTGGTCGCAACTTCTGACCATGCACGTCCCGCAGAATGGCCTGAGGTCGAGAAAGAAGTTACTGTCGAACGCGCGGAGCGAGGTGCAAGGTCTCTGCTGGACACGTGTCTCCACAAGCTGTCAAAGGACATGGTTGAACAACAGAGGCAATGTGACGCTCACAACGACGGGTTCAACGGTCAATTCGATGCGATTGGATCCCAACTGGAAGACCTCGAGGACTATTTTGGGGATCCAAAGGTCGGATGGCCCCAACTAAGAAGTGTGACCCGAGCCTGTGGGGTCCATATGCTGGCCAACCTGGTCGAAACAGGAACATTGCCAGAAGGTGTCGCCTTGGACCTTGTCCTCCGATCCTATGACAACCCCGTTTTCTCTGACATCGGGCCTGCCATCCTTCAGGCCCTAGTCAACATGCACCTGCATAGTTGCGAGCCTGGCGCAAGATACCATGATTTGCCGCTCTACATTGAGGCTTCGGCTCAGCGTTCGGGGCTAGAGCAGGTGCGACAACGCATGAGCATAGACTGGACACTCCTCGCGTTGCAGAGAAGCCATGATTCTGTCGCAATCGTATCTCGATCCATAAGGCTGGCCCATTTGATGCGGCTGGCAATGCAATGGAAAGTATGTCATGTATGTCACTTATCGCCGAAGGATCCTTCCGAGCTACTTGAGGCAATATACATTGGGGCTTTGTCTCTGGGACAGCCCGTGCCTGATCTCTACAGCAAGATACGGAAACAGAATGTTGTTGCGACTGTCGTGCCTGACGTCGCAAGGGAGCCAAATGAACACCACCCTTTGTCTGAGCATGTATGGAACCGACTCCACATGGGATTTACACTGTTGCTCACGACCGCGCATGGCCAGGGCATGGTTGAGGGAGTCGATTTGAAGATAGAACGGATATCAAAGAGAGCTCAGATACTCTACGAACTCGACCAGAATTTTGCCATGACCGAGTATCAGCTATACCTTGTGGCTCTCTTCTTCTTCTGCAACATCTGCTTGTTGATGTTGAATGGTCGCCGTCCACCAGAGAATCTGCTCGACAGTTTCGAATCGCTATTATATAGCATGGAGTCATGCGCCAGGGAAGCATGGAGACCACTGTCTGCGCATTTTGTCTTAGCCCTTCTGGCGCAGAATCTGGGCTTGGAGGAGTTTCAGAGTCTGGTCCAACGGCTGTTGTTATTGGATTGTGGAGGGTGCAAAACATTGGAAGTTTTGTTAGCTGTGGTTAGTGCAGACGCCGCGATGGATTACGCAGCCGAACATCATGACGACGATGCGATACTGAAGTGGGCCTCGAACGTCCACAAGAAATCCCAAGCGAAGATGGAGAAGAGAGTTACAGAACCTCGCACGCCGGCGAGCAAGCAAATGAAAGTTGGTTATCGCTGGGATGAAGCGATCGAAGAGTGGATTGCCAGAACACCGGCAACGCTCGCCAAACTCAAGAAGAAGGATATTGAAACCACAACTGCCGATGCCATCTGCACCATCGCAGAGGACCATTGTGCTGAAAATCTCAAAGCCTCCACCGAGGGCCATCGACGGGCTCTCGAACTTATCGCGAGTGATGAGAAGTCCGTCCCGGGAAAGCGGATGAAGCGTAAGAGTGCCCCCTCCGACCTGGAAGTCCACTGGGACGGAGATTTCGAGTACAAGAAGAGGCCAAGGCGCCATGTTAGTTTCAGCACCTTTGCCAACCCGCCGAAGCATGGGCCGCGTCATTCGCATACCACCGAGGAAGAGTCTGAGGACGAATTAAGCTTGCTGGTGTAGACTTGTTTGTACCTGTATGTCTGGCAGAGATGGAAATAGCATGATATGATCCCCTGTCCGCCTATGTTTCAGCGTCCCTCGCAGGTGACGCGTTCCTAGAGTGTCCCCGGAGCACAGTCTGCATTCCCTAACAGACGTCTACTTGAGTGTGGCCGGACCGTGCAACGTTAGACAAGGGGGCCAAGCATCACATCGCATTTGGAAGGGGACTGTCCGATGACGATCCTCCAACTGTCAGTGATTACGGTTAGAGAAGGAAAACATTCCGGCAAATACGTATTTCTTTGTTGACGGAGGAAGAAAGTCAAGTCGGAGGCTAGAAGCCGGATACCATGCTAGCTTTGGAGTTGTATTGCGACTGGACCGGTACTGTTTCAGATTCCGGAAGCTGATGCAGTGGTATGCAGGACTGAGACGGGAGATGAGGCCGAGATTGATAAGATGATAGGGTGAGAGGACGGCCATGGATTGATATCCGAACCGGACTTCGGATCCCGTCATTGGTCGGATTTTGTGGGACAAGGCCAGCAGCCAATAACAACAACGTATGGGGGCTTGGCAGGCACCTTTTTCTCAACCACGAGCCAAGAAAGTGCCAAGCCAGTGCCACGGACTTTACAACGAGGCTGTACAATGAATGAATTTCACCGCGAACAGCTGAGAGAGTCACTGTTCACTCTCACGCTCAGTCCTTTTACCTCCTTCATCTCCACCATCAGGTGCTATGGGCATTCTCTACTCTACTGTGTACACTCGTCACTACCCTCCTACATTTCATACTGGGCTACTCCTGTTCAACGCGGCCACCATTAGTTTCGTCCCCAGTCATCATACCAGGCACTCAATCCCCATTCCGCACCCACACTTTCTCCCCTGTGCATTCTACTGTGGTATATCAGCGACCACATTCCTCCAGACTTTGATCCCTCGAGACGCCGACGCCGCTATGCTCTGAGCTTCTATGATCAGTGAATTCTCACTGATCGGACTTTTTAGGCGCCGTTGAGCCGTGTCCTACGTTTGCCCTTTCACCTGCGTGGTATGGTAGCTCTTGCGTTTTCCTTATTTGCCGTGCGACACCGGACATTCTTGCATGTGGAGGGCTGTCCTGAGGATATTCAACCAGGTATCCGATCCCTGTCTGGCTGGGTAGACCCGACCTTGATAACAAGGACCAACCTGGTCGACACGCCATCCTGTCGTTTCAGAAAATTGCGAGGCTCCACATGATACCCTGCAAATGCCACGGTCTAGGTGAGTTCGTTATATCAAGCAATCTTGGACACGCCCGGTGGTCGAAGTGAATGAATATCCCGTGCCAACATGCCAGACTCATAAAGGACTGTGTGGTTGTCACCTTTCACATCTCACTTTCTGTTTTCTCCGGAGGACGGGCTCTGTGACCTTCTGCGGCCCTTTTCCCTTTGATTGACAGGCTGGACTTGTCTTTGTCTCCTCGCGCTGCGGCAGCGTTTCTCTTCTTTGTTCGTCTGGACGTACAACCACCGCCATGTTTGCCTTCTATCTTGCCACATTGGCATCAATCGTGATGGCAGCCCAGCCATCTGCCACCAGCAACTCGACGAGTTCCGGGGGCTCCTCCCAATACCAGAACAATGCGACGCAGCAGTACTTGAATATGCTCAACAAAAGTCTCGGACACAATTATCTCTGGTCTCTGCTCGCTGTCGTTGCTCTACTCTTGGCCTGGGTCACTGTAGCTCGAATCAATGCCCATCTCCGACACCTTGCGTCCATGGGCGGAGATGGGTCACTTCGCTACTACTCCACGACCTCGCCTGTCATGTCTCTTGTGAAGAGCAACATAGTCTACGCCCCAATTTTGTTTTACCGGCGAGCAAGAGAGTTGAAATTCTCTCGACACGTCAATTTCGGTTCCATACCGTCTCGGTTTCAAGCAATCTTCCTATTCCTGGTCATCGCTGCCAATGTATTCGCCTGCACCTGGAACATTCCCTGGTCTGATGCCCAACTTGAAGTGCTACCTATCTTGAGAAATCGGACCGGGACTTTGTCGGTGGTGAATCTGATCCCTATTATGGTGATGGCCAGCGTGAAGAATCCTCTGATATGGTTGCTGGACATATCATATGACACCTTCAACTTGATGCACCGTTGGTTTGGCCGCGTGGCCGTCCTGCAAGCCATCGTTCACACCCTCTGCTGGCTCATCGGGAAAGTGCAGTCAAAAGGCTGGGGAGCTGTGAAGATATCGATGCAGAGCCCATTCATCTATAGCGGGCTGATTGCCACGATTGGATTCACGGTGATGCTACTTCAGAGCCCCAAGGTGTTTCGAAGCTTGTCCTACGAGTTCTTCCTGCATTTCCATTTTGTCCTCGCACTCATGGTCATGGTGTTTCTCTGGCGGCACCTGCAGTTGAATAGTCTTCCCCAGAAGAATCTCCTTCTAGGGGCCATCATCATCTGGGGTGCCTCGAGAGGATTCAGACTCGCCACTTTACTATATCGCAGCCTAGGAAGAGGCGGATCGACCGCCACAGTCGAGCCTCTCCCAGCCGGAGCGGTCAAGATCACTATCACGACTCCTCGGCCCTGGACGTATCGACCCGGTCAATCTCTGTACCTGACACTCCCGGCGCTTGGTCTCTGGACGGCTCATCCGTTCTCTGTGGCCTGGTCTGGACTTGAGACGGAAGATCATTTGACAAGATCTGGCTCTGTCCGTTCCGAGTACAATGAAAAGAACCCAATCGTTCGCGCCAGGTTGGCGGAGGCGGAAGAATTCTCCCGAGACCACACTGTTTCACTGATTGTCAAGAAGCACACAGGGTTGACACAGAAATTGTGGCACCATGCCCGCAACACCGACAGTGCTGTTTCGCTCGGTGCACTCATCGAAGGACCCTACGGCAATGAGCGAAGCATGGCTAGCTATGGCACGGTGATCCTCTTTGCAAGTGGCGTCGGCATCACCCATCAACTGGGATATGTGAGGGACCTCGTGCACGGCTACAGCCAAGGCACCGTGGCCACCCGAAGAATCACCTTGGTCTGGGTCATTCCCAGCACCGAGTGTCTCGATTGGATCAGCTCGTGGATGCACGAGATCCTGGGCATGGAAGGCCGGAGGGAGGTCCTCACGATCCTCCTCTACGTCACCCGCGCCGGTCTGAGCCAGTCTATTCGAAGTCCTAGCGATATGGTCCGCATGTCACGCGGCAGACCTAATGTGGAAGAACTGATAGGCCTCGAAGCTGCTCGAAAAGTGGGGTGTATTGGTGTCAGTGTCTGCGCTGGTGGTGGGCTCGCGGACGAAGTCAGGCGGGTGTCCCGGGTGATGCTTGACAGAGGCATAAACCTAGATTTCTTCGAGGAAGGGTTCGGATGGTGAAGGTGGTTCAGAATGGAGAGAGTGCCCTGCCGTGTCCGGTTGGTCAACAGACTTCGAGAACCCTCTTTTGATCCAAATGCAAGATGTTTGGCTTATTTGGGATATGGGATATGGGTTTCAAGAGCATAGAAACGGGATAGACCTCAGGCGTACTAGTAGGGGCAATAGATGATGCTCATTGGAGCCTTTTTGACGGACAACATCTGCACTGATGTGATGTTGCTCACATTTCATCAGTTGCAGTTAGACCTCCCAGAAGATAAGAATACAGAGAATAGTCTCTACAGAGTATCTACTTGTGCTCTACGACGTTATTGTTACTGTGGTAGAACTCCATTCTATCTGGTGCACGTGATGCGAAATGAAGACGTCAATGCTGACATAAGCGATGACATCGTTAGTTTGGTGACACCTTCACGACTCTCCTGGATTTCACTGAGTTGAGATACTATCCTCACATATCACCTTCACCATGGAAACCCTCAAGTGAACCATCACCTACAGCACAGCCGGATTGCATTGTAAATTGCCACTTGCGCCTGCAAACAAGACGCGGCGATGCTGCGAACGTTGACGCATCAACCATCACCGACACTACACGAAGTGAACTAAACCTATGCCAGCAGCCTACTATACTGTGCCCAGGGCCCTCTGGACGTATCATTGGGAGGACACAAATTCTGTGCAATCCGAGACTTCGAGTGGAAATCCTCGCTCCCCTTAGGAAGACTCTCTTCCTCCAGTAGGGGGTGCAGGATATCGATCGCGGACGAAACAGGGAATCAGCTCACGCCTACTGGACTCTTGAACCAGATACATATACAGACCCCGCGGGCACCGAATAGGTCTCAATCAAACCCCGCGGAGAGTGAGAAGTAAAAGGAGAAGTAACACAACGATGCCTCCTCCTCCTCCCCAACAACAACGTTCATCACCAGGCGCCGACGAAGACAACAACACGGCATTCGGCCGAGCACATCCGGAGTTGCAAAAAGCTTTGATCCTCGCTTGTCAAGCTTCCTCGCCTCTATTGATCGCCACTATCCTATGGACTGCTGGGGTCGGGAGGCGCCCGAAGTGGGAGCGGACCACGCTTTGGAGGGCGGCGTTGTGCGGGTTTTTGTCTAGATGGGTTTTGGTCACTTGTGCTATTACGTGGACTTTGAATGGATGGGGAGAAGATGAGTGAAGAAGGAAAGGGGAGAAGGGTGGAGTAGGGACTGAGAGGAGGAAGAATGATAGAAGATTGGGGGTTGGTGGCTATATCACTGATGGAAAGGTGCGTGCTGGAAAGGTGCGTGCTGGAGAACCCGTGACGGGACGAACGAACACCATCGCGCGTCCATTACCTCCCTGGAGAACTGGCGTGGACTGCACGAGGATCCATCGGACCGATTGTCACGAAGAGTCGACTGAATCCATCACCTCCAGTCTATGGATTCCCACCATCCCGATAACCATTCGACTTGAATGGTCCGACAATCAGATTGAATCGATCATCAGACCTTATGGACCGGCCGAAGTGGTGGCTCGAAGACTGATTGCATCGACAGGTTTGAGAACCAACTGGAGCAATTCAATCCGTCACCCCCAGTATCCAACCGAATCAGCCGTTTCAGGCTTCCCCTCAATCGCAATTGGACGCATACTTGGTTGGAATGGCTCTTGCCCGGATACTCAACCTGTGTGCTTTGACATGTCTACACTAGTCCATGGGTCGACCCCCAACAGGAACGAATATTTTGCAGTCAGAAAGCTGCGCGCGCCATCATCGAGCATTATTCAAGATATCAACTCTATTATCATCCGACGACTCTCACCGACCTCATCACTATCATCATCATTAGCCTCTCGTCATTGGGACGAGGCCATAGAACACACCGATCGACCCATCGCTCAGAACAGAAGAAGCGAAAGGCGGGCATGAAAGCACACTTCTTATAACCGTCTTGCTCGACCCAACCAACATGAACTCGACGACCCCGGACTGAGCAATATCGACAGCGTGCAGGTTCTCCGCTTGCAGCTCTGGCCGAGAAGATTGTTCATCCACGAGCCAGACCCGTCACTAGCAACTCCACAACCGAAGCACTTCCAAGATTTGTATGGAACATGATGTGCTTTTGGTTTCCTATATCCATATCCGAACTTCGGAAGTGATATCAAAGAGTGAATTGCCACGCTTGCATTCCTATATAGCACGATTACAACGGAGTCTCTTTTCTCTCATCTCTCAATCCGACTCCGACAACCATCCTGTATCTGACATATTTTTCCTCGTCTCAAACGTTCACTCGTTCACTCCCCTTCCCATCCACCATCAATCAACAGAAGTTTTATATCATATCAGTAAATTCGACAGTTTCCATCTGTTCTTGGTTGTTGTCGGTGTTTACTTTTAGTTCTTGAAATCCCCTTTGCTATGATACTCCTCCCAGTCATAATAAGCCTGGAATTCGGCATAGCAGGTCTCCGAATCACTCTCCATGCGGTTGGTATAGTCCGCCTCTTCGTCCGAAATGAGCACCTTCTCGATCTTGCCGCCCTGTGCAGCCGCCTCGGCAAGCAACTGGCCCTGGCACGCGTGTTCGAGAGACAGGAACAGGAAAGCCGCCTCGTCGACGGTTTTGCCGACAGTCAAGAGTCCGTGGTTGCGCAGGATGCAGGCTTTGTTGGTCGGGCCTAGCGCTTGGGCGATTTGGGCGCCTTCCTCGCTGGCAAACACGACGCCACCGAAGGAGTTGTAGACGGAGTGGGCTTTGTAGAATTTGCACGAGTCCTCTATATACGATTTGAGAGTTAGAAATGATTTTCCTGGAGGGGGGATGTTTGGCCGCAACGACGTGGAATTCTGTGCTAGTTGCCGGCTTGCAAGCACTTACGCGTCAACATTTCAATGGGTCTGCCAAACACACTCCACGCCTTGCCGTAGACAGTATGGGCATGGCAGACGGCCACCACGTCGGGTCTGGCCTTGTGGCATTCGCTGTGGATCAAGAAGCCGGCGGCGTTGGGCGGACGGGTACGGTTGCCTCCGACGACTTTGCCTTCAAGATTGACGGCGATCATGTCGCTTGCTTTCAAGAGACCGAAGTGGACGCCGAGAGCTAGAAAGGACAGAAGAACGAGAGTTAGCGATCGGCACATACATACACTTGTTTGGCATTGCAAAGCATCGTTTCAACTCTTCATCTCTCGGAGCGCAGAAAAGGGACGAGGACTGCTTGAGAGTGGTGGAATGGGGAAAGTTGTAACTGTATGTGAAAAGGTGTAGAGATTGTCATGTGTATGACTCCGAAACTTACGGTTCGTCCAGAACACATCATGATCCTCAGGATCTCGGACACTGATATGACCCGAGATGCCCTCGACATATCCCTCGCGAGCCCAGTGGCGGAACACTGCGGCCATGTGTTCCAGCTGCCACTGGCGCTTCTTGGCCATGTCATCGAACGTAGGCACACCGGCCAACATCACGTCGCCGTGCGAGATGGCTGCCAGGGGAGATTTGTCCTGCATGCCGTGGGCATGGTGCTGCTTCTCCGGAGCCACGGACTTGGAAGTCAACGGGCCCGAAGGCAGGAGGTCGCTGATTGCAGAGGGTGCCATTTTTGGGTGCAGAAAATCGTGAAAATCGTGAAAATCGTGAGATACGCTCAAGATACGTTCAGATCGAGTCGAGGCTGGAGTTTGAAAAGCCTATAATCACACTCAGGTCTCTTTTGTTTTACAAAGCTTGAAAACAAAATTGGGACCCCTAGTATTGTCCAACCCCAAAAGGAACGTATATACCGATAAAGAGGGGTGGTCGGGTTATGATATGATAGATGGATGATTAGGGTCTGGACGGGTCCTGATGGTCATGGAGGAGCGCGCAATCATTGCCGAGCACAAAGGCGGAGGGAGTGACCAGTGATAGCGTGGTGATAGCATGAATGGTGGTAAGTCAACGGCATTCCCCTTCCTAATTCTCTTTTGCTGTGGCTTGCTGTCACATGGCGCCATCTGCTCCGATCTCATGGCGGAGTTCGGCGCGTTTGCGCTGCAATCGTCGGGCGTAAGCCGAGCTGATAAGCGTTATAGACTGCTCTGAGACCAAGCAGACTGCATGATCTATAGGTACCGTGAAGGTCGTTAGTTGAACCGTCCAACCAAACGGTAGATCCCACTCTGGCTGCAAATACTGTGGATGGATACAGGTTGTCGTACCATTGATGGACTGAATATTTATCTGATGGCCGACGAGGCTGAGAAGGTCTCTTCACGTGACTCAATACACGTGACTTCGCGATGGTTGGCTAGGGATTGACGTCACGCAAGGCTGATGAGGCTGCAAGCAAGAAAAGCATCGCAGCGTATGGCATCGGATGCATCATACAACATCCAGCCTGCATCACAACCACAACCACAACCATAGTCGACGTCGACGTCGACGTCAGCACAGAAGCTTGCTTGATGCTGTTGCTTACTCCTCCGCTTTGCTGACACCTGACCTGCTTCTATGCCATGGCCTCGTAAAGTTGTTCGTTTTGGCAATGTAATTCTCCTGCTAACATGACCAGAAACGTCCTCGAGATTCCGTTCCGACGCACCCACCCTGTCGACCTCTCCTCTGCCATCAAACAATACATTTCCAGCAAATATGAACAATCCCCTGCCATGTTCGCAGACGATCTGCGCGAAATCGACCGCCTCCGTGCCGATGCCATCACCGTTCTTGAACCGCATGTCAGTGGGATCAAACGGTTGGCTCAATATGCCGCCCAACTACGCTACCTTGGTGGGAAGTTCCCTATAGACATCGGCGTGGATTTTCCTTGGTACCCGGCGCTGGGCTATGACAGGGCCACGGCGGTGATACAGAACAACCTCCGATTTGAGCTGGCCAACATCCTGTTCAACCTGGCGGCTCTATACTCGCAGTTGGCCTGTGGGACGAACCGAACGACCATTGAAGGACTCAAGGCCGCGGCTGAGTATTTTGTAGCCGCAGCGGGCACGTTTTCATTCATGCGCACGGAGGTACTGCCGGACATGCGATCGACACCACCAGAAGATATGGACGATATAACGTTGGACAGTCTACAACAACTATGCCTGGCTCAGGCGCAAGAGTGCTTCTGGCAGATCACGATCAAGAAGAACATGTCGGACGGGACGGTTGCAAAACTGGCCGCAAAGGTTTCCGACTACTACGTCTTCGCGGCGGATGCAGCTCGACAGTCTCGGGCAGTCAGTGCCGAATGGATCCATCATTTCCAAGCCAAACACCATCACTTTGCTGCCGCGGCGCAGTTTCGCCAGTCTCGATATTGTCTGCAGAGCAAACAGTATGGAGAGGAAGTGGCTCGGCTAAGAGATAGTATTGCTTGCGTGAACGAGGGACTGCAGGAAGCCAGATGGATCAACGCCACGGTGCTGGGAGATTTGAACGGTCTGAAGACAAGAGTGGCGGAAGAGTTGAAAAGAGCTGAAAGGGACAACGACATGATCTACCTCCAGGCGCCCACACCGAAATCAGAGCTGCGAATATTGGATCGGACGAACATGGTGGCCGCCAAAACACCGTCAGATGTTGCGAACGGTATTTCTTTACTCGGGGAGGGTCAAGCCTTTGGGAGGCCACTGTTCGAAAAGCTCGTGCCGTATGCGGTGCATCAAGCTGCTTCGATCTACGCAGATCGCAGGGACCGGCTTGTCCATCAATCCATCATTGCGGATCTCGAGGCCATGACTGCCCGATTGCGAGAAGTGCTACAGTCGCTCGACTTACCTGGCTCATTGCAGGCGCTGGAGAAACCGTTGGGCTTGCCGGGCAGTTTGGTGTCAAAAGCAGAAGAGCTTCGACAACAAGACGCGTTGTATCGAATCAAGAGGGCCATCGACGATACCACCAAGCTGAAGACGAACGATCTTTCGATCTATCAGGAAGGGTTGGCGCTGCTTGAGGCGGAAAAGACCGAAGACGACAGGCTACGTGCAAAGTACGGCACGGACAGGTGGGATCGTCCGCCATCCACGACCGCGCTGGCGAAGCTGTACCAGACGTCCAAGGAACTACAGACCTATCTCAATTCAGCCGCGTCGAGTGACAATCTGGTGCAGTCCAAGTTCCGGGAGAATGAACACATTCTTCGAATCCTGACAGGCACGAATCGAGACCTGGAGCGCTTCGTCCCCTCGTCCGATCAAGTGGCCATGACCCCAGCCATCGAACAAGCCGCGTCTCGCCTCAGAAGCTGTCTCAACGAGGTGTCTCGACTAGAAACACGACGAAAGAGTCGCATCAACGCACTGAAAGAAAAAACCAACGCCGACAATATTGGCCCAGCTCTGCTCGCCGAAGCGGCGCGTTTGGAGCGCGAATATCCAATGCAGAAGATCGAGCCGGGCCAGTTTGAGAAACTCTTCGAAACCCGTCTCGCGGCCTACGAGCCCGACCGACAAGCGCTGGACATGGATCAAGAAGAACAAGACCAGGTCGTGGCTCGCTTGCGGGAGGCCAATAAGGCGTTTATGGAAGCCCGGCGCGGCGACACCAGTACGACGCGAGACCGCCAGAAGGCTCTCCAGGCCCTCGAGACGGGCTACGCCAAATATAAAGAACTCATCAGCAATCTGGACACGGGCCGGAAATTCTACAACGATCTCGCCGGCCATGTCACGCGGTTTAGGGAGAGCTGTAAAGCCCAAGTCGCCCAGCGGAGGGTCGAGGCTAGTCAGCTCGAATCCGAATTCGCCAGTCAAGATATGGGTCGATTGAACTTGGAAGAGACGAGACGGGAGTTGACTGGCCAGAGTCAGAACCAGAACCAGAACCAGAATCAGGTAGTACAGCAGCAGCAGCCTCTACCACAGCAGACCCAAGCGCACCCACAGACGAGAAGCAGTAGTCGACATCCTCCTCAACAGCAACAGCAACCGCAACAACATACAATTCAGGCCTATGCTCAAGCTCAGGCTCAGGCCCAGGCTCAACTTCAACCTCAGATCCAACGTCAACCGATCAACGATCAAGAAGGCATAAGCGCACCCGTCCCAACCAGGACCATTGTTCCTCCACCAGCAGCAGCGGCATCATCCCCTTCCTCCTCAACCGCGCCATTGCCGGTCGGCGGCGTCTCCGGCGGCACCATCGGCGGCGGAGGCGTCTGGTCTCCTGACATGGGAATCCGGTTCGGCGGCCAGAACAATCGGCCCGGACAGGCGGGGTATCCTGTTCCCAGGAGGCCTTGAGATTATGGAGGGGAGGGTTGGGTGGTTTGGAAGGGAGACTTGCAAGGTAGATAGCATAGCAGGTTGAAAAGGAAAAAACCAGAAGACATCAAGGCAAATAAACCACGAGGAGTGAATAATGATTGAGGATGATGAGAACGGTGATAAAGGACTCTGATATACTAGTTCATAGCTACAGAAATGCTGCTCTCGGGGTCTGATCCGGTCTGGTCTGGTCTAAGCTGATCTGAATTTGTGTTTGTGTTTATGTTTACACAATTCTAGAATCCGTTGCTCCTTTCTCTCTGTCTAGAGGAGATGAGACGTTCAATACTGTCAGTATGCCGAAGGTATCATACACAGCGGGATAGTATTCTCTAGGGAGGTAGTCTAGGGAGGTAGTCTAGGGAGGTAGTCTAGGGAGATAGTCTAGGGAGATAGTTGTCTCCTTCCAGACAGGAAGTTTTGAGACTGAGATATCTCATGTATTCATACTCTGCTTCTCACGAAAATGACATCAAACACTCTGAAGGCTGGCCTCCCTCAGTATTCGCGACGAATCTTTATAATCTGGCCTCATTGCGACGCAACTCCGCCACCTCGCCTCTGCCCTCCTCCACCAAGCTCTTGTTTTGTTGCTGTGTGGCGAACCGCCCCATGGTCCCCGGGAATTTCCCCTGCTGATAAACGGCCCAAGCATCCTCGACGACCTGTTGGGCATCATAGCCGAACAAGAACGGCTGAAAGACGGGATCGCGCCAGCGGTTCTGGTACCCTTCGAACGGGTCGGGCTGGAACTCGACGAGCTGGCGATCGCGTTCCATCTGGCGCGGGCCGTCGTGCAGGTGAAAGATCTTCTGGCCCAGGTGCGAACTGCCCTGGACGACGCGGGTGGTGCGCGGTTTGCGCACGGCCTCGTAGATGGTCAGCAGGTCGGGCAGTTGATGGGCATGCTCGATCTTCTCGAACAGGTGGCCCAGCACGGCGCCGTCCTCGACGGCCTGCGCGGCGCCCTGGGCCAGGTAGGGCAGGGTGGCGTGGCAGGCGTCGCCGAGCAGCGTGAAGCGGCCCGACGGGTGGGACCAGCTGATCATCTCGCGCGAGTTCTGCAGGCGCCACTTGGAAGTGTCTGTACACAGGGACAGCAGGGCTTGCAGTTGCGGGTCCCAGTTGACGAACAGGTCGTTCATTTCCTTCAGGTCGGCTTTCTGCTGGTTAACCATTTCCGGCAGGTTGTCGGGAGAGATGATCACGATATTATACAGGTTGCCCCCTTTGAGGAGGTAGCAGACCACGTGCATGTCCGGGCCCATCCAGTAGTTGATGTTCGGGACGGCCACTAACTCCGCCAGCAGCGGGTGCACTCTCATCTTGTCGGCCGGCACGGTGATGCGGTACGCCAGGTCGCCTGTGAGATGGGGCGGGTCGGGTCGGCCGAGCAGTGCTTCGCGACAGATGCTCTTCAGGCCGTCGGCGCCGATGATCAGGTCGGCGAGAAATGGTTCCGCCCGGTTTCGGATGTGTACCGCTGGCCGTTCGAAGTCGATGGCCGTCACGAAACTGTCGAGTTGGATGGTCACGCCGAGGCGGAACGCTTCGTCCACCAGGATTCGGTGGTAGTCTGCGCGGTGGATGTGGAGGTACGGATGACCGTATCGCTCTTCACAGTAGGGAATTAATGGTTGCGTCGAGAGAATCTTGCCGTCATGGTACGAGCGAATGATGAAGTTGTTGGGACGCACAGAAACCTTCTCGAGGGCCGGTAGTAGTCCCCATCGAGCCAGAATTCGGGTGCTGTTGGGAGGGATTTGGATTCCTGCTCCGACCTGTGCAGAGGGGCATGTTAGGTGAATTGAGCGACATGGAATTTGGGGTGTGATTCAAAAAGATGGCAACATACCTCACCAAGCTGGGGTGCTTGTTCGAGTATCGTGACTTTATGCCCAGCTCGGGCGATGCCGATGGCGGCGGCGAGCCCACCTAGACCGGCTCCAATGATACCGACATTGAGCTGAACTTTGGCCATCTTTTCTGTTGCAGCCCGTCTGCTATTGCCCAATGTTCCGGAATGTTGGCGACAAGAACTGCACAGCGACAAACCAACCCTGCCCAAATCGTGTATGGATGGCTTTTTGATCTAGGTTGAATGACGCAAGAATTGAGACGAAATCTGGGGTAAATCCGAGGAACACCGCAGTGCGGAATTCAGGGAACGCAAAAGAACCGTAGACAAGATCGGGTGTTCCGATGCGATAGTTGGAATGCCGATATCGGGCGACACGGCAAGAAGTGGTCAAGTAGATGACCGCGGCTGCAGATAGAATCGTGTTGAAATGGCAGATATTATCAAGCCAAAGGCCACTGACAGACCGTATATCCCCAATATAAATGATCAGAAATTGGAGTAGGAAAAGTAGAATAGTGAGCCCCTCCACGAAAGTTCAAAAGGTTGTCACTTGGGGCGTCGCGTCGGTTTGGTGAGCGTAGGAAAATTGCCGGACGTTGGACAAACAGAATTCTAGGCGGTCTCGGGGGTGTAGCGAACACAGTCTATCGATCAAAGTGAGCACGCTCCAGAATTGACAGTCAAGAGAAAGGAAGAGGAAAGAGAAAGAGAAAAGAAATGGATATAGCAGAACAAAGGCTCGGTAAACAGGCAGTTGCAGTGATTGCCGTGATGCGTTCCCGAAGTTATTGAAGTGGTCAAATACTGAGCACCAAAGAGTGGTACGAAGTGGCATCGTAGAACTGACTGCCGACTCCAAGTACCATTTGGCGCCAGCACCTCTCTCACCTAACACCGGAGAAGTGTTATAGCGTTCGGCGTACCACTTCTGGACCCGGGAGTGAATGTCGGGAGCAGAGGGCAGGCCGTCGAGACTTGGTCGGAAAGAATGGAGACGGTGCGCCGGGGCTTCGGGGCTCCCGAGCCTGCACAGAGTCTCTGTAACATGAGCACTTGTTGTTGGTGGAGGAGAGCAGCCAGTCATGGGGTCGACAGTGACTGGCTGCCACGCGGTAACGACCGGTTGCCCCGATTCTTTTGCGGGCCTGACGCGATTTAGATGAGAGAGAATAGGCGATTGCGATGCGTGTCTCCAAAATCGCCCAAGATGCCCGGCGGATTGGTACGGGGTATTGATTGATCTGTCCCACAGGCCGGTACCCTACCTGGCAGATAGTAAACCACCACGTCGTTCGTTGCCATCATCTCGAAGTTCACCATCTTTGTCTTATCTTTTGATCGCACGAGCTGCACTGTAGAGACGATTTTCACCTTCTTTCCTCGGTCTTCATAGTTGGGGACCAACCGTCTACCCAAGAGTTGTCAGACCGCTGGGGCTTTCCTTCGTACCTATGCGGGGGACGGAATAAAAAAGGACGGACGGTGACGGGCGATGGTGTAATTGTCGATCAAGGATTGGACAGACCATGTTGCTTAATGGCAGTTCGATTTAGCACGAGGGACATACCATAACCAGACTCCCACGGTCCTGTGCACATCTGTCAGTGGCTCCGTCTCCTTGACTGCGCGAAGCTATAGCATACCAAGTCCCTCCTTCTTTGACTGGGGCGGTAGTTGGCGTCGAGCATCAGACTGCGGCAACGGGGAGCGGAAACAAAGACACGGACGTAGGTGCCGAGTGCAAGACGAATGGCAAACCACGCAGTCAGTCAGTCGTCGAAATCAGGTGGGATCGATAGCTGTTAGCCATCATCGAAACATCAAGTGATCGTTCGTGGCGAGGGAATCATCCGCCTGAGTAGGTAGTTAGGTAGGGAGGGAGGTAGGTAACATGGACTGTTTGGTTCCTTGCTGGCGGAGTTGTTCAAACAGATGAGGATTTCGCAGTCGAATTCTCCTTCGTTGCTGTGCTGGTGAAGAAACTTGGAGGATATTCCACAGTTACATAGACTGGCAGGGCATATAGACTTCCTACAAAGATATCGTCGATAGTAGGTGGAATGGATGTAGTCATATACCTTGCCTCCTGCTACTCCCTCCACCTTCTACCCTCAACCTCGCCTTGCACTTGGAACTCATCCGAAACCCCAGATTTTCAACGCACTGGGATTTGCGGGGAGGGTTGGGTATCGGATACTCTCACGACCAACGGTATATCTTGATTGATCCCAGACCCTAGTAGCCTCTCTCCCTCGCCAGCTCCGTGTCCTCATTCATCATTTGCCCCCTGCCCTGCCCTGTGCCTGTGTTCGTTCCCGCGATGAACTGCCGACACAGAGCACGAGAGCGGCGACTCCGGGATGCTTCAGCCTCGTCAACCTCCTCCAGTGGCTCGACGCCTCTCTACCTGCCTAGATACCCTACTGATGACCACCACTCTTTCTAGGGCATGTTGCTAAGGTAGGTGTGTCCCAGTATATCAACGATCGCAAGGTCCCTTCACCTCCATCATGCCCCTAAACCGACGAAATGAAGGCGCCTCTGCCCTTATCGGAGCGCTCCGTATGTGTCTGGTCCCCGTCATATATATCGTACAACAGTATTCCCGCCGCCTGGACGTCGCCGTGAATCTCTTTCTCTTTAGTTCGAAATAAGTAGTAATTCCACATTCGTTTCCGATCCCAATCCCAAATCCCAAGTCTTCCGAAACAGAAACAAAGTCGTGAAACAGAAAGGGGGTATCATGAAAAGTGTACTTTTGTTCCCACCACGTTGGGCCGGTCCAGCTCCAATCCGAGAACCCGACAAAAAGAAAATGTAACCCGAAAAGTCTTCCCAACCCTGCCCGTGGAGTAACCGGCAGCCACTGTTGCTGTTGCTGGTGCTCATGCTGCCCGTTCCCAGATGATACCTCACTTTCTGTATCAGATGCCAATCTCATCCCACTCATGCAATGGAGGTAGCCTGTTATCCTCCCAATCCATGTCATCCTCAACATCAAGCGTGAAGCTCGGTAATGTGACGCCAGGCTGCTGGTCTCTCTCTCCTCCCTTCTCCCTGTCCCAATCTTTGTCTCTGTCCTTCTCCTTGTCTCTGATCATTTCTCCATCCCTCTCAGTGCTGTGAATCAACATTGTCACGCTTGCGCATGAAGCCGGCGTTTTGGTCGGTTCATTTCCAGGATGAGCTTGTGACAGAGGATCAGAGTTGGGCCGCGCGTAAGTGGCTGCGTCAGGGATTGACGTTGTTATGATCGAGCTCTTTGCAGAAGAAGTGCCGGAGCTACTGACTCCAACACTACAGGTCGTCGAGCTCTGACCCACCCCGACCTTTTCTGCCCTTTTCATGTCTGATCTTAGCGGTGCGCTTTCGGCGTGCTTATACCCGTCAGGGTACTTGGTACGAATCCGATCCCGTAAATCCGTGGCTCGCCGATGCTGTAAGTCCAGCTCAACGTCGTCATGAATGGTGGTCCATTGAAACCCATGTTTTGCCACTCCTTTCAGCAAGTTGGCATCCTCCAGCGCAGTCCATGCTCGGCGTTTACGGCGCCTTTTGAAAGAATGGCCTAGATCCGAAGGTGACATGGAGGTGGCAGAATTGTCAACGGCGGTGGACTCTTGCGCGGCCCCTGAAGCTTCAGTACCAGATGACAGATCCGCGCCAGGGGGAGTTCGAACAGAAAGGGTATCGGCCTTTGGGACGGAATCGTTGTTTGCGCACACCCGATATCGATCCTTGAGGTCAACCGAGCTGCGATCACTGAAACTGAAGGATGGATCATCAAGGATTTGCTTCCATTTGCCGATCCCGTACTTCCTCACCCCAGCCAGAAGGTCCTTCGTTTCCTCCTCTGACCATTTCCGCCGAGCACGCCGAGGCTTATTATCTTTCCAAGGTGTCGACGCTATGGATGCCCCTGTGGCGGCCGGCATTACTTCCACTTCCTGGGAGGAGAGCCCATGGACACCGCTGTATGGTCTGGAAGCGGCTGGATCTTGGTCAGGATGAACTGTCGAAGGCGCTGTCGGCAGTGACGCTACATGCTGGTCGGACTGAGTCAACATATCCTTGACATGGATCTTGGACGTGGTGTTCGCCCGTGAGAGTCCCGGCCTAGACTCGACATCAATGGAAGGGAGCAGCGCTGCGGATGGTGGTGGCTCATGTAGTCCCGTCACCATAGCCGGGAGCATTGGGGCCGGTCTCTTTTGTCGCTCATCTTTTTGTGCCGGTCGAGGAAGTCGCCGGATCAAATCCAGCGACATGTGCTCATTGTCCAGGTCGACTCTCAGACGCTTCTGGAAGTGAGGGTATTCCAGAGCAGCGGGCGCTTGTATTGGTGATTTCTCGACCACGGAGAGGCTGATGAAGGACGGTAGTTGTGTTGGTGCAATCTCTTGACCGTCGTTATCCTCTAGTAGTTCGCTGATGGCCAAATGTGGCTTTTTGGATTCCCGAGCCAGCAGGACATCATTTGGTGTGATCTTCGGGGCCCTCCTTTTCTCACTGTGCTCTGCCGAGAGCGACTTAGTCGTCCGAGTATTGAGGATGTTCCCGGGCCCCGGCTCCAGCGGTAGCGGGATGTTTCCATGACGAGTCGGAGCAGGATTGCGGAGAGGAGCGATTTGGAAGTCGGTCAGAGCAGGCAGGTCAGTTATCTGGAATTGCGGATCGTCAAGGAGGCCAGGTAACGGCTCGGTGATACCATTCATGCTGACTGGAGATGGTCATTGCCGAATAGAAAAGGTCGAGATATGTACCAGATTAGCTGCGTTTTCGAAGCTGCAACAGAACGGCGGGGTGTGAATGTAGGCATGGGGCGATGTCTTCTAGATTGGCAAGAAGACAGCAAATCTAGGACGGACAGAAAATGCTGTCAAGACAGTGACTTGAAGGGGATCTTTGTGGCTGAATTCTGTGGTCTCGAGAAAGAGCGACTGGGGTTCGGAGTCGAGAATATCCATCCAGGTACGCACGACGAGACGAAGATACGAGCAACTAGACGCGTTCGAGCCACCACGGCTACGGCTGCAGATCAAGACAGCCTCGCCTCTCTACTACGCTACTATAGATGAGGGGACACTCATGATACAAGCATGATTTCTGTATGCCTTTGATCTCCTGCGATGCGTCGTTGTCTCTGTTGGACAAATCTCACAGTCTTGGTACCTGCTTCTTGAGTTTCAGATTTACGGTGATGCTTGTACGGCTTCATCCAGACAGGTCTGAAAACAACTACCGGGTGAAGACGCCCTGGACGTTACCTGGCCCCCGGATCCCGGCCTTCTCGGCCCTGATGATCTCCTTTCAAACAACTGCCAGTCGCGAGAAAGTGATCAATCGTCCAGTGCCTCCGCATTTCTGCATTCCCTCGTTCACAGCCGTAGCGAAGCCACCCTCCCCAAAAATCAGCCCAATCGACAAGAGAAAAATAGTTACATGGAAAGCATGGAGCAGCTGAGTCAAGATTTGGCATTACACTGTACAACTTTGAAAACCAAGGGAGCTGAGCTCCCTACCGCAGGTCGTCACTGGATTAATGGAGCCTGGAGATTGAGGATCGAGGATTGAGGCAACTAAACTCAAGATTCAAATGCCAGTATTCTAAACAACCCTGGGAGCTCAGGCCTCCAGACCGCTCACAGTGCCAAACTGCTCACCTTGGGCTCCAAAGCATTGTGGCCATCTTCTTGCTTCTTTCCAATGCGGCCCTCCAATCGCGTTGGCAACAACATTGGCTCGAAGACGGACGTTTGCTTCAGCTGGCTGGACTTGTGTTGGAGCTGGTTAAGACCCGCAGTCTTGACTGACCAGCAAGCTTCATGGCGGTCGTATGTCCCGTCTGAGGCAAGAGCTGTCCTATTGCTGAGGCCGCGGCGTCTCTCGTGCACAGCACCCAGATGAAGCGCCGAGGGAAGTGATAGTTGCGGGTGGCCGCTCCAGTAGTATTCCATACTCGCAGCCCGCAAGCTTCAGCTTGCCTCGTTTCTGCAAGCATTGCTTCATGCTTCATGCTTGTAGCAGCGCTGACACGGAGCAATTGGGCATGTTGTCTTCCCATGCGGAACATGTTACCACGGTCTCAAAAGCCGAATAGCCGTCCCTGGAGCTGCAACCGCCTTTATGGATGAGGTCCAGCCATTGCACTATTCCCTTGTGATGTTTGTACCTAGAATATGATCTTCTATCATCCTCACATGGCTGACATCAGGGACCGTGAACAAATATGACGCGCGTTGGTGACAAGAGCAGCTAAGGCATACCAGAAGGGTCAGGCCTCGACTTTGAATTGCCTGATAGGCTGCCGGGCATGGAAATACCTATCATTCTGTTCTGGTCAGTTACGAAAAGAGTCGATGCAGCATTCAGGGGTTATTCTTCACGGTTCAAGTTTCTCATGTCCCTGCGGTCCGCAGACCAGGGTGCACCGTGCAGACTGCAACTTTCGCGCCCTCCTCCCTCGACACGTCGGCCGCAGGTGGAAGCGGCCTTGACAAGTGTGGAGGATGCAGGTACAAGGATTATGGTTGGTTGTTTGAGCCGGACGCCAGTGTTTCAGGATCTCTGTCAACACGATCAGAGCCCGAATGACTGCGTGTCATTGCTCTCCGGCACCCAAGGTCAGGAAGACTATCCTGGTACTGTCAGCCAGAGGGCTGGTAGCTTGCAAATCTGGGGCAGCGGTGAGAATTTTACTGTGCAGCAGCAGCAGCAGGTGATCGGTCATATTGAGCAAGGAACTTGGCACTAGGATACGCGGTTGAAATTGAATGGCGTGGTGAACAGACAGAGGATAGCCATTATAAAACTCCTTCATATGCAGCGGCGTGATTTCTGTTCGGCTCTTTACTATTGTAGTGTCACCTCCCAGTATCTTGACTAGACTAGTATTGGTCTGGACAATATGGTTGGGCGAGGGAAGGCTGGTGAGCAACACGCGTCGTATGAGTGCGCTTCCCGCGATGGCTGCGGTGGATGGAGGGCGCGGCGCAACAAGCTGCCAGTGTCTGGTGAAGGATCGTGTAGTGTGATGTATTGTCTAGCAAGATCCTGCGCTCGACTTAATCTACTACCATAGCAGCTTCAAGCGTAGGAGGACGACGACGACAACGTTATAGACAGGCATAAGAACAGAAGCAGTACACCCGTAGTGGTTGGTGATAGTACTGCGTAGCGTACAAGCAACCAGACATGTCAGATAGTACGTACTACGTGGGAGGTACGTACCTCACTCACCTTACTACCAACTTGTACCTACATTTATTTCCCTCTTACGCTCCTGGCCTGCAGCTCTGCAGTCTGCCCCCTAATTGAGACCCATCCATCCACCACTCTTTGAGTTCACCTTTCATCCTGACTTCCCATCTTGCTCTCTAATGTCTGTCCAGCCCTGGAGTGCTGTTTCGATTCTCTCCATGTTTGTTTTATTCTTCTCTAATACCACCTCTCCTTAGCAGCCATGCTCGTCAGCCTCGAAGCCTAGTGTCCAGTTCGTCCTTCCTCTCCGAGCTCGTTGTTCTTCTCAAGACCATCCATCCGAGCAGCCGTAACAGCCGTTGCCCTACAGCTCTTTGTCCTCTTTGACATATTACGTTGTCGATTGGGTCGAAATATACCCTTTCATCATATTTCTGCCAAATCCCCGTGGATACACTTTCGACGTCGCACAGGTCACAGCGACCTGATTTGAATTGGCCCCGAGGTCCTTCTACAAACCTCTCTACTCTCCTTGTGTTTGAGATAACATCTATCTGGAAGGCCGGACAAAGAAAGAAGAAGGACATATAATTCAAAGCTTGATCGCTGCTTGTGAAGGGTCAGCGATAACCCTCATAGGCTGGATTGATCTGATATTGCAGCCATTGACTTGCCATGGCTCCGACGTCCAGGCCAGATGGGCAGCTTAACCTAAACTTGTCGGGATTGAACACAATTCCAGAGCCTCCCACCGTTCCGAGCACCATATCCCCATTCGGTAGTGCAAAATCCTCATCAGGACTTGCAGGCTTGTCGAGCGCCAGAGGAGGAGCGGGCTCTCCTCTTCACGAACAGACCTCCCGACTCTTCCCCAAACGCACGCGCGAATTGCAATCTCAGACCGCTTCTCTTTCTTCCAACATCTGGGGTCCTCCTACGAGCGGGACGTCCACCCCGCTCTTCGAGATACCCGAGTCTCCTAATCAAGATGGCTTTCCAGACCTGGTTCCCCTGACAGAGACCGGTATCAACAGTCCTGCCAGGCGAGGTCGAGCTGGAACCCTTCCGTCAAGAATATCTCCTGTAGGGACTATCAATGGAGTCAATGTCCTAACCTCGAAAACATCCCGCCCTACTCCCTCAACCAGCCCTTTCCGACCGGGATCGACCTCTGCGGCGGAGACAGCGTTCTACTCGACTGCCTCAAACCCTACAAATCCGGCCAATTCTGCTCTTCTGTCCAGACTCCGCGCAGGTAGCATGCCTCAGCGGGCAAGCTTGCTGGGAACTTCAAACTCCTTCGGTCAAGGTGCTTTCAGCGGCGGATGGAGCTCGAGAACCCGTGCTGCGACTCTCACAAGTATCAGTTCCGCCGAAGATCCCACTTCTCCTCAGCAGTTTGGTTTGTCCAAGGATGGCATGTCTGACTCGGGAGTCCGTACTCTTGATTATCTCGGACTCGCCGAGCCTCCGTCACACTCAAGATTGTCGGAGGCACTTCGTCATGATGCGAGCGATCCTTCTCGCGGTCAGAACTCTAACTTGTCTGACGTACTGGCCAATTTTGGTATGCGTAACTCCGGTCGCTTCAGATCTTTCTCTGTCAATACGCAGCCAAAGTACGGTGCCGAAGGTCATGAGGGTGAACATGGTCATGCTATGTACTCTGGTGGAGCTTTGACTCCATCCGCAGCGGCCGCTCTGGAAGCCGAGTACGAACGCGTCCAGGAGAAGGTGCGGCTTCATAACCAAGCTGTACAGGCATTTGCTGTGAATGCCAATGCTGCACGCCCACGCGCCCGCACTGCAGGCTTGGTCGAAACCCCACAGCGCACCTCGCTGCGGAACCTGGTTCACCAAGATGCTGATGCCCTCAACATGGATTTTGACATCCATGGACCGAATGGCATGGATGAGCCTTCCCTCTCCGATGCTCTGCAGGGGTTGAATATCGGCGAGAATGCTATGTCATATGAGGGCATGGACGATCCCGAAATTCAGGTCTCGCGGTCTTTGTGGATCGGCTCGATCCCCAATTCTACCACAATGTCTTCCTTGGACGCCATCTTCAGTCGATACGGACCAATCGAGTCTACAAGGGTGCTCACGCATAAAAACTGTGGGTTCGTTAACTTCGAGTCTGTGGAAGCGGCTGTCCGTGCTCGTCACCTCCTCAATGGCAAAGAGATCTTCCCTGGCGCTGGCCCTGTGAGAATTGGGTTTGCTAAAGCTCCAAATGCCTCTGTCTCCCTCACACCGAACCAGGACGCCACTCCTCCGGGTTCCAACGGTCTGAGTGACATGCTTGACATCTCACAATCCAGGGAGGGCAAGAGCAGTCCAGCAAGTCCGGACAATGATCAGCAGACCCTTTCCTTGCCAGCTGCTGAGCGTTTGACTGAATTGAAACCCGAGTTCTCACAGATCGTCATGGAATTTGGTGGGCAGCCATCAGACGTACAATCGATCTCCGCCAACATCGAGAGTGCCATCAGTTTTCAGCAAATAGAAAAAGAAATTCCACCGGTTCCGGAGCCAAGTCCTACGAGGATCTACGATGCTCCAAGGCTGCGAGACATCCGCAAACGAATTGATAACGGAGCATGCGGACTGCAAGAGATTGAGCAGATCGCCATCGACATGTTGCCTGAAATTGCTGAACTCGCGTCAGACTATCTTGGGAACACAGTGGTTCAGAAACTCTTTGAATACTGCTCGGAACAGACCAAGGAACAGATGTTGACGTATATTGCACCTCATCTGGCCGAAATTGGAGTGCATAAAAACGGCACTTGGGCCGCTCAAAAAATCATCGACGTGTGCAAGACCGAAACGCAGATACGGATGATTGTTGACTCAATTCGCCCCTACACCGTTCCCCTCTTCCTCGATCAGTACGGGAACTACGTACTCCAGTGTTGTCTTCGGTTCGGTGCGCCTTACAATGACTTCATCTTCGAAACCATGCTCAGTCAACTCTGGGAAATCGCACAAGGTCGATTTGGTGCCAGAGCCATGCGTGCATGCTTGGAATCTCATCATTCCACCAAGAACCAACAGCGCCTGATGGCTGCAGCAATCGCATTACATAGTGTGCAGCTTGCTCAAAATGCTAATGGTGCACTATTGCTGACATGGCTCCTCGACACCTGTACCTTTCCGCATCGACGATATGTGCTTGCACCGAGATTGATCCCTCACTTGATTCAGCTTTGCTCGCACAAAGTCGCCTACCTGACCGTCTTGAAGGTCATCAACCAAAGAAATGAGCCAGAAGCAAGGGATATGGTACTGAAGGCCTTGTTTTTCAGCCCCAACGACACTATTCTCGAACAAATCCTCTGCGATCAAACGTCAGGTGTGACACTGATCTTCAAGATCTTGACGACACCATTCCTGGACGATAACATGAGGCCAGAAGTAATGCAAAGCGTGTCTAGAGTGCTCACTAAGATCAACGCGCAACCAAATCAGGGTTACAAAAGAATCATGGATGAAGTTGGCCTGTCGTTGCGACCTAACCAGCCTCCGGCACCGCAATATGCTCCACATGCACACCCGACGGTCAATGATCGAGGCCGCCCCATCAATCACCCACAGCAAGCCCCCGGAGCTGGACATCATTCGCATCAGCACTATCCCCGACAATTTAACGGTGCATATGCACCTCATGTCAATGGCAATGCTTTCGAAAGTGGAATGAGCCCCATCAGAACCGGGTCAGCTGATTCATTTGCCTATGCGCCATACAGCATGAACGGGTTCCAGGCACAGCAGCCATACACTCAACCGCCATACCAGCAAATGACGCCTCAAACGCAATATCCAAATTACCCTAATCCGGCTCCACGAGCAAATGCTGGATACTTGCCGGGTGGCTATGCTGGCTTTGCTACACCTCCTTCCTCTGTTGATCCATTCCGTCCCTTGCAAAATCCCTCATCATCACCACTGTCGTTTTCTGCACAGATGAGTCCCGTCATTGGCTCAGCAGCAGGATTTCCTGGTCAAAACTATCCGCAGAACATGCCCAATAACATGTACAACTACCCTCAACAACAATTCTTCTTCACGCCTCCAATGCAGACAGTCCACTCCGGAGGCCGCGGGCGTAGGGTGAGTAAATCCTGAACTGTATCCTTTTCAACTCTCTAACCTTTCTCAGCAGAGATAACCGGCGCGAGCAATGAACATTTTCTCTGCACCTGCTCCATCCTATTTAGCCAAGACTGGGCCATTGCTGTGGTCCCAAGACGGTTTCATGCCCTCGTCAGTCCTCTGTGTGTGATTAAACGGTGGCTGTGGAGATAATTTCCACCTTGGCGAAGCATACATCATGTTTTTGGTGTGCAATACCTCT
This sequence comes from Capronia coronata CBS 617.96, assembly GCF_000585585.1. Taxonomy (NCBI): domain Eukaryota; kingdom Fungi; phylum Ascomycota; class Eurotiomycetes; order Chaetothyriales; family Herpotrichiellaceae; genus Capronia; species Capronia coronata. The sequence continues at coordinate 510,073 of NW_006912897.1, read as the reverse complement.
GAATATGCAGGCCAGTGGGTGTTCCAATTCAGGAATAGCAAAAAAGGGGCAAGGAGCTGCACCCTCACGTCAGCTGGGGTATCGCAAGTCTCCGGGCTAGGGGTTGCTTTTTGGACGGATTTGCTAGTTAGTTCTTGCTTTCACCATGAACGGGTAGCATCTGTCCACGATTGCCCAAAGGAAACGTCGTGCACTTGTTGACCGTGGACGCGTGCTGTCGCTCGATGGAGAAACTAGGCGATAGAACCACGACTGCTCAAGTCGGGAATTAGCAAGATCCACGGGACGAAAAATTGTGCATTTCATGGTCAACGAGGTCAGATGGGAAGCGAACTGACCTTCTTGGACAGACTCTTTCTCCTGGCACAATTGAGGAAGCAGCACAAGGGCCCAGGCGGTCGAAGGTCGAAAGACAAAACGATGTACAAAAACAAGGCTAACGCTTTTCATGAAGCGAGAATGACATGACTTTCATCTTTTGTCTGTAAATATGCTGGCATGTCTCTCGTTCTAGGTGCTGACGCCTTGGGGGCGGAGGCAGAGGACCAGGCTGGCACCAGGGACGATCCCTATGCCAACCCTGTAGCGCATCAGTTGGCCCAGGGTGATGTTGATGTGCCTGCAATGTTCATGTTGTCATTTGCCTCCCTGGTCGAGAGTTTCATGCTGTGTAACGGGCACCCCTGTGACCAGAGCCTTTATGGTTGTTGGCAGGATCGAAGTGATCGAATTGGAGGCAAAGAAAGACGCGAAGTGGATTGCGGGGCCGGAGGAGGAGGAGGATGATGAGGTGGTGGTGGTGGTGGTGGTGGTGGTGGTGGAGGAGTAGGAGGGCACCACCGCAGCTCATAGTTTGGAAGTCAATAAAAGCCTCGCGGAACCAAAACTTAAAATGTCACAATAAATCGACATCAGTTCAACTCCGTGCCTCTACGTTCACAACCCATCCATCAACTTGTCCTCATCGTGATCCTGCGCCTTTGTCCCCGTCAACATGTCTCTTGTCCCTGAACGCATCAGCGTCAAGCGCAGACGCTCTGACGAACCGGTGGACACTCTGTGTAAGTTCTCCTTCACCCCGGTCGCTGTAGCAGAAGGGGCCTAACGTGGACAGTTCTTGAACACGGCACTGCTCCGGACAAGAAACGAAGAGTAACCGACTTCTATTTCCAGCGACTTCGAGACGAGATCATTGCGCCCATCTCCCAGCGAGTGAACAGCCCTCTTGCCCCACAGCCTTCCGTCCCCGGAATTCCTACTGTTCGATGGACCTCACCAGGCGATGAGAAAAGAGACTATGAAATCTTGAAGGCCAAACTCAAGGAGAAGGCGGACGACTCGTTACCGGCGAAAGCAACCAAGCCCGACGAGGAGGAGGTTCCTCCTGCCAACGCAGGCAGCCGATCCGCCCCGCCCACCCCTCTAACAAGTGAAGGTCTCTCACACGCCCGCCGCTTCCACCTCACCCGCCATCTATCTTCAGTGTTAAGCCCAAATTCTTCTGGTGGGATTCGGAAGCAGAACAGTTCGATCCGGCCTCCGCTTGCGACATTTGTCGAAAAACACGGTGCCACATTTAGCCACGAAGGGAATCCTCTTTACAAAAGCAAACCCGTCGACAGTGTATTGGATCTCCTGCAGGACGGAAAGAGCGGATCCGAGGGGTCAGATGGGCAGACGTCGAAGATCGAAAGCCTGGCAGCATCCAAAAGAACGCCCACAAATACTTTCCTTCAGGCAGAGAACCAGATGGTGAAGAAGGGAACATCAATTAGAGACCACCCTAGCACCTGGGATCATGATTCAGACCAGCTCGCGGACGAGCTTGCCGCATTGGCGATGGAGCTCGATCCTGAGATCAAGCAATTGGCTGAAGCTGAAGAGTTGTCGAAACTGCTCCCAGCTTCCAATGAGAGAGACAAGGTGGTGACTTCCAAGGATCGCGAAGATAACTATGTGTATGAAACATATGTTCGTGTCCGGAACGATGATAAGACCCCGGATCCAATGAGTATTGCTGGGCTGAACAACGTCGGGGTGTTGGTCATCGAAGAGGAAGATGAAGACCTATGGCAGAAATATGTTGACAGTGAAGACGAGACTGATTGGGATGACGAAGATTCAAATGGTACGTCAATGGATTCAGGATTGATGCCTATAAGAAGCTCACTGACTTTACCAGCTGAGGACAACCCTGCCAATGATTACCCAGAGGATGAAGTCAGTTCCGACGACGAGTATGGCTATAATGCCTACAAGTACCGCCAATATGGATCCGATGATGAGACTTTTGGCAGTGACCCCGACGACATCGAGAATGAGGCCAACAACAAGTGGTGAAGGGACCGAAAGAGGTGAAGCGGCCGAATCTCAGACAACCTCCTCGAAAGATGGCCAACGTGCGTGGCAGCGTAGCAGAGCTCCGAACCCATCCAGGCTCTAATGACAACGCCGATAATCATCCCGAGACCTCATAAACGTATCAGAGCCTGCACTTCGGCAAAGATGGTATGTTTTGGTGGCACGGCAGCATCCACCAATACCTAATCGATGTTTTGACAATAACACCCCATGCTGCCCGGTCTTGGGGTCTGCAAAGGCCTCCTCGGCATTGAACTCTGACCTTTTGCACTCCATATTCGTCGAGTACACGATAAAACTTGCACTGGAGCCCTCCCTTTCCTCTGCGTTTGTGAAACTGGCGAGCGAAATTGTCCTGGACCCGGCTCCAGGAGCATCCAAGGTCATTGCGATTGTACCAGATGAAGATGCCTTCTTCCTTGCGGTATTTGTCTCTGGACGGGTTACGTTGGTTGAGTTCCGAGGGATCGATGTCGTTCAAGATGTTGTCGATACTCATTGTGTTGACTCGTCGTTTGCTCTGTTTGCTCTTTTTTTGTGCATCACGGTCTTTGTGGCATCCCATGGTGAAGGACACAGCGGTGATTCGAAGGTGAGGAGCTGTCCAAAACCCCTTGTGTTAATTTGGGCAGGCTGTCTAGGTCAAACAGACAAGCTTGTGAGAAGGACAGAGGTACGACTCTATGAGCAAGGCAAGAGTGAGTGATGGGAGACGGGTGTGTTCCCCTCCGTGGGCATAGGCCCACGGGGGCTTAAATAATGCCCAACTTCGACCCGACAGTTTGGTTCTCAGTCGAGGAGGATGCAGTATACATATCCTTCTCAGGTCGCCGTCGATGGGCTCCTGCCCCCGTCCAGTCGCGGCGCCTTGCTATGCCCAAAGGGTTTGTTGTTGATAATGAATGATGCAGACTATCTTCTCTTCACAGGGTTCAGAACTGTTCGTGCGACGGCGGAGCCCAGGAATCCTAGTCTATTCGTGCAATAGTGGATTCCTCACTGGCTTTGTTTGGAGTCATGGTCTTCCTTTTATTGGTTGCTAACCGGACTCCTCATGCTTCAGCATCCTACAGCTTGGGGGTTTCTTGAAGGATGAAGGGTGAGTGGCTCGATCACTGGGGCAAGGCGTCCGCAAACCGGATGGACTCCTGGATCGCGAGGCGAAATCACACCACAAAGATCATCTTGAGAGGAAGACAGCCGTCTAATCCTTTCGGATCGCATCTGCCGACAGGCAGTCAACAGGTCAACAAGTTATGATGTCGCCTCATCTGCGGGCGGACCAGGATCCTTGAGGAATGGTACAGGGGTCGCCACAATCGACTCCATTATTGATCTGACTGTCCTCTTCATGAGCACCCAGCGCCGACGGCTGGCCTCCACCTCTTTGATGGCTAGTGTGCATGTTTATTCATCTGGTTCGACGTCCGAACAGTAGTGTTGCGCTTGATAGCCACCCACCGACGAATGCAGACGCTGTCAGGAAGGCCCAGATCTGGACCCTAGTGCGAACAAGTGTACTTCTGCCTGAGACAAGATACTGCAGACTTGATTGCTCGCCAGCCAACCCTATCTCTGCAAGCTGTTTTCACATGCATAAATGCTAGGGGGTTGCTCACGCTATCTAATAGAGGCAGACCATCATGGCAACAATCGCAGTAGCTTGGCTTGGATGAAGAGCAGGGAAGATGAGGGCCGGGCCATCCGGAGCCAGAAAGACTACACTGTGACACCCACAACATATAGTAGGAGGTGAATCTGACGAGTTCGTCGTCATGCTTGCCAGACCGAGTGTCTGAGCCTGAAGGTCATACCGTCTTTTCGGTTCAGCATCAACACTCTTCGGTCTCTCTCTCTATCTCTGTTTGACGCCGCCCGGGCCATATGTTTGTACCCTTACCTAGCTGGGGATGGTGACTAGTCTCAGCTACAGAAGCGAACCTCTCACGCAGCAGAAGTGTCAAGCCACCAAGCATCGCGCTTCTTATCCCTTCTTCATGTTGGATAGCGTCGGCTGCTCCCTGTGAATGGGCGATCCAGCGTCTCGGGAACCAATGGAAGGCTCGAGAGTCGGGATGATAGAAAGGCATCTCCCAGGTAAATCCATGCTCTCAAGTGTGCCCGCGGCATTTAGGTTGAGAATGTGATGGTGACTGTGACTGTGACTGTGGTCAGGCGACATGTTGCCATGGAGGGCTGGGTCGGTGCGACCAAGTCTGGTATCGCCCGCCGGTTGATGGGTCCAGCCTCCAGGGTTGTTTTCGTCAATCCAAGCCAAAGCATCACACCACTCTCTCGCCCTGATTGCTGTCCGAGCCACCAAATCCTCAAAGGGATGGATGTCTCGTCAGTGTCTCCCTTCAAAGCTGTCACAGTGCTTTTCAGTGTCAGTGTCCGCGTCAGGGTCAATCTCATCCACAGATTCCCGACGGTTCCAAAGAATCTCAATTTCCAAAGCGGTAGGCGGTTTTCCGTCGCCACTGTGACCTGTCAAACATTGTACTTTTGCACTGCTGGGGTCCTTGAATTGAACAATGGGTTCTGGTTCCTAGGTTCTAGGTTTTGCGTCGGCGAAACTTTGACGTTGCACCAGAGTTCGGTAACTACTGACGTTGAGACTCGGACTCACAATACATCATCATCATCCACCATCATCAAGTTCTCCATAGCTTTGAAACCTTCTTCGATTGACCCGTTCAACTGTTATTTCTACAGTCTTCCAGCCAGGGCATTATCATATGACCCGGCCATATACCCTTCTACAGCTGGCAGAACCATGGTACTGGGCCCCCTTTGAACTCTGACCCAGAGCTGATTCGCAAGTCGAAGGTGAGCGACTTTTTTGAGTGATCGGAGCAACAGTGTCGGTTCGGATAGACCTAAGACCTTTCGAAAGTGAGATCACATGCTCCCCGATGAGACGGAAACCTACCTAGAGGTTCGGGGATGGCTGTTCATCGTTTCGACGAGTGCTTCGAGGAGGGGAACCAGAACAATCCGAGCAAATAGACTAACCTCCCCCCTCCCCTTACAGCTGCATGGATCATGCCTACAACGCAGGCCACACATACCGGTCTTTGACTGTGGTGTGGGAGAGGAGCAGGATTCCATCAATACTTGTGGCGTTACGGGTTCGTCTTGGCATGCTCGTCGGGCGTAGGGTGGATCTGTTTGTTCTTTTCTCGTTTGCCTTCTCAGCTTACAAGTCGCCAGTGGTTGGGCAATGGGCAGGGCACCCGGTGCAAAAGAGGCAAGCATACGGGGGAAGGGGAAAGAACGTGGATATGTCTTCCAACCACTTGCTGAGAGACCGCGCATGCTGTTTCTTGTCTCGGTCAAGCAAGAGCAAGACTTCACTAGCTGCGAACGGACAGTTTGGGAACCATGTTACCTATTCATCTCGATTCCCCGGCAAGTTTTCGACATAACAAGGTAAGGGTGCCCTTCAAGTGGTTGAGCCAGAATCAAATGTCAAGAACGTCAGGGGTCTTCCTGAGACAGTGGCAGTGGTGGAAGTCGGACGTCTGTCTGTTAGCTCATTATGTCTACTGTCCACTGGCAACTGGCAACTGGCATCCCGATTACCATCATCCGTCTACATGTCATATATGTCATATATGTCTACATGACATTCAACATTGAATGCCTCCCCAGACGCCATAACAGGACGGAGAGAAAGAGACGAGCGCCACCGCTACAGATCCGAAGTCCGAACCTGGAGTGAACCGTGGAGAGATACGGGAGTCGGAGGTGAATCCGAACGAGCCTTCCATCCTGATTTCTCGGTCGACCAGTCTCCGGTTGTTGTCCAGTCAGATGTGCGTCTTAGATATCCATGTCACATGCTTGATTGCTCGCTACTCAGTCTTCGGTTTTGCTATGAGTTGAGTTGAGTTGAGTTGGGTTTGGTCTGAAGCAGCAGATACAATGTTATCCGCTACCAACCCTCGACTAGACTAGGTTGGGTTGGGTTGACTGTGGATTGTGGACTGTTCAAGGACACCCTGTTAGGGATCTACCTGTGTGGTGAGCATGGCACAGATGAGTAAGTGAGTGAGTGTCCATCTCTCTCTCCAATCTGATTCATTCTGTTCCTGCTCTACTTCTTCCTTCGAATGCCAAAACCAAATCAACGAACGTGCAATCCTTACATTGCCGTCAACTCCACTCCTCTTCCATCTCCATCTCCACCTCCTTACTGAATCTGGGTCAGTGGGTCCCATGTTCAGGTTCAAGTCGCCGCATACTCGTCGTACACTATCCCTTTTCCGTTCGTATTTTGAGGCATGTTGATGCCTTTCGCTTTCGCTTTCGATTTCGATTTCACTTTCCGGCTGGGCACTTGCCACTTGATACCAACGAATCTGGTCCAAGCAGGTCCAAAGGTGCAGATTCTGGTTCTATACAAGCCGACGCTGTACTTAGGTGCTTCGTACTTCGTACTTTTGTTCCAGGGTCCAGTGTTTAGTGGCAGTGACAGTGAGCGACATTGGAAAACTAGAGGCAAATGGGATAAAACCCATTCTTTCTCTTTCTTTTTCTTCGACTAGCGATGTTTTTCCGTTACAGTCATGTCATATCAGCGTTCCCTCCTCCCTCTTTGCCTTGGGTTCTCTCCGCGAGTACGTCAAGTCGGGCCATCTTGCATCTTGCAATACTTGCTTCTCTTGACTGAGCATGGGTACTGAAAAGAGCACGGTCACATGACAAGGCTGTGTCAAGAGTCAAGACCAATTACGCTAGATAGATTTCATGTTGAACATGGGCTATGCAAATAGCTCATCACACGATGAAACAGACATGAATGCCTGAATCTGTATTGCCTAGTGTTGTGAGACAATCCACGTAGGTACTGGCCACTTTTGTCGGTCTCTTCTAACTGGGCCAGTGAGGGACTTCGCTGATTCGTAAAGCTTACAGTCAGTCCTACATGCCAGATCATCCAACTAGAGAGGGCTGTTCAAAGCAGGGGATCCGATGGGGAAGCCATAAGAGTGTCTGCTACCCCGTCCACCATCATAACATTGCCAGATAGATGTCCACAACAGCACTACCAACAAGTATATCCTCCATCAACGATCTAGACAGGTACATGGTCAGCAATAGCAAACTCACACCATCTAGACACCAGCGTGGGCACTTACCACATCGCTCCCGTTCAAATAGCTCGAGGCGTCCGAAGCCATCCAGACAATCGTCCCTTGTAGCTCGTGTGGCTCTGCCATTCTCCCCATGGGAATATTCTTCTCCCATGACCCAACCAGTTCTTTACCTTCGTGCTCCAGCAGTCCCTTGATCAAATCGGTCTTCATGTATCCCGGACTCAAGCTGTTCACTCTGATACCTCTCGACGCCCACTCAGTGGCCAGACTCTTGGACAGCATCTTGACGGCTCCTTTGGAGGCATTGTAAGCAGCCTGTTTCTGCGGACGTACACAGATGGTTGCCGACATGCTGGCGATCAAGATGATGGAACCCTGGATGTTGTGCTTCAGCATATGCTGGCCTGCCTCGCGTGCAAACAGCCACGTGCCATCCAGGTTGACGTCCATCATCTTCCGCCATCGCGCATACTCGTAGTTTTCGGCCTCCACGTTGTCGACAATGCCAGCGGCCGTGACAAGCACATCAACCTTGCCGAAGTCGTCCACAATTCTGGCCCACGTCGACTTGACATCATTTTCGATCGTTGCATTGCATTCATAAGCTCGTAGATCGGGAGCAGGGTCGCTCGGATAGCTCGACTGGACGTGCGATACTATTGATGAAATGGACGATTCACAGTCTTTGAGAGACAAGTCGACGCATGCTCCCCGGGCGCCAGACAGGGCAAATGCAGTCAGAAACTCCTTTCCCAGACCTCTTGCTGAACCGGTCACAACGCAGGTCTTGTTCTCGAGGGAGAACTGGGGAAGGGTCCGGAGGGTGCGCGTGCATGTCAGCCCAGCGAGTCTATGGGTCGCTGATGAATTTGAGAACAAGCGTAGCGAACGACGGAGAATCATCTTGTTTGCTTTCACGCCAAAGGGGATTTATCCTGAGCTTCAAATCACCCACCTGGAGCATTTTGTCTTACCAGCAGCTTATTATGACCGCCGAAGCAGGTCTGTTCTTGTACCACCCTACCGCGGGGAGAGCTTCATGTTTGGAACCACCACTGGCACCTATCGGGCCATCTGGTGCCGTCGGAAGCAATGGACAGGAGTGGAAGGTTTGCGGGGTTCGGTCGAGGGCATCGTGATTTATGAGTGGTGAAGAAGCTTTCAATAGGCGCATCTGGGGAAAAGGGGTCTGAGCAACGGTGATGGTCGCCTTTGCCTTCAACGATTTGACAGATCTTCCTGGGGTATTTGCTGACACGCCATACTCGACGAGAATTGAACACTGCCAACTGACCCTGTCTTCAACAAGAGCCCTTTCTAGCTCTCCGTAACATGTCTGAAGCGGCCCCTAATGCAGCGGTTCAAGGTAAGTTCAAGTTGGGGGCCTATTTTAGCGAGGCCACCAATTTGTGTTTCAGCCGCAATGTCGAAGATGGCGGGCTCCAACCGGCCAATTTCGTGAAAGCGCCCCGATGACTTGCTGGCGCGTCCCTGTCCATCATTCCCCTCTTCAGATTCTTGCGAGTTTTAGTGATTGCTACCAGACAGAGCAGGTCGAACTCAGCCCTTGAAAATGTCCTCAATGCTAGAGGTCCGCGGCGACCGTCGGTCCAGATCGAAATCTCCCAGTGGCCGCGACGGAGACCGATCGAGATCGCGCTCACACGACGCCCGGGAGTCCTACGATATCAGAGAATCTCGGCGCCAGAGTAAGAATTACTCATATCCCGAAACGGAGTCAGAGGATGATCGCAGATACAAGGAAAAGAAGTCGAGCAAGAAATACTACGAATCTGATGAGGAGGACGACCGACGCAGGGGGGCTAGGCCTTCGAAGTATGCAGATGACAGCGATAAGGGTGATAGACATGGGTCATCGAGGTTGGAGCCCCAGTCTCGTAGACGAGATGTGTCGGTTTCGGACGACAACAGCAGCAGATATGACAGGTCCAAGAAGAAGTCGGACAGCGACTCCGACCGGCACAGACACAAGCCCAGCAGAACCCGTTACGCACATTCTGGAGACAGTGCGTCAGACGATGATGACCGCCATATACCCCAGACTGGACGGAGTTCGTATGGGCATGCAGATACGCGACCTCAAGACTCTCGTCACAGCAGCTATGTTGGTCCGGATCCTCGATATGCACCACCTTCAGCAGCCGTGGCAGGAACAAGATATGCCGAACTGGACCAATACAAGTACGCAGAGGTAGGCAAGGAAGCTTCGTACAAATACAAGGAGAGCTCCAAAGCCGTTCCTGCCCAGTATGCCGAACGAAAACCGGAGTACGACCGTTCGAGGCCGTCCAAGGACAAAGAGTACCACCGAGACAGCTTTGACAGGCGTGAACTCAAAGACAAACGATATCACGAAGATAAATATGAGACACGAGAACCCAAGGGAAAGAAATACTATGATGACACCTACGATGCGCGAGACAAGAAATACCGCGAGGACAAATATGGCTCTTCGCCGGAGGACGTGACCAAGAGAATGTCTGCTCTAGCTGTCGGCGGAGCCACTCTAGGAGCTGCTACGTTAGGAGTTGCCAGGCACAATTCCCACAATGGCGGGAGGCCACCCGCGTCGCCTCTGCTGGAAGCTTATAAGGGAACATACCAATCCATCTCGCCTATGCCCTCGCCATTAGCCCTGGCGAAGCAGCACAGGGATGATTCCGAACTATCTGATCTAGACCTAGAGTTGGACCAAGACGACTCCGACTCCGACTCCGACGATGCACACGCTGACCTCAAGCGCAAGATCCGCCAGCTGGAGAGGGAAAAGCAGAAGATCAGCACAGATCCCAAACGAAGCAGCAACCGTGACGGCAGCAGCTCACATGAAGTCCGACCACGCGGCATGTCCAATCTCGAAGCCACGACGACGAGCTACGAAATCCGCGAGCCAGGCGGTAGACGAGACCGGGCCAACTCCAACGTGAGCATCATGTCCACCGGCGGGAACGGGGAAAGGAAGAATAAGAAGGTGGTATCCTTCTACGACCCGACCGAAGACGCACAGCGGATCGCAGCCGCGCTATCCGGCACGCGGCACGCCGCCGACCCGCGGCCCTTGATCCAGATCCTGCCCTATCTGTCGACGGACGACCTCCTCGCGCTGCGGGCGGAATACAAGAACCACGCCAAAGTGAGCGGCCAGGGGATCAACATGGCCAAACACATCAAGATGCGTGTTCCCGGGAATCTCGGCAAAGCCGCGTACGCGACGGCCCTGGGCCGCTGGGAAAGCGAAGCGTACTGGGCCAATTCATGGTACCAAGGCGGGGCGTCGCGGCGGGAGCTGCTGATCGAGAGTCTGATGGGCCGCAGCAACAGCGACATCCGCGAGATCAAGAACTGCTTCAAAGACAAGAAATACAGCGACGACCTGGACAAATGCATCCGCACCGAACTCCGGGCCGACAAATTCCGCATGGCTATCCTGCTGGCGCTCGAGGAGCGCCGCATGCCGGAGTCTTCGGCCCTCGACATCAGACTGGTCCGCGACGACGTGCACGAGCTGGCGGCCGCGCTGGATTCGCCGGGCGGCGAGACCGATATGATCAAGATCATCGTGCTGCGTAGCGACGCCCACCTGCGCGAGGTCTTGAGGCTGTTTGAACGCACCTACCGCGTCAACTTTGCTCGGCAGATGATTGTCAAGTCGCGGAACTTGGTCGGCGAGACCCTTGCGCATATCCTCAATGGCGCGCTCAATCGGCCCATGCGTGACGCTCTGTTGCTGCATCAGGCTATTAGCGAGACCGCGCCGGGCAAGGAGCGCACCGAGTTGTTGATCTCGCGCTTGGTCCGCATGCATTGGGAGCCAAGGCATCTTGAGAAGGTCAAGGCCGTCTTCGGCGATCGCTATGGTCGGACCGTCGAGGATGCCGTCATGCGCGATGTCTGGACCCAGATGAAGACGCCTGAGGGACGCTTGTGTGCTGAGTTTTGTGTTGCTTTGGTCCAGAGCAGTAGCGGGAGCGGGAGCGGCAACGAGTTGGCTGATCGGCCAAGGTGATGATGGATGGATTCCTTGGGCTGTATACCAGGTATGTTGAAGATACTGGTAGGGTTGGAGGGGATGATATGGCTCTCCTGATATAAACTCATGGGCACGCTGCTGGCCAGTGACAAAGGGGATATACTTTATATACTTATATACTTCAAGAGCGTACCAGGGAAGATGAAATCTTGTATTCTGCCTGGGGGCCGGTCTTCGTCTGCACGGCGTCTTCGTGTTTAGGATGATTACTCTCGTCCCCATTTCAGAGGCTCAGGGGCTCAGGGTCTTAGCTTCCAAAGGGCATCAATCTCGTCTGGTGGCATTGGCCTTTAGCATCTCGATCCATCGATCCCACTCCCAGAATGGCACCCACCGTCCAAGTCCACACTTTTGCCCATTGTCAATCACCACTACTACTATGGAATCTGGATATGGATGCTAATCTGCTCCCTTCACACATAGTGGCTGGGCAGGCTGGGCAACCACTGGCCAATGCGGGGATGGGAAACAGGTAGGTCAAAGTCAAGGTCAAGGCTACCCGTCAACACGTCTGAAGCCAATCTCGACGACAATGATACCGTGACCGTGACCGCTACAGATATCGTCGCCGTTCTGGTCTCCCAGTCTCTCCAGCGCCGCCGAGAGGAAAGGGGATTCGACTCCTCTCCCACATTTGAACTGAAAATGAACTGGGCTTGGTACCGGCTTGTTTGAGGACTTGGGATCTACTTATTCGAAGACTCGGGATCTACCTGTTTGATTTTGTTATAACAATGTCAGGATCCGGGATCCCTTCGAAACGAATCCTCCCAGAAACATGAAAAACACGTGGTCAACATTGATCTCAATCAGCCTGGCATTCGGCCTCGTCTCGGCCACTGCCACTGCCACGGCGGACACTCATGACCCTGTCTATCAGGTCGCCTTTGAGCAGCTTTTGCAGTCTGGCCAGCTGGACCTCATATCTGAGACTGACGACACCAAGGCTGAACCTGACACCAGCATCGATACCGACACCAACAGCTTTGCACATGGTCCATGGTCATATCCACCAGCTTGTACTTCCAAGCTTGATTCCCTGGGCAGCGAGCTCTGCGTGTACACGAATATCTCCTTCGCCCGAGGAAGGGGGATCTCACTGTTCACGACTCCCCGAATTGCAGAACAGATTGCGGAACTTGCACCGTTTCACGATCACGACAACGATCACGACAACGATCACGACCGCGACCACAGCAAAGCCAACAAAGCCAACGAAGCCAACAAAATTCCCAACACCAATATTCCCCCGGTGCGCCACGAGGTCAATGAGTTCCAGGTGACTTGGTACACGCGCTCCACTACCAACAAGGGCATGGGAATGTTTGCGAAAAAGGACCTCCGTCGCGGCGACCTCATCACAGCATACACGCCCGTGTTGATCGCATACTCGGAAAACACTCTGCTACCTTCTGAGCGCGAGAAGTTCCTCCAACTCGCGATCAACCAGCTACCTGAACCGACGAGAGAGTCTTATCTACGGCTCGCAACTGTGTACGGCGATCCTAGGATCGTCGTGCAAGACATAGCCAGCGCCAATACGTTTGGAGTATTATTTCCAGGTACTGTCGGGTCTCGAAAGAAAAAGAAGAATACAGCAGCAGCTGATGCTGAAAGTGCTGCCACTGAGGACGCAGCATCTCCTCCTCCTCCTCATCCTCTTCCACAACATCTCGCCGTAATTCCCGAACCATCACGAATCAACCACGCATGCAATCCCAACGCACAATTCCAAATCGACACGACTCAACTCATCCACCGCGTCTACGCCGTGCGTCCGATCGGCCGCAACGAAGAAATCACCATCGCCTACACCAATCCACTAGACAACTACGCGACGAGGCAGAGATATTTGAAGCAGTTTTTCGGCTTCACATGTGCCTGCGCACGATGTAGTATTGAACGACAACGACGAGAAGATGCCCCAGACGCGGCGATCGCAGAGATCAATGCTCTACAAGCCATTCTGGCGGACTGGACGGCGACATCAGACTCTGATTCGGACTTGGACTCGAGCGGCATTGTGACAGGGATTGGGTCTGGGTCTGTGCCTGGTAATCGGATCAAACTAGCGGAACGGTTGATCAAGGTCTACTTGGACGAAGGGCTGCACGGGTATCTCGACCCGGCATATTGTCATGCTGCTCTGGCGTACAGTGCGGCGGGGAGTCTGAGGGGAGTGCAGAAGTATCTCGATCTAGCGATCGAGGCGATCAGACTGCGACTGGGGCCGGATGCGCCTGATCTTGTGGCGTGGGAGGAGATGAGGAGGGATCCTACTCGGCATTGGAGCTGGAGGTGGAGTAAAAGGAAGAAGTGAAAAAGAAGAAGTGAAAAGGGGAATCAACCAAGAGCAGTCTGAGAATTCGAGCTGGATGGCAGAGACGAGTGGGATTCGTGATGCTAGGTGGGTTTGGTTTGGTTGGATTGGATTCGAGTTCGTTGCATAGCATAGCATACCCGGCATGGTAGAGAACCTACTGATGAGAATCGAGATCTTGATACCCAGCCTCGTCCGTAAGGGGAAGGAGGGATTGGTCTATCTATAAGAACAGACAAGGAGAAGGAGAAGGAGAATTACGATCCTCTCCTTCTGTAACCCAGATGGTCCTGTGGTTTTCGCTCTCCTGTCTTGTTACTTGTGCTCTGCTTCGTTCTGGCTGCTTCGGAGGATAGGATCGACGATCCTCTCTGTTCGGTTATAAAGTTATAAAGTCATTGTTCATATGTCCTGGTATGGCTTCGTCAGAACGAATAAGGTAGGGATTGATCATAGCATTCAACGGCCTCACTGTTTTGGTACACCATGGAAGAGAATACTGTGGTACATTGTTTCGATCTATTTGGTCGTATATCAAGATTCAACATATATTGTTATTGCCCTCTCGCATCATCACTTTAGACCGTATAGTTTGATGATCTCTCGACTTTCACATTGTCATAATCTATACTGTCATACTTCTATATAGTCATACCTTCATAGAATCACATACTTATACTTATACACATCCGGTACAAACCTCCCGCACTTAAAGACAAGGTATAGAAAGATGTACCCAGAGACTCAAGAGAGGGAGGGAGAGAGAGACATCCCTTCATCATGAGCCAGAGTAAAACCATATCCATCCTTCCCTCCTTCAGTGACCCTTCCGCGCCGCATTCTTGACGCCTACACCCACCCTCTCCAAAAACGTCCAACTAGCCCTATCGTTCTCGAAGGCCATGTATCCATCAAAGGCCCTTGTTCTCGTATATCTCATGACTTTGCGGACGACTTCATTGACAGCTAGTCTTTCGTCGTCTTCGTCTTCGTCTTTATCGTTATCGTTTTCGTTGTTGGGATTTATCGAGTCGCCATGAACGAGCCGGTTGATGTCGACGACACTATTGCGGCCTGGTGCAGACCTGGGTGGAAAGTCGGTTGTTGTTGCTGCTGCTGCTGCTGCTGCTCTTGTTGTTCTTGTTGTCGACATTTCACAAGTACCGCCACAACATATATCATCGTCGTCCTCCTCCTCGTCATCCTCACAGTCAGCATCTTCGGCCACAGTCTCGTCCTGATTCTGCATCATTTCTTTCGGTCTCTTGTTGCAATTCATGTCTGTCTCTCCATCGATCAACGTTCTGCTTGCTGTCTTTTCATTACAATTTGTCCGTTTCCTTTCGCTGCGCTTCGGCTGTTGTCGAGACTTGCACTCACAGCTTGACTTGTCAAAAGTACGTCTCGTGCTGGCCCTCAGTTCAAACTGCTCCGGCACAGGCAGCACCTGGATCCCGCTGCCCTGGGCTCGAGGAAACCGAGAGATCTCACAGACTCGACTGCTCATGATATGGTGCTGCGGGACGAGGTATATGAGTTGTGTGTCGGGAGTCATCAGCAGCGTTGAGATGGTCATATAGGTATGTGAGGTTATGATTGATTCGATGGTAGGCGATGACAGAAGATATGTTCGTGGTTCATGGTGATGGTGAGGGTGCGAATTCGAGTTCGAGTTCGAGTTTGTGTTTGAGCTGGCATGGCTGCTATGTTGTTGTGTTTTCGGTGAGTTGTGCAAGTCGGTGGTAGTGGTGGTGGTGGTGGTGGTGGTGGTGGTATTGGTTGATGCCTGAGAGTGGTGTTTCGCCTCAGGGGGTGTACCTTGGTCATTGTTGACATTGTTCCCGGTCACTGTCATGACATGCCGCTCTCCTTCCTTGTCTTCAGTCATCTCTTTCTCTTTGTCAACGGCCACACATTGTCTGGGCCGTTGCCCTTGCTGTTGGGCAAGACATCTTTTTGGTCTGGTGGGGGCCACGATACAGTTCATATCTATATTCCTGTTCATGTTCATGTTGAAGTTCCTGCTCTTGTTCTTGCTGCTTGACAAGACAGAGCATTTGCCGCTTGGGTAGGCAAAGTCCCAACTTGCAATGCCTGGCGAGTCCATTGTCGATACGATAGGGTGTAGCGTCGTGGCTTGTCGTACCTGGGAGTCGGATGTTGCTGGAGCGTCGTAGCGGGAGTTGTTGATCCTCCAAGGTTCAGAGTCTGGGGCGCCCGTCGAGGCCCAATAAGGGTTTATTATCCCGTTGACTTGAGGACGTGTACAGTTCGTTTTCGCTTCGAGCGCTGATTCGATATGTTCATTCAGTAGAAGGGTTTGTCGACATGGTAGGCTTTAGGACCTCATTTGGCTTCCTCCGCCAGATAGAAACAATGTTTTGGAGACTACTTCCGAGTGTCCGTAATCCACGTACATATATTCTGTATTGCCGTGGTGGGTAGACACGTCGTAGTACAGCGCTGTACCCTGGTCAGTGGTCCCGAAAGTGTGGGTATCAAGCAGATCATGACAGCCGTACTGCCCCGGGTTTAGGGAGGTCGAGAATTTCAAACTCAATCAAACTCAATCGAGCTGAGAGCGTCGAGACGTGGGGCAATATGAGATAGATGTCTGTCATGAGGTGAGGTTGCGTGATGTCTTGGTAACGTACTGTAAGATGGGAAAGAAGGAGAGAAATACCGCGGGATGAATAGTAGAGTACTTCTTAAAGGTAGTGTTCCCCTGGTCAAGCAGTTTACGTACCTTAGACAACCTACCTTGGCCGAGGATTGGAGTATGCAAATAATCTCCTGATTGTCCTCAGTTGCGTGGTGGCGGTATTATACATATATGAAGTTGATTGGTGGTATGTTTGGTTGAGGAGAGTGGTGAGACAGCAACGAATTTTGATATAAGATCCAGTGCCACTCGGGTCACGACTCACGAATAAACCTAGATTCACAGCAGACTTCGCCAAGTCGATTTTTCTCTAACCATTCTTTTCCCGTTTTCTTCCATTCCATTATCAATATGTATTTGCCTCATATTATATATATAATATTAGCACAGCCTGAGAGCGTAGATGACTATGGTCTACCCCAACTTCCCCAGGGCCTAACCTACGCATGCCTCGCCACTCCATCGAACTCTTTGTCTCCTGGTAGATGGTCGTTCGATGCTGTCATCCCAAAGCGGATCAAGGGATAGGTAGCTTCACCTTGAAAACCAAAACCTGGTTGTCCAAGTTGTACCCACTTGCATCCGCATAGGGAAGCTCACCACCATTCATGAAGCCATTTTGCGTGATGAAGTCGTTGTCACTCAGACTGAAAAGGAAATATTCTCCGTTGGTCGCTGGATGTCCATCAATGCAGCCTTTCTCGGGTGGCTGGACAGCGGCTAAGGCAATGCTCTCCCATTTCTCGTTCAGCAGTTGGGCATCCTGGTCTCCTCCGTTGTGCAGGCCGAACCGGTTGAGTTGAGAGTTGACATTGTAATCGAGCCAGGAGCAATAAGTGGCAGGAACAATGTCCGAGTCAAGAACACCGTCGACAGATGCCACCGCACAGCTGGGGCAATCGTAAGCAGGACCACGTATATCAGTGGCCTTGGAGATGTCGTAGACATCTACATGCCGATACCGTGAATCGCTGTTCTTCTGCCCATGTCCACGGTTGGAGTCACGGGCAAGGACGAGAAACTGGGTTGGACTGACGAAGTGGATTTCGGATTGTGCCGCCACCCGTCCAGCTGGATCTTTGGGAAGGGGAAGGACGTACTCGGCCTTGTACTCCGGCCTGAAGGGATTCGAGATGTCGTAATGTAAGAGACGGGTGTAGACCCGGGTGGTGCTATTGAGTCCACCCTCCTGGTTCAAAGCAGACTGCATCAAGGCATATAAGTTTCTGTTGTCGTGAGAGACCGTGAGCCCTTCGAAGCCCTGATTGTTGTCACGCCCAGTAGGATTGTTCTTTGGCAGGGTTTCCAGATCGGGGTCGTATCTCGGCGGACTTGCGGCCGAGAATGATTCGGTTCCATTGCGTTCGGGAATAAGAGCTGGCGGTGGTTGAATGGCTGAAAGCATACGACCAGAAGGAGCAAAATGGTAAATGAACGGGCCATATTCGTCAGAAACCCAAAAGCTGCCGTCCGGGGAGAGAACCAGACCTTCGGAGTCAAGGGAAACACGTCTTCCTCCAACCCCGTTGCCTCCGAAGCCATCGCCTGTATAGGTGGCAGAAGGGAGAGGGGGAAAGCCCGGAAAAGTGAGGTAAGGTCCGTGAGCGTCCGCATCCAGACCTGTTAGAGGTGCTCCAAATGGGTCGGTGAACCGAATCGTGTCGAGCAACTCCAGGTGGAGATTCGGCGCGCTGGGATCGTTTGCAGTAGATGTGTAGTCTGGTCTGAATGTGATTGCGAACTTGTGGATTCTTGGCTGGAAGTTCAATGTGCCTTCCGTGTTCCAACCGCGATCGGGGAGAGCCCAGAGAATGCCAGAGTAGACACCTGATTTGTCCACTTTCCAAGACGTCTGGTCGATGGCTGCACTGCTACCGAAGCCTCCGGCAGTGTCGCCAAACTTGTCCCGCGAATTAGAGGGGACGAAGCCGTACCCTGCGAGCGCCTCATAAACGAATGTCTGACCGTTACACGTAGTCGTGTTGACAGCAGTGCCAAGTGGTGGCTTAGGGAATGCCCATGTCAGGCTTGCAAAGAGAGTGGCCAGGAGCATATGCTTCTTGATAGCCATTGTGATTGGTTGTAATTAAAAATTGTATGATATACACAATTGTGATTGGCAGACTCAGGGGTCAGATGGAAACGAAGGTCAGTCTGCTCGCCAAAAGAATGAGGGAACGAAACATGAATAGCATATGATGATTGACTTTTCACAGCGTCTTCAATCATCTTTAATAGAGCTTGAATTTCGCCATAGCAAAACATCGCTGTGCATTGCTCCAGGCACGTGTCTGGCTCAATCTGTGTGATTCGTGAGAGCGTCCAGCTTTAGTATAACGAAGCGGGCGGAACTAGTGACTGCCTAAATTGCGCTGTTGTATTCCACCTACCTGGAAGAAAAAGAGTAATAGGTCAAGGAGTGGGTTGAGGAAAACACATTCCGCGCTCAGTTATAATAGAGTTCAACATCTCACCGACTGTGTTGCTGGGCTGTAGCATTGATTCCTGAGTTTGTAAGAGGCGTCCGAGGTTGGTTGAGGTATGAACATGAGATTCAATTGGACAAGCACATTCCCCTCATTTTCATTCTTTTGGTTATGAGGATATTTGCCTTAGGAGAACCAGCTTCAAGATAATCCCTCAGCTGCGTCGTCAGAGGGACGAGATCTCGCAGTGATGGGGGTGAGATGGGGTGGAAAGGGACTGGACAGACACATCTCTCCCCGTTTACCTAAGGGTCGCGACCGAAGCAGAATCGAGATGACGACCACGTGCAAGATGGCTTGGCTATGACGGGGATGAAGATGACGATGGACCCCGATCTCAAAGAACATGCAGGAGACAAGAAGAGAGATTGGAGATCGGAACGATGTGGGGGACTCAAGTGACCTGATTCGACAGGAAAAGATAGGCGGAATAGTAGCGCGGGATTAAGTGTGAAGATGGGATCGGAACGACTCTTGAGGGACTTGAAGAAAGGGACAAAAACTCGGAGAGAGATGGAGAAAAGAAGATCAGGATCGGTGGGATGGAGGCTGCAACGACGTCACTCTGCTGCGCCACGGCCACCAGCCTCCAAACATGCCAAGCAAGTGCCACAGTCGGATCACGGGGTTTGGGGATGGATCTGCTAGAGAGATTATGATTGGTGAGTAGTGACGTCACGCTGCGGCCGATGACGTTCATGCTGTTTGTTTGAGAGTTTGCACGCGGAACAAGACCACTCACAGGTGACAACGACGCATTTTCCCACGCTTGCGAGGGGTAGACAATTGTGTATAAAAACAGTCCAATCCCTCTGTCTTTCCCTTGCAGAAATCATCCTTCAAGACCATCTCCAAACTTCAAAGACTTTACAGTACATCCCTCCTCAAACAATCAAATCCAAGTCTACGACTACCACTCCATTCACAATGGATACCATCAAGTAAGTCGATACTCTGCTCGACCCTACCGCGGGGCAGACTGCCAACCGCCCTGCTTTGAGCCTTTTTACTAACAGACTTGTGCAGGAACGCAGCAAACTACGTCTCCGAGTCCATCCAGGGTACCGGGGCGACCGCCTCCAAGGAAGCCAATAAGAACGTCGCCAAAGACAGTGACGCCAAGGTCACCACTCGCGCCCAGGCCGCTGGTGATGCTATCTCCGACAAGTTCGATGAGCAGACTCACGACCGCAAGGCCGATGTCTACAAGGAGGCTGCTAAGCACTAGATTTCTGTCCGTCAATCAGAAGAAGTCTGAGTGGAATTGGGTGGAACTTAGATTTTGATCAACAAGATACCCTATGATACCCCTGGTCTGAAGCCATCATTGCAATGGCAGGAAGAAGAAAATGATGCATTTTGCATTGAACTCGACAGGAACTTCGGTTCTAAATAGTTCCATAGTTCAAATGGAAGCATCCTAAATCAATACAACCGTATTCTGACTCATTGATCATTCGTATGGTTGAAAATCCTTAGGCAGGAGTTGGGCAGAGGTGAAGATAGACTTCAAGTTGCTACATGTGGAATAATTCGTGCAGGATGCTCACATGTCGATCACGTTATGTACTGGCTAGAGACGAGATATGGTATTGCCCTCAAGAGCTTCCGCTGCAAATGTTCGCATTCGCTCGCGTTCCAATGGATGGATGTTTTCGAGAGCGGCATCCACATCTTTGGTCCGTGTCTCAATAAATTCCGTCACACCACTTTCCGAGATATAGCTTGGTGGTCGATACCCCATGGCTCGTTGGACTTGTATCACCGCTTCATCGTAAGTCGGAGTCAGTGGTGAGGGAGGGACGTGCTTCAGGTGAACGAAGTCTGGGTTCAATCGCTGATAGAAAGACCAGTGTTAGCAGTTTACCCAATACCATTGAAATTGGAGCGCCAACAAGCACCATTGTACTCACCATACTGGCCCGAAAGTTGCCGTAGACTGGTGGCGGCGGGCGTATGGTCGGTTGCCATGCCAGTGCTTCCACATCCGGGCCCAGATTGTCATCAGTCGCCATGAAGATCTGGATTGGCTTTTCCGGAGGTAGTTCTTCCAGCGGCCCGGACTGTTCGCTTGTGCTTGTGCTTGCACGTGTCCAGCCCCGAGATCGCGCACATGTTTGATTTCTTGTATGTCCGTGTCTAGCCTTGTTGCTCCGCCCGTGTCGAGGTCTTCTCGGCCGTCGACGCATCAACATGAACATGCGGATCAGTTGGTGACAGAAAACCCCCGTCAGGGTCAAGATCAACAGAATCGAGAGCACGTGGAACATGGTATTACGCGCAACACCAGTGATGGCGAGCACCAGATCTTCAAAGCGTCAGCCATGAGAAGGAGGTCACGACGGGAGGGCGATAACTCACAGATCACCAGAGCGAACAGTAGAGTGACGCCAAAAGCGAAACTGATTCTTGCTTTCGCATTGACTCGTGGATGACGGAACGTCTTCCTCGACAGCTTGACGTGTCGCCTGGCGCCACGACTCGACGAGTGGTTGCTCCGGCTGCCGCTTCGTTCTGACCCGGATCTTGTTGTCGAACGCTCTGAGATGGGAGCTGAGTCAGTTTGGGACTGATTCGGCGCTGTGTCGAGATGCTCTCTATGTCTGTTGGTATTGTGGCTCCCTCGTACGCCGTTGCCGTACATGTCGGAGTTCTCTGTTCGAGCATCCAACGGTAGGGATAGGGGTCGGACACCGGAGTAGATCGAGGGGGAAGACTCGATCACGGAACGTGTAGAGGTCCTGGATCGGGGACTCGCGGGTCCGTCACCATCGGTGAACATATTGTTGCGAGCCGACGGCTGCGACGTCGACAGGAACAGCGGAACCAAAAACGTCTTCCCAGGACCGCTGGGCGAGTCTGGAGCACTGGCTTGCCCTTGCCCTTGACTTGGTCGCCATAGACGCGATATCCCGCTCATTGTGCTATATCGCCAATCACGCGAGAAGAGCGATGGTTTGACGGTGCTTCATGCGTGGTCTATTCTGCCCAGAAGCAACTATCGTGGGCTGGCAAGTATGTGAGGTTCGTGGTGAGTGCTGTTTTTCTCGACTTCAAGGGAGATGGATGAAAGACACGGAGACTGCCCTATACGATACAGAGACTAACATGCCATGCAGTGAAGATAAGAGCAGTTGGGATAACTACTTCACCAAACGCGATGACCATAAAACAAAACAATAGAACGTACACGGGCCGTGTCAACATCAGTCTCACATCTGACCACTTTCCCAACCAGAGGCTGCGATGGGCAAACAATACATCTTGGTCACCTGCAGAAAGTCGGCCAACAAGGATGGCCGACTGGTGCAGATTGGTCGATATTGATTGTCAAATGCAGGGTGCAGTTGAGGGAGTGAAACAATATCCGGCACCTAACCAGCATAATTGGAAGACTTGACAGGCTGTCATTCGCCATCTTCAAGTCGGGAATTCAATGGAGCGTGATGCGTTTGTTGACTGCATCCTTTCTTTTTCAAGGTATATAACAAGACACGTCGATGAGCTGGTCAGAATCGGGACGCGACCTGAAACATGGACGGCTTCGAGGGGCGTCTCCGTGTTGTATGGTCGCAACCCTTGGCGGATTTCCATCTCCAACCAATTCTTGACCTCGGCCAATCCAGCGACAACTGCTCATGGGTGTATCGCACCCCATTGTCACCATTGCCACTAACACGATGACCCTTCACAGTCCTGGCTATCGCAGCTTTTGCGATGGGGGAGAGTCTGGCTGTCTTGGCGCTATGATATAGACCCAGGCTCAATACTGTGGCGGGGGATGAACGCCTCACACATCGGCAAGGGCTCCAAGTACTAATTGCCGTTTGTCCTCTCGTTATGCAGGCACGCCGATGTCTGTAAAAGACCGCTCTCGCGTCAAACGGCCGGATTTCGGCTCTGAGTCGGTCAACATTTGGTCGGCTCTGAGAGTGCGTGGTGTGGTCTTCAACCGATACATGCTTCTGACGATATAACAGCGTCCCAGAAGGATGTTACCTCATGTTATAGCGCTGATGCGGACTCCATTGTTTCTTCCGCGGTGTCGCAAGCGAAGCTCGAGACGGTGGACGAACAGTATCCGGCTGGGTTTGATCACCTTCCGAGCTCACCCAGCATAAGATTCCGATCGGTCGAAGCAGAAACAACTGATTCTATTAGCCACACCTCTGACAAGAATCATGCGAATCATGGTGGTGTACTCACTGATGGGTTCTTCAGTCGGCGAAAACCGTACATCATTGACCGTTCCCTTGTGGCCAGGCAATTTATACAGTAGTTTGGCGGATCGAGCGTCCCACACCACCACTGTACGGTCGCCCGACCCGGCACAGATTTTATCTCCTTTCGGACTCCAGCTTGCACGGATCAAGTTCTTTTCGAATCCCGCTGGCGCACCGTCGTAGACACGCACGGCCCGATCCACAGGTGCAAACGGCCTGATGTCCCAAGTTCGTACCGTCGAGTCGTGGGAATTGGAGAGCAACGTTTGTGAGTCTGGTGAGACTTCCAGCGAGGTGATGGTGTCGCCATGGCCACTCAGCGTGTATGTGACCTCCATCTTACGAGCATCCCAAACCTTGATGTCGTTGTCGATCCCTCCAGAATAAATTTCGTGACCTTGTTCAGCCATGGCTATCGCAGTAATTGGGAATTCGGTCTCGATATAGTCGACGGCGGCTTTTTGCCGAGGATCCCAGATTCCTATGCAGCCATCGTCGCTACCACTCAGCAGCAGGTCTTGACCCCGTCTGCTAAGGTCCAAGCAATTTATGACCTCCTCGTGACCGACATGCTTGCGTATCCTCAGTCCAGTTTCGAGGTCCCAGCTTGCCACTGTCATGTCTGCAGAAGCAGAATATATTATCTTGGAATCTCGGGACCACTGCAAGTCCAGTACGGCACCCTTGTGACCCGTCATTATTCCATAGTTTTCGCATTGTCCGTAGGTATTCCACAACACTAGCACTCCTTGTTAGAATTCGCCTTGCCAGCATCCGCGTCGCATGCATACTTATCGACCGGTCCATAGACCCTGAGGCAATGTGTTGACCGGTAGGATCGAACCTGGCTGCAAATATCTCGCCGGAGTGACCTAAATGGCTTTAGCTGCGCCTGTCCGACCGAGAAAGATGGTGCGCACCTGTCAATTCCATAATGGGCGCGGGGAGTGCGCTCGTCCGGAGAGCCTAGAATAACATTGTCAGCGCTGACTATTGACCGCAGAGGGAGAAGACCTACAGAAGGCACAAGAGTGCCATTCTGATCTCTCGCGCCGATTGTGAGGGCCTGAGTATCATTGAGGTCTGAACTAGACTTTTGTCTCTTCACCAAGGCCCCTGGCTGGCTAAAGCTGTCGGACGCTTGTCGTTTGATCGAGGCCATCACAACGGCTAGCGAAGAAAAGAGGGCGAGAGTCGGCCAGGTGTGTCCGGGACAGTTGTCGACTTAATCCCCAATGTTTCTTCAAGTTTGTCTACTAGGCGAGCATCTTGAACTTTTTGGTCGGAGCCGGAAAATCATATAATCCGGACATGTCCCCACTGGGCTTGGCATCATTCCAACGGTGAGAAGCCTGGGAGTTGACGTCGAGGCCCGATGCCTTCCTTCCCATCAATCAAAGGAATGCCATCAGGACGTGCAAATCTAGCAACATCTTTGGTGCTTGCAAGATCAATGTCCGCCTTTGTTCGGAGATGATAGTGTCCAGGTGATCCTAATCATCAAACTGCATGGCGTCTGGCCAGAAAGCAGCCCGGGTGGGCGAAGAGTAAGCCAGCCTTGCGTGGAGCCTGTACCCGACACAACTGACGAAGCACAGGGTGTGGAAGTGAGTCGTCTCCTCTAAACAGAGATCATCGCACTCACCCCTCTAGGACGCGAGTCGATAAAGTCAATGCCGAGCTGGTCACTCTCACTTACGGCACTGTTGTCGCTCAATTGTGTACCGACTACGAGTACGATTATGTCCAAGTCAACCAGCAGCTCGACAAGATGGGATACAATATCGGCATGCGCCTCATAGAGGACTTCCTGGCAAAGTCAAACATCGGTCGCTGTGGTAATTTTAGGGATACTGCAGAGATGATCTCCAAGGTATGCTGTGCACATCTCCCTATCTTCTCCCTGAGACTAAACAGGGAGAAGGTCGGCTTCAAGATCTTCCTCAACATCACCCCAACTGTCACCAACTGGACTGCGGACAATAAGCAATTCTCGCTTTTGTTTGACGAAAACCCCTTGGCCGACTTTGTCGAACTTCCTGATGATGGAAGAGCTCAGGATGAGCTGTGGTTCTCGAACATATTTTGTGGTATTCTACGTGGAGCATTGGAAATGGTATGGAAGAGTCGCCTATATGTGTCGCCAACATTATCAACTTACCGTTACAGGTCCAAATGTCCATCGAGGCTCGCTTTGTGAGCGACGTCCTCCGAGGCAACGATGTTACAGAAATGAGGGTCACTCTACTCCGATACACTGAAGACGAGATGCCACCGGACGACGAATAGCTTGCTCGAAAGCACAACGACATCAAGCGGTCCGAAGACGAGACCCTAAGTCATTCTAGACACCCATGTTCTACTCTGTATATGCGTGGTCGGCAAGTCACGTGTCGCGCCCCCTTTTCCGCTCGGTCAACACTGGACGTAGTAAGCCTTGCTCAACCCCTGAGGCAGTTTCAGTCGTGAATCGAGGGTTACGGACAGTTTTGACAAGACACTGGATTAAAGGGTGAGGTCGAGGACGACCCGACGAGTCCGCCAGAATGCAAGAGTTTATTCCCTCTTGAACCACTGGTAGCACAGTTTGGGTGTGGTTCGGGCGTTGATGCATTTTATTATATTTGTCGGATTAATATGCGTGAGGTGTTTGAGGTGAGGTCGTCCTTCGGTTGCCAAGCACCCCACCATTGGTAGCCCCGTTATAGGAAAAGCGTGCTGCAGGATACGCGGGGCCCTGGCTGTAGGGCTGGAGCAGCAGCGTCTCTGATTGGTCAGTGTCAGGGTCAGATTGCCTCCTCAGCACTTCGCTGTCCTGTGCCTTTCCCTCCTCTCCCCCCGAGTCTCTCGCAAGTGCCCTGCCCTGCCCTGCCCGCTGGCCCTGCTCCCTGCGCCCTGAGGTCCTCAAGCTGCCCGGCCCTGTCTGCAGTGCAGTGTCTGGCACCCGCCGTTGTCAGGCGCAGTCCCCGGCTGCGCAGCCTTAAACCACCTGTCGTTCACCACAATAATTTCGAGCCTCTGCTTTTTCACGCCCAGCGCCCAGCGGTCACCCCATCAGTCCTTCCACTTTTCGTCTGGCGCTACATCTCGTGCTCTCCATCGTTGTCATAGTCATTGTCGTCGTCGTCTGCCCCCGACCTTTGACCTTTCTCACTCACCTGCATCGCTTTGCATCGCTAGATATTGGCCATCGACACTGAGACGAGTCCCTTTCCGAGCTGCGCTGTATTCCGCCTGCTCGCGCTCCCAGTCTTACCCGGCTCGCTAGCCCATCGATAATTTGTGGCGGTCGCGTTTCGTTAAGGACCTCTGAAACTACCTACCTTGTATTCTCCATCTCAGCCGCATCAGATTCTACCATCATCAACTATATTCCAGTCATATTCACGTCGCTGCCCATCCGGAAAATGAAGCTTTCTCCTGCCGTCTGAAGTCGTCGTCGGTTTGCGCGACCGACTCTCCGCACGCCCGTCACAACTGCTT
This sequence comes from Capronia coronata CBS 617.96, assembly GCF_000585585.1. Taxonomy (NCBI): domain Eukaryota; kingdom Fungi; phylum Ascomycota; class Eurotiomycetes; order Chaetothyriales; family Herpotrichiellaceae; genus Capronia; species Capronia coronata. Next base: position 483,385 of record NW_006912897.1, on the reverse strand, counting down.
GGATCATTCCCCCCCGACCCACCTGACAATCTCCTGCGAACACCCTCCACCACTCTCTTACGGCTCTCGTCTTCATCCCCTCAGCGCGAGCGACCTGGGTGAACTGTACTTCAGTCCAAGATGAACATGGCCGGCATGAATCCTGCAGCAATGGCTGGAGGACCGGTCGGCGGTGGAATGAATATGATGAACAACGGCAGCCCAGCCACCCAAGCGAACAACAACAACAGCAGCTCCTCGCCGGAGCAAGTCAAGGCTCAGTTGAACACTTACATCTACGAGTATTTCTTGAAACTGGGCCACTACGATATTGCCAGGAGTTTGTTGCGTGAAGAGAAGTTCGAAATCCGTACCAAGCCGCCCATCAAGCAGAGCCCTGGCCGCCGCAAAGACGCGGAGGTAAATGGCGTTGATGGTGATGGCATGGATACAGATGTCAAGGAGGACATTCCGGACGATCTCCCGCGTCCTATGCATGTCGGAGATACGAACACACCAGGCATCGGATTTCTCTTCGAGTGGTTCAGTATCTTCTCCGACCTGTTTACCGCCCATCAACGATCGAGTAAAATGCAGAGCGGTCAAGCTCAGGCACTGGGTCCTGCCGCGCAGTATTTGATCCAGCACCAGGTACGTTGCCCAAAACCATGATGACTGACCGTTTTGCTAATGTTGCGCAGAATATGCAACGGATGCGCGAAAATCAGCAGAACCAGAACCTTGCGCGGCCCGGCATGGTGAATTCCAACCAGTTTGCCATGCGTGCAAACATGCGCAATAATCTGTTGAACGGCAATGTTTCAAGAGATATGACAAAACAAATGTAGGACATAGGCCTGCTTCCCCAAACTCGGAATACTGACGTGGCCTAGGACTCCGCAACAAATGCAACAAATGCAAATGAACAAAGCCGCCATGCTTCAGCAGCAGCATCAACAAATGCAACGAGATCAGGGTGATGTGGAGATGAACGGTCGCACCTCTTCACCAGCTGAAGGGGAGAACGGTGGGTCTCCGTCCAAGAGACCACGACTCGAAGGTCAACAGTTCAACGGTGGCATGATGCCTAATGTGCGGGCAGGAATCCCCAACGTGCCACCTCAGAACATGATGATCCAGAATGCGTTCAATCCGAACATGAACAATGCCCAGTTTCGACAGAATGGCGGGATGCCCCAAAAGCCTATGCAGGTAAGTCATGCCAATGTCGCCGACTGTCGGCCAACAACACTAACGTCGCAAAGGCTGGTATGGCCAATGGAATGATGAACATGGGCAATGCCGGATCTCCGATGATGCAGGGCATCAACCCCCAGTTTAGCGACAATATGCAAATGGAAATGTACAACCAAAGGATGGCCGGTCAGCAAATGCAAGGGACTCCAGGAGGTGGCCAGAGTGGGAACCATGCTTTGCAAGACTATCAAATGCAGTTGATGTTGCTTGAGCAACAAAACAAGAAGAGGCTCATGATGGCGCGACAAGAACAGGACAATGCTGTCAATAGAGATGGCGCTCCCATGGTCGGCATGCAGGCTGGTGGTATGTCGCCTAACAGCCGGACCGGGACTTCACCCAACCCTGTGGATCAGATGAAGCGAACTCCTCAACTTGGTGGTCTGCCTGGTTCACCTTCGGCAGCAGAAGCGATGGCAGGAAGATCACCTGCTCCCATGAACTTCATGAATGGGATGCCGACATCAGATTTCAACCCGGCCATGTTCATGAAGGATAATCAGGGCATGGTAGGACCTGGGGGGCCAAACATGCGGCCACCGACCTCCATGGAGATGCAACAATCGATGGCACAACAATCGATGGCACGGCAGCAACAACAAAGCCGCATGGCACAACAGTTTCAAGGAGGTCAGCCTATGGTCCAGCAACCCTCTCAAGGCCAGCCTCAACCGATGGGCACCCCAGGTCAAAGAAATGAAATGCCCCCTCCTCAAGCCCCTGCTGGCAACAACGCCCAACGCAACCAGCCCGCGTCGCCGCCCAGCGGCAATGCCCCACCAACTCCGTCGACAACGAACAAACCCAATCCCAAGGCGAAGAAGGCCAAGGATGACAACCCCAAGAAGCGGCCCGCAAAGAAGAACTCCACTGCCAACGCTCCCAGCTCCGAGAACGAGCCTCCCGCCACTCCAACGCCGTCGACTCCTATCACCCCGGTCCATCCAGCAGGATTCAATTCTGCCGGCAAAGCTGCGGGCCCTGGCATGCAAAACAACAACCAAGCCGCTCCGCCAAACCAGGCCTTACCTCCCGCCCAGCCTCAGATGCACCAGCCAGACATCTCTCAGCCGAATGCGTTCTCCGAGTTTAATGGACCTGATCAGAACTTCAATCTTGATTTCAGCACTCTGGAAAACAGCGACGTGCTAGAGAACTTCGACTTCGACAGCTTCCTTAACACGACAAACGACGACACGTTCAACTTTGACGGTGCCATTGGAGTGGGCGGCGACTTCAGCCTGGACGCAACTGGCGAATAATGGACGTCTGGAAGCCCTGTAACATCTACTAATCATTTGGCGTTTGATGGAGCACTTGTGCCTGTCACGGAATGGGTGCGAGACATCCAGGGCTGTTGGAAGATGCCATCTTTACCCACTGGAGCACTTTCGTTGTTGGTTACAATACCCGTTTTTCCAGACGAAAATGATTGATTGACTTTTGATTGGACATACTCTACGCGGTCGCATGTGGTGGCGTGGCCATAGGAAGGCAAAGGCGCCTGATCGTGATTGCGGTTGACTTTGCCTTGTGAGCAGCATTACTCGTACTTGCGTCAAGAATATTCCTTGAATATCAGGTTATCTATTATTACCCGCAAACCATATGGCCAACCCGGGGGCTCCTGTGGCAGTCTCGACGCAGTTGTTGCTACTCCATGCCAGGTCCTTCGCTCCTTCTCTGGATCTTGCGAAACCAGCGTTCCTTCTATATTGGCAGTTCGGCTCTCTCGCTGCTAACTTGGCGGAGACTCTAAATGGTAATCGCGCCTATCGCCTTGCCCGCCCGATGCTCTTCTTGATACTCTCTCTTCCCCGTTGACCAGTTTATTCTCTCCTGTACGGGCTGATACGCAACACTGATGTGCCACAATGCGGTATCAGAATTGGGACGTTCTCATGTTTCCTGGCAGCTCGAGAGTGCCAATTCAGGAATTCGACACGAAATGTTACGGATTGGAGCAGAGTAAGTCGTCGAAGACGCCATGTGTGGGCCAATTCTCACGAGCAACAGATCCCGGGTTCTCTACTGTCCTACCGGCGATCGACACTGACCGCAATTCCTTCGAGTCCATGACCGTTGTTCCTGTCCTGACCTCGTTCGTAGCAAGCCTTGAGCGCGGCGCAGCATTCCGTGTTTCAATCCACTGCTGGGACAAGCCAAAGCCTTCCAATCTCCTGCTGAACTACAAGACACCCGATGAATCGGTCCTCTTTCGAGCTCGGGTGTACATTGACGGAGTGCTGGCTGCGTATGACTGTCAAGAGCATGTAGCGAATCACTCACTGACCAAAAGGTGCAGTCACCGCACGTTCGAGGGGGGAACTTGGCCTGAAGTCATCGGTATGTGAAAATCGGTCGGTGGACACTGCTACGAAGGTGCTAATATTGGTTAGGCGATTCAGGTTGGAGTGATCCCCCATGCCATGTCTGAAAGCTAATGTTTTAGAACATGGAGACCAGCGTCTTCGCTTTCCTGCCTTCCACAAAGAGATCCTTCAACAACCCCACTGGGAACCCGGTGAATCTCTCGGCCGTGTCAAGGTAATCATCTCGGAAGGGGTCTTGCGAGATATAACCCCTCCAGCGCCGGCTGATACGATGTTTGACCGGCTACGAGATGTTGTCGTATTCTCCTTTCAACACGCACCACAAAGTAGGTTGGGCATCGAGACAGGACGAGCTCGCAGGATTGACGCAAGTAGATATCCTCGAATTTTCCAATATCGCGTGGCCAAACACAAAAATCTTTGCGAGGCTGTCCAAGAGAGTTCCTCGACCGGGACCGATCGGATCTCGACTACCACCAGTTTCGGGTCACGAAGCCCATTCACATTCGCCCCTTCGTCCCGCAGCGGCAATTCGCGGTGGTAAACCACTATCAAGTGGGCTCGACGGTTTCCAGAGACTACTAAATGCACAGACATTCTCGGATCTACAGTCTGATCCGGTCAGCAAAGCCTCGACTTTCCCCCTCTCAGACAAGGAGTCTCCCGAACGTCGAGAGCTTGTGGGAGGTACGGTGACCTGTGAAGACCCGTTCATTTGTCCACAACCTATTTCGTCACAGCAGTGGCGGCTACAACTGAGATCGACGAGCCACGACCTTCCCATGCCAGATTATACTTCCAACAAGACTGAGACCAGTGGTGGATGCACCGAGATGTCCGGGGTAAGCTTTCCCCGAGCAAACTTTCTCAGGCATATGAACGAGGCAAATCCGCAAGAAATCGTGCAGGCTCTGAGCCCTGCTAGGCAGGAGGAATTGTTGCAAGTGCTCAGTGCTTCACACAGCCCAGTCAGGGGTACCCATGCACCAACCAACACTCCACGCTCGTTGTCAGATCAGAGCCGTCCACAATCACCATTGATCAAGGATGGAGCAGGAACACGGCAGATGATCAGACTCGATGGTCCACCTGGCCGCCGTGATCCGAGCGACAGTTACTGGCCTCTCCGGCTGCAGAAAAGGGAACAGCGGCGTCGAACATACTCCGACAGCAGCATCAGGAGCACGTCCGGACCAGTGAAGGAGAGCATCAAGCACGACATCAGTCCAGTGTTGCCTCGTGAATGGGCTGGCAAAGATGGCAGCGGCCCTTTGGTTCCCATCGGTATGAAGTCGCTGTCCATGAACGCCCAACGGCAAAGGTCCACCTCAAATGCGTCGAAACGCAAGCGTGGGCCTGCATCTCCATCAGTAGGAATTGGAAAGACGCAGGATCCAATACACGTGGTCATTGACTCTTCGACATCAGGAGCAGGACTGGAGGCAGGTCTCAAACACAACACGCCGACAAGAATTGTCGTGGCACTGAATGATGAGTAGGGGAAATACAGGAAGGAGACGCAGTGCGAAATAGTAAGGCAGAGGCAGAGGCACCAACTACGACTGGAGACTGGCCGAGGGGACGAGCACGGGGTCCAGGATGGCCCTTATTTGTAGAGCATTCTTTCCAGATCCTCTTTTGATATTGCTGTGTGGATGGGCAACGAAGAGGGCAGGATTGAGCGGGTTGAGCGGTGGAGGGCGTTCCCGGACCTCGGATTGTCCGAGTCTTGCGGGCTCTTGTTTAGCTACAGGTGACAGGCATTGCTCGATTGTACTCCGTACAGAGGAGAAACACCGTTAAGGGCATGAAGTACTATATCAAAGCTGCGCATATTGTCGTTTACATGCGGGCCGATTGTGTCTCCCCCAGATAGGAATAACCGGTATACTTACTTCATTCGTGCTAGTATGTGCTAGTATGATACTAGCAAGTATCTTGCCCACCAATCAGGTAGATTGACCGTGCCGCTACCATCATCTTTTGCCCCCGCCTCAAAACTTTTGTGTCGAGGCGCAATCCGCATTTCGCAGGCCGGAGCGAGAGTTCTTACAGTGACTCATCTCACGTCGTCAAACACTCTCTTATACTTGAGTCTTGAAGTGCAGAAGGGTTGACCAGACATTACACCTCCATATACCTCGCTCTCCGACCCTGGCCCAGTCCTATCATTGAACGCCCGCCGAACCAACCGCGGCATTTCATCAGCGCATACGGTTCGTTTTGCACGCTTCGCCGAAGATGCCGATGTACGATCTACGCCGCCTTCGTCTTGATGGAGTCCTGCTGATGCTTCAATGACAGGCTACGTGAACCGTGGAAGAAATACCGGAAGTTCAAACCTCTTGATCTCCCCAATCGACAATGGCCCTCCAAAACCAACGAAAAGCCTCCCCGGTGGCTTGCTACCGATCTGCGAGATGGCAACCAGAGCTTGCCCGATCCTATGGTATGATGAGAGTTCAAAAGGTCGGCGACGTGGCTGACTGGTCTCCAGGATGGTGAACAAAAGCTACGCTTCTTCAAAATGCTCGTCGAGTTGGGCTACAAGGAAATCGAAGTCTCGTTCCCCTCTGCCTCACAGACCGACTATGACTTTACGAGAAGCCTAGTCGAAACGCCCGGAGTGGTCCCGGACGACGTCTGGCTACAGGTGTTGTCTCCCTGTCGTGAAGATCTGATCCGGAGAACCGTCGAGTCCCTGAGAGGTGCAAAGAAAGCCATTCTTCATTTATACCTTGCTACAAGCGACTGCTTCAGGAGAATTGTGTTTGGCATGACGGAAGACGAAAGCATCGCATTGGCTGTTAAATGCACCAAGCTCGCTCGATCCCTTACGAAAGACGACCCGAGTCAGGCAGGCACAGAATGGCTTTATGAGTTTAGCCCGGAGACCTTCTCAGATACCTCGCCCGAGTTCGCCGTCCGGATCTGTGAGGCAGTCAAGGAAGCATGGGGTCCCACTGAAGACGCCAAACTAATTTTCAACCTTCCCGCCACCGTCGAGATGTCGACTCCTAATGTTTTCGCCGACCAGGTGGAGTATTTCAGCACTCATATGACAGAACGCGAAAAGTTCTGTATTTCGGTCCATCCCCACAATGATCGCGGCTGCGCAGTGGCCGCGGCAGAGTTGGCGCAGATGGCTGGTGCGGAAAGAGTCGAAGGAACCTTGTTCGGAAACGGAGAGCGAACTGGGAATGTGGACCTGGTCACTCTGGCACTGAATCTTTATACTCAGGGCATCTGGCCCAACGTGGACTTTAGCGACATTGGCAAGGTCATCCGCGTTTGTGAAGAATCCACCAAGATACCCGTGAATGAGCGATGGCCGTATGGCGGGCAATTGGTCGTCTGCGCCTTCAGCGGCTCTCACCAAGACGCCATCAAGAAAGGGTTTCAGGTTCGCAAAAACAAAGGTCTGGGCCAACAGGACCCATGGGAGGTCCCTTACTTGCCCCTCGATCCTCAAGACCTTGGTCGAACCTACGAAGCGGTGATCCGGGTGAACTCGCAATCTGGCAAGGGTGGTGTTGCCTGGATTATCCAACGTAGTCTCGAACTGGATCTGCCTCGTGGACTTCAGGTCGCATTCAGCAAAATTGTGCAGAAAGAAGCGGATGCGAAGGGGCGGGAATTGCTGCCGCGAGAAATCCAGGCTCTGTTCGAAGAGTCGTATCATCTCAAGAAGAACCCGAGGTTTACACTGGTCGACTACAACATCACGGCGGTCAGGACAACGTCCCCTGCACCCACGATGAAATCGTCAGTCGGCCAACCGCCACAGACGGCTGCTCCCGCTCAGAATACATCGACTGCGAAACGTCAGTTTGCCGGGATTATCGCTATCGACGGAATCCAGCATCCTGTCGTGGGCGTGGGCAATGGAGCGATCTCATCGTTGGCTAACGCGCTTCACTCCCTGGGAATCGATCTTGACGTCGCCGACTACAAGGAACATGCCATCGGTGAAGGCCGAGAGGTCAAAGCCGCCACCTATATCGAATGCACCGCCAGTGGCTCGCACGAGAAAGTATGGGGCGTTGGTATCCATGAGGATGTCGTCCAAGCATCTTTGATTGCGCTTCTGAGCGCTGCTAGCTCGGTATGAATCTAGCTGGGGAAGGGTCGTTAAATGATGAAGCTGACCATGTCTGCAGTTCCTAACCTCGCGAGTTTCTACTCCCGTCCCATTCCGACCGAAGCATACGCCTCATTTCTCAGACGCTGAGTTACAAGCTCTCGAACGGTTAAATCTGAATGCATCAGATACCCCCAGCAGTCCCCTGAGATCATCCATGACAGCAGACTCGGTTCCCGCGCCTTCCAAATTGAACATGGAACCCAATGCCGGCAGTGTCTCGGCCAACCGGATCGACATCGATCTTTTGGAAAGGAAGGCGGAGGACATCAATGGTCAGTCGCAAAAGTCCTGAATTGTCACGGCTCCTGCAGCGTTCAGTGAGCAATGACGGACAGGACAGGACGAACAAAAGTGACTTGAAACTTCAACTACTTTAGGAGACAGTTGTGGACTTTTGTATAGTCGCCATCTCCGGGAAAGAGTGAGGCCATTTGTGTTCTCGATCAAAAGCTCTTTCATAGTATGCATATTATTACCAGGACCAAAAGTGATGAATTGAAGACAAGAAGCACATGTCAGAGTCTCCCGGAACTGTAGTAGTAGACGGACCCTTTGGTCCCTCAAAAGTGTCACGCTTCCTTCATATGGACTGGCAATGTGCATATACCGGGGAACGAGACAAGGAGTCGCGAAAGAGGCGCCCAATGGCAAGGATCAAGATGGTCACTGCTGCCGCCCGTGCATATGGATTCGGATATCAGCATGCCGAGTTGCAGCGGGAGACATACACGACATACTACAGAGTAGCGCACCGAGGGAGAGAGACCATGGGTTCGTGGGTCCAAAAGAACGAACTATGACGCTGATGGGCTCGACAGCTTCTCTATCACTGGATCTCGCTATGAGCGAAACGAGATCGTCTCGTCTCGTCTCTGCCCTTCTTCCCGGCGAGACCGGTGGAGAGAGAGAGAGAGAGAGTGTGTGTGTGTGTGTGTGGGTGTAGGCTTGAACACCCTCCACATCTGCTTCTCATGGCTCCCTTCACTTCTGCCGCTCCTCCTCTGTCCTCAGTACTGTCGCTTCGATGCGGCCGCCTCTACTACTCCGTTGCCCGACTCCCAACTCAACCCAGCTCTCCTGAGCCGCCATCAGCGTCTCTTCGTAACCCCACTGTTCAAGTCCGGGGAATGGCAGCCGGCGTGGATTGAGCTGCTACAATAAACCATCAACCATATCACTCACTCGTCGACGTCCTGTCGCAATCCCCATCTCCGGCAAACCCGCCCGCCTGATATCGCGAAGCCTCAACCTTCCTGATACTGCCAGACATGGCCTCGGCCGGTCGTTCTCCCCGAGCCCGTCGATATCTCAAGCCCCTCCTATATTCCGCAGCGGCGCTGGCTGGGGTTGGCGGAGCCGTGGTCTACATATCCTACCGTCCCATCAACGTGCCCGGCTCTCAGGGTGCTCTTGTCCCGACCCCACGCACCAAGGATGGGACCATTATTCCTCCTACATTCCCCTTGATCAAGTCCCGCGACGAGCAGATCGCCGACCTGAGGAAAAGTGGTGGTTTGGTTGGCTCGGCGCCCGAAACACCTATCACCCAGCAATTGAAAAACAGTTTTGATCGATTAAGAGGCGCGACAACCGACGACAAGGAGACACAATTGCCGAAAGATCAAGAAGCCGGAGAACCATATGACCTCTTGGTTATCGGTGGTGGAGCCACGGGATCTGGTATCGCTCTGGATGCTGTGACTCGAGGGCTGAAGGTCGCGCTGGTCGAGCGCGATGACTTTGCCGCCGGCACAAGCAGCAAGAGTACGAAGCTTGTCCATGGCGGTGTCCGCTATCTCGAAAAAGCGGTCTGGGAACTCGACTACAACCAGTATGCCTTGGTCAAGGAAGCGTTGCGGGAAAGGAAATACTTTCTCGATACGGCGCCTCATCTCTCCATGTGGCTTCCTATCATGATCCCGTTGCAAGTCTGGTGGCAGGCTCCTTACTTCTGGGCGGGCACCAAACTATATGATCTCCTCGCAGGCAGTGAAGGCATTGAGACGAGTTACTTTTTGACCAAGAGCAAGGCTTTGGATGCATTCCCCATGTTGAAGAAGGACAACCTGGTGGGCGCCCTCGTGTACTACGATGGAGCGCATAATGACAGCCGAATGAACGTTTCTATTGCCGCCACGGCTGCGCTTTGGGGGGCCACTGTCGTCAATCATATGGAAGTGACGAGTTTGACAAAGGACGAGAACGGCAAGTTGAACGGCGCCATCGTCCGCGACGTGATTGCGGATAAGAACGGGAAGTCGGCAGCTCCAATCACCATCCGCGCAAAGGGGGTCGTCAACGCGACTGGACCGTTCTGTGACTCCATCCGCAAAATGGACGACCCGAAGGCGCAAGAGATTGTGGCTCCAAGTTCTGGTGTACATGTGGTCCTGCCGGGTTACTATAGCCCCCAGAAGAACACGATGGGTTTGATCGATCCCGCCACCTCGGACGGTCGTGTCATCTTCTTCCTACCGTGGCAGGGCAATACGATCGCCGGCACTACTGATGCGCCGTGCAATATCACTGCACAGCCGATAGCCGGAGAAGACGAGATCAACTGGATTTTGAATGAGATCCAAGGTTATCTGTCTCCCGATATCAATGTGCGACGCGGCGATGTACTGGCTGCTTGGTCCGGTATTCGCCCCTTGGTCAAAGATCCCAAGGCGAAAAACACCGAGTCGCTGGTGCGGAACCACCTCGTCACAGTCTCCGAATCTGGTCTCCTGACATGTGCGGGTGGGAAATGGACAACGTATCGTCAAATGGCAGAGGACGCCGTGGATGAAGCCATCAAGCATTTCCACCTCCAGACGCAGCCCATTGTCACGCCGACGAGAATCAGTGGAACCGAGATGATTGATGACGCTGCGCCGCTCGACGGGACCTGCCAGACACATCAGGTTCGACTGGTGGGTGCGCATGGATACTCGAAAACGCTTTTCATCAACCTAATCCAACACTTTGGCATCGAGACCGAGGTGGCCAAACACCTTGCAGAGGCCTATGGAGATCGTGCTTGGACTGTGGCCGCACTGTCAAGTCCCACCGATCAGAGGTTCCCTGTGCGAGGTAAACGCATCTCGCCTCTATATCCGTACATTGACGGGGAGGTGCGGTATGCGGTTCGACACGAATTCGCTCAACGTGCCGTCGACGTGATCGCTCGGAGGACACGACTGGCATTCCTGAATGCGCAAGCGGCATTGGAAGCATTGCCGCAGGTTATCGATCTGATGGCCGAAGAATTGAAGTGGGATAAGAAACGCAAGGACTTGGAGTGGAAGGAAAGTGTCGCGTTTTTGGCGTCGATGGGCCTGCCCAAGAGCAAACTGGGCGTGTCAAGAAAGGACGTCGAGAGCGGCAAGGCCAGATTTGCCGACGAGTATGAACGAAAGTTGTATTCAAGACATAGTAAGTGTTGTTGTCGCCGATCCCATCTCAACCTGCTGACCACTTCCCAGATGGGCCAGCGGACACCCTGGAGACTGATTCTAAGCTGAGTCCTGGACACAACCCTGTAATGGGGCAAGATTCTCCGGCCAACAGCTAAAGCTTTCCTCCGCTATACCGGGCGTATTTGCCGGTCGCATTATACCAGTCATCACAGCCTGGATCTGGCAACCTGTCCGCACTCGATCAGCACGCAGCACGAGGCTACGTGTGTTAACGCCCCAAAGTCAAAGGGCCACCACCGCGTCGAGCCTGGGCACACGAGTTCATCGTCTATCGTGTTTTCTCGACTGCTATGTATTAGTGTTTTGCATTCCCGTGGAAACCTCGCGATAGCTCTTGTCGATCGGGAGTTGTTGCCTTGTGACCGCAACTTGTATGGTGCCTGCCCAGGTACTGTGCTTGGTTCACCAACGGCGAGTCTGTTTCGATACCGACAGTCCGGAATGCTTTTTATATCTATCTACGCCCACAATTCAACCAACACTTTTACGAGTCCCCATAAATAGGACGGTATTCTTGTCTGTTGCTCTCTTCCTTTTCTTCCTCCTGATTCTCTTCCCCACACCTGCTTCGAGATTCTTCCCGCATGCGTCGAGGAGCAGGTATACCCTTTACTCATTGTTTTACCAAATACATTATCGACATTCCATCTCTAAGCTAAGCTCTGCCACTGTGGGAGACATTTCCAGCCGACCTGGAGCGTGCTACTGACTCCTTCGGAAGCTTCCCGGTTTCTCCTGTTCTCGCTGCTTGGGTCCTATCACATCATGGTCTTCAGCAGTCCCTCCAGCGCCTCATGGCGCCGTGGCCTCATGTTGCAGTCTATCTCTACCTACTTCAATCAAGGGCCGAAAGAACAAAAGACCCCCCAGACCAAGGTCAACGAAACCTCCCGCGACACCTCGACAAGTGATGGGGCGGCCAATGCAGTGCTTGGTGGCAGTAACATTGCGGACCCGGAAAAGAAAGATGGTAGGTGGTGAAATGGATACGATTGAAGGAATGAGAGTTGTATTGACTGTTTCATGACAGCTGGCACTGAAGCTGGGGAACAAACTTTGGATCCGATGACCAGCCGTATTGAAGGTGGAGTCGAGTACAAGTCGATGGTCTGGTGGTATGTTCTCGTCTAAAAGACCTTGGGTCTAGACTATGATGCTGACACCGTTGTAGGCAAGCTGGGATGGTGATGGTTGCCGAGACCATCTCTTTGGGAATCCTTTCGCTTCCCAGGGCCATGGCTACCCTTGGGATAGTCCCAGGTTTGATCCTCCTGGTGTGTCTGGGTGCCATGGCTTCCTACTCCGGATATGTCATTGGCCAATTCAAGATTCGCTATCCTCACATTCATTCGATGGGATGTGCTGGGGAGGTGCTTTTTGGTCGTTGGGGCGGCGAGATCCTCGGATGGGGTCAATTTTTGTTCTATGTCTTCATCATGGGCAGTCATATCCTGACCTTTTCCATCATGATGAACGCCATCACGGAGCATGGTGCCTGTACCATCATTTGGATGGTGGTTGGGACCATCCTCAGTCTGGTCTTTACCCTTCCCCGGACACTCAAGAATCTTTCCTACTATTCCGTTGCCAGCTTCATCAGCATCATCGGGGCGGTGATGATCACCATGATCGGAGTCAGCATCACCAAGCCAGGCATGAGACTTGTTGACGGACATGAGGTTCTCACCGTCCGACTCTGGCCAGAAGATAATCTGTCTTTTTCTACCGGATTTTTGGCAGTTGCCAACATGGTCTTTGCCTACGCAGGACATGTTGCCTTTTTCACCTTTATTTCGGAGTTGAAGAATCCTCGGGACTTCCCCAAAGCGCTGGCCTTTTTACAATGCAGCGACATCAGCATGTACATCATCACCGCGGTGGTGGTGTACTACTATGCTGGGGATCGAGTGGCTAGTCCAGCCCTGGACAGTGCCAGTGATGTCGTCAAGAAGGTCGCGTATGGCGTTGCAATCCCCACCATTGTCATTGCCGGAGTGGTCAATGGGCACGTGGGTGTCAAGTACCTGTATGTCAGACTGCTCCGGGACCATTCGGAAGATCTCATGCACCAAAAGACGTGGAAATCGTATGGCATCTGGGTGGGCATTTGCACGGGGTCCTGGCTGGGGGCGTGGGTCATCGCGGAAGCCGTTCCCGTCTTCAGTGATTTGTTGGGCTTGACCAGTGCTCTGTTCGCCAGTTGGTTCACCCTGGGATTGAGCGGCATGTTTTGGATCAAGATGAACCTGACGAGGAACGGCCAGAGGTGGAAGGTTGTACCCCGAAATGGTTGGAGTTTCAGCAAGACCATGTTGTTACTGGTCAACCTGTTGAACATCGGGGTTGGAGCCATCCTGGTGAGTTTGGATCATGGTTTCAGAATGAGGTGAACAATGCTAATATTGGAATTCATCTACAGTGCGTTGTCGGACTGTATGCCAGCATTTCAAGCATGGTCCACAACGGAGCCACCAACAAGCCTTTCAGTTGTGCCAACAATGCAGCTCGTTGATCTTTGAAAGTTGCAAGACTCGGAGATCTGGAGCGGTATGCCCAGCGAATACCAGAAGGGTGGATACCGAGAAACCGGAGTGGGAGGCTTTCAGGAGTACGAGATTCAGAGAGCACTTGGACCCCGAAGCAGAAGAGCCGCAAAGGAGAAATAGATGATTGCAGGGGGAGGGATGTGTGCAGCTCGGACGGAACAGGGGAGTCGACACCCTGAAGGCGACAATGGGCGTTGGTTTTGGGTTATAAAAGGCCGATTTCATTCTTGGTCTGGGCCCCTGAGGCATGGTAGTAGTAGGAGTATTTGATGGTTCTTTTGGGTATCAATAGATGATTATCTTGACGAAATTGATCCAACCAACATAGAGAGAGTATCCAGCTAGATGTCCACGAGACGGAGATTGGTAGATAGTAGGTAGCGTGGTGGGAGTAGCTTTGGAAAGTCCCCATTCCCCAATGCCATGCGAGGCTGTGCATCTTTGGTCCTGTCGGCGTAGTGGCTTAGTAGGATTGGATGGTCCTCTCGAGTGTTGTGACACGATTGTTTTGACGAAATAGATCTCATGTCGAGTACCAAGCTAGCTGTCCACGAGAACGAGTCGGTGATCAGTAGGTACCAGATAGTAGGAGTAGTAGGTAGTAGGTGGCGTGTTGAGACTCGAGGATAGATTGGAAAAGTCCCCGTCCCCACACGAGGCTGAACATCCCCTATCCGCCCTCCTTAGATCAGGAGTCCATTCTTATTCTCTCCCGCTGCTGAGTTGAGTCTAGTGGGTTGAATACGGGTGAATGAACATGAATGAATTGCTCGGCCGCGAATAAAAGGTGCAGGTTGACTTTTCTGGGCCATAATACCAGTAGTACCTAGGGAGGTAGGCATTCAGGTATCTATAACGGCCAGGGCTTCAGAGTTCGAGTGCAATGGCACAGATGAGAGTCAGCTCACATACTAGTACATGTCTTAGTACGTAAGTAGTAGTAGTAGTACATAGGGAGTAATTAGGTGGTGAGTCATGATCTCGCGGCGAGGCTGAGCAACACTGAGCGTTGGGGCGTAAGTAAGTGGGTAGGTATACAATTCCCTTTCTGGAACCTATATCCCATCTGTCTCGTCGATCTATCTATCCATCCATCGACGAAGTAGCTAGGTAGGGTAAGTAGATAGCTAGGTAAGTAGATAGCTAGGTAAGTAGATAGCTAGGTAAGTAGATAGGTAGGTAGGTAGTAGCGAAAATCCAGGTATGCGAGGTAGAAGAGAACTCAAGAAAAGAAAGGGAAAAAAGAATACGTTATAGATGGAAGTACCCTCGTAAGATCATACACGTACACGGCGGTAGGTATCCATGGGAATGGACGGCACAGAGCATAGCACAGCAGAGCAGACCAGACCAAAGCGACCCTCACCCTTACCCTTACCCTACAAGTCTCTCCCAGGGCTTTTTCGAATCAAGAAGGCCCTATGTAGACTCTTAAGTTTGTGGAACAGAGAACCCAGTTCCAATGAAAAGAGCTTGCTATCTGTCTAACTGCAACTGCACATGGCTGGGCGGGCATATGCATATTGGTATTTCCCGTCGCCGTATGCTATCGATACAGCCTGCTCAGTGTCCATCCGCTTTCCGGTGGTCCACATCCGTCGCACATCTTTCAGAGGCCCTGTTGCTCGACCGAAGACTCTCCTCTCTCGGGGGGAAAAAGGATATGGTAAGAGCGAACGAACCACAAGGGAACAGTGCTGCAAAGGGACTGAGGGATAGCGCGAGAGAGCGAGTGGTACAAATCCCCGCTGCTCCTGTCTCAACTAATTCATGTGAATGTGATCGGATTGTACCATGCCGTATATTACCGTACTGGATTGGATTGGATTGGTCTGGTCTCGTTATTGGTCAGATATCCTTTTATTTTGATGTTTCCCTCCCGGGTTGCAGCCCTCGTCGATATCATTAGACTGCCGGCCGAAGCCAACTCGGACTTGGAACTGGAATTGGACTTGTACTCGAACTCCAGCTTCCAGCCCTAACAAAATAGTTCCAACATCACCATGCATTGCGGTCCCAATTCGGATCTAAAGAACAGGTCAGACTTTTGTCAGAATGAGGGTGGCACTCAATGACCGGCGCAAAATGGCGTGAGATATGCCATTTCTTGGATTGACAAAACAACGACTCACCTTGTATGAATGCACCGAGGACTTTACTCCCCGTTTGCAGCAGCGGGTGTCCCGCAACAATCTGTAAGAAACGCTGCAGTCCTTCTCTTCGATGTTCAATCACGTCGTCGGAGAATCGGTTGGTGAACACCTTGCCGGGCAGTGGAGGGATGGTGACTCTGGCACTCTCCCGCTCCAGAATGTCTCGGAAGTACTCGAAGTCGGAATATCGGCGGCGCACAACGGAATGCCGCAGCTTGAAGGCGGGGATGTTGGTGCGCGTGTGGATTTCATACGAGGTATACATGTTTCGCGGAGAGGAGCCGTGGGTCTGCGGGTTCTTGACCTGTTTGTTTCACCATTGTTCTTTGGTCAGTCCGGGCTTGGTTCGTTCTCGCAGCGCTTGCTGCCAGCAGTGTGTGGATTGAACTCCTCGCGGAGGTATCGAGGAAAGAGGAAGAGGGAAACCCGGGGACAGAGAATGGAAGAGGGGGGAGTCATCAAGCTATAGCGACGAGGAAAGCTTGCCCCGGGGTGGATGTGGACGTACCTCTATCTCTAGAAAGTTTTCGGGCGGGCCATAGATCTCCTCGAATGTCTGTTGTCGCGGTTCGGGTAAGGCTTGCATGGTTTGAATTGCGGTATGTGTTTGTAGGTAGGTGGTGGTGGGGGTGATCGAGGGTGGGTTGCGTGTGCGCAGTCAAGCCAGGCGATGGTAGGAGTGCTGGAATACTATTGATACGATGTAGGGGACGGGAAGTAGGGGACGGGAAGCTGTTGTTATTGCTGTCGCAAGGATCTAGGTTGGTAGGTTCAGGTTGTAGAAGGCGTGGTGGTGTTGCAGTGGTGTTTGGTTGAAGTCCAGATGGTCGCAGTTCACAGTTCACAATTGTAGTTCGCAGTTGGTAGTTCGCAGTTGTAGTTCGCAGTTGTGTCGTCTGGAACTTTCCTCAGTCAGATGCAGTGCCACGATGCCTGTCATGCTAGGATTCCCGGTCCCGGCCTCGGTCTCGTGGCAGTGACGGTTTAGTCTTAGTACTAGAGTATTTAGGTACCTGACTACTGTATAAATTATTAGAGTGCTATCGCAGCATTCCCTGGAGCCAATCACCGACTTCCCCTGCTCCTCCCCGCAGTCGGCCATCGGAGCCTTGGCATAAAAAAGTCATAGACCGACAGCAACTTTTTTCTGAGGCCTCAATGCAAGATGTCCAAGTCAACTCCAAACGCAGTCAAGATGTCGAAGAAGCGAAAGAGGGAAGTCGACCTCGAACTCGTCACGGTCTACGAACACCTGGCCGATGATGTCGAGTCTGTCCGTCTCAAGGCAGCTCATACTCTGGTCTCGAAAATCTTCAAGCCCGGCGTCACCAATAACGAGCAAACCCGAACCATCCTAACACGTCTGTTCCGTGGGTTATGCAGTGGACGCAAGGCTGCTCGGCTCGGTTTCTCAGTCGCTTTGACTGAATTGCTTTCCCAATTGAGTTCGACGTTGGAAGCAGATTCGGAGGATGCTTTGACGGCTTCTGGGATCCTGGACATCCTCGAGACTCAAACCGTGCCTGAAAGCGGTACAAGCGGTCAGGATGAACGCGATCACTACTTTGGACGAGTGTTTGGAGCCGACGCCGTGTTCAAGTCAGGCTTGCTGTTGAAGAACCCAGATCTGTCGGTTTGGAAGCGTCTGTTGGATTTGATCTGCGGTGTGGCAACGAGGAAGCCCTGGCTCCGGCAAGAATGTGGCTGGATCTTGGTCAACGGTCTGGTGTCTACTCGCGTCAATCTGCCGGACGAGTTTGTGGTTGCTATCATCGAGAAAATGGCCGAGCACAAACTCGTTCGCACCCCTGAGGGCGTCGCCGTATGGCTGACGGCAGAGAGGCTGTTTCCCAACGCGAAGCTGCCAAAGTCTGTCTGGAAACACGGCGATCCGTTGGCCAAGAAGGATGTGGACGTCCTCGCCGATATCCTCAAAGATGCCCGGTCACACTCGGACCAGGACACGGAGCTGGAAGCCCAAGGTTCTGCTAGATGGTCAGCCAATCTGCACTTCGCTTGGGACATCGTTTCGAATGAACTGTTTCGAGATGATGCCAAAAGCAACAAGCACCGAATCTCTTTTGAGCTGTTCTGGGACACGGTTGTTGACAGTAAGTGAGATTCCACTCCTCCTACGTTCCAACTGACATGGTGATAGAAAGCCTGTTCTCACCCTCCAGCAGCACTGAGAGAAAAGCGTGGGGTTTCGCTGTTTGGAGAAAGGTGTTCGAGAGCGCGCCTCAAGCAGTGTTGCAACACACATTTACACCTCAAGCGACGCGCTGTTTCGTCAATTCTTTGAAGAGTCCGGAAAGATTTCTTCAGAGACATGCCATGAGACTCTCTCAAATATTCCACACTCGCCTATCCCCCAGTGACCTTAAAAGGCCTTCTCATGGATTGACGGGAGCTTGTATTAAAGCCCTTCTGGACAGCGTCTCCTACGGTGACTTTGACCAGCTTACGAAATCCAAGACTTTACAAAGTGTGCTGGACGTGAACGATCCCAAGGTTCTTGAAGCTGCCTTCTTGACTCTACATGCACTTCTTTTGCTGGACTCGCCGCCTGAAGAGGACCAAAAGGCCGTCTTGATGCGGCAAAAAACACTCATCGGCTTAGAGTTCAAGATTGTGGCGACATTGCTGCGACGTTCAGAACAAAAGGCAAAAACAGACATCCCAGTTGATCCCGATGATGAAGGAACTGAGCTTGCCAAATTGATCTTGGATGGTTGGGCGGTAGAAGTCACCCGCCCGGATCTTTCGACAAAACCGGAAAGTGTCTTCAAAGCCAGCATACTCCCGGGAGCACGCGAATTCATGAAGGAACGCCTTGCTTTGGCTTTTGAACAAGCTCTGAGACTGGGTCGAGTTGGGGCTGACATCTTTCATCATGCCGTCCTCTCTATCTACCAACTTGAGAAGAAGGGAAAATCGGAAGCATCAATGTTTGAGGATGATATTCGGAACATCGTTCAACAGGGCTGGCACAAGCTTACGAGCATGCCCACAACTTTCACCACCTCCAAGCAACACCCTGTCAAGAAATCTGCGGAACGCGAACGCCGCAAGAGTGGAGATGTTGCCAAAGACAGTGCTGTGGAGAGTTTTCCAACATTCGCAGATGGCTTGTGTCTCCTATATTCTCTGGCCCTTTTCCAGATCTATCTCGGTGAGACAGACGCCGTGGAGATATTGCAGGATCTGCTTCAACAACAGCAGCAACCCGACTCGATCGATGCCATTGTCGAGATAATCCTCAGTTTCTCGTCCAAGCCGTCAAAGTTCCTCCGGCGGATCTCGATCGAAATCTTCGATGCCTTTGCGCCGCATATCACCGCCCAAGGTCTCGAGTCATTGTGTCGTGTTCTGGAGACTAAGGAGAACGTTGAAGGCCAGCAAGAAATGTTTCAAGCAGAAGATGTCGTCATGGAGGATGGCACGAGTCCGGACTCGGACTCGGACGAGATGGATTCGGACGTCGAGGTCGAATCTATCGCGCAGGAGGATGCCTCTGAAGGCACGTCCTCATCTGCAGAGTCAAACGACGAGACGGCAGACGACGAATCCGAAGAAGGCGAAGACGACGATGAAGACGAAGAACTGGCCAAGTTCGACGCCGCCCTGGCATCTGCCCTCGGCACCCGCAGGCTCGACCAGAACGATGTGGCCGCGGCTTCCGACAGCTCCGATTCTTCCGACTCGGACATGGACGACGACGAAATGATGGAGCTGGATTCGAAGCTGGCCGAGGTCTTCCGTGCGCGGAACGAGGAACAGAACAAAAACAAAAAGAAGGCGGCCAAAGATGCGAAGGAAAACGTGGTCAATTTCAAGAATCGCGTGCTTGACCTGATCGAGTCATACCTGAAGCATCAACAGCAGAATCCCTTGACTGTCGACTTGATCTTGCCTCTCTTGACGCTCATGAGGACCACGCGGACCAAGCAACTCGCCGATCGAACCTACGCCATCCTGCAACTGTTCTGCTCGCGAGCCAAGGGGTTCATCAACGTTCCAGACCTGAGCACGGAATCTCAGGTCGCTCACGCTCTTGACATCCTCCGAGCTGTCCATGTCGAAGCGGCAAAGGAGTCTTCGAATGTCCATTCCAACGCAGCCAGTCAGACGAGCATTCTTCTGGTCAAAGCTCTTGTCAAAGCCAACAAGAGCCATGTCAAGGACGTGGTGGACATTTATGCCTCCACCAGGGTGAAGCAGCTGACCGATAAGAGATGCCATATTTCGCCAGGACTTTTCACCGACTGGAACAATTTGTGTCAGGCTGCGAGAGAGAAGTTGGCTAATTGAGGACCACATCGTCATGGGGCTGCAGCCTTGCTCGAGCAGGTTTGGTTATGGCAAGCACATGCAGCAAACTTCCTTACGGGATTCATGAGACAGATATGATGCCTTGTCTTGACCTGACGCCTTAGACCATCGATTTCTGCCATGTGTTTGTGCAGAATGCAAAAAAAATATGCCATCCACCATGTGTCTTCTTCTTTTCATTCATTGGCTCCCAACGACCTTGGGATATCTGACTCGATGCTCGCGGTTTCTAAGTGGCCTGGCTTACTTAACAAACGAGGATTTTACTTTAGATACACTTCATGTGTAGAAATAGGTATATCTGTATATCTGTATATCTTGTTCACGTCTCCCTTTGGCGAGGCAGTAAGCTGAGTCCATGATCCTAACACTAACGCCTAACCTGACTTGCTTGGTGAGGACAGGCAGTCCCTTTCCAAGACAACAAGCTAGCAGTATAGTTCAAGTCAAGTCAAGTTAATCAGTCATACGACCCCTGACCGCCGTCCACATCCATCGAAATACCAGACATCTTGGACATTCGAAGGTAAGACGTCCATAGTGAAACATGCCCCGAACGCGAACAGGGAAAACCCCAAGTCAGCCTTCTCAACGGGGTCCGATACAGAAGAGAGGAAACCAAATCAAATCAGTACTTCTCAGTGATATGAATCTCCTCGCCCCGATGCGCAGCCGTCTTCCCAACCTGGTCCCGATCGCCGAAACTATTGCTGTCATCATCTCCATTTTCATCCGCCTCATCATCTCGGATCTTCTCCCCGCTCCCATCGACATTCGTCAACGGCTCCACCGAATCGCCAAAGACCTGACCAATATCCTCCAACGACCTCCCCTTCGTCTCGGGGAAATAGAGCCAAACGACAAAGAAAATCAGGGTGGTCAGCACGACGAAGACGAGATAATATTTCCAGCCGACGTCCTTGAACGCCGACGGGGCGGCCTGCAGAAAGACAATCGTGGCGATGAACAGACCCGAAATCGACACGGCCAGGCCCTTGGCGCGCACGGGGGTCGGGAAGATCTCCGAGGCGTAGACGTAGCTGGTGGCGTCGCAGCAGGCGGAGAAGCAAGCGATGTGCAGAAACAGGAAGAAAACGGCCGCGCTGGCGGATCCGTGCGAGTTCGTGCGCTGGAAGACGGACACGGTTATGCATTCGCCGACGAGGGCGAGGATGCAGCCCGCGAATCCGACCATCAGCATGCGCGTGCGGCCGAGGCGGTCAACCACCAGCGAGTTGATCAGGTTGCCGAAGGGCGAGACGGTGATCCAGCCGCCTTGGATCAGGAGTTGTTGGACGGTCGTGAAGCCGAGAGAGGCGTAGAGGGAGGGACCGTAATCTGATACAAAAAAAAGGATCAGTAATGGATTCCCTTATGGGATAAGGGAAAGGGAAACAGGATTTGTATTTCGTTTTCTCTCCTCGGATTCCGCAGTGAGATATCATGAATCCGGCACAATGGACCACAACTGCTCGAGACAAATGGGAAGGAAGAGAACGAGAACGAAAAGAAGAAGAGGAGAGTCAAGACAAGAGAAGACGCAAGACAAGAAAAAACTCACTATTAATAACCAGCGTCGCTGTCCCCTGACATCCAAACATGGCCAACCAACCGACCAGACATCTCTTCCGAAAATGCGGCAGACGGAACAACGACCACAGCGACAAGTCGGCCTGTTTCTCATGCAGCAGCTGGCCGCGCAACAGCTTGAACTCGGCACGAACAGCCGGCTCGTCGTTGAGCATGGCGTCGCTGCTTTCGGCCCGCACGGCCTTGAACGACTTGTACGCCTCGTCCACGCGGTCATGGTCGAGCAGCCAGCGCGGGGATTCTGGTAGGAACAGCACGCCCAGGGCCAGCAGCAAGGGCGGCAGACACTGGATGGCCAGCGGCAGCCGCCACTGCGCGCCGCTGGCGTGCACGAAGTAGAAGCCCAGCCCGATCCAGCTGGCGCATGCGTAGCCGAAACAGATCAGCACGCCGTGCATGCCGACGAGCAGGCCGCGGATGCGCGGCGGCGCGATCTCCGACTGGTACAGGGGCACCAGGCCGACCAGGGCGCCGACGCCGACGCCCGTCACGAACCGCATCGCCAGGTACATGCCGATGTTGACGCTGCCGGCTTGCAGGGCGCCGCCGATCACCGTGATGATCGCATACAGAAGCAGCGCCTTTCGCCGGCCCAGCAGGTCCGGCGTCTTGATGATCGAGAGACAGCCGATCAGCCCGCCCGCTTGGAACAGCCCGTTGATCGCGCCCGTCAGGTCGGTCGCGTTGGAGCGCGCGTCGAGCTCGAAGTAGGCAATGAACGATGGCTGCCCGAGCGTCGTCGCGATGATGCTGCTGCAGTAGCCGTAGGTCAGGGAGCCGAGAGCGACGAATAGGACGATCTGGTAGAAGAGAGTTAAGAGTGGTCAGAAATAGACACTTTGGTAAATGATAGCATTGAAAGGGGGACCAGACACAAACAGACAGTAAACCGTGATATCAACAGTCAGGGGACAACACAACGTACCAGAAACCGAACAGTTGCCGGTGAGAGCGCCATGTCGGTCCTGACATGCACTCACGCCGTCTTCTGGGGGACAAGGTGACAGAGGGAATCAAGAAAGATCCCAGTCCCGGGGTCTGCTTTCCTGTGTATCGTGACAATAGTAATTTGACCGAATAAAGACAAGACACCTGGCGACGCGGTCGCGGTCTGGGAAGGGAACTTGGGCTTGGGCTTGGACCAGCACTGCACGAGGTCTGAAAAGTCCGGGGAAGGTTTTAGCACATCAGACTTGACGACCTCGACTTCGACTTCGACTTCGAGCTCGAAAACCGGGACGAGACCAGGGCTTAAAGTTGGACACTGGACTCCTAACCCCCCAGCATAGGAACCATTCCTTCGTAAGGCCAGGGGCAAGTCTTCGATCTAGGGCATTATGGGGCATCACCATGGCCATCGCATTGGTCGGCCACCTCGAACAGAGATTTCGAACCTCCATATCTCAGCATAGGTGCCGAGTGGCCTCAGGTCCCAATTGCAATTGTTTGGTGGGAAACGACAGGGGAAAAAAGAGACCGGGTGGGTTTTTAGTTGATATTGCCCGTTGCCAAAAGGTCAAAGCGAGATCCAGTATCCACCAGTATAGGCCACTTGCACGAATCAGCTTCGTCGAGAATGGCATTCGACTCCAGACCGATCTCGTTCGCCAGGTGGCCGGTTCCAGTAGCGGCAGGATAGGGCTTCATGAAGCCCATATAGACGAATCAACGCCCTCCGTGGTATTGAACCAGCTTTCAAACCAGACCGGGGAGACGTAGTTTGCTCCCAACGAGAAGCGGGTGGCCCCATCCATGATTCCATTGTATCTCAATTCCTTGACTCCAGTAGGTCGCCGAATTGGACCGTTGGGAATAGACGAGAATGAGAATGAACGGTCACAGACTTGTTCTCGGTGTGCTTTGCCTGCGGTGGACAGGACCTAAGTATCGAGATGTAGAGGTATGAAATGTAAAGCTGAACAGAGCTGTCACTTCAAAGATGGGCTGGTCATCTCTTCTGAGATATAACGGGTCCTGACACTCACATGTCGTCTGGTACGCTCTTGTCCACGATACTGTGTCGATCGAGCATTGGCATCGCCATCTTACAGAATCCTTCGTCCGGAGACATGGGGCAACATGACGTTCACACTGGTTTCAAGAGTCGATTAAAGAATCCCACTATGGCGTGAGCAATCATGTCAGCTGCGGCGAGGCTGCAGCATCAAGCAACAGCAGCAACAGCAACAGCAATAGAACCTCTCCTACAGAATATGAAAAGAGAAAAACGATACAAATATGGAATGAATGCTCATTGATTCGTTGTCAATTGCTTAATGTCAAGAAGTTCGTCATCTCGTAATGCTGCAACTCATCTAGCCTTTGCGATTACCGGCCTCGATCGATCACCATTGCAGACTTCGCTATTGATCCTCTGGGACATGGTCTTTCCTCAGTGTCGTGTCATTTCGTCCAGATCAAACCCGTCAACCCTGGACCAATGCAAGCCAGAACACCAAATGCACGGAAATAACCACCTGGGAGCTCAAGGGGAAGACTCCTATCATGTACCATGACCATTCGTCATCTCTCTCTGTGTTGCCATAAGCCCGATCTGGAGTTTTGTCTGTTCACCTCACTCTCAATGCTTGTTTCTTGGCCTTTGACCGTGTGCTTTTTCTGTGAGTGCTGCAGGCTCGCCTTCCCCACCATGCAAAAGCCAACTCTCGTAATCGCGAAATGCAATGCTGTGCAAAACGTAAATCACCTCGACAAACTCCTTCATCGCTCAAACCAGACTGCAATCCAAGACGAACGAGGAACCCGATTCAACGCCATTCAGGGTACCTGACCCAGACCAGAGTAGAACGGATCTTGCCCCGACATCAAAATGGCCCTCCTGGAGCAGACACCATGTCGTCATATACCGGTTCTTGTCCAAAAGAAGTCCCAGTCCAAGATGCTATCATTTTCAATCATGTGAAAGGATCATCTTTCGGCGGTAAATTCGACACCTGTCGCTGATAATGACTAGGATGGAAAGTGCTGAACATGGCCAATCTCTCTCCAATGCTCATGCTACTGGTGTGTCCATGACTGGGCATGGTTGCAAATGCAGTGGTGTTGATGAAAGGATCGCTTAGGCTCGGCACATGTCGGGGGTTCTTTGCTCGATAGCTTCTCTTGGTCGGATCAAGCTCGAATGGACTTCCCAGGCGTTTCTGTGTCGGGTCGACCTCAGGAGGAGCAAGGCTGGAAGAAACAGTAGGCCTCACAGGATGTGCCAAAGCTGCGAGAGATGGAGGCAAAGCTGGGACAGGTGGAATGCCGGACTCATCCGGCGTGTCAGGGGTATGCAACGTGGGTGGAGTGAACATTCGTTCAATTTGTTCCCGATTGTTCACAGCACCTAACGTCGCACCTCGACTTCGAACGCGTATTCTCCGTTGGCTAATGTCGCCCACTCCCGTAAAGGTCAACTCTGGTCGAGCTTCGGGTTTTGGAGCCTCGAACGTAGTCGGTGTGGGGACATCTAGATTCAGATTGGTGCCTAGTTTGTTGCTGATATTGCTCCCGCTCGGGCTCAACTCGTCTTCCAAATTGTGCTGCGCACGTCGCTTGTTGACATTGAGCGACACGTCATGTTCCAACTTGAACGGCGACAACAATCTGGACCCAGTGGCATGGATCGTTCCAAATTGATTGTGACTGATATGTCGACGATGCTTTGGGTTGTTATTGCTGGAACCATTCCAAGTGCTGTAATTGAACGGTGATGCGAGACGTGGAATGTTGCTGGCAACCTTCAGCTTGTCTGCTTCCGTCTCGATGCCCAAGCCCGCGGGAGTTGTCAAGGACATGGCGTCGGAGGTGTTGTTGATGGGAGTGTTGAACCAATCATCCGACATCTGCTCGGTTGGAGGAGACTCCCCGGTCACTAGCTGAGCCAAAGGGGCCGTTGCTCCACTGGCCACAAGGGAAATCCCAAGTTCTCTTGTGGCGTAGATAGTGGATGCTTCAGGATCAGCCTGTTGAGACATGGACCGAGTCAGTCTCGACGAGGGTCGTCGTGTAAATTGTTCATGGAAGGGTGAAGGACTCCTCGATTCGCGTAGTCGTTGATAATGGGCAGAAATGGTGAATTTCTCCTTGCATAATTGTTTCAGTCGTCTTCTTGTAGCCGACTCCGATGGCCAGGCATTTCTTGCATCATTGTGGTCCGTTCGCAGAAAATCATTGGGTTCCGGGGTTCTGTCTCTGACAAAGTTGCGGCTTTCAATGACATTTCGCATCTTGTATCTCCGAATGAGCGGGCGGGAGATTCTGCTTGCTTTGGGCCATGTTTCTTTGGCCCTTCTGGCCACTCGATGACAGACGCCTGTGGGGGGAATGCTTCCTGGCACGGTCTTGAAAGGTGTGACGGTGGGATCGGCCAGATACATTTGATAGACATTGAACAAATGGTTGTCCATCTCAATACTCCACTGGACGTTGCCCTTGGACATGAGTGTGTTGATCCGTAACTTCTTGCTTCTTCTCGAGGGAGTGTCCGGGATGATGTTGACTTTGGTTTGGCAAAACGGATCCTGTGATTCCAGATCGGGGCTTGTGGCACTGCCATCAAACGAAGTAGGACGAGTTGTGAATGTTTCTGATGAATACTCGGACGAGTCGGATCGAATGGAACACTCTGACGATGACCGATGCATATCCCATGCACTGTGCTTGTATTCCGCCGAAACAGCCTTAGTTTGTGATAGAGGTGTCCGTGGAAGTTGTGAGTCTCTGAATGTTGACAGTCTAAGGTTGTCGATGGGCGAAGGGTCGGTCATACTGTAGGTATAGGGTGGTCTGGCCAGAACAGAGTGTGTTTCAATCGACGGTAGGGGAAGTTCGGCATCCAGGTGGAACTCGGTCTTTGTAGACTGGGCGCTGGAAGGAATAGGGATGTCTGAAGCGAAGAGTGTAGCCGGAAGCGCGTTATTACGCGCCTGGAACCCGTCCAGGTCGATTCTCGTGCGTCGAATTCGGCAGGTCGAGTGACGGGGTGGAGGAGGTAGCTTGAGCTCGGCGAAGGTCTGATCCGGTGTTCTTGGGTCATCGCCAGCATCAAGTCGTAACGGAGCGAAGTTGCGAGGCAGTGTTATGGACATATGTGGCTTGCGTTGCGCCGAAGAAGCCATGAGAGTAGGAGAGGTTTGGCGGTCGGCCATGGTCGCGACGGGGCGCGCAAAGCTGGATTAGGACTCGATCTGCGGCCGCAGGGTGTGATGAAAGCTGCAAAGACCAGAATCCTGCAGGTCTGGTCCGTATGTGAAGAGTTCACGGGTTCATGCTGTGTGCGCGCGCGCGTCGATTCGGCTATGCGGGTATGCGGTCGGCCGGATCGAAAAACGCGCGGTGGAAATGAATCGACAGCGTCGCGGTGTTACGAAGGTGAGATGTATGTCAATCGACGGAGAAAAAATGTCTCAAGAGGTTCGAGGTGAGGGCGATTGTAAGTCAGTGGTGGTGGTGGATTGCGACAAGACACTCGTGTTGGAGGACGCGCAGGCTTGAGGACTGCAGGCGAAGAGTGAAGAGTGCGAGTTGCAAAATGGCGGTGGCTGGGGAGGGCGCAGGGAAGTTATTGGGGCTTGACCGGGGGTGCCGTGACTGCTGCAACTAGTATAGGTGATGGAACAGGACCACGTTGATTATCAAAGAGGAGTGGAAGAAGTGTTCGAAAACAATCGTAGTCGAGTCTGCACGCCGGTTTGTATGTTTTGCTTGTTTACCGATTGACGTGAAGGAAGAAAAGAGTTTGTTGGTGGTGGATGGACTGGAATGTTGAAAGGTGGATGGACGGGAGCGTTTGGAGGAGGCGAGAGCGGGAGTTGAGAGGAAGAATGGACGAGTTTCGCAGCGTCAATGGGCGCGGCACTGGACTGACACTGGCAGTGGCAGTGGCAGAGGTCGGTCACTGGCAGCTTGGTGGATATTTTCGCAGGTGTAGGCGAGGGACAGACTCCGGCCGTCAGTTCAGTGGTGGTGGTGGTAGTGACAAGAAATGCAGTGTGTGACAAGCCAAGTCATCCAAGGAACTGCCAAAGTCCAGCACTCCCGGGTTCCAGGGGGGGAGGTCAAAGTCAGATCTGGCGCTTGGAACGGACCTGAAGAGCCTGTTGTTCCCCAAGAGAGGAGCCCAGCAAAGAGGAAGAGACAAGAGGGGCGTGCGCTGCAGTAGAAGTAGCCTGTAGGTGGCAGCAAGTCCGGCTCTTTGGCTGTTATGCCCGTCACTCGACGACTGGCGCAGTGAGGCAAAGTGGAGCGGAACGGGTTGGTTTAGGGAGGCGAAGGGTGAAGGACGCAGGACGTGACAGGCGGAGTCACAACAAACAAACAATGCAGGTGATGTCGTAGAGGAGGATGAGGATGAGGAGGAGGACTGATGAGAATAGTATGAATTGAGGTTCAAGTCACGAAGATGAAGAGAAGAAGAGGAGAATAGAGGCGTGTGTAAAAGTAGAGCGCAGGCGTAGAAATGATACGTGATACCCAGCAATGCAGGCGCAGGCGCAGGCAGTGGTTAAAGGCGTCGTCAAGTTGCTCTTCTGACGCTCTACCAACTCTGTGCATCCTCCTCACGTCTTCCAATCCGACCTCATCCTCCACGCCCTCGTCCTTGTCTCACCTGCGCCCAAGTGGATTCTATCATCCTCGCCTTTGCTTCGAACACCCGCCCTTCTCGTCGATCCTGGTCATCACCCGTCTCGATGTTTTGTCTTCGTTGAACCCACCTCTACAGAACCCTCCTCTACTGAACCCTCCTCCACTGGCTGCACGTCAAACACGCTCGAGTCAGCCGACAACACAACAGTCGGTAACAACAACGACTACTCTCACTTCCATCATCGTATACCGTGTACACGTACTACTATTGCACAGCTGCTTGCTCTCAACGGCTTGTCCTGCTCTGGCTGCACTGCGGAGCACAGACTCGCGCTCTACTACTGCCACTGTCAAGGCCACATGTTCTACCACCTCGTCCACTTTTCTGCTATGAATACGTGCTGGCACGATCAATGCAAGCTGAGTTTGTGGCGGACGCAAGGTCATGGTTAGATATACTTGCTGGCCAGATGCTGGCCAAATCCTTGAAGCTGCATACCCAGGGATTCCAGCTCTTCTGACAGCAGTGAGCCGATGGTCGTGTGCTTTCTGGTTCGTCGTTCTTGCAAGCCAAACTGACGCGTCAAGCTGTCAGAAACTAACAACGCGTAGGTGACACGCTAATCGAGTGAAAGGTCTTCTGGTTGGCTGCTCTCCCAGCCAATCCACTTCCTTGCGTTTCTTTTGGCCAATGATTTCCTCTTGCTCCTACTTCCCCATATAGCCACGAACAAGACGCCACAACGTCGCACAAACTTGAACCTCGATCGATTCCACGCTCTCAGCAATGCCTTGATCATTACATCAAACCCTTCTGACAAGGATTCAGGCTTCAACAACCTTCCCTTCATGCATGATATATCCATCTGGGATTTAATGTCACCCTTGGCTCCTGGCTGGAATTCCAATCCCCTCCCTATACATGACCTCACTTCTCCATCCACGAAACTCCATGCCGGCTGTTGTCCCGGCGAAGAGTCGAGGATATGAAGCATCTCAAGATAAATAAACAGCGGGATAGTAGTTCAAGAGGTGGACTCCCTCCCTCCTTCATTACCTGTCACGGCAAGGCAAACAGGGATCATCAATGAACAATCCCTTTGTCGGGGGTTTATTTTTATTGTCTCTCTCCGTCTCCGTCTCCCCTTGCAGACCCAGACAATTCTCTTCCGAAGCCATGGATATGTTCCGAACATCTCTCCCTTGCTTGCAGAATCAGGGGGATTGAGAAGGGTTGGAAACCCGGAAATCTGGGCTTGATCTATCTTGGGGTGCTGCTTCGGGACACAAACCATGCATACTGCAAGGCTAACCAACTCCCAACACGACCCTCGAGGCCTCAGCAACTACACAGGACACCGTGCATGTTCGGAGCGCTCCGCTCTGCCCGCTTTCTTTATCCTGCTTGAAACCTGTCGCTGATTGCAGGTGAGGTCTTGCTTCTACGTACGACAGTATGATCGACCGCTTCGAGCCTCGATCTGCTTCGACCACGATGCAGCCCGGGCGCTCGACATCGAGGCCGGGGTTATCTTTCGATTTCCGCTCACTGATCCTCTGGCCCTAGCTCACAGGAGACTTGACTTATCATTCCGATAATTACCTTAGGTAGGTACAGGTAGGTAACCTTCAAGGAAACATACCCAGTATGTACTTAGGGCATCGTATCAACAACATCCCACGGGTCCTCATGAAGGCCAGAATGTGGTTGGAGGTTGGATATGAGTACCTTCAGTAATGCCTGGCTGTAGGTGATGGAGTCGCCTTTTGGGGCGGGACGGGACTGCCGCTCGCGATCTTAGCCCACTACTAGGACTGCATGCCAAACCTCTTGATGATCGCCTCAGACAAGAACGACACGTTGTCGATACGATACAGGAAAAGGCAAGGGTACGGTAGGTGATTGGGAAGCAACTTGAACTTGACAAGAAATGCCGGCATAGTCATTCTGGCGGCGCTGTCAAAAAAAGGACAGCATCATACATGCTATTTATGACATGTCAAATGTCTACATTGCTTTTCTACTCAGCCACTGCAATAGAGGACTTGATTTGCCATTCATGGCAGACTCCCGACGCGTCGATTGTCGATTGTCGATTGTCGATTGTCGATTGTGATTGTCGATATATAGAAAGTCCCTACTCTTGTAGCTCCGAGGACATTGGGTGAGTAATAAGTCATGTTGATGTCTATGTACCTAGGTATCTATGAAAAAGAGACCCAACTGCAATTCGCCGTGTGCCGTTTGCAGTCTCATCCCCATGGGAGTTCTACCTGAAGAAGAGCTCATAAGAAAAGATCATCTCACCCAGACCATCCTTATATACCTAGGTAGGTAGTCAAGGGGATTTCGTCCTTGGTCATACTCGACTTCTATCTCGGATCTTAGATCCTCCATCTGCGATACTAGTGTCGTATCAGACCTTTGGAATCAAATGGTCAAGAAAGGTAGATCCCTACCTAGGTACTAGTACTTAGCTACAGGATGTGTACCGTACAGTTAGGTAGGTAGTAGTATACTGTTGCGAAACTGCACATCCGACGGGGTTCTATTATCAACAGCAGCTCGAATGGTGAAGAGAGAAATAGCTATCCGGAGTGCTTGATTATATACTAGTACCGAGCATAAACTGCCTGCTCTGACTCTCACGTTCGTGCCCATGTTCGTGCTCATGCTGACGTCCCTTGAATACCTGAGGTATGTCGCTGGCTTATGTAACATGTTGACAAACTAGTCCTGTAGTCTACCCGATGCTGATTATATGAATTAGGCAGAGACACATCCGCCGTGTCGTCTGATAGACCAGAGTCTTGTGACAGCAATGCCCTCGCTGAAACTCAAAGGTCAAAGTCGGCAGACAACAATTCAAGATCACGCCGCCCAGTTGATCCCTTCAGTCTTGCCAGTCTCAATCCCACCGGCACCACCTCCAGATATAAACCCGGCCGCATCTTGAGCGGGAGTGTGAGCGAGACCATAAGACTCGGAATGCTGACTGGTGAAAGCTGTTCCGTCCAGCTGTGGCAACGGCGCACCCATAGCAGCAGCAGATACTCCGATCCCTCCACCTCCACTTCCACCCACGGTTCTGCGAAACCCATCTTCCCAACTCGCCACGAGCGCGCGGATCGCTTCTTCGGCGATAAGCACGCCTCGGTTGATGTCTTCGACGCCCGTCCAGCCTGGGACATGCAAAAACGCGACTTTTCCCAGCCGCTCGAGGGCGAGTTGTTTCTTGCGGGTCTCTTCGGGCTCGCCGGGATTGAGGTTTTGGTTAGGATTCGATGATGCTTGCCCTTCAGGTGCGAGATTGGACTGGGACTGGAACTCGTTTGTTGCTTGAGATGGAAAAGTCGTTGATGTGGATGTTGTTATCGAAGACTGCGAGTCTTGGTGCGATGCCAATGACGGAGCTGCTTCTGCTTCTGCTTCTGCTTTCGCTTCTGCTTTTGCTTCTGGTGTTGACAACGCATGTCCGTCCGCCTCGGGAAGTAGGTGCGGGTGTAAATGCGGGTGTTTATACCGATGGGCATCGAGCCAGCGTACACTCAAGCTTTCGAAAAGAGCATACTCGCACAAAAACCGGCCGGCGTCGCGCGATAATTTCACCACGCCCCTTCGTCTGTTCTCTTGCGCCCTCGCCGTGGCAACTGCGGCAGCGACATTGGCGGCGGTGGTGCCTGGACCCCATATCGAGTTCACATTGACATTGACATTGTTGGCTTGTGACGACAAGGAAGAAAAGGTGGTGGTGGTGGTAGTAGTAGAAGTTGACGCTACCGAGTTGGTCTGTGGTACAGGACCCAGAAACCCTCGCTCGTTGAGGCCGGCTTCCACTCCGCGTTCCCATCTGCTCAGCACATCCGCTTCGTCCCAACCCACAAGCAAGACGTCCGGTACCCCTTCTTTCTTCCAGAGACTCTCACCATGGCTGAAGCCATCGGTGTCGTCGACGTCCTTTATCCGGTATCCGTCGCGATGGGCTCGGGTCTCCAGAGAATAGCAGTCACGTCCGCCTGCCACACCGATGTGCAGAATGAAGTCCGGGTCGTGTTGAGATATCAATGCCGGCATGATCTCGGATACTGTGCCGTAGGAGACGCGAACGGGCGATGGATTGACTATAATGGTAATTTTATATGCTGCCGACTTCGACGACTTCGACGACTTCGACGACGACGGACTGGGATATAGTTCGTCAGGAAGAGCGGAGGCAATCAGCCATGACGGGTTGATGAGGAAGGATTTGAAAGGCTGTTCAGGTGCATGTTAGTAAACCAGCCATGAAGCGATCTAGGAAAGATAACGAGGGCGTTCAGGATTCCTTCAAGGCGCGGCGCTTGACACAGCGAATTGGACAGACAACGGTGCAAACGTCGCATCGTCCTTCCGTTTGTTCGACCCCTCAACCACGTATCGCAATGAGTTGAGCCCGGGGGTTCTTCTTTCAATCATGGAGGCTCCCAATCGAGACCTAACAGTAACTCGCGAACGAGCCTGAGGCTTCACTCCTCGAACATGGTGCTAAGAGAAATCGCCGAAGAGACATGGGTCTATGAATGAAGTACCAAGGGAATATTGAAGCGCCATCGAAGGGAGTACGCAAGAGAAACGCCATAGATGAGACTCCAGGGGACATAAGAAGAGAGGATTCACCTACCCCGAAACCTGTAACAAGGACTTTGACCTCCCTCAGCGGGGGCGCATCCTGGGAGTCTATCGTCCCGAACGGCGCAGCATCATCGGTCAAGCCTGGCGGTGGACTCGGTGGGCCGGCGTCACCCATATTTTCAATTTTATGTTTTATATGTCTTTGATTTGGCTTTGGTACTCGAAGGTCCAAGTCACTCGTGTCCTTTGCGCGATTCGATCGGCGAGGACTCGTCACGGCCGTTGCGATTTCCGATTCGGGGGTATTTCCTGGCGGAGATTGGGCGTGATGTGGCTCGTTTGGGTGGCGCAGATCTCGAAGCAGGTGGTATGAGTCCGCAATGTCGAGAGGGTGTAAGATGCCCTTCTGCGTTGTACGTCGTCCACTCTCTTATATCTTTCTACCCGGCTCTCCCGACCACGGAACAAAGTGTATAGGTGTGTCACGAACAGGACAATCCTCCCGGTGACGATATAGTCAAGCGAGAAATGCCGGAGAAAAGTGACCACCAAGTTGCCCGTGTCAACAGCGGCAGTAGTCGTAACGACGAACGAGCGCAGCAGTCCCAGTATGGAAATCGATATCAATCCTAAGCATCCCGTTCCGCGAGTTCGACTGCGAATATTTAATCACCCGGCTCCCCCCTGGTGTGTCCCTCGTCGCTGGCGCGCGCGGTGCATATGCTCGCTAAGGTAATGGAGGCAAAGCTGAACGGTCCGGTGATTCTGTATTGGATGCGATAGCTGAAGCACTCGGATGATGATGGACTTCGTAGGATGGTAGTTGGTTAGGCGCGTTCTTGGAGTGTTGGAGAGATGAAGGACGATGAGTCGCTGAAGGTGATCGATCGCAACTGATATTAGTCTGCTCTATCGCTTGACAAGACCACAACGGCAGACCGGGAGAGGATGTGTAGGGTAGGGTAAGGTAGGGTCAGCTATGTGGTACCTCAGGTCAGTAGGTAAGGTGAGATGGTCTGACCTTCACCCGGGTTCGTTTCGGAGATTCAACAATCGAAGATGGAAACGATAGGATTGTACGTAGTAGTACGTAGGAGGAGGAGTAGGTGCGTTAGTTACTACGTAGTAGATGATGAGGAATGGGGATCCCCGCTGCGAGTGAGTGGGACAGATATGGGATATGGATACTGGATACTGGAAGTTTGGATGGGGAATATGTCTATAATACTACTATGGACTGGACCGGATAACGATCGGATGGAAGAGCCGAGCGGAGTGGAACTACCTCTTCTACCTCTATGTACGGATGAGTGCCATACGAGTAGTACACGGCCTCCTCTCGAGTTCAATGTCTTGATTTCCCTTGCTGGCCTGGTTTGACCTTTGTGGTGGTCGACACTCGAGAGTTGATATCAGTCGACGACGATAGTTGATCTACTTACTTTGTGCTACAATCCTGTGATAGATGGATGGATTTAATGCATGGCATTCCCCATCCAGCCAGGTGACTGCTCGTTCCACTACATCTGGCAGGACCTACTAGTAGTACGACTGCAATGGCTGTCCCCGGTTTCGACGTCGTGATGAATCAACACCGTGTCCAAACGAAACCATGGACCATTCAAGTCAGAACGACCAAACATATTGGAATTCATGTTCCACCTAGCGGAAGCTCCAGTACCCTGTGGTATCTATCTCAAGGTCGGTACGCCATCTGAATGAAGTATGTACTCTCAACACCGCCAACGCCTTGCTCGCTTCAAGCTTTGATATGGGCACAACGACGACCACCCCTGCATAGAACATCCAACTCAACTCAACTCCGCGCCATTCCACGTGATGCCATGTCGTCCAGTCCAGTCCAGGTACTTGTCTGTCCAAGTCGCGCATGAGCTGCCCATCTGTCGAATCCAATCCAATGAATCCGAAAGAAGACCGACGGCGGCAACGACGACGACCAGAACGACGAACACCAACGCTTGTCAACATTGCCAGTCACTTCGCAGTAACCAGTCTCTCCATCTTCCTCAGACTAGCTCTCAGATCGCGGCCGCCACGCTCCCCTTCCTCCATCAACCACTCCTCCATCTTGACCCGGACGCGCTTGAGGTTTCTCTGGATTGGCATCTCCTCCCTATCGACGACAGAAGCAGGATTCAAGAGCACCGCAAACACCTCCGTCCAGAGCTCCTTCTCCCAGTACCGCTTGAAGTTCTCTTTCAGTCTCCACTCCTTCCTCTGTCCCGGGCCCAAACCGCCGCCGCCGCCGCCGCCGCTCAATCCGGCTGCAGCAGTGTTGTTGGCCGGCACCGTCTCAATGTACTTGCCAAACAACAGACTATGGATGACGCCCGCCGCGCCGTGGTAGTCGATCTGCCATTTCCACGGCCGACACTCCCGAATCTCCGCACAGTCCTGCGCACACGACGGCCAGTCGGCAATGAACTGCGCGTGGCCACGGAACATGCGCACGTCAATGCCGCGGCCGAAATCGATCAGTGTCAACCCCTTGCCATTCCAGCCGTGGCTGCCTGCCGGGTCGAACGGGCCGGAGAGCTCGACAGAGGAGTCAAAGCGGACGAGACAGTTGTCGCCTTTCAGATCGCCATGCAGGATCCCCACCCGGTGTAGGTCTTCCAGCGTGCGCAGCAGCTCCACGGCAAACCACATGGCCAATGCCTCGTCCAGGCCTTCTGCCGGTTTGCCGGCTTTGACGTTCTCGTTTCGGGCTAGGTTGACCAGATCCAACAGCGTGCCTTGCGGACTGTACGACAGCACTATGTACGCTTCGTCGCGGTACAGATGGCATTCGTGCGCCAGGATGATGGACTCCATGCTGCGCGACGCGGGACCCAGACGCTGACGGACCAGGCGCAGGATGTGGAATTCCCAGACAAGTGTACCGGGTGGAGCTTCGGTTTTGAGAGCCTCGAGTTCTTGACGGCTCGATTTCGTCGTTGCCAACTTCGGGCTGATGTTTTCTTTGTCATCGCTTTCGCCGTCGACGTCGCCGTACACGTCCTCATCCGCGATGGCGCTCTCGCTGGGATTGTAGCTGTCGACCAGGTAGACTGGTGCAAAGGCTCCCTCGCCCAGTTGTCGCTTGACCGCATAAACACGAGTACTTCCTGGGAACTTGAGGATGGGCGGAACGGCCTTGTTCGATGTCTTGTCGCTCTGGCTCTTTCTTGGACTTGCCTTGGCCTTGCTCTTGATTAACTTGTCCCCATATGACTTGAGAGCCTGGTAGCGGTTGTACACCTGATCCGAGTGGTCATGAAATCCGGTGTAGGAAGACAGAGGTGGGTGGACGGCAGCCAGGATTTGCTGGCGCACGGCCTCGTCACAGGGGTTGCATTGCAGGTCGGCCACAATCGATCCTTTGTGGACTCTTGAAGGTTGGAGGATGCGCTTTTCAGGAGATCTGTCTGGAATGGCAGGAGTTTTGAAGACACTGTCGTCGACCTTGGAAGGTGTCCGACTCTTCTCAGCCTTTGAAGATGCAGCTGAGGTTTGCTCTTTCGTCTGATTGAATGCCTTCTTGGGTCGTGAGACCTCGGTGTCCTCCTCCTCTGTGGCACCAGTCTGAGTGAACGTTCTCTTAGTACAAGGGGCGGGTGTGATGGGTTCTTGTGGACTGCTTAACAGGAGATCGTCTGCCGTCACCCTGAAAGGGCTCTCGAATTCATCTTTGGCTGATCGGCTAGGGGTCTTGGAGTTGAAGTAGTCTGGATCATTGAAGACGGTCGAAGGGGCAAGCGAGCTCTCCGTTCTCTCCACAATCGGCGTCATGAAGGGCAACTTGTTGTGAGCAACCAAGGCTGGATCCCGGTAGGGTCGGATGGGGGTGGGCTCATAATCCTCCGGTGGCAGTGGGATGAAGTGAGGTTTGTGGGTAATCTCTGTGAACATGTCTTCAACCGGGGTGGTCACGTTATTGTGGTTGTTGTTGTCGTCCTTCTGAGAGGTGTTGTCGTCGTTTTCCTTGTCCTCTTTGGTACGTTGTGCCATTCCTGCTTCTGCCGGTGCACCTATGTTTGCGCCCGCGCCCGCGCCCGCGCCCTGATCCTGCTCACCCTGGATCTGGCTCAGGTTTGTATCTTCCTCATTGTCCTCGTCACAAAGATCACCAGCAAGCATAGCAATGGCTTTGGTGTCCATGTCGTCAAAGCTCCCACCGACAATGGCAGCAATGGCCTGGGTATCAAGGCCTCCAAGCCCGGAAGTTTGAGTGGGATTCTGACTTGACGAGTCCATGCTCTCAGTCAGATCCTCACTCAAGACACGTCGATGTTTGTTCTTGAGCTTGGACTTGCCTTGACCTTTGCTTGATGACCCTGACACCGTTCCTTTGTTCTTAGTAGAATGCTTAGAAACTGAAGCAAGGTGAGGCACGTGCTTGCTGGAGGTAAAGTCAGACCAGGAGGAAACAGTGTCAGCTTGGCTTTCATTCTGGCTCTGCGTGCTGGTGATGTCGTGCTGCAGCGAAGACGCGGTGTCCTCCCCAAACTCACTACCAGGCTCAGACACGCGACCAGTGCCGGTACTCTCGCCATCCCCAGTGGTACTATATCCATCGTCAACGTCGCCCTCGGTAAATTCGGCGTCGTCGCCGCTCTGTGTGTCGTCTTTCGCTATCTCGGTTCTACGGAGTGGCTGGTTAAACATGTCGTATATCTCATTTGTAGCTGCTTTGGAATGGAATGTCATGGTGGGTTCTGCCGTGCCGGAATTCTTTCTTTTCAGCTTCCTGCCTGTAGGCGATTCGAGCCGTGTCTTAACAGTCACAGTCTCTTGTTTGACCTCTCTGATTTTGAGCTTCTTTTCCTTCTTGGTCGGGTTTTGTGACTGTCGTGCTATGCTTGGCTCCGGCATTCCAACCATAGATTGTGTGGATACATCATGTATGCTGAGACTGGGGGTATCGCTGTTCAGGTCGATCTTTTGCCGAAAGGATTGGCTCAAATTCTCGACGTCTTCTGGCTCTTCTGACCTAGCTGGTTTCGATTTCGATTTCGATATCGGCTTTGGCGAGGCTGAGACTGAGACCACGCTATTTCCCGACGTGCTTTTCAAAGGATCAAACGACGATTGAGGAGATGGCTTGTCGGCTCTCCAGCTCTTCTGTGCCCAGCCTCGCGACATGGCTCGAAGCTCTTCGAAACTGAACTCCTCATCGCTGTGAGGGGGGTAAATGGCCTCGATGTTGACGTACACCCGCTCTGCCCGGCCGGTACGAGGATTGACAGCCTCACTTCTCTCTTTTGAAGCCTGTGATTGCTGCCCAAGCTCCCGGGACTATTGCGCAGAAGACGGTTAGTAGGTGCCTTTTGGAAAACATGTATATGTGTATGGTAACAATACAGAAAAAGAAGATTGGCATTGAATATTCATTCCATCCTAGATGCAGAAAGGAAGATCAATCATACCGGGTCTTTGAAGATCTCCATCTTGGGCACCGTCCCAACTTTGCCACCTGCCTTCAATTTCTCCCCTGCCCAAGGTCGGGCCTCGATTGTGTTCTCCTTCTTTCGTTCTCTCATTGACCCAATACTATCCCAGCCCTTGGTTGTACTGGCCGCAGCATTGGTCGGTGCAGGGGCGGCACTATCTGCATCCGAAAAAATGGCCATCTTCGGCTTCCCAGTACGTGCACTCGTTCCCGAGGTACTTCTTGCACTGGATTGCTGGCGAGCTGCTTGTGAATCGTCACCG
Source organism: Capronia coronata CBS 617.96 (assembly GCF_000585585.1). Lineage (NCBI taxonomy): Eukaryota > Fungi > Ascomycota > Eurotiomycetes > Chaetothyriales > Herpotrichiellaceae > Capronia > Capronia coronata. The sequence continues at coordinate 444,672 of NW_006912897.1, read as the reverse complement.
TGATGGGCGGATGCGAAAGGATCGATCTTCGCGGCCAGCGCGGGTCGAACTGTCGGAAGAGCCGGCGAACTTGGTTCGTTGTCTGTCTGTGGCCTGGCTTCGAATCGTCGTTGGAATTGGCCATATTTTCGCACGAGTCTCTCCGTCGGCCTGGCCTCCTTGTCAATGCCCATCTTGTAGACTTCATCTGCCTGTAACCATCTGCCAGCGCTCTCCAACCATGCCGCAAATTCCTCATAGAACAACCCCAAACCCTCGCCGATCCCATGACGCGAAAGAAAGGCAAAGGTCTCTCGTGGACTGTCGGAGAAGAAGCGAATATAATGTAGCCATAGCTTCAGATACCGTGGGTCATTCTTGTAGTGGGGAGACATAAGGAAGGCTTTTGTCGCGCGCTCAAGAAGAGGCAGCAGTTGTGATTGTGGTGTCGCCTGCGCAGATGGATATGCGTTCAGCGTCCATTTCACATATCGGTCGTAGATATCCAGAGGGTCGTCTGAGTCTGCTATTGATTGAAGCTCAATTTCATATTCCTGCCGGATGGCGTCATTGAGTGTCTTGGTCTCTTCCAATGTTGGTAGCGTATTTGCCCCGACTGCTTTGCTTGTAGGGAGAGGCGATAGGATGGAGGCCAGCTGCTTTGCTGACCGTCCTCCGGGCAAAGACTGGATGTTCTCCTTATGGGTCTCTATTATCTCGAAATTGATGAGGTCGTTATCCGTGGCCGTCGGCACGGCCATTGCTGTATTACGACTGCAGTGACTATTATCTCTGCGTTGTTAAGATGTTGTCGCGAAAGGAGTATATGGAAAGGAAACAGAGGAGACGATGCAATGCGACAACTTGAATCTAGACTGCGCAACCTGAGGAAGATGATCAGATATATCCGCATCGGGGAAGTCTGTCAACAAACAACGGCCTTGGCATTCAACGGCGGGTCCGATGTTTAAGCGAACGCTGGCAGTACCAGGTTGAGCATCTCAGTCGCCTCACAGTGACCTTTCTTCTGCTTTATGAGTTATTACAGTATTCTAGTCAAGCCTAGAGATGGTGCTTAGTGCTTACAGATACGATTTGGGCTACGAGAAGGGCATTATACCCTTGTTACCTCTGCCAAAGTGTGTTACCATCTCGTTGTTATTCACTCTCAGCGGCCCGTCATACGAGACGCAAAAGGCCATGGTCAGTTAATGCAACAGACAATGTGAGGATCAACTAAGCCGTCTTTGCAGTCGCAGTATGCTATCTGGTGTCCTGAAGCTACTTGCCCTAGAATCCACCTCGTCGGCCAGTGTACAAGCTGAGACTGCGCAATATTTATATAATGATTGGGTTCATATTACCCAGCTTATGTACCCTGGAAGAATGGGCACTGCTCCCGACAGACAACACACACAAACGAGACGTCAGAATGGTCTGGTTGCTACAGCCCTCGCAGACATTCGAACTTGGGCCACCGTCAATAGGGTAAGTGGCATTTATGGGATATTACACACAATTGCACGAAACATCTGCTCGTATGGAGCATATGATGCGACATTAGCTCTGCATAACACCTTCGACCAGCGGTGCTGGTCAAGCAGGGTATTATCATATGGGACAGTCAAGTTACAACATGATTGAGAGTAGCCAGCAGAGGAATGTACGGAAAGGAGAGGGAGTCTGGAGGTTTGAGAGTGTGGGTATCTTGTTTTCCCATTTGACCCAAGTAGGGTGGAAATCTTGACTTCATTAGCCTCCTAGCACTGGATGGCTGGAGCTATGATCGTTGTGCGCAGCACGGCTATCTTCATGCTGTCATCCTAAACACCTTTTGCCTCCCCAGTAGCTGCATGATAGTTTCAAACGATTTGAAACACTCTACGCTCTGGCGCTGGCCAACTGAACAGCCCGGCGACGATCTCTCTCTTCGGCGATAGACAACTGTAAAAAATGTTAGCAAGGAACATGAATTCCGTGATTGATCCAAATCGTACCTTAACACCCTTGCCCTTGGGCAGAGAAACCCATGGCTTCTCCTTGCCAATGATGAAAACGTTGCTTTCCCGGGTAGCGAAAGAGTTGTCAATGGCATCCTTGATGTGGACAATGTTGAAACCACCATCGTGTCTCTCACGGTGGGTGATGACACCAACACGGCCCATGTTACGACCACCAGTAACCATGGCGATCACACCAGTGTCGAATCGGATGAAGTCAGTGATCTTTCCCGTGGTGAGGTCGATCTTGACGGTGTCGTTGACCTTGATGGCCGGGTCGGGGTATCGGATACTATAAACCCATCAGCTTTCCTCATCACAGATTTTTCCAACCAAATCTTGGCCCAACGGCTGATAGACGCAGGCAACACTTACGTGCGAGCATCATGCGTAACCAAGTATGGGATTCCTCCTTTGCCGACTTGGACTCTCTTAACCTTGCCGAGTTTGTATTCTGCCTCGGCTTGTTCGATGCGGTGGACGGCGAAACGACCCTTGGTGTCGTAGACCAGACGGAAGTGCTCGCCAGTCTTGTCGATGGAAATCACATCCATGAAACCCGCCGGGTAGGTGATATCAGTGCGAACCTTGCCATCGACCTTGATGAGACGTTGCATCAAGATCGCAGTGGTCTCACGGTTGTTCAGCGAGTACTTGAGGCGGTTTCGAAGGAAAATGATCAAGGGGAGACAGTCGCGGGTTTTCTACCATCAGGTTAGCAGGTTGCGACTTTCGACTTCGAACAATTGATCATACGTGAGGCCCAGGAGACGCCTTCGGGGCGTAGGCGCCCGAGAGCTTGTCCAACAGCCAGTGCGAAGGCGCACTGAGGCGTTTCTGATGCTTCTTTGGACCGCGACCCATCTTGATCTAATGTTGTCTGAAAGGGATACAAGTTGTGTCTTGCGAACTGCGAGGATCTAGGTAATTTTGAAAAGTGCAGTGGTAGCAAGTGTGCCAAGATTTTATTAAACTAATCCTGTTTGGGCGGTTCAGTCAAAAGACCATCTATTGGGTCATTTGAAATCATGGAGTTCACTGCACCAGACTGCACTGCAGTGGGAGCCGACATCCACATCGACTTCAGCTTCTCCAGAAGGTCTAACACAACTGAGCAATTTCAATGACAGCCACCCAGAATGATTCGGTATGCTTCTAGTTAGATGAAGCAATTTTTAGACATGGCTGTCCGGCAAGCCCCTTCCTCGCCTTCACAAATTCACTGCGATTTCTATATCAGGCCTTGGATGATGGCAGCCTCCGCATTCAGTATCGAAGACCCTGCTGCGCCAATGACTGTATTATGGCTCAATGCAGCAAATCGGATGTCGAAATGCGACCCTTTGGCGGTCTCGCGAACTCGTCCCACACTGACAGCGTAGCCACCCGAAATATCTCGGTCAAGTCGTGGTTGAGGTCTGTCCGGTTCGTCAAAAACAACTATGGCCTTCTCTGGGGCAGATGGACATCCCAGCTTCTGCGCATCCGCCACATATTCCCTCAGGGCTTGTTTGACTTGCTCGGCACTTGGTGGCGGTCTCTGTTTGAACCTCAAAGAGACGAAAGCCATATGACCGTCCGTAACACCGACGCGTGTGCACGTGGCGCCCACCGTGAGTCCTTTCTGCTCCTCAAAAGCTGTTGCTTCTGAGTTGATGGAGCCGAGAATCTTCTGTGCTTCTGTTTCGAGTTTGTCTTCTTCGCCGGCGATGTATGGAATGACGTTGTCCATGATATCCATGCTTGGAACTCCCGGGTATCCAGCCCCTGACACTGCTTGCTCCGTGAAGACTTCGACGTCCTCGACGGGTCCAAATTTGGCTTGCAGGGCCGCAAACGGTATCACTATGCCAATAACGGCGCAGTTGGAGTTGCAGACTAGAAACCCCTTCTTCAGGCCAAAGTGTTTCCGTTGATGGGGGATGAGACCTAGATGCGACAAATTGACCGTAGGCACCACGAGAGGCACGATCGGATCTCTTCTGTAATTCTTTGCATTGGAAAAAACAGGAAGCTCGGCCTTCAGGAACTCCATTTCTGGAAAAGGTCAGTTCTGAGTCGTGACTGGGATGCTAAGTAACACGTACCAACGTCGCCGGCGACGTCGCTATCCAGACCAGAGAAGACCAAGTCGCAATCTGTAAAGTTGCTGGCTTTACATTCTCGGACCTCGAGGTTGGCTAGTTCTGCTGACATGGGTCTCGCCTGCTTCCACCGCACAGCATCTTTATAGAGCTTTCCGGTAGATCTTGACGAGGCTCCGACTGCTTGAAGATGTAGCGTAGGATGGTCGGCTAACAGCAGAATGAATCGTTGTCCGACAGAGCCTTGTTACATCAGCAACGCGATCTTATAAATGCATCAATGATCATACCAGTCGCGCCTAGTACGGCACATTTCTTCTTGCCTTGTGACTCTTTTGATGCCATGTTGGAGGAGATTATTTTCTTAAGTTTTCATGCGCCCAATTTCCTACCTAGCTGTAGGGTCTCGGCTGACAGCAACCTGGCCTCCAAAAGTTGAATGCAGTCGGGCGAGCCTTTTAGTCTTGTGAAGCTTGACCGCAGCAATAATGGCATCAAGACGAGGCGAACTTTTTGCGTTGACTCACCGTTGAAGTGGTCAAGGGTGTTGCACGTGACGCTCTGGCCGCCATCGGCGGGAGGCAAAAACTTGCAGCCTTGGCGGCTCGAGCGAAGCAACTTGAACTTCAAGTTGGACCCCACGACCACTGCAGTAGTGGCCTTGAAACGCTGAAATCTTCTCCGGCCCCAGGACACGTGATTACTCATCACCGCGGCGTTCGCTCACCTGTGCGCCACCTGTAGGTAGCACCTTAGGTACACAATAATACTGTGCACACCGCTCATCTCCTCTGACCAGCTTACTTCTCATAAGCTCATCACTCATCATCACCTTCGTGGTTGTCGCGAGGAGAATATTAGGGATACGTACCTCCTTTGGAGCCTTCAAATGAAGACGCCGTAGTACTACTCAAGGTCCCACAGAGGAAATTGTCCGCCATCCTCCCTTGTGGATGACTAATCACCGGCCGTAAGTAATAAGCGGCCCCCTGGGACTCGGATGGAGTCGCGTTCGAAGCCGGGGACTCGGATTCATCCACTGCCGTGAAGATGGTAAACTCCTGATTTAGGTGGTTTAAGCCTATTAGTACTAGCGGTTAAAAAGGCTTGTACAACTAGCGCCTGCTTGTTCTGCAGAGCTAGGCTGAATCACGCCCAAGTCCCGGTTTTATGAAAGATTCACCGGGACCTAGGCCACCCGCTGGTCCATGTGTTGCAGAAGATTAGAGTCTGCCAGTGCAGCAGCGCGCCAGCGAAGTGAGATCGATTATTGATTGATACATTGCACGCGACATGGCAGGCAGACCAGGTGCCTCCGAGCCGGCATTGCGGCCTTCCCAGCATCCTTTGGGAAGTTGCAGTGCTGATGAAAGATTCGCTCCCATGGCCCCAAGTGTCCGGCTCGCCGTCATTCGTCCGTTGCAGACGTCTTACGGATCAAAGTGCCAGTGGTTGGTAACACGGAGGCCTCAATGTCGCCGCATTCGCTGGACAAGTGATGACCGTTGAACAAATTAGTTCCGGACCCATCCGGCTGATGGATCGATCAGTCATGTTTATTCGGATTGTTCGTTGACTTTGACAGTGCGTTCCCCGGTTTCTCTTTTTTCATTCCTACCTCCGCTTCAAACCTATCGGTATCATGCGGCTTTCCCTGCTCCTGGCTGTTCTCCCCGCGCCGTGGGTGACTGCATCGTGGTTCAATGCCTACGATCTGGGTTTCTATGGCCTCTATCCTCGTCAGCGTTTCCACTCGGTCGACCTTGAGGCGCCCTTGCCGAAGATAACACAATGGGATGCACGATGCGATCCGGGAAGCCTACTCTTTACACCGAGGGGCCCGGCCGTCAAGGGCCAGGCACGGGGTCCGGTCATGCTAGACGCGAATGGTCAATTGATATGGATGGACAACAACCAGTTTGAACAGTCCATGAACTTCAAGGTGCAGAGATTCAAGGGAGAGGAATACTTGACATTTTGGACCAAGACCGAGAAGCATAAACGCCCAAAAGGTGTTCCCAAGAAATCTTATGTGCTTGTAAGCCTGCGCTTCATTTTCCATGCGGTGTTCATGGAGGCATTTCTGACGGTCTCTTAGCTTAACTCGTCCTACGAAGTCGCCTACCGAATATTCCCACATGGCCAGGGCCTCAAAGGAGACTCGCACGAATTTCGCCTCACCCCGCAGGGCACGGCGCTCATTACGATATACCACAAACATAAAGCCGATTGTACTGAATTGGGGCTGGGCAAGAGTTGTTGGATCCAGGATGGTCTGTTCCAAGAGATCGACATCGAGACGGGGGAGATGCTGTTTGAATGGCGTGCCTCAGATCACATCCGCATGAGCGATGTATTCAGCAAGCCTAATATGAAGGATGGACATGGCAAATCGAAGAAGGACGCCTTTGACTTCTTCCACATCAACAGTGTGGACAAGATCGACTCGGGAGACTATATCATCTCCGCGCGATACATGCATGCGGTGGTGTGCGTCAGCGGCAAAACGGGCGAAATCCTGTGGCAACTCGGCGGCAAGAATAACGATTTTGAAGATCTGAACGGCGCGACTGATTTCGCATGGCAACACCATGTCACGTGGCAGGGCAACGGTACGATATCTCTTTTCGACAACCACGCCAACAACGTCTTTCATAGCCCATCCAGTCACAGCAAGGGCATGCTAATCCAACTCGACTTGAAAAATATGACTGCCCGCCTTTTACAGACATACGTGCACCCAGATAAGATTCTCAACGTATCCCAGGGCTCCGTGCAGGTGCTTCCAGAAACTGGCAATGTGCTGGTCGGGTATGGCAATTCGCCCACCTACATCGAGTTCTCACGGGACGGTCAGGTGCTGTGCGGCGCACATTGGGCACCCTACTTCGCCTATGAGATCCTCGACTTCGGATTGGTCAAATCCTACCGTGTCTTCAAGAGTCGCTGGGTCGGAAGACCGAAGACCGTGCCGGACGTGAAAGTCAAGAATGGGAAGGTGTATGTCAGCTGGAACGGAGCCACCGAGGTCACAGGGTGGAGGTTGGAGATGGCCAAGTCAGCGGAAGCCAAAGATGACGACTTCGTGACCATTCAAGAGTTGAATCGCAATGGCTTCGAGACAAGGTTCTTGCTTGGCAAGCACCATGGCTATGCAAGAGTCGCAGCCTTGGACGCTGCGAAGGGTGTAATGGCCTATTCAGCTGTTGTCAGGGCGCATCGGTCTTCATCTGTAAGTATTGTCTCCCCTTCCGTCTGCCGATTTGACTTTGCGCGTTTTTATGCTAACACAGCCCAGGTATTATTCTGGACGACTCTACTCCTTATGTTCGCCTTCGCCAGCCTCGGTTTCTTGTTTTGGAGGTTTCCCCGACTTGTGCGAATCCCCAAGTTCGACCGATTCCCCAGGCTTGCGCGGCTCCCTCGGTTTGCGCGATCCCACCGGCTTCCGCGTCTTTTAAACCTATTCGACTTCCGAGCCCGCTCACGATCTGCTGCTGTGAGGAGCATTCGTGAGTACGATCACGAAGAAGCAGACCCTCTGCTACTGGACGAAAGAGATCCGTGAATGCGTCTCCCTTCGCAATCTGCGAAACTGTGCCTTATGACACTACCCTACGCACCCTGGGCTTGTTCCAGAGAAGAGGGCAACGGCCTCGGAGAAACGGATCAACCATATTGAGCCATGTTTTCATGTTTGGCGCACACATTGGTGGTCATGCAGGAGGATCGTCGAAGGGGTATTCAACTTCATTCGGTCAGAAGCATGGAAACGGCGTCTCGCAGCTTCGCCATGGACGCAGCTCCTCTCTCCTCAGGTCCAGTCGGCAAGGATCGCATGGCGTGGTCGTCGTTGAGCCTTTTGCATGGCGTTTAGTGGATGCCTTGGGAATACGGCAGCTTTTGATACCCATCTTGGTTTGGAGTCAATGTCATTTGCACGAGATGGGATACAGTGTATCAAAAGCGCATTTTTGAGCCTGAGCGACTTTAGCAACAGAGCGAGCTTTGTCGCCACGATTCGGCACCAAGGGGTGCATTTAGGGTTTGCATGGGTGTATGGGTTCCATGCAGTGCCCGGGTACATGGATGTACACTGTACAGTATACACAGTCGGGATCGTCTTCACTCCGAAGCATTACGACACAGAGAACACCAGTGAGAAATGATACTCGATCTGCATCTCCATGAGGTATATATAATATCGGACAACCATCTCGTACAACTCTGATCTATACTGGCCATTCATCTGATAGCTGTTTCGAACAACTGAATACTACTGCCAGCCTTTCCGGCGTCGAGTCCTGTAAAGACCGATGGTAACGCCGCTCCGAGAAAGAATAGCATTGGACTGACACTGGGTAGGTGTAACTCTCTTCTTCCCCAGGTCACCCACCGGGCACATAACAGTAGTTGAATCTTCAGCGCGCCATGACCGTGACCAAGACCACAAGACCAAAAGCTGTGATGACCAAAGGCTGTGCAGTGTAGTGCAGTGTTGGTGGGTTCTTCGGGGTTTATGCAATCCGTCGTCCTCTTATCTCCGTGTCCGACAAAGTCCATTCATTCTCTCCCCCGCCTCTGCTGCTGCTGCTGCTGCTGCATATACCGAACACTCGTCCACTGGAGAGGAGAAGTGTTCGTGGTCTGCGATGATGGAGAGAGAACAATAATTCTTGTGAGTGGCAACTTGCGAATTGCAGCTGAATAAACACCGGTACCCACTGCCCAAGCCTAGCTTTCTATACTGCTGGTACGGTTGCTGTGGTAGAATCTATACAGTTGCTGTGCCGGGATTTAGACGGTTGCTGTGCTGAGAGATCTAGCTGTTCAATCCCGGCCCGACGCAATAGGCAATCGGTACGTATATCTCGATACAAGTCTCTGACCATTGCGCGGAAGTAAGAGGGATAAAGGGTCCCCCGGGAGACGAGTCGAAAGACTCGAAATAGATGAGAGTTTTGTACTAAGCGAGAGAAAAGAGAGAAATACACCGTATCCTCGAGTGGTGGGGTGTGTGCACCTATACCTTCCCATTCTTGACTTTCACGTCCGGCACCGTCTTCGGTAGAACCCAGACCAAAGGAAGGGAGGCAGTCTTCAAGTTCGCTCTTCCATCGAACAATCTGTCCGACACTCCCAACAGCCACAGCCATGACATCCTGGGCCAGACCGGCATTCGCCTTCCCATCGTCCTCGTCCTCGTCCTCGTCTTTCGACCCCAGCTCGCCTCTATCTGTGTCTCCCGCAGAAACGGCCCTGTTGGTGATCGACTACCAGAACCTGAGCATGGCACGGCTCGGCGACGCCGGACCCAGCGTGGTCAAGATCGCGAGCCAGATGCACGACTGGGCCCTCCAGCGCGGCATGAGTGTGTTTCATTGTCTGATCGATACGGCTCCAGGCGTGCGTCCACCGGCTTGGAGCAAGTTGGCTGGGAAATGGAAGATGTTTTATCAGGAGAAACTGGCCAAGGAGGCCTGGTTGGGCTGGGAGGTTGAAGGTCTTGCGCCGAAGGATGACGGTGGTGAGACTGGGAAGGATACTGTTATGAGTAATATTAGTGGCCGTGCGGGCGGTGGTCCTGGTTCTGGTCCTAGAATTGCACCATTCGATGCTGGCGGTGTTGGCGTTGCGATGGGGAATATCAATAAGCCTGGGATCTTTGAGCACGCAGAGGCCCAGACCCAAGCTCAAGCTCGAGATCGAGAAATAACCGTCCTGCGTCAACCGGGACTGGTATCAGCGCTGGAGTCAGAGGGCTCTTGGAGATGCTGCGCACTCGAGGCATCAAGTCACTTATTCTCTGCGGGATCACCACGTCAGGAACGGTGTTGAGTACGGCCCGCGCCGCGACGGATCGCGGTTTCATCGTCACCGTAGTTGAGGATGCTTGTTTCGACCTCGTCCCGGGATTGCATGCCATGCTGGTCACACATGTCTTGCCGACCACGGCGCATGTCGCGACGTCGGGGGAGATCAGGGATGCGTGGAAGGTTCTTTGAATTTCTGGATCGCTAAACGCAAAACAGGGACAGCAAGGTCTGGGGTTTTGTAGAGCATCTTTCTGCATGGCACGGATAGCGGAACAGAACGGGAAGTTGGAAATGGGAAATAGGATATGGATGCTTGCCTGAGTGGCTTGGTGAGAAACTGTCGCATACCTCTTATTGGCAGAGGCCTTTAGATGACCATCAGTATCATGACTTCATGTGGTGTTCAATACGATCGTCGAGCGGCTCTTGGGACCTGACGCAATCGACGCCTGTTTTCAGGACTCTTCAGTGGTCCGGCCATTCTAGGATGGAACATTGTACCGTTGTGATCTTTGTTGTAAATTGGTACCTCAGAGAATGATGAAGGAGTGTCTAGGAATCTTCGCGCCAACGTGACCTGAAGCTGCTGGCCGGGATAGGATATAGCTGCGTAACGCTGTGCTTGTGGCAAGTCCCCGGTCATGGCAAGCTATGTTGACTTCTCGAAAACTTTTCGTATTAGCCACTTGAGCAAGCAGTTTGGATACGGTTAGAGACCGGTTTGAGGCACTGCCAGCTCCAAGCTGGAAACCCATTTATTCGTGCACACATGCGTCCAGATTCCTTCATCACCGTGGGTAGAAGATCCAGCGCAGATGGAGAAAGAAGGCTGGGATGCTGCGAGAACAGTTCGAGGATTTGGCAGGTTTCTGCGTCCCTAGTTGTTTTCATGGCCCAACCACCTGCATTTTCGGGACGCCGTCTTCGGCTCAGAGCCTGCTCCCCATAGTAGGCTGTGTGTGGCCGGTGAGGCTGTGCAACGAGTACATGGAACATGCAAGGATGCAGGCGACTGACCCATGAGAGGACCTTTGGGTCCTTTTCATAGTTCGAGCAGCACCTTATCAGCGATGTAGCTGCGCCTGTCTCAGAGTCGCAATATGCAATGCACACTGTGAAGTAGTGATGCCCGAGTCAGGTATCGTCGAGCGCTGAAGTTCATAAGCGCCCTTGGGCGTCCAACCGGCGTCTCATCTGGCGAGACCGACCAGCCAGATACCTACAAAAATCAGAAGACACAATTTTGGTGCTTTATGTGTGTGCATATAGGCTGAATATGACCAGGCTCCAACGTCGGTATGGCATATTCGTGATCGTGATGGCAGTACGCGAAGTGTTATTTCGTACTTGACATGGCTTTGTCACGTATGAGAACCCAGCTCGTCGGCCCCCAAACGTCTGTAGCTTCCGTTGCAGGTAGGGCTTAGGAGAGCACTGCTCGAGTGTTCCCCTGCGTTGTTAGGAGTTTCAGAGCACGTACAGGGAGGGTGGAATGGCTTCGACGCCGTTGATTTTGTGTAGCATCGATGCAAAGTAGGAAGAAAAAATACGGTTGCACTCGAGGTTCAAAGTAGCTTCGTCCAGCCGCCGGCAGCCGGAAGCCCGCTTCCCCGATAGGCCGATGCACCGACCTTGGCATCCAAATTGGGGGCCGTCTCTTCAAGTTGAAGTTATTACCCTAAATGCTCCTCAGCGTCAACTACTACTCTGCTCATGGCTTCAAGTCCGCGATGGCCCCGGCCAGAGTGAAGCTTGAGCGCCAGGGAAGAAGAATAGGGCGTTACATCCACGTCGCGCTTTCCACATCGAGCGGGAGGATTGAGCAGCTGAATGCTCTCATCTAGGAAAGATGCCTACCCCTTCTTATCGGCTCGTTGTTGCGCGCTTCGAAGATGGTAAGTGGCTGATCTAGCGCCGAACAGCGACAGCATGCCCTGCCACTCTCTGGGTAGCTGGCCTTGTAACCGGCTTGCTCAGCCTACAGCGAGAAAGAGCTTAAAAGGCTGCATTGCTGCAATCCTGGCATGATGGCCACCCTTCCTGGTGTGCGCCATGGCTTCCCCTCGGAAACGTCAGTACTTGACTCCTAAGAGCCGTTTGACTGCTTCATACAGTGCACGAGCGTTCAAACGTACCCCCCCGTCAACTCCTGATGGAGTACTTCACAAGGGGTACGATACTTCCTGCCCTACAACTCCCGGTTTGACCTGGGACGAATCCCCGCCAGCTACAGAGGACCCCCCTACTCCAAACTACCATTCTGATACGGATGATGGTGGTGTCTTCCTCCCCGGTTCGCCGCTCGCCACTCGTACAAAGGGTACAACCGTCCCACAGGGCCCCATTCGGGCCATACCTGATACATCTCTGCATGAATTGGGCGATAATGATCATGACGATGACGAGAAAAAGCCACACCCAGGTCTCAAGCGTGGTCAGTTATATCCGCCAGAGCGCAAGGGATATGGTCCAAGAGATGCCAGCGATGGAACAGCTCAAGGCGGACACTCGCCCAATGCGGCTTCTACCTTAGGCTCCAGCGTTGACTCGAAAGAACCACGTTCCTGGTGTGATAACCCTTCAAAGCTATCCATGCTCACGACCAGACTCCAGACCGAGGAGTTTTTCACGACAACCGTAAACGGGAGGCAATCCAACCCGGCACTACGATCGACTGGCCAGTACTATGCTGCTTCTAGCACGTATACGGCAACTGCCACTACCTCGTCCGATGCAAATACCGTCAAGGCCGAAGACCTTACATTCTGGTCTAGCCTGGAACCCGTAGCTGGGCCGACAAGGGAGGCCAATACACCTATATCAGCTCTGAACCCTGTCAAGCAGGCAATATCACTGACGACAGTATGGGGATTGCCCACGATGCTTTCGAAGATTCTGCCCATCGATACAGTTGACAGGCTGCGAGCTGATCCATCCAAATGTGTGGCTACCAACAAGACCAACGGCGAGAGGTGCAAGAACAAGAATGCTGGAGGGCTGACCGGAATCCAGGCCAGCAATCTGTTGGGAGGTATTTCGTCACCCAAGCGTCCATTCGACCATTCTGCTGTTGCACAGCGCATCTCAACACTTGTGGGCCAGGTTACGTGCCGACACACGCATCAGAAGAGTGCCCAGACTCTCTTGAAAGAATTGTCCGCCTCTTGGTGGGAGATTGATGAGGTGAAAGCCATCGATGCACACGAAGCCAGAGGCGCTGCCAGCATGGCCACCAGCATGATTCAATTTTGGGTTGAGGCGCTAATGAGCCCTCTGAGCAAGGAGATGAAAGAGATGAGCCAGGAGGATCGTGACTCCGTGCACCAAATCCTTGCATCCTCGGTTAATGTTTTCGATGCCGTTCACAGTCAAAGATTCTCCCTTCCTGGACAGACCACTCGAGCCGCCACAACAATCTCAGTTTCGAGCAACGCTGACCACAGCACTCCTGGCGGTCATGCCACCGTGTCCGTAGTCGAGCATCACGCCAAGGTTCACGCAACATCCAAACTCTCGGATCACCTCAACCATAGCTTCATCAAGTATGAGGGGTCTATGAAGACCAGGAATATGTCTGCCGCGGAACTGATTCGCCAGACACTTGTCAAACCATTGACTCCGACTGACATGGACCGCAGCGGGTATATCTACATGTTCTGGCATCCAGGAAACTTTGGATACGTGAAAATCGGCCGTGCCAAAGACGTCGCAAGTCGACTCCGGGAGTGGAGAAGCCAGTGCAAATACAACCTTGAACGACATCTCCCGCAGGAACAAGGACTAGAATTGCGAGTCCGACACCTGCATCGAATTGAGTCCCTCATCCATGCCGAACTGAAAGATTATAGGGTGTATGAACCCTATTGCAACGCTTGCAAAAAGCAGCATGTCGAGTGGTTCAAGGTGGCTGAGAGATATGCTATAAAGGTAATACTCAAGTGGCTTTCAAGTGCTGACTCCTTGTACTCGGGAAGACGTTTCGCCATATCACAGGCCCAGCTCGAGCAGCTGTGCAAGGTGACTGAAGAAGATGATCTCAAACCGACCCTGCCGCAGCGGAAAGTGAAGGATCCAAAGGCCGGCTCCAAACCAGGTCAGCAGAGACGTAGTCCCCGCAGAAGCAGTCCTTCATAAGGACAATTGTCTGCTCGGGGAGGGATTGTACATTGCGTCGCACGGGATGAATGGATGGGATGAACGGATGGGATGAATGGATGGGATGATGTGGACGGGATGATGTGGACGGGATAAGGTGGATGAATTGTGGGTTGAATGTTGAATGAATTATGAACGCCATCATCTGATGTCAGGAGCAACGGTGCAACAAAGTTATCACTGGCAACTACTAGTAGGGTTGCCTTTGTGTGATGCTGGGCAAGTGCAAGTAATATCGTGCAGAAGCAAGAGCGGAATTTTCATACCGGACGCCAGGACAGGGTTTTGCATCATCTATAATGAGCCCTGAATTAGACAGTATATAATGTATACTGGGAATAGGAACCACGTCGTTATACTATAAGGAGAACACGCAGTTAGGCTCCCTACCAAACATGAAAGTGGTTCCGGTAGCATGTAGACCGGAAACTAACACCTCACTTCACGTCCAGCGTTGGGCGAAACAGTTCCTTGCAGTGGTTGTAACAATGTCGTCGAGACGTCTTTACTCCGTACCTACGCCTATCACAATATCAATCTTGGTCACGGCGGAGTACAGTCAAGTCTCCAGGTTACCCAGACTTTCGTCGAGTGGACCATTCCATCATCTCCGCTTTGGTTTGCGGATACGGGGTCTCCAGGGTCGGGCGGAGACCGGCATGCGTGACCGTCAGCATAGCTTCAAGGTTCATCTTTCTACAGGTATCATATATCACACGACCTCAAGGTGGATCGACACCCATGCCGTCAACACACTGGGAGTCTGGCCCCGTTCAGTGTCCTCATTCCCTTTCCCCGTTTTGTTCCCTGCCGGCGGGACTTCTCTCCTAGTTTGTACGACCCGGGCCCCCAAACGGAGCCCCCACACCCAACGGTGGCACCGATCCGAGGAGTGTCTGCGCTAAATCACCAGCCTACACGTTGTAAAATGGGCTTCTGCACTGAGTCACACTCCCTTAAGTTTCTATTGGAATTTGGAGGCTTCTGTGGGCGACAGTCTATTGAGACATCATAAAGACAGGGACCGCCATCTGAATCATGTCAATAGCCATACAAGCTGAAATCTGCAATGAGTACATCTGTTCACTCAATCCCGCCAACGTGCAAGGCTGGCGTTGTTAAACGCCATGGACAGGCGTTTGAACTGGCGGTCGAAGAGGTACCAGTGCCTCAACCGGGTTTGTGCAGTCTCGACACTCTAGACGATCGCAAAAGAAAGGCTGACATTTTGGTCGCAGGTCCCGGGCAACTCTTGCTCAAACTCAACGCCACCGGCATCTGCTATAGCGACATTCACTACATGCTGGAAGATCTACCGCTTCCGCGCATGGGCGATTATGGAGTCAGATCGCCCGGCCATGAAGGTGCCGGGGTCGTCGTCGCGCTCGGTGAAGGTGTGACGGACTGGAACGTCGGCGACCGTGGCGGTGTCAAGCCCACGTGGGACACTTGCATGTCTTGTGAATTGTGTTTGAGCACTCTGGAATGCCACTGTGCTCGAGCAATCTCCACTGGGTTGAACGTCCCTGGTAGGTTTCTTCTCTTCCACATCCACAAAGGCCGGTCTGTGTCGGGCCTTAGTACCTACTGATTCCTGACCCGTCCGTCTTCAGGCACATACCAAGAATATATCCTCAGCCCAGCAAAATACACTACTCGAATCCCGCCAGAGGTGGATGACTTTGCCGCTGGTCCGATCATGTGCAGCGGGTCTACGATGTATAGATCGGTAAGGACCAGCCAATCTTACCAGGCCAAGGTATTCAGGGCTTTCGGCGTAGCTGACCTCGTCATCTTCAGCTCGCAGAATCTGCCGTCAAACCCGGCGAATGGGCCGCGATCATCGGAGCCGGCGGTGGCGTGGGCCACATGGGAGTTCAGCTCGCCAAAGCCATGGGCATGAGGGTGATTGGGGTCGATGGCGGAACCGACAAACAAGCCTTGTGTCTTCAGCTTGGCTGTGAAGCCTATGTCGACTTCCAGGCCACCAAAAACATTGTTGACGAGGTCGTGAGGATAGCCGACGGGAAGGGCGCACATGGTGTCTTCGTCACCGCCACATCGCCCAGCGCGTACGCGGCGGCAACCAGGATGGCCCGCATCGGGGGTAGGATCATGTGTGTCGGGATGCCTCCCTTGGGAACCACGATCGCCGGAGACGACCCGATGTACCTGATCCTACGAAACCTCAAGGTCGTTGGCACGTTGACGGGTTCATTGAGAGATACGAGCGACGCTTTGGCTTTCGCAGCCCGAGGTCTGCTGAACCCGATATATGAGCGCGTTCCCATCGATCGCTTACCGGAAGCCGTGTCGAGATTGCGCGCGGGAAATGTACGAGGCCGGTTAGTGGTAGATTTCAATTCAGGCTAGCTGGGCCAGGAGCGTGCGTTGGCCTGCGCCTTTTCAACACCTTCCACGCCTTCCATAACTGTGCAGTGAGCAACTAGAAGTATATGACAGCAAGAGAATCACCAGGCCTTGGTAGTGGCTCTATTTGCAGCTAATGAGAGAGCGAGCTTCAATTCAAGCCGAGAACCTCATCGAAATGTCCATTCATCCGTACCAAGGATTCCCTCCGATTAAATCGCATCGTATGCCAATGGAGGTGCTTCCAGTACGTTCAACACAGGGTCGTGGGCAATGATCTACTTCTGTGGTTTTAGACATCGGGGGCTGCACGCCCAGAGTCATGTCAGGCTGTCAGCACCACCGTCTCAACGCTGCGCAGATCCGGACAGAACTTTGTCTCCAGATGATCCGGTGGGATGTCAGGAGAGGGATGAGGATGTATGTCGATGATGGCTCCACCGGAGGAAGTTACCGAATTGGGTAATATCCCCCCAAAGTAGATGGCTCCACTGTATGGTTATGGTATGCTTCTTGATGCTACACCCGCAACGGCCACGCCATGGGAAGACGAAACAAGTACCTGCCTGCAAGGATCTCTGTACCGAGGACGAGGACGCACGAATGACACCCAAATCACGGTGGCGATTGCGGCAATTCCAAACCTCTCGTGCATTGCCAGCCCTACAGATAATTCTATATATTACCCTGTTGCCCTGCACGCCTCGAAAATACCATTTGCCTGTACCTAAGGTTACAGTACTTGATCTATTGAATCGAATTCTGACCTTTCAACGGTCTACCACCAGGCTTTGGTTCGCACCAATATTCGCTGCTGAAAACATGTATACGACAGCTTCGGGCCAATCCTCGACCAATGGACCTCCCAACTCCAACAGGCACACAATCACCGTGACGCTCGCCCAGCTGGGCAAGATGATCGACCACTCCCTGCTGCACCCGACCATGACGGACCAGGACATTCTGGCGGGACTGGAAATCGCGAAGAAATACAACGTCGCCACGGCCTGCGTCAAGCCTTACCTGGTGCCGCTGGCCAAGCGACAGCTCCAAGGCACCAGTGTGCGCGTGTGTCCGGTGATAGGGTTCCCGCACGGCAACAGCACGACGGCAATCAAAGTGCAGGAGGCGGCAGCTGCCGCGCGGGCCGGAGGCCAGGAGGTCGACATGGTCATCAACATCGGAAAAGCCTTGGGCGGGGATTGGGAGTATGTCGAGGAGGAGATCCGACTTGTCAACGAGGCCGTCGTGCGCGAGGGGGCCGTCTTGAAGATCATCTTCGAGAACGACTATCTGCGGGACGAACATATCGTGCGGCTGTGTCGGATCTGCTCCGACCTCGACGTCGCGTTCGTCAAGACCTCGACCGGCTACGGCTTCGTGAAGCAGCCCGACGGCCAGTACAACTACAAAGGTGCCACCGTGCCGCACCTCAAGCTGATGAGGCAGCACTGCAAGCCGAGTGTCCAGATCAAGGCCGCCGGGGGGATTCGCAGCCTGGACGACCTCCTGCACGTCATGACCCTCGGCGTCACGAGGATTGGCGCCACCGCCACCGTCGCCATGTTGGAAGAGGCGGGGAAGCGAGGCATCACCGACGAGCCCACCACCGTCAGCTTCAAGCCCATTCCCGATGGACAGTCTGGAGGTTATTGATTGGCCGAGTGATTGTCCCGAAATACTGCAAGCATTGTCCGGGGTCCCAGCCTGCTGGCTTCTGGCTATAGCGTAGGCCTGTTGCCCCAAAATCACAATCTAGACTTTCTAGCTAGTCCACCACAATGCCCTTTGAGCAAGTCACACATTTTCCATCGTTGTATTCATTCCAGCCGTCTCAACCATTCTGGAAGAAGTCATATCCCCATATCCATCCCTGTTCCTGGTCCACATAAGTATTGTCGAAAGGCAGGAGGCTGCCGTAATCGAGGCTATCGTGGCCTTGAGCATCTGCCAGTCCAGGAAAGACGTTCATAACTATGACTATGTTTAGAAAACTACAAGATCGGATATATGGAGGAGGAATCCATTAAACCTACCATGTTCCAAGTCCAAAAGTGTTCGAGCCACATCTGGGTTCTCATCCACGTCAGCGTCAAAGGTTAACGGGACAGCATGGTGTGAAAGCTGTGACCCCTCGCCCTCAAACAATTCAATCTCGTTCTGTTCTGCCTGCGAGGGCGACGACTCCAACACAGGGGGGAAACTATTGACATCTGAGTGAGCGTTACCAAACCATGCGCCTGGGTTTGCGTTTTCAGACAAGACTTCGTATCGTTGACTTGAGTGACTTGCCTGCCGCTGCTCCTCCGAGCTCGGTCTCTGTGGACACGGCGGTTTCGGGTTTTCTAGGTTGAACATCTGGTTCATTTCTTTCTGCAACGTCAGTCCAGCGAGCTGCTGAAGAATGGCAAGCCCCTGCGCGGCCATAATAGAAGTTTCCTTCAAGGACAGTTGCATTGCCATCAACCGGTGGATCCCAATCTTGGATTCGTGCGCCTGTAAGCTCAGAGGCTCGAGGCTCGTCATGATGCACAGGGTGACGCCGGCTGTGAAGAGATGCATGCTGGAAAAGGCAGCAGCATAACTAATCGAAACCCACGAGAAGGCCAGGTGACTTCCAACCCTCGACGTCTGGAGAGCGGCATCTCGGCAAACCCGGACCGAATGTGAAAACGGATCTGTTTCCTGAGAGAACGGCTGTGGCCCCTCAAGTGATCGTCCACTCTCTTCGGGAGGGATGCTGGGAGTGGTAATCTTGTACGACAGAAGAGGTCGATGCACCAAGATCCTCGCATTTTCGTAGGCCAGCTTCAGAGCCAGCGCCTGCAATTGGAATATGTGATTTTCAAACTTTTCGCCGCTGGCTCCAATATCCGAATCGATTTCGCCTACCTGAAGATAATTGGACCTCGTGACCTGGGCGACATCCTCGAATCTGAGTCTATGCGGAAGTTCCTCCTGCCATTTACGCAACCTGTCATCCAGTTCCGCCACTTTCAGAGCAAGTTGCTGCAAACGCGAAGTCCGATTGCCGATTGACGTGGCGGGGACCCCTGAATGCTGACCGCCACCGCCGTAGATATCGGTGAGGGCTGTTCGAATGATGACGGACAACTTTGACATGTGAGCTTTGTACGACAAAAGAGTGGCGGCTCCTGTCGAGGAAGGCGGCTGGTGGTGGTCAGCTAGACGTCCATGGATTGACTGATTCGCGTGGGGATCCAGATATTCTATGTCGCAGTCGTTGTCCGAGATGCTCAACGGATAGCCGTACAACATCGAACATATAGTCTCAATCTCATACACAGCCCACCACGTCCGCTTTCGACTCTCGGCATAATGAGCAACAGATGCTCTAGAGGAAGAGGGGTGTGTATCCATGGCCATCTTTCGGTACAGATGCAGAGCCTGGGCGATCCGTAAACCGCAACCGCATATTGGCCAAGCCAATTCGGGCTGTCCCTGATATAGGTAGTAGCTTCCGAGCAGGACGCAGGTCTGCACCGCTTCCATGGACCCGAGGGACAAGATATCCAGTAACCTCGTTCTTAGCGAGCTTAGCATCCGTTTCTTCAGGGAGTCCGCCTCGACGCCGTATTGACGAAGCAGCTCCTTGCGGTAGACACCGGAATGCTGGAGTGCAATGACAAAAGCCGCCAGGAGCGTACTCACAAAGCCGAACGATTCGGCAGGCTTTCCTGCCCTTGGCTCGTTGCGACCGGCATAAAGTCGTCCAAACTTGTCGCGAAAATCCCCTTGGTGGAATATTAGCGTGAACCAGTGGACGCGATCGAAATATGTGTCCAGGATTAATGTAGCTGGCTCTTCGTCTGGTAACAGCGACAGGAATTCTAGTGTACTCGGAGTAGAAGCACGCGACGGTTTGGCCTTCTGTCTCGGTTGTTTCCCTGGTCTTGAAGACGTAAGACTGCTTTACGAGTAAGATGCCTTTGCTTTCTCGGCCTTTGGGGAGGAAAGACGAACCCGTCAGCATTCTTCCATTTAGTCGCAGAGAAGGCTGAAGTCTGCGAGTTTGGGGGTGCATTGGAATCGTGGTATTGGAACGCCTGCCATGGCTTCATGTCAGCGTGAGTGTATTCACCGGTCGGGTACTATCTCAGACCTCTTCCACAAGCCCTATAGTCGAACTCGAGTTCCAAGGGGTCTCGGGCGTGAGGGCCGTCGGGTCGGAGCTCTCTTCCATAAATGCATGGTCAGGAGGATCTGGTGGCGCGCTGGCGTTCCCAACGCGCGTGTTCTGGGCTTGAGAGATGGAAACTTCACCAGGTCTGGTGGCATTGTAGCGAGGTCTTTTAGAGCGCCGTCCTTCGGTGGCCTTTGCCCTCGAGGCATACTGTTCTTTGACATTATCGCGTTGGTACAACCTCCAGTGCGGTGGTTCAGCAAGCGTGCATTCGGCTCCAGCTCTCTTACAGAGCGTGCAAGGCTTTTGGACGTCACACTGTCATGCAGGCTCGACTTAGCTTCAATGCCAGATGTGAGGGTACAAGCAATGTCACCTTCAATTTTTGTCGCCGACATCGCCGGCATGCTGCGGCGACCCTGTTCGAGCCGAGGCCACTGCCAGAAGAATGGTCTGGCGGACCGGATGTGTTAACAAAGGTGGCCATTGTGATGGGGCTGCTTCGTAGCAGTGCCAGGCTAGCAGCTGGAATTTGCCTGCCTCCAACGGATTGAGAAGAGAGCATGTTGACGAGAGGGCGTCAGGCAATTGGGTTCCTCGTTTCGAGGTGTCGCCCCTCGGCTTTACCGAACAGGTAAGCCTGTCCGGTGGGAACATATTCCGTAAACGGACTTTCCTCCTGGGGGGATTCTGGTCCACTTTTATCCACTCCAGCCAATCAGACGACACGCTGGAACGCCCGAAGATCCGGCTGTTCAGTCTGACGCCGGTTGAGAGGTGATAACAAAAAGTGATGATCTTCAAGAACTTGCCTCCTTCAGTTGCCCATTGATGGCGGCCTGGTGTGGCGTCGGCGTCGTACTCATCGATAGCACGTGACGATCGGTGATCAGAAGCTTGGTGGTGGATGGCCACAATCAGTCCACCACCTACGACGTACTACGGTAGGTACTAGGCAGCCGTCATCACATCAGGACGGTTCTGCCTGAGAATGCGATTGACCCATTGACAAAAAATGAGATGAGGAACACTGATTTCTCTAATCTCGAGTTGCCTAGTCAGACTTCTCTCTGAGTCTGTTTGGACTGAGATGCGTTACTCCAGCAAAGACTTCCATCAGGATTACCGGTATTCCTTGGAAAAGGAATTCTTGACCTCCTCAGGTGAACGGTATCCGTACGCCCAGGATGGCGGGTACCGTCGCTGGGGTGACGAGGAGCACAAATTGACATTCGATGACCAGCAGCCGAATGTGGCTGTCGTCAGCGACGATGGCAAGTATCTCGCGATCGGGGTCCAGAACGAAATCCACGTCGTCGAAACCGAGACGTTTTCCGTACAGCAGGTTCTTCGCGGACCCGACTCCAGAGTTGACGCTCTAGCCTTTCAACCCGGGGACTCGAACACGCTGGTCTCGGCAGCGATGAACATGTATGCCGGATCCACGCCCACGGACCCAACGATCATAATTTGGAATTTGAAGGATCAAGCTTCGAAAGTCGACCTCGCTGAAGACGACGCAGATAGCGTCGCTGCCCTGAGTGTCGCGGCCGCGCAAGCTGTGGGATCGAAGCTCACCGCGATCTCCCTGGACGAGACCGAAGTGACTGCGCTGAGCAATGTATTCATACCCCTAATCAGACAAGCGCTCGCGAAGCACAGCATCATCGACTGCCCACAACTACATGGCCGCCTCGTCACCTCGTTCCAGGCCAAGCCATTCAGCCCCTCAGGCAAATGCATGCTATATCTACCTGGCGACCGACCTCGGTCGAACGACAAAGACGACAGGTGGACCGTCAAAATACACGCCATGGCGGACCACAAAGACGTAGCCACCCTCGCCGGCCACACCGATTCGATCGTCTGGACCGGTTTCAACGCTGACGAAACCCTCATTGGCTCTGTATCCTGGGACAAGACCGTGCGCATCTGGACGTGGCAGTGGAGCCCTGAAGGCGGCCGGGATTCGACAAACCCTTCTACTGCGTCGGAACCGCTGTTGAAGCTCAAATACACGTTCGAAACCTCCGGGCAGAACTGGACAGGCGGCTTCTCGCCCGACTCGCGCTTCTTCGCCGCGACCTGCGGCGACGGCACAATCCATGTCTACAATCTCAGCCACGGCACCACGCTCTTCACGCATGATAGTGGGCGACAGTGGTATCGGGCGCTCGATTGGCATCTCGACAATGACGGCAGCCACGGTCTTCTTTGCGTGGGTGGACGCCAGGGCGGGAAAGTGCTGCTGTTTGATATTGAGACGCAGACCGTGATCCAAGAACGTCAACTCGGCGTGGACCGCATCAGAAACATGACAGAGCAGCACCTTCGATTTATGTCTCGTATGCTTGAGACCAGTCTTGTCCGGTTCGTGGACCGTGGGCGCAAGGTCGTCATCTTCACAAGTGGCGATGGATCTGCTGAGGTGTATGACTTGGTTGAGGAGCGGAAGTGGAGGTTTGCCAGGGAGGGCGTTGATCAAGATTCGACGACTGAGAAACCCACCGACGAAGAGGATGGCAACTCGGTGAGTGGGATCGCAGGATTTCGAATGGTGGTCTGGGAGGACTTGAGACATCAGATCATGCTTGCCGCTGTTGATGGTGATGCTGTGCGCATATGGGATGTGCCCCTGACTTCAATGTGAAGGTGGATCGATATCCAAACCTCGGCGGCGATTGAACAGCGTCTTCTCTTCCTGCAGCGGACAGCCGCCCAGCATCATGGAAGCAAGTGTCTAAGGAGTGCTCGATTGACTATATACATTACGTGCTACGTCCCTTTTGTCCTTGGTAACGGTTGTTAATTATGGTCCTACGTAGGTACCTTCCCTTCTCGATTGGGACCTACGGCCCACCAGCCCTCGATGGTCGGCGAATACGCCGAGAACATCGGAGTATGGCCGAGTCAAGTGCCGGCGTGCGGCGCGGGAGGCTAAAGAGTTCATTTCTTCTCAGCATCGAATTCTATTTAGATCTTCCAAACACGCATCTCGAAGCTAGTAAGTAGTAGTGATTCAAAAGACTTGGTTGGCTTGAAGTGCGCTGAACGTGAAGTCGAGTCAGTTCACGTCGAATCATCGAATTACATATCAAGCTGAACAACACTTCGGGACATCAGAGACCGATTTTATCGCCTTTAATTCCCCCGCAAACCCCCCGAACATCAAGGGCTCGTTACGTCGGCGTGTCGTCCGAACATCAACATCAAGTCGACAGCCAGATCCAAGATCATCTGTCCTAAGACTTGGACGTGCAACCAAGAACACACCTACCTCTGGGGTGGATAGTTGTTACTCAGACAAAGACTACACGCTATCAATACCGCAAGCCATCAAACACCCCCCATCCCAGCCGATCACCATGCCGGACCTCAGCCAAAACCGAGCGATCAAGATCGTCGCCAAAGCCGCTCGTGAAGGCTACGCGGTGCCGGCCATGTGCTGCTACAACGTGGAAGCGATCCTCGCCAGCGTGCGAGCCGCCGAAGCCAAACAGTCGCCTGTCATCATCCAGCTGTTTCCCTGGGCAGTGACATTCGCCAGTGGGTTGCTGGTACATGCGGCGGCCGAGGCAGCCAACACCGCGAGCGTGCCGGTAGCGGTGCACATGGATCACGCGCAGAGTCCCGAGATCGTGAAGCGGGCGGCCGACCTGGGCGGGTTCGACGGGATCATGGTGGACATGAGCCACTACGAGAAGGAGGAGAATTTCCAGAAGACGCGCGAGCTGGTCAAGTACTGCAATGACCGGGGCATCATCACCGAGGCCGAGCCCGGGCGCATCGAGGGCGGCGAGGACGGCGTTGGCGACACGGCCGACCTGGCGCTGCAGGGCCTGCTGACCACGCCAGACCAGGCCGAGGAGTTTGTCGCCCTGGGCATCGACTGGCTGGCCCCGGCATTCGGGAACGTCCATGGCAAGTACGGTTCCAAGGGGCCCCAGCTGGATTTTGACCGGTTGAAAAGTATCCACAAACAGGTCGGCGATCGGGTCCATTTGGTCCTGCATGGGGCCGCGGGCGCGCATTTCCAGGAGGAACTGTTGCAGAAGGTCATTGCTTGCGGCGTGGCCAAAGTCAATCTCAATGATGCTATGAATGATCACTTTGTCAAGGTCTTGCAGGAGAAGGCTGGCAAGGCCCCCTTGACTACCCTGATTGAGGAGGGGACTGCGGCTATGCAGAAGGCTATTGAACAGTATATGGACTGGATGGGGTCGACGGGGAAGGCATAGAGTCTGGCAATGGCAATAAGCTGAATGGAATGGTCAAGTAAAACAGAGATGCGCGAAAGTAGTGGATGATTTTTGAAAAGCAATGGATGACTTCAAACAATATTATGATATTATGTTGTTGCTGTGCCGAAGTTCTGATTCAGTCCACTGCGTCCCGAACATTTTGATGTTGAGCTCGTCACTGAGTCGCGAGTTACCTGCTCACGGAACTGTTTGAGGCCACCCGCACTCGTCGGTGTAGTCGTTGATCAGGTACTCGCACAGAATCTCCCCTGCGCCATAGTTGTTTCGGGCGTTGCTCCCATCGCCTCGGTGACTAGCTGGACGGGAGAAATCCGCACGAGGTCAGCTTCCGCGTACGTTGTGCAAATCGATACTACCTTGGGCGTCGTGGAATCCTGACAAGGCTGAGAGAACAGAACAGGTCGCTGCGTTCGACCAAAGTCCGATCGGGGAGGGGGGATGCGAAGCCAGAGCAGGTAGTGCATCTCCGCGAGTCATTCACCCCGTGTCCTCCGCCGCCGAGAGATTCAAGGGGCTTGTGGAGGCTCGGAGCGCGGGGAATTGGTGTACAGTAGTGTACAGTACGGCGGTGTCACAAAACCAATGCTGATGCCATGCTTAGACATGCTGATTTTCGGACGATGGAGGCCGGCACCGATAAGTTGGCGCAAATCCACCGTGAACATTGAAGAACGTCTCTCTGCCGATGCTTTGGCAAACAGCATCTCCGCAGGTGTACACAGCTTCCCGCTGTGCACTAGAGTGCACTTAAGAGTCCCTCAACGTTAATGTGTGGGACAAAACGGGAGTCAGGCTCCGTATCGAGACTTTCCCGTATAACGAGGACTGGACCTCGACCATTAGTCTTGTCTGTATACACTTCAAAGGGTGTTTGTAGAAGTGGACAAGCACATTCTTCAGGTATACGACCATAAGTCGGGGTCATGAGCTTCGACCTGTCCGAGATATGACTCGTCGAATCCGAATCCATAAGAGCCAACCAAGTCATAAAAGTTATAGTTGCCGTTCATGCTGTCGGCCGCATTGTTCGAGGCATCCATACCACTAACGAAAGGCTGCTGGATACGGCTTGGTGGATAATCATGAATCCCATCTCGGTGAGGCAGCTCTGTGTCCGTATCAAACTTCTTCAGTAGATAGCGGATTCCGGCGACGATGTGTCTCGTCAGATGTTTCTCACTCAGTGTCTCTGAAACTTCAGCTAGGAAGTCGGCGGACTTGCGAATGAGCCCAATGACCTGTCCGATACTGAAATTCAATCCCAGATTTGACGTCTCTTGACTCCAACTGCCCGTGGTAGGAGATGTGGTATTGCTCCACTTCATGGCCATTTTCAATAGGAAAGTCGCGCAGAACGCCACCATAGTGTATGTGAAAATGGGCACGCCCGACATGGCTCGACGTAAGTCGTGCTCCTCGAGAATGAGCGTCAATGTACTGGTCGCGGCTGAGATGGCAATGTTGGCAGCTTCCCGACGGTCATAAGTCAGCGGCTCGACGAGCGGACTGTCTGGTCCTGCCACCGCTCTCAGAGCCAGAGAGTTCAGCTGGAAACGCGCGAAATGGTAGTACAAGACAACTCCTTTAGATGGATACGAGCCGAGTTCCACGCTGTCGGCAGACCTGACTTGCCAGGTCAGTCTCCACTGCTCGACGGCAAAGTTGAACAAACGGAGTCGTTCAAAATCCTGCTCGCCTAAAGGCTGCTCGGAGTCGCTACCATACTCCATGTATGCTTCAGTGAGGATCCGGAAAAGGGCAACTTGCGCACACAGCCGGACGTCACCTGGGACGGTGGCCGGGCTCTCCAAGAACCTTTCTACGTTTCTCACAGCCACATCGTCCCCGATGATAGGTGGTCTCCCGTATGCGATACTGAAATGATGCTCGCAGACATACAATGCATACCAGAGTCTGACGCATTCGTGTTGATTAGGTTGAGCGCGGGTGAGTTTCTGGAATGACTGATGAAGATTCATCTCCCCCGCTAGACGCACAGCCATGCCGGACAGTTTCCAGCTGAGGTTGGAGAGGTAGAAAGCTCCTAGGCAGAGTGCTCGGACATCGTCGAGTGTGTGATGCCGCGCTAGACAGGTGTTACTGACAAGCGACACGAAGATGCTGTAGCATTTTTGAAGGAGCCGGTCGCCGTCGGATACGTGTAAAGCAGCGATGGTGAGGACGGCAGCGGTAAGCATCGTTGATGATCGTCTGACTGAGGTCAAGGTTTGATGTGGGAGTAAGACACCGCCCCACAGAAGCTGGTTGATATTTTGTAGATATAGAGAGAAAAGATACTCGGCGTCCTCCACGGAGATGATGCCTTGTGAGATGAAATCGTCATCCAGCATGTTGGCATTCTGTCTCCATAATACCGAGCTTCGCAGAGTTCTGAGGCGAGTCAGGTCGTACAAGCTGCTCATTGGAGCCGGTACAAGGCCAGGATCATCGCGGGATTGGGGTTCTTGGGAGTTCTCGCGTGTCATGTCCATGGGCGGAACAATCAGGGTTGAGGTCGAGGCTGGATTTGCTGGGCTGGCAGCGGCCGAGGCTGTATGATACGTTGAAAGATCCGGAAGGTGATTGTGCTTGAGAAGGTGTTGAATCGCTGCGCGCATCTGGTCCAGTTCCAGGTCTGCGTGGGCTTTCCACCTGTCAATGCATGAGTGGCCTGTCTGAACCTGTTGTTGACGCACTTACAAAGCGTCCTCCTCCTGGAACTTTTGCGTCAGGTCTTGGAAGATGCACTCGATGCCGCCTCGGAGACATTTGGTACAGGAGCTCTCGCCCACTTTGACCTCGCATTTGATTTTATGTCTTCGACATTCCATGCCTGTTGAGTCAGAGCCAAACCGAACGGAGGCATTGTGAAGCGGGATCACTGGACTCACAGGCTTTGGTCCTCGCCACACGTGGATGTGAAGACCGACGTCCAGGTGACGAGCCAGAGTCATCATAGGGACGTTTTTGCGACATAGCGGCGTCTTGTCATGACCGGACTAGAAGCCTTATCGGCTGTGATATGTACAGCCGGAGTGCTACGCCGACTTGATCATTCCGGGTCAACGCACGCTAAGACATCTGTTTCCCGGGATATCTTGCCGCGTAGGGGTCTTCCCGCTGTCTTCCATATATACTTCAGCGTAGGTGTGCCAGTTGAAGTGACTTGACAAGCACCAAGGCTTGTAGTGAAGCCTGACTCTGTGGAGAGAGCAGAGTAAAACCACAGAAGGTCGATACGAGGCTCTGGTTGTAGCAATTGAAGTGGTTCAAGTTGCAGCAAAACCACCGCCACTGCCATTGAGGTTGGTGGTCTTGCCTGTTCAGGCATGGTCGTGGGCTTGGCGCGCGGCTTAGAGGCCTTTCACGGCTATACCTAATTAGTCAAGCTAGTGCGGCCCTAACACAGTAGGCGTAATACTAGCGTATAAATAGGAGAGCATACCGTTAAGTACCTAGGTACATACTACCTAGTAGTTAGGTAGGTAGGTAGGTACTTCTGTCGTACTATGTGATAGCAAGAATGTATCGACACCGCAAATTAGGTATAGCCAAAACAAACAATCAACTGGCCCGACAAGACCCCTCTGGCGTGTTTATCAATCGTTGTATCTCCGCATGGAACCCCACGGTTTGGCTTTTCTACTAGTACAGCCTTGCGTTGGCTATAGGCACAGAAAGCAGACCCCACCTTCATTTTCTCTGTCAACAGTCGTTATAATGGCCGTGGCTGTTGTGACGCGGGACACAGACGCAGTGCACAGTGGCCACAATAGCCCAGGCCAGCAGCTGATACCGCCTGATTGCTCAAGCCGTGGGAAAAGCCCTGTCCGTCACCGAGAACCCAGCCTGACCGAATGACTACAGGGAAACGGCAAGGTTCTACCAAGAACGAAGACATAGACAGAGACCGAGACCGAGACCGAGACCGAGACAAAGACAAAGACAAAGACAAAGATGTCGTACACCACCAGCGGAAGAGTCAAAGACTAGAGAAGAGCTGTCGGTTTGCTCCATTCGTGTTGTGATCATTACTTGTTGTTTTCTCTTTGACTGATGTTACTAAAGCGAACCAACGTCCGCAAAACACACACAGAGAACCTCCCAAGCCAACTCGCAAAAGCCTTCGGCTGCAGGAGAGACGATTCACAGCCACACAACGAACAGCAAAGGTAAAGAAACGAGAGAGGAGTCTATCACAACTGCAGAGAAGAGGAGTCACGCAAGACCAACACCAACACCGTCCAGAGGAGGACAAAGGCCTGTTCACGGCATCACCGCCACAACCAGAAGTGCACAAAAGCAGTTAGTTACATCAATGACCTCAATCAACAGTGTTGCTAATCTTTCCTGTACAGCTAAACGGCAAACTTGCGAGATTCATGAAGACGAATCGAATCACCCGGCGAAACCAAGACGTGGACTGGCACAATACACCGAGGCGAGAACCAGACCTCTCAACAAGGAGGAGTTCATTGAAAGCTGGCTGGAAGAGTCATTCTGGTCTCGCAGAACGTTGACACAGGCCGAATCCCGACTTGGCCAGGCAGTCGTCAATATGCCACGCAAGCCTGCTCCCGCCTTTCCGCCCACTAGGGATGTTTCTGAAGGCAGAATATCTAGCTCCAGCAGGTCCGAGAAATCGGTGGCAAGCGTGCATGATGCGGATTATTAGGAGTCCTTACGCTATCGCAACATCTTCATTGAGCGCGCCGATCCCCCATCGGAATTGATCTCGAGAGCGCAGAGAATCATATCACGCTCACGAACCTCTCCTGAGATGGACGACGTCACGGTCCAGAAGTTGAGGGATAAGTGTCGTCGCCTCCGAAATGAAGCGGAAAGTGTCATCATCAACGAGCTTGCCCGCGACATCATTCCTGCGATGAAGGAGCTCCCTGACCAGAGATTGGGGAGGAGTACCGACCAACATTGGTGCAATTCAGTCCCTGTCCCGCTCAACGCGGCAAGTTTGGCCAACCCCCTTCCCATGCCTAAACCCAAACCAGATCTCGTTTTCGGATATTCCGAGGAAGCCTTCACCAGCAACCAACTCTTTACCATCGATCTTCTTGTGGACGACCAGTTCGGCCGAAGCTATGCCGTCCCGGACCAGAAGGTTCGATTTCCATTTCTCGAGATCGAGTTCAAATCGCAGGCTAAAAACGGAACCCACTATGTCGCAACGAACCAAGCCGCCGGCGCCGGCGCTATTGCCTTGAATGGCCATCTGGATCTAATCCAGCGCAGCTTCGGACTGGAAAGTTTTGACTACCAAGAGCCACGGTACTTCTCGATCAGCTTGGACCATGAGTTAGCTCGGATAAACGTACACTGGCTGGGAGCTCCGGCTGAAGGAGAGCAACATAGCTTCCATGTTGAGGGATTGTCTCAGCATCTTCTGCGCGATTCAAATGGTATTCGAGCGGCTTCCCGAGCGATTAAGAACATTCTGGATTACGGTGCCGACAGACGGCTGCAAGCAGTGTGCGAGACACTGGATGCGTACCGGGAGACGGTGCTCCGGACCAGAGAAGCGGCAACCTTCACGCCAGACAAGAGGAACGATGCTATCGCGTGATCTTGGAATATGAGTGGCTCAAGCATCAAGTATGACGGGTCAGCCCACCTTTGCATACCTCGCGAGGAACTCTGTCGATTGAGCGACAAGGGGGGTGCGCCCCAATAACAACTGGGGAGGTGCGAGGTAGGATGGACGTTCCCGCCGATGCTCCTCCCGAGATTCCACGGCGCTCTTCTGTTGCACCGACGACGGGAGGCTACTCGTCCTCCCCTCCATCTTAGGATATTGTAATATCCAGGCAACCTGTTTGCAGGAAACGGCAAACAAAGAATCACCTCGAAGAGGCAGACCAGAACGAGAAGGCAGCTATGGAGGGATGAGGCGAATCTAGAATTCCATCCTGGCTGAGATGGCTGGCTCGGTCAGGCCAGCACTAATCCCATTGGTTGTCATGAGATAACCGACTTGGTGCTGCTGTACAATTCAAGCCCAGCTATCCCATTTATCCGAAGACGAGTGCCTCGAAATGTCCGGGCGGCCGGAAGCAGAACTTGTTGTCCGAGTGGACAGCCGACGGCGGGCCTCTCGGCGAGCGCATCCCATCGTTAGATCATCAAGTCGACAGACTGGATCGAACTCCCGGATCCAAGTGATCGTGGGCGGATACATGGACAGGCGCGTCCGAACAGGTGAGGTGGTGGGAGAAAAGTCGGAATCAATCAGGCAGAGAGCGCAAGAACTGCTGCTGTAGCTGATGGATCCTGCTGTTGAAATTGCCGCGGCGGCCACTGGCCTGAGACCAAACCATGGAGCTGGGGCAACCGGTTACCAAGCCGGTATGGAAATAGCCCTCAACGCCGTCGCTCTGGTGAGGCAGGACATCGAGCAAATAACGCGTCATGAAAGTAGATTGTAGCCATCATCCAACAATAAATCTCCAGTCGCTCTTCATTCAGGCTCTGCAGTCAGATAGGGGACCTCGACCAGTTCGTCAAAGGAACAACCAAGACGTGGGTCCATGTTGAAGACATTGTCGAGTCCACGCCAGAAATGGGCGTCCAGCCGAAGACTGGCCAGCCGCATTGGCTCAAAGAATCGAGATTGCGTGCGCAGGACTCGCCGTAACTTGTTGAGAAGAAACTTATACTGACCGGCCTCGTTGACCTCTGCCGAGGTCACGACAAGCAGTATGGCCAAGTATGACACGGTTGAAAAGAGGGTACTGGTCCACGATGGCCAAAACTGTTCAAAATCTCGCCCGGTCAGCGAAGACATAAAATCGATCACGGACACGAGGCAGGTTTTCGCCGCGTCGCGACATCGTCGGCGAGCTTCATTGAACTCGTCTCTATCACCCTCAATGATGAAGAAGTCTACCTGTGGGTTGTCGAATGATCGTAGTAATGCTCGAATAATTGATATTCTCGCCGCGTAGTATGCCAGCTGGAGTTGGCTTCGCGGCTGCGTCGAGTCGGTGGACTGTTGCACTTCGTGGAGGGAGAACTTTGCTGATGCTGGCAATTCGTTATGCCAGGCGGAAAGGTCGACGAGCAGCGGACGCACAGTTTCAAGTGTCTGACGAAAATCAGTGGCTAAAGTCGCGCTCGCTCTCAGGGTGCTAAGTAAGCTCTCGATTAGCTGCACTGTCATTGCTTGCCAGCGTGTATTTTTCGATGGCAGGGAAGGGCTCACAAAAGTTTTCGGAGCACAGAACCGATGATACCAGTTATCTTTGAGAACTCCAGGGCAAAAGGATGTTCGGCAACTTCAGAGGTCGTGCTTCCAAGATTGCTTCCTTCCAGATGGTCCAGCATCCAGTTTTCCTTGGATATTCGGGTTGGCCGTCCTAGGGCTAAGGCAAGCCAGGTATCCAAAGCGAATACAACCCAAGACAGGCGGCGGCGCAGGCTTATTTGGTGCTGTGGTATGTTCCAGTCAGCAGGGTCGAGGTGAAGACCCAATGTCTCCGACATCGAGACCAGAGTTCCGACCAAGGCCCACCTGAATGGTATCTCAGGACTCAGGGGGTCCAGCGGCGGACTCAATAGAAGGATGATCGCAGTCTGTACCATATTAATCGATGCTTTGTGAATGTTTCTGTTGAAAGATCTCCAGGCGATTTCCCAGAGTTGCCGTGGTTGAGGTCGAGTGTAGACAACTTGGATGCATAGATAATCATCTTGAGCGAAGAATGGATCAGTGATCAAATATATCGCGGCAAGAAGATGGACGGGAGCGTCGGACGACTGGGGCAGAGATTCACTGGAGAAAATGGGGAAATGAGGGACGATGAGTTTCATAAACCTGGCCGAGATAAGCGCTCTGGATCCTCCGGTAAATAGGCAGAACAGGTCTCACAGCTTGATCAGACGATCTCCTACGTCCGGGGCAACAAGGGTCTCCAGTTCGGCCCGCTCTTCTAGGACCGAAGGATGGGCGGCTGAGACAGGGCCAGCTTCGTTGTCTCTCTGCGCTTCTGGCAATGAAAGCATCCAAAGCGTCGGATCCGGACCCTCGGATGTAAGACGTGTTGCGAGTTTCTTGAACCATATCTCATTATTCTCGTTGAAGCGGTATCGTCGAAGTATATTCGGATCCTGCTCACCGGTTGGCCCGACGAAGTGACCGATGAGAGCGTCATCGAGCGCGTGCGGTCCAATATCAGCGTTTAGATCAGGCATCTCGGCGAAGAGCTCATTCAAGGTGTTCTGGCCCATCGCTGAATCCAGTGCAGCATGTGCATTACTATCCGAATGCTGATCTTCGGCTGAAAAATCTGCCAGTATCGGCTCTGCTGATGCCCAATTGTCGCCGAGAAAGAATTCGGCATTGTGCTCGGTGTGGTCGACAGCACTGGAGAAGACCCCGAGACGAACATGTTGCCCGGCATTACCAGCAGGCATGACTTCAGTTGGCTGTCTCTGAATTTGTCCACGTGATTCGAGCGTTTGTCCTGGGCCATCGTGCACGACTCCTGTGGCAACTGTAGGCTCTGCCCTGCGAGGTTTCCTCGGCGCAGAACCCTTGTCGAAAGTGCAATCGCGGCCATGCAACCGACACTGGCGACAAGGCAGAGAGTTCTCGACACGACAGGCTGCTCGACGAGACCGGCAAAAGTCACAGGCACGTTGAGATTTGCTCATGTATCGTCGGGAGCCCGTCACTGCCGGAGGAGACATGAGACCTGCACAACTCTTCCTCGGAGCGAATCAATTCGGTAACCTGGACGACTGAAGCGTCTAGCATGCTGTTGTCTCTGGGTGGCCACTGACGATTGCATTACTGTGCGAGAGGGCATCAAGAAGGTCACAAACAAGGGTCGAAGACTCGTATAAAGTCGGACAGATGAGGTCCGAATAGATACTACTAGTACGGTTATAGTACCTGAGGCCAAGCCTTAATCACGTGAAATCTTATGTGATGAACTTAGGGGAGTACAGGTGGGCACAGCGCATCAGAGTGCAACAATTTAAGTTGTACGTTGCTGTACGCGACAGCATTCTTATTGACATTGAGCCTATAGCTCTGCCCCTGGAAAGCTGCTTTAATGGGCCCAAGAAGGCCTATCGCCTTTTCGTACTAACTCCAGATAGACGGCTCTTGTGGCACGACGAGCCAAGATGGGCAGAGGATTGTGCGCACAGGGGAAGTGACAAGTGGCAGTCCAAGGGGCCAGATCGTCACGTCGAGGTCATGTGGGTTACAGTCTCTCCTACTATCCTACTACGAAACCTTTGACTAAGGTGCCAGTCCATGTGCCCGGACAAGGGCGGCCGCCGTGTCCTTGATATACTCTCGACTCAAGGAAAGACCTCTTTCAGGATGGTTGTAGTGGGCAAACGCGTGAGGCATGCCCGGATACCTCTTGATGACCACGTCGTTTCCAGCCTCACGCAACAGTGTCCCGTAATACTCTGCCTCATCTCGGCCGGGGTCGAACTCGGCGGTGACGATGAAAGCAGGGGCAAGGTTCTGAAAAGATGGTGCCAGGACCGGGGAACACCGCCAGTCGTTGAACGTCTTCTCGCGCACTTCTATCTCCATGGGTAAGCCGGAGCACTGGTTTCGGCAACAAGAAGCATACACTTCCACGGACTGGATCGACTTACCTGGGTCAGTCCCGATCCAGTGATCGAGGAACCACTGCAGCCTTCCCAAGGGTCCCCAAGGCACATCCTTGTAAGTGACAAAGCTCTCATAAGGCACGGGGCCCTCAATGTCTTTGCCGGTGGCAGGCACCTGTCGGAAGTCAAAGGCGCCGACGGTCAAGAGTTGGAGTTTGACGTCGATGCCTTCGTCCCGTGCAAAGTGAGCCATTACAGCACTCATCTGACCACCGGCGGAAAGCCCCCCAAAGGAAAGACTCTCTGGCTTGACATTCAGCTCGGCGGCATGGGAAATCACCTATCATCTGATCAGCCGCTGATTATATGCCGTGTTTGCGCATCTGTTTTTCGTGCCTACCCATTTAATCGCTGTCCAGGAGTCGTATAGGGCCACTGGGAAGCGCACTTCAGGCGAGAGTCGATAATCCACGTCGACAACCACTATGCCCGCGCGGTTACACATTTCGCGACACCACGCAGCCTCCGAACCAAGCCCGCCGACTGTCCAGCCTCCTAAGGAGAAAATCGTCAGCAAAGGGAGTCTGGACAGCACACCTGTCGCCTAACAGGATCTTACCTCCGTGGGTGTTGATATGGACAGGAAAAGGGCCCGGCCCCTGAGGAGTATACACACGAACGGTGACTTCGCCATCGGGGTTGGACACTGGCACCTTCCAGTCACGCACGTTGAACACTTGCGGGCCTGATGGGAAACGGTGAGTCTTTGAATAGAGTCCTGCCCGGGAAGGGTCGTACCAGCCCAGACGGGATATGTAAAGCTCAGGCTCGCTGGGTTTTCGCGATACTCTTCCACTGGTCTTTCGTCGGCCCTTGTGGTATACGCGCCATGCTCGTCCCACAGTTTACGAAACTCAGGGTCGAGCCCAGGGAGATATTTCTCTGGAATCGGTAATCGCTTTACCTCAGCAACCATGGTGGGAGATGTCGAATGTCGAATGGCTCCTTGCCTTGGATCGAACACTGTTTGAATCCGATCCATATATAATATAATAACATTCTTTACCTGAGTCGGGACGCCGACGGATGGCCAAAGCATACAGGCAAGGGGGAGCCCTATCAGCATGTCGGCGTCGCTTCTGATTGGCGGCATCCAACCTCCGTGTCTCTGGTTGGCTGACGGCCGTAGGATGGAGGATGGATATTCAATCGGGGGGTCCACATCAAAGGGCGTCCAGCCAAATGCAGCTTTTCAAGATCTGTTCCACTTCGGGGCTTCCTATCTGTCGCTCTATAGTAGACTGATATTCCCAAACCAGGCCTATCTGCTATCTAGGCCGTCGCTACAGGATGATCGCTGTCCTATCTTGACGCCCAGGATTCAGTCGTCTTGACCAGAAAGATAAAGTCATGAATGATGGCCACGTCCATTTCCTAATGCCATTGTGCGCTTCGATCCTCACTACTGGAGGCCGTCAAAATGAGCAAACTCTTCGAGTCGCAGGCAGCGTCCGGCGCTGAAAAGACCACAACGGTCGATGCAGAGTCGGCGAGCGTTGCCGTCGGTGAAGCCGCCAACTCGCTCGACACGCTCGATGCCACGGTGGTCCGGTCTCTCAAACGCAAAGCCGACTTCATCCTACTTCCCATGCTTGCCGTGATGTACCTGTTCAAGTGAGTGGCACTGTGGCACAACAACACTTCCCCCTGATCATACTCTTCCCCCATGCTGACGACATGTACAGCTCTCTGGACAGAAGCAACATGGGTAACGCTCAGACGGATGGGCTGTCGCGCGATCTACACCTCAAGGGCAATCAGTACAACCTAGTTCTGACGTTCTACTATGTGTTCTTTGTCATATTCGGCCCTGCTTCCGGCATGGTGACCAAGAAAGTCACCGCGCGATACAGTCTCCCCGGCATGATGATGTGTTTCGGTACGGCGTCTGCTACTACCGCGTCAGTCAAGAATTTCGGCGGCCTCATGACCTGCAGGATCATGGTTGGAATCTTCGAAGCCGGCTTTCTGACTTCGTATGTTCTCTACCTTGGCACGTTCAAAGCCATCGAGTAAAAGCAACTGACCGGCTCTGCTAGGGTGGTGTACTATTTGTCGACTTGGTATACTCGGAGCGAGCTCGCCGCTCGCATCGGCATCT
Source organism: Capronia coronata CBS 617.96 (assembly GCF_000585585.1). NCBI lineage: Eukaryota > Fungi > Ascomycota > Eurotiomycetes > Chaetothyriales > Herpotrichiellaceae > Capronia > Capronia coronata. Next base: position 408,113 of record NW_006912897.1, on the reverse strand, counting down.
TCTATGCCGCTTCAGTGGCGGCCTCGGCGTTTGGAGGCCTCCTCGCTTTCGGCATGTTCCAGATCAAGGATGGAAAGCTCTTTAGCTGGGCATACCTGTTCATCCTGGAAGGCTGTTTGACCGTGCTGATCGCATCGATTGCCCTCGTCGTCCTACCGGAGTCTCCGCGGAAGGCCTTCTTCCTCACGGAACAGGAGAAAGACGTGGCCGAACAACGCATCCTTCTGGATTCCGTCGAGTACATCGAGAACCGGTTTGTGTGGTCCGAGGCCCTGTCCGAATTCAAAAGCCCCCACATCTACATCCGTATGGTTCTCATGTGCACCGCGGGCATCCTGGTCAGTTCCAACGGCAACTTTCTCGCCATCATCACAGCTCGGCTGCAATACTCGGTGGTCAAGACGAACTTGGTATGTGAATCTTGTATCTTGTATCTTCTATCCTTTATCCTTTATATTCCAAAGACTGACTCCTCATGTTTCGCAGTATACTGTTGCCCCCGCCCTTGTCGCTGCGGTGATTCTCGTCGCCCTGTGCGTGTCATCAGACCACTTCCGTGAACGAGGCTATCATATCGCCATCGGGTTGAGTTTCAGCTTGATCGGCTACATCATCCTGGCCACGATTGACGTGGAAAAGCAGAAAGGGATTGCGTACATGGCAATCTTTTTCATGACCGCTGGCGTGCGTCTTGACTCCTCACCCTCCCCATCCTCCTATCGGCGGCATTCAATTATCCACAGGACTTCTGGTTGACATTCACTCTTTCTTTCCTAGGCTTATCCGACCAGCCCGCTCGGCACGGCATGGACCGTCACCAACATCACCAATCTCAACGCGCGCGCGCTGACCTCGGGCATTGTCATCGCGTGTGGCAACGCCGCCGGCCTCATTGCCAGTAATATCTTCTTCACGGACGAGGCTCCCAGGTACATCACGGCGCTGGCAGTCAATGCGGCCATGTCTGGGGTGGCGCTGGTCATCTCCTTCACCTACTCGACGTGGATGCGGTACGAAAATCGTCGCCGGGACAATATCTATGGCAAGGAAGAATATGTCACCGTTGGGGTCACCAGCACCAGAGATCCTAGATTCCGTTTTCAGCCCTGAACTGGGACCATGTTCTTTCGTGCCGTCCTTGTCCTGATTTTCAAGCCGAGTCAAGAAGGAAGGCCGCGTTGTGCGAGTGTGGATTGAACCCAGGGGTTCAGTTCCACTTCCCCGGGAGAAGCAGATACTAGTGTGCGCATATAGAGATAGAAACAGCCATAGATCGTCAACCAAGTACTTCGAATTCAAGAGACCAAGCCAAGTCCCATAGAGAGGCCGCTGCAAAGCTTGTTCTTCATGATGGCTGCACTGTACAGTGTATACAGGCCCAGAGGGAGGAAAGTCATGGAACATAAGTGGGCAGTGAATAGTACTTCAATACATGCAAAGGCTCCATCGACACCAAACATCCACTTGATGCCGTGAACAACCAACAATTGCATTTTAAGCTTAGGGCTCTTGGTTGATGTCACGCAGATAACGGCGGAGACGCCTCCCAAGCCTCAAGGATCTCCGGGGGCATAGGGATCCTGGGATGGTTAAGGCTAGGGAGGCCCCAGGAGGCCAGGGGCCTAAGAACACCTCAGAGATTAGGTAAAAGGGACCACCTACAGTACCTGACGAGACATCTCGTATCGCCTTTGGAAGCGGCGCTGTCTTGAGGCCCAAACATACAATACCCCCAGCAGACCTCCTGCGTCTTTCATTGGAGGGCCGCACAAACATTTCTCCCCAGCACCCAAAGCTTGACTTTGAGTCGAGGAAGGGTTCGCTAGGCTGAACAGCAACCATATGACAAGGCTGGCAGGATGCTAGGGACGTCCCTTGCGAAGTCAACTTGACTCTCGACACGAACCCTAGGTCCCGTGCTACTCTGCTGCGTTGAGGTTGACTCATGAATTTGAAATTGAAATGTTCTTTCGTTTGATGTATAAGTGGGAAATTCTTTCAATTTGTTTCAGTTTTCCACATTATCATTAGGTCAAGTAGTCATAACTACCAACACCCAGAAATGTACAGATCCGTGTCGTCGACAGGACAGACACCCAATAATAGTGTACAGAGAGACATTGTCGTAACGATCGTACCTTGGAAGGCCAGGTATGCGTAGGGTGGGTATCGTGACAACAACCACAATCACAACACTCGTACAACAAGTGTTGGGCCACGTTCATCCACACGCAGACAGGCCTCCCCTTTCTCCCCCACGCAGAGAGACTCCTCTGGTGTCCCTTGATGCAGTCACATTTTCTCAAACTTCTGCTTCTCTCTCTTCCCTTGTCTCCTTTCTCTCTCTCTCTCTCTCTCTCTCTCTCTCTCTCTCTCTCTCTCTCTCTCTCTATGCCGCACAGCCAGTGGCGACATATGATTAAAGGACGCCTTGCGTCTCCAAGCAAAAACATATGAAATCATCGCTTAGTAGTGAAACGAAAAAAAAGGGCATCACAATGGCGATGGTTTTGGCTTATTCGCGATGCTCAGCCTCCTTTTCTGTGCTTGCTTCATCCTCGCTGGGGCGGACCGGGGCGGTGGCCGGGTTGGTTCCAGCCTCTCCGGCCTCGGCGACGTCTTCATGGGTTCCCGCGCGTCTCCGGATGGCGGCGATCTCTTCCGGCGGAGGAGCGACCCAGGTTGAACTCTTCCAGGGCTTGACGCCGAGGATGTACATGGCATCGAGTTCTTCCAGGGTACGACCCTGACCCTCCATGACGAAGAAGTAGACGAGAAGCATGCCGATCAGGTTGCAGCCGGCGAAGACGTAGCCGTAAAGGAAGTCGATGTCGCCGGTGATGAAGGGGGTGAAGAAGGCGATCAAGAAGTTCCAGAGCCAGTTGGCGGCGGTGGCCAGGGCCATGGCCTTGGCCCGGTAGCGCGAAGGATACAACTCACCGCCGATGGTCCAGATCATGGGGCCCCACGTGGTGGCGAAGCCGAAGATGAAGAACGAGGCAATGACAATCATGGCGGTTCCGCTCGACTCGGTGGCTGGTGGGTCGTCGCGGTTCAGGGAGAAATGTCCGACGCTGGCGAAGATCATGAACATCATGAACATCCAGCAGGAGCCGACGATGAGCGACTTGCGACGACCGTAGTGCTCGACGATGTACAGGCCGTAGAAGGTGGTGCCGAAGTTGATGCCGTTCAAGATCATCTGGGTGACGAACGAGTTGTTGATGCCCGTGGCTCGGAAGATCGTGGTGCCGTAGTAGAAGAAGTAGTTGGCGCCCGTCAGTTGCTGGAACGTTTGCAGAGCCATGCCCAGGATGATACGGTAGGCCATCTTGGGTGCAGACCACATGTGGATCCATTCGCGTATGACACCTTCCTTGCGCGCTTCGGCGCGGAGCTGAGCACCGATTTCCTCCAGTTCGACGTGTACGCTGTAGTGGTTCGGGGGAGCGCCGTAGACCTTAAGCATGACCTGCTTGGCCTCTTCTACTCGTCCCTTGCGGTAGAGATAACGGGGCGTGTCGGGGAATAGAAGGATGCCGCCACCGAGGATCATGGGCCAAAGGAAGCCAACACCCATGGGAATTCTCCATGAGCCGGAATTGCCCCGTTGGTGTTCATAGGTGCCGAAGTTGATGCAAGCGGCGAGGAAAATACCAAGGGTGATCTGTTTGAAACGACAGTCAGTAATGCGACGGAAACACTGGGGAAACCGGTGAGCACTCACGAATAGCTGGTATTCACTGATCAAAGCACCACGGATATGACGAGGTGCGGTTTCAGCTGCGATACAAAGTCAGTACAGGAGAAAACTTGATGGTAGGATGGATCGGTTGCTTACACATATACATGGGCACAATCAGGGACAGGGCGCCGACACCGAGACCAGCAACCCATCTGCCCATCATCATCTGATACCAGTGCCGATCTGACGAGATCATAACGATGTTACCGATGCCGAAGATGATACTCCATACGGTGACACTCAGTCTTCTGCCAATGCTATCGGCAACGGGAGCGGCGACCAAAGCACCAATCAAGGTACCGATTGAAAGCTATACAAATGTTAGCTTGGCCACAAAACAATGTGAAGGAACAAGGGCCAATTAGCATACCAGTGACACAATGAGACCTGACCGGACGTTGCTGAAATAATATGTTCCGTCATCGTGACGCTGGCCAAATCTTTCTCGGAAATCTGGCATCTCCAAAAAACCACTGATCTGACCAGTATCGTAGCCAAAGATTAGACCTCCCATGGAGATGAGACAGCCCATCCAGAAGGACTGCCAGGTTACTCGTTTCAAGGGTGAGTAATCCAGGTTGGCCATGGACTTCCTCGAGTCCTGCCGGCCGCCCTTCTTCGGGTCATATTGGTCGTAATAGACATGGTTGGTAAGGCCGAACGACTCGCGGGACAGCCTGAGCTTCGGAGCCTTGAGGTGGCCCATAATGTTGTTTGTATGTTTGTTCTATTGAGGTTTGTGTGTTTGAACTTGAGTTGGAAGTGGCGTTCTCCAGACGGGAGAGGCATGGGCCTTATATTCTTGGGACGGACGTCCGCCAGGGAAAACCATGGAAGCACACGTGGACGAGGTTGTCTCGTTATGTTACCTCGCACAACAAGCGGAGGCCAGCGGATTGGGACTAAAGCCTTGGGTGAAGCACGGGGTTGGTGGGTATGGGAGCCAATGGTACACCCCGGTGAGGGATTTCTCCAGGTCCAGGTCCAGTTGTCCGCACGAGGCCTGTGCTGTGCTGGGTTCGATGTTGTGACGTCTGAACAAGGCTCTTCTCCGGGCTCCACTGTCACGAGGAATCACAAGTTACAGTGACAATACGGTCCCCGTCGTAGCGTGTGCGCCGTGGTTGCCGAGGAAGTCAGCCGATAGCTGCAGAGGATGGATCTCGGACCGGATGAAGTCAAGCTTTGTGGCTCAGGCGTCGACTATCGAGTGACCAGGTCAAGCTTGATTCACGTCTAGGTCGCATTGGAAGCGTGTGAAACAGTTTTGCGCTTGAGTCCGCCGTTGTGGGAGACGTCGAATGGTCGAGAACAGCAAACCGAGCCTCCCGGAAGAGCGCGGAGGCTGGCTATCTCAGCATTCCCCTGCGAATGTCAGCATTATAAAGGCTGGTCATCTGACTATATGACGACAAGTTCCTGCTGGGCCTTCCGGGGGGAGACGGAAGCAGTACAGCTCCAAAAATTTTATGGGTATTTGGAAAATCCATCCATCTCTTGTCCCCGTGGGGAGGAGGCGTGAGAATACGGACGCCGTATTATCAAGCACCATGGCTAGATGTTGACTTCAGACATATCCTGAGGCCTGCACATGTTTTTGAACGGCCCGAAGACCTAGGGAATAGCCTTTCGGGTATTGCCATATAGTGATTAAATCAAGAATAGATGATGAGGCTCTTCGAGGGCAGATGGTTTGAAGCCCGATTGAGTCGGCCAAGCCCTGGACACAGAGCACCACCGCCCATCTCTCTGATCGACAGGAGTATGACAGGCAGTGCTATGGCAGTTAGTAAGACTCGGTCAGAGCACAAAGTTCAGTCGCGGCAGTCGTTTGTTCCTGAATGCCGCGGGTCAGTGCATAGTAATCGATCCGACCCTCGGTTGAGCAGCCGGAAGAAGGACGGCGACGGCGACGGCGACGAGGTTCCCTGGGAGTCTCTATGATTCGAGATGGGCCAGATACTAGTACTGAGCCATGACGCCAGCCGCGCCGGCCGTCGACCAGGCTCGTCAGGCGGTCCGACAGGGACTTCACCTCGAAGTTGAAGTGGTCGTCCGTGTCCAGCCTCAGGGGCCGCGATGGGATCCCCCGTCACATCGTTGTGGGCGTGAAGTGGCTTGATTCTGTCACAGTGTCAGCTGATATTGAATTCCGTCTCCCTCGCTAGCCTCCTCACTGTCACCAGGCTCCCCAATCAAGATCGGGTTCGGTGGACAGCCAGATCCACTCCATATCCGCCTTCCGCTCTCCCCTGGTCAGAACTCGGACTCACCTTTGAAATCACAGACTGTCCCCGGTGGACGATTGGCTAAGCAACCGTCCTTCCAAAGTTTTTGACAGCACGTGAGGCTCAGAGGTAGCAGGGAGCAGGGGTCTAGAAGCGCTCCATCAATCAATCCTGCTCCACTGACCAGGAACCGGTGACATGTGGTCGCTGCATTTCCTGGATCTTTTTTAGTCAAGGAAAGGAAGGTCATCAAATACTCAGCAGACTGACCATGGGTCCCTACTAGGATGGGGAGAGACGTGTCAGTCGTCGGATCGTTGTCTTGTCTCGATGGGTCCTGGGTTTGTTTTCTCCTTATACACGTCCATGCCCTTCGGCGCGATCATTTAACACTAGCGCATTGCGTTCTGCTTACTGCACAGTCGGTCGAGGGCCATTTTCATGTCTGATTATGATCGCAGCGGGCCAGGTTGGCTCAGAGCACCCAGTTCGGCATGCCGCATCTCTGCAACTTGCGCGAAGGGGCCCTACGCTCCTGCCGGCTGTTACAGCTTACTTAATGACCAATTCCTGCTCGATGACATTCGCGACGGAGATGGTATATACTTCGCAATATGAGGACGCTGGCCTTGCATACGGGGTCAGTTTCCTAACGTCGCTGCCGGATGATGTGATTCGATCCCTTATGTGGCACACAGCACCCTCTCTACAACAACACTCAATTGGCTCTGGCACTGGCGCTGAGGAAGAATCAAGAGAGAATACCCCTATCAGTTTGCGTCTTTGTTTGGAACATCAGCTGCGTCGACAGCTAGTCCACTAGCTAAGACTTCGCGGAGTACGCACTCACTACCTCAGCCTTGAGAATCCCCCTACCGGTTTGTCTCGATGGCTATTTTGTCCGCTCATGGCGCATACACATGTAAGGTACAACAACTCCGTCTGGAAGGGTTCGTGTGGAACAGACCATGCATCATGAAGACCACTGTACGATGAAGAGAAACCAGCGCCATCCCCAACGTATTGCAAGAAGCAGAGCGATGGAAAGAAAAGGCAACATGTCCAAAAGACAGGAAATCGTACAGATTCCATCGATCCTGAAACTGCTGTTCCATCCGTCTAACGAAATGGCGCATTGGATCCTCCGAATGAGGCTGAGGCAGTCATAAAAAGCCAGGGTCATGTTATCTCTAACCATATGGCACACACATCTCGTACATATCAATCATGTCCCCAGAGGTCTGACATCAAAGCTCGCAAGCGTTGTCTTTGTTCTTTCGTGGAACTTACCTTTCGTGGCATCACCTTCTCAAAATATCATGTCTAAAACGGTCCGGCACCCTCGCAGATCTAAGGCCTAACCTAGAGTTCGCAATGACAGGCACGGTTCATACCCCTGAGCTTGATGTCTAGTACAAGGCTGCAGGTCGTGGAGGTCGAGACCAGGACCCAGACGACCGTAGAGCAGGACAGAATCTGCTCACGAGAGGCTCTCGTCTCCGGTGACCCCTTTTCCTAGACCGACCCAACCCAACCGAGCGCATCACCAGCGCAAGCCGACGAAACTGACGCCAAACAACCTTGAACCAGACCAGCCATTTCCTCACTCGATCAAGTTCAGACATCCTGATAGCTGACAGTCCATTCTTTGGTGGTCTTGATGATCATTGCTTTGCTACCGTCGCTGCCGTGGCTACCACCCCCGTCGGAAGCAATACTCTCACTCCTCGCCCGAGCTCTCGCTCTGGTCGTGAGAGCAGGTCCGAGATTCTCTTTCTCAGCCTTGCTCGCAGCAGACACTCTGCCATTGGCAACGACACGGTTGGAGCTTGTGATGGCACGCCCTATGCCGACTCTGGCCCCCTGACGTGGGAGATCGAAGGATCCATCATCATCACCACCACCACCACCACCATGACGCGGGTCGTTACGCACGTAGGTATCAGCCTCAGCCTCGGCCTCGGCCTTGGCGTCGAAATCACTTTTGAGAGCCTGGCTTCGGACTTGGGAGGCCAGCTTGCTCTGCGCCATCTTGCCCATCAGGTAACTGTCGTTGCCGTAGCCAAAGCGGCCGTCGCTGTCCTGGATCATGCCGGACAGGTACCCGGCCTGAATGGAGTCCATGAAGGGCCGCAGGTGCGGGACACAAGCCGCGAAGACGCCGGCAAAGACCTCCAGGATGGTCGCGATCGTCGGCAGCCAGCTGTGGAAAGTGATATCGGACCTGCGGTTGAATAGCACGTGCACCTCGCACAGGCGCCAAATCGTGCAGCCGACGGCGCCGACGCGGAAGGAGAATGCAAAGCATACGGCCACTTTCTTCTGCCGTGGAAGCTGCAGGTTGTATACCAGGTAGATCGGCATTCCCATGATCGCGACGTCGGTCAGGATGTCCACAATCCCCGTGGCGATCCAGAATGCTGTTTGGTCGAAACATACGTTCGTCGTGATGAGGTATGAATGTGGGAAGTTGCATTGGAATGCGCTGGCCAGGCTCGAGCTCAGAGCCCAAAGAACGACCACACTGCCCACGGCCAGCATGGGGATGCGATAGCGTTTGGACGGCGCGAGAGCCAGCAGGAGCGACAGTGTCGACAGCTTGGCCAGGGAAAGGCTGACGATGTACAGGATGTTCCATGCATATTCGGCCTTCTGGAAGCCGTCGTAGTCACCGTTCGATATGGTTGACACCTTCGAGCCAAGTCCATGACTGACTTGGTTGTTGATGACAACGGCGAATCCAATGGATGAAAGCTATTTGCGCGCAAGTAACGAATGAATGTCAGAAGACTATGTGCAGTGGTCGGTCAATCGGAACCTCTCTTACCATGGCTGCAATGATGATGCTGTCTGTCCAGACCAGTCGTCGAAGAACGATAAGTTTGCTAACCAACACGGTCACTACCGCCAGACACATGGTAGTCATGGCAATCCAAGATACCAAGTTCACCACAGGGCCTTTCTGCGTCGTGGAAATCGAGGGTACGCGCGCAATCAATGAATGAAGGGGGGCCATGATTCTGGGAGCTGCTCGTGTCGCGATTGGGATTGACCGGACTGTTATCTCGCCGGGCAGAGTTGAGTTCAATTCATTTGTAGGTTCTTTGCGACGGAAATGAACTGAAATGAAAGAGTATGGACAGTGTCGTTGGCCATGGCGAAGAGGGACCTGGACGAAGACGGCACTCTTGTTGGAATTCAGACATGGGATCTTGAAAAGGGTTGGTCCTGCTGCATGCGATGCGACGCAGCATGAAATGTGATAAAGTTCACTCTGGGAACCGATGGATGGTCTGCGACTACCAGGATCTTGCTATCTACCACATGTTAGCAAGAGAGTGAGGCAATAAGAACCCGGGTACCTGGCCACACTTGTTGACTGGGGATGTCTCTGGGTCATGTCCGTTCGACTCTCACTCTGAGCATAACCAATTCCTGGCCTCCAAGGTTGGCATGGCCAGACTGCTAAAGCCTGTCTCGCCCCAACTCAATCATCCTCCCGACCGTGCTTCGCAGGGCAGAACGGAGACCGGAGTGTCTTTGACACGAGCCGAAGATGACCTTGCAGGTTAGGCTTGCATGAAGCTTTCCCGCTAAGAAAAGCGAGACAGAGGCGCACCCTCCCTGAAAGGACGTAGAAGTATAAATGTCTGGTTATATCCCCTTATCCCTTCACTTTAGCGTCCGCTAGGGCGGCCCACAGTCGACAGATACGAGGATGAACGACATTCCTGCACCCGCGTTGCGTACGGGGGAGCGAGCGGCTTCAGGCTCCCCGGACACGGGGCTGGGTGTATGGCGGCGATGATTGTTGGATCGACCGTGGTGGTTACGACACTAAGATAGTGACTTCCATCCTCCGGACTGCGTAACATCAAGCCTAGTATCCCGTTGCTGGTCGATCATGGAGTAACATGTGATCGATCAGTATCTCAACCCGTCACCCTGTACAAGGTTGCGTGCTTGATCAGAAAATGCATGTAACGCTTCGAGCTTGGAGAAAATGGACTTGCACCGGGGACGGGGCTAAATGTGTGGTTTCGAACCAGTGTAGATGTGGGACCGACTGAGGGTCTCATCATCCTCTGGGGTAATGCGGTCTCGCTTTTCCGGTATGTACGTACAATCAAGTCCTCTTGTAAAGTGATATGGTATATTTTGGCCAAATCTACTACATACCTGGGGCACCTGCGCCACGGAACCCTGGGGTGTCGTCGGGACCTGCATCATACATGTCCGTTCCTGAGATTCGGGGTCGATTTTCAGTTTCGGGAGAGCTTATCTCGCTGTCGGGTCGTCGTGCGTGCACATCGACGCCTGTGACTTTCAGGCCCGTTTCACAAGCGGACAGAAAGGACAATCTCAATCGTAATGCGTCCAGATCAGTCGTCCATGCCAGGCACAGCTACAGAGCAAAGCCCTGGCTTGATCCGGGGACCTAGGAGGATGATGCGATAAGTGATAACAGGCGGCGTAGATCGCCTCGGTCAGGGACCAAAGATTCGTATGGAACGGCCCAATTCATTCTTATCTTCCGACAAGGTAACAGACCCTACCCCGGACGTGCATGCAGCAAGCCACATACATAACACAACGCCGCAAACCCTCTCTCTTCCACTAGAACCCCTTGGGCAGAAAGCTCCGCGAACCGCGAGCGCACGCCGGGCTTCATTGGAGAGAGCTACGCACTCGCAAGCAGGCTTCGAGGGCTTGCATGTTACCGAGGTGCTTCCAAAAAATGGTATATCATCTGATTCGACTATGTCTTTGAATGTGTCAAGGGTAGAGAGTGGCTGCCTCTGGTGTCAGCTTCAATTGTAAAAATGCATGTGTAGTAAGAGTGATATCGGTTCATAAGGTCCATTCCTCTGATCTGCGACGTCTTTTTGATCGTGGCATTTGGATGATCAGCGACTCAGGATCCATGCTGCCAGGGGATGAACAATCTCGTGTAGACATGGAAATGGGGAAGGTGAACGATCGACTCGTGTGACAGTCAGTTATGGATGCAACGCCGGGGTTGGCACATCCTCAGCAATTCATCCGCGGTTGATACGACAGACGTTCCATGATTTGTTATTGACTGTTATAGGCCCAATTCCCGGAGCACATGGTACTGACCAAACCTGGCTGGCACAACGCGTTGGTGCCTGGCAAACGTCTTGTCTACCCAGAGTGACTTCGACTCGCGCGGCAGTATGCAGCAGTGTGCAGGGTCATCATGCTTAAGCTCGAGGCTAATGGTGAGAGTTTTGTAGAGTGTTTTGCGTTGGCTGCTGGCGAGGCTCTAGTCCTCAAATCACAATCAGACGCCTCCTCGAGCACGAATACGTAGTCTCCGGGAGCAAGCGCTCACGTGTGGCCTGCGTCTGCTCCTTAGATGCCGGAGATTATGTGCAGCAACCAGGGCCAAATCGAGTAGCAATCCATGTCGTCTCAGGGGAAGCGTTGCATATTGTCCGCCACAAAAACTGCAGTACGAAGTTGTCGTTTCGCACTCCTTATGGTCATCAGAGGTAATGAGGTTGGGGAGAACCCAACTAGCAATGGTCCGCGAAAGTCAAGAATCGGTGTCTTGTTCGGTCTCGACCCCTTCGGTAGAAAGCCATAGTTCGGCACTTGCCCGCGTTCACTCTGCTGTTGAAGGGTGTAATTCCCTGTGAAAGTCACGGTTGACTAGAGCAAAACGCCCCGGTCGCATAGTTTTGGCTTCGCTGGTGCTGTATCCCGCGTCAGATCCTTACCCGGCGACATGATCGTCGCGTTAGCCGGCAACCACCTGCCTGCGAGCCACATGCAGTGGGCATCCAGAGGACTTGTCCAGGGAGGCTTTCGCATTGTGAGCAGGGATTGCACCGCCGTCTCATATCAGGCCTCTTTTCCTTGCGAGGTCCAGAGCTCGGATGAGATACTGTCTTTGATCTGCCCTTCGCGTGTTACCAGCTAGCCAGTCCACACTTTGGGAACCACTGTATTCTCACCCGTTCACTGGAAACCGCCATTCTTGTGTCTTTCGAGTCTCCTTCATCCAAGATCAGGACGTCCCACAACTGTAAGACTGCCGGAACCATCCTCACGCTCTAGCTCGAACAGACTCCCGTTTGCTACTACAAATCAATAGCAATAGCCTGCTTTCCAGCTGATCACTTTGGTCGACAACGCAAAGATGGGAGACACGTACGCAATGAAGGGCGGCAGCAAGCTCGCCTCAGAGATCTACCACTCCAAAGTCTCTTCGGATGATCCCAATCATGTTGGAGAGAAATCAGTCAATCGAGATGAACAGGAGATGGCGAGGCTTGGGAAACGTCAAGAACTCCGGGTGAGGCGGTGAATGTTTTCTTGAATCTGCAAGCGGCCTCTGACTCTTGTGACAGCGCAACTTTGGCTTCATGAGCATGCTGGGGTTTTCTTGCACCTTGATGATCACCTGGGAAGGTCTTCTGACAGTCTTCGTGTACGGATTGACCGACGGTGGACCAGCAGGCCTCATCTATGGATACCTGTTTTGCTGGCTGGGCTATTTCACAGTCGTTGCTTCACTTGCTGAAATGGTATCAATGTAAGTCTTCAGGAAGAACCATGGTCTGTGTCTGACTGGCAGCAGGGCTCCGACCGCAGGCGGTCAGTACCACTGGACATTTCTGTTCGCCCCGAAATCATGCCGAAACTTCCTCTCTTTCATCACAGGATGGCAATCCGTTCTGGCGTGGCAAGCCTGCTTGGCATCAGCAGCTTACCTAGGGGGCACCATCATTCAGGGTCTGCTGGTGCTCAACTATCCAACTTATGACTTCCAGCGATGGCACGGTACTCTTCTTCTGTACTCCGTCATTTTGTTGGCGATGCTCTTCAACACCTACCTGGCGCATCAGCTTCCAAAGGTGGAAGGTGCCGTGCTGATTGTGCATATCGTGGGCTTCTTTGGGGTGCTGATCACTCTGGTCTACCTTGCCCCTCATGGTAATGCCCATGATGTATTTGTCCTGTATCTCAGCAACGGGGGATACGACAAGGGAACGTCTTTCTTTGTTGGCCTCATCACGACAGTGTTTGCTTTCATCGGGGCGGATGGAGCGATCCATATGAGCGAGGAGATCCGAAATGCTTCCACTGTTGTGCCTCATTCGCTGGTGGCTTCGATCGCCTTGAACGGCACAATGGGGTTTTGTATGCTGATCGCGATCCTGTTCTGCATCGGTGACATTGACGATGCCCTTTCGACTCCTACAGGCTTCCCATTCATCGAGATCTTTTACCAGGCTGTCAGATCGAATGGTGGAGCCACCGCCATGAGTGCGATTGTCCTTTCGTTGATGATCTTCGCCACGATCGCAGTGCTGGCCGCAGCGTCGCGAATGATGTGGGCTTTCGCTCGGGACAACGGGCTCCCTGGTTCACGATTTATTTCTCGGGTAGAGCCTCGAACCAAGTTGCCTCTGTACTCGGTGGGAGTGTCAGTGGTCATCACCTTGCTGCTAGGGCTGATCAATATCGGCTCTTCGGCCGCTTTCAATGCAGTCGCATCGTTGGTCGTGTCTGGATATCTCGGGAGCTATACGTTGCCCATGGTCCTGTTGCTGCAGAAGAAGATTTTGGATCCGTCGTCCATCCACTATGGGCCTTGGACATTGGGCCGAGGGCTGGGGATTTTCTGCAACGTCTTTGGACTTGTTTGGATTGTCATCGTCATGATATTCAGCTTCTTTCCTTCTGTACGCACCGGTCTGACTCTTCAAAGCATGAACTGGTCGTGCCTGCTCTGGGGAGGAACCATGCTCATTGGAGTGGGAAGCTATTTTGGATACCTACGAGGAAGGTACAATGGCCCAATTGTCGAGACGGATATCATTGAGCAAGTACACGGCGTCTGAGGACGTCAACGAACGACACCAAACTTGGGTTGTCCTGGAACCCCGAGATGTCATGGTGTACTAGTATGTTGGGTGAAAGTAAAGCCCTGTTTGCGTCCTGGGCCAAGGTTACCATCCTAGGTGTCGTAGCTGGGTTGTCTTTGTATACAGTAAATGGTCTCTCGCAGCGCATCAGGTGGCATGGGCCAGGGAGGAGAAGGTATATAGGCATTGCTAAAGGCAGTAGCCAGCGTGCTTGAGGCAGAGGAATGAAAACATGTAGAATCAATCGAGGGCAGCCTCAATCTGCTGCTTCCATACCATCAACCAGCCAGTCTTGATTGTCCAAGACCATGCCGTCAGCTGGGCAGGAAAGGGACGGAAAAAGGGGCTCGCGAGGAGCGAATCCTGCTTCTCGGCAAACATTCTACTTTGGACACAGGTGGGCAGTCTATGTGTGGCTCACATGATAGACTAGATCTCCTACACCACTCGTGACGTGGCTTGTTTAGTGGCCTATATGCTCCGCGTTACTTGTTGGTCGCAGAGTGAAACATGATCAACAGCGGCGCCTCAATTCAGACAACGCTTCATTAAAATCTTCATCAGCATCAAATGCTGCCAAAACTGTCGAAGAACGCATCCCGGCATGTGCCCTCTGCGGCTACAAAAGAGAAGCACTCGGAGAGAAGGATCGTGCACTCCCCTAAACCCGCACTATTGAACGGCCGGTCTCAGTTGCGACATGTGAGAACTCGGAGCAAAAGAACGCTCAAGCCCCTGGCGATCATGAAAGGGAAACAAGCCTTGTTGGCCACTTCCCGCCCAGAGCCTTCCTGGCCCGATGCCAATGAGCGCTTCGGTGGCTGTTTCCACAATCTGTCACTGGGGGCTACCGCTGTCTCAGAGCATTCGAAACTCGAAGCGATCGTCGTGACACTTTGCAAACTTTGGATTTGTGGAGAATCACGACTATCCCACCCCTGCTCCAGATTAACATGACCGTTGCACGGGCGACTCGTGTGTATCCCTGAGTTCCCCGTATGTTGTAGCTGACGTGGTCGTTTGGGAATTCTGTCGGGTTGCGACTTCACCTTCTCTTGCCCCTTTTGTTGTTTGAACTTCAAGTTGGTTAGCAAGAAGTATTCTATCCTCTGCCCGCGTCTGAGATGCTCACGGCCTCGGCCGACAACCATGGCCTCGTCCTGCAGCAGCTCTTCACGGCCCAGCACCGAGGGATCGCATGTCGGTCTCCTGAATGAGAAGCACGACTCTTACCTCGACGAGGAGACGGCGCAAGCCGCCGCGTGGCTGAACCCGCCTCGGTACCTTGTCACTACGCCATGCCTTTCCTTCAGATTTCTCGCCCGGTCAATAATGAATCTATTCAACCTCATCCTCCCCAGTTTCCTTCAACCGCGACAGCAAAATGCACAGTCTTCGACCGACAAGGTCTCTCCAACCGCGTTCCTCGACGGCATGCGTGGCCTCGCAGCCTTTGTCGTCTTCATCTGCCATCTGACATACGGAAGTTTTGATACCGGCCATGCCTGGGGCGCGAACCCAGAAACAGAAACCGAGCGCCAAAACACAGAGACCTACAAAGGCTTCCTACGGCTTCCCGTCGTTCGTTTGCTATACTCCGGTCCTCCAATGGTGGCGATATTCTTCGTCATTTCTGGCTACGTCCTCGGCTACAAACCGATCAAACTGATGCGCTCACGACAAACCGAACAATTGATGAACACGATGAGTTCTTCGGTCTTTCGTCGCGCACTGCGTCTCTTCCTGCCCTGTTTCGCGTCAACGCTCCTTGTGGTCTGCCTGGCGCAACTCAACCTTTACAAGCTCACTGAAGACTTTGCCAGTCAGATGCGGACCATTCCTGAAGACCACTGCTACACCCAGCCGAACCTATGGCTGCAATTCACAGACTGGATGCAGCAAATGCTGATATTTGTCGATGTTTTTGACTGGTCTCTGTATGCTGGCTCGGTGGAACTCGACAGGCATCTGTGGACCATTCCTGTGGAATTTCGCTGCAGCATGGCCCTATTCCTAACGCAGGTGATGGTCGCAAGGATGTCGACTAGACTACGGATTTCGACACTGACGGCGCTCATGATATGGGGTGTCTCATGGACCAGGTGGGAACTATGGCCATTCTGGGCCGGTATGGTGATTGCTGAATTGGACATTACACGAACCTCGAAGGCGGTGGACCTGCCTTGCCCGACCACAGTGACTACACCGCAACGATCAGGGCTGTTCGCCAAAGCCTTTTACTTTACGACGTTCCTTCTCTCGCTCTTTTTGCTGTCTTATCCAGACGCCACAGGCCATGCAACACCCGGCTATATCACTCTCACTCGCCTCATTCCCGTGCAATTTAAGGAGATGCACCGCTTCTGGCCAACTGTCGGCGCCATACTGATCATCTGGTCAACGTGTCACTTGGAGTTTCTCCGCCGAAGAGTCTTCTGTTGGTCTGTCATTCAGTATCTCGGCAAGATCAGCTTTCCGCTGTACGTTATGCATGGACCGGTCATTCATACATTAGGGTACTCGGTAAGCAAGTCCAGACCCAAGCCTTTCCGCACGAAATTCCATTCATGACTTCGAGACAACCGTTTTATCATGTTCCCAGAACGGAACATGACGATATGGACTCAACTTGACCGGTTTGATTGCCGCTGCAGTTACTCCCAAATGCCGAATTCTGCTGCAACTCAACCCTGATTGATTATAATGGCGGATAGCATAGCTAACATTATATTCATGTTCGCAGATCCTCCCACGAACTCCGGAAATTGAAACGCCAGAGATAATGCGTCAATTCGAGCTTTCCTTTCTCAAGTCTTCGGTCGTCATCGTCATCGTGGTGATCTGGACGGCGGACATCTTTCTGCGGGTTGTCGACACGCCCTGCGTCAACCTCATACGGAAGCTGGAGAAGACTTTATTCCAAGCTTGAATTTGACTTTCACACTTCCAGTCTGTGCTACATTCAGACCAACGACATAGACGGAACATACTCACGAACACATGCCCATATACCCATACAGAACTTTGACATAATTAATTTGAGTCCAGCAAGGGCTATCCCACTTCTGGAGATTGCTTGGACAGGAGGTACAGGTAGACGAGACTGGTCACAACTTTGAGATAGTTGAGTAGGAAGTGAGATAGACTTTTCATATTTGCAATGGAAACAGCTTTTCGGCGCAAACAAGGACGGACTGAGACACGCTTGACCAGAAGTTCGTGTTGGCAGATGTGCAGTGTCCCCAATGATTGATCCTCCTGATTGCTTTTCGGACATGTCAAACATTATGTCAAGTCGAGGCTCAACAGGTCACTTTTGCCGTCCCATGCTTCAAATGCATTCCCGAGGAAAGAATCGAGAAGTCCGCCATTAACTCGGAGATCATAGCCCACCCAACAAACAGCGCGGACTGATATTTCCAACATCAAGCTCGACCTCGAGCCCGAGCGTACCATGTCATCATGATTTTTTATTTACCTGCCCGTCCGCCTCCGGATTTCAGAATCAGCAAGTCGTCCCGATGGATGCACGAGACTGTTGATCTGTCGTCCAAGACCGAATTCGGCCCACCTCCACCACCAATGAGTCAAGTCTTGATGGATGGGGATAAACTACCCACATGACTTCAGCCGCCCACGGTTTCCTGACATTGGAGGCCGGCCTCTTTTTGAGAACCGACCGAATCGGTAGAAGCAAGGGTATGATGTATGTACGCCTCTGTCACCATCAACGATGAATCCCGAAGCGTAGGATCCGCGTGGTGGTGTGCAGCTCGTCATCAGACCTGCTAATTCCGGGACTGGGACAGGGACATTATGGCTGTGCCAGAATATAGTGGGTGGTAGGTTGGCTGCCCGGTCATCGGTGCTGCTATCATGGGTTTGCTCAGCAGAAATCTGAAATGCTTTCGATGACATGCGATGTATTATGGTGGTATTTTATTGTTTGTTGCTCGGTCTGTCGAGCGTCGACGCCGCCGTGGCTTGGGGTTGATTTTTCGTCTTGTCGGCATTGACGGCTTCAAAGATTTTGCCCGGGTTCATCAACCAGTGCGGATCCAGGCTGCGCTTGAGAGTCTGCATGACGCCGATGGTGTCGAGGCCCAATTCTTCGACGAGGCTTTCCTTCTTGCCTAGGCCGACGCCGTGTTCGCCGGTGCAGGTGCCTTCCTGGAGAATGGAAAACAATCATGGTCAGGAAAAGATATTCGTTATTCTTGGGGGTAGAAAGGTTGCGAGCACACAAGGAAAGGATGTTCTTATTCTTGGCGGTAGAGAAGGTTGCGAGCACACAAGCAAAGCAAAAGAGGAAGCACAGAGGAGGGAAGAGCCGAACATACCATTTCCAAAGCCCGATGGACCATGTTATGCACGACATGCTCCACGCGTTCTCTCTCGACAGGGTCTTTGCGGTTGTACATGATCGAGGTGTGGAAGTTGCCGTCGCCGATGTGGCCAAGGACGCTGGCGAAAAGACCGAGGTCGTCGAGTTCCTCTTTCGTTTTATCTGTGGAACGAGCGGGATCAGTCAGTCAATCGGTCAGAAAGAGATGATGCTGACGTGAGAAAGAGGTTGTTGAATTCGAACAACTTACCAACAATATCTGGCAGTCTTGAGATAGGGACAGCCACGTCGGTAGACCATACTTCATCACCTGGGCGGCGCAAGGACAACATGCTCCACAAGGCTTCTTTGCGGGCCTTCCACAGATCGTGGGCCTCGACGTCGTCTTTTGCGTAGATGAAGTCTTTGGCTTGGTTGTTCTTGACGATGCGAGTGGTCATCTTGATGTTGTCCTGTACACTGGCCGGGGTGCCGGCAAACTTGAAGAAGAGCGTGGGCACCTCCTTCCAAGTCCTGTTGGTTCCTCCGGCCCTGTTGACAACCGACATTTGCACATCGTCCATGATCTCCATCGCCGCTACGGGGACGCCGGAGCGGATCACCTGCATGGCGGCGGCGGCCGCGTCTCGAATGGTCGGGAACGTCACGACCGCGACCTTGGTTTCGGGAGGGACGACGGCCAGCTTGAGAGTGGCTTCAGTCACAATCCCCAGAGTGCCTTCGGCGCCGACAAAGAGGCCGGTGAGGTTATAGCCGGCAGAGGTCTTGCGAGGTCTCCGTCTGGTCTTGATGATCCGGCCGTCCGGCAGCACCACGGTGAGATTGATTACCCAGTCCTTCATCGTGCCGTAGCGAAAGGCGTTGGTCCCGCTACACGACGTGCCGACCATACCGCCGATTTTGGCCGATGGGCCAGGATCCACGGGAAAGAATAGGCCTCTGGACTGCAGCTTCTGGTTCAAGTCCATCCACGACACCGCCGGCTGCACCACCACATCCATGTCGTCGTCGTGCACGGCCAGGATCTGGTCCATGAACGCAAAGTCGATGCTGATGCCGCCGAAGGGAGCCGAGAAGTTGGCTTCCAGGGACGAGCCGCCGGAATAGGGGATCATGGGGATTTTGTACTTGCATGCGACTTTGGCGATCTGGGACACTTCTTCGGTGCTCTTGGGATATGCCACTGCCACTGGTAGTTGGTCGATGTTGATCGACGACCACTCCGAGTAACCGTGGGCTTGGAGGGTTTCGTCGTCGGTGCTGATGGCGTCTTCACCGAAAAGTTGACGAAGCTCATCGATCGCCTTGTCCATTTCCTTTTTTGACGCATATTTGGGAAGTCTGGGCTGGCGAGGATGCAGCTCGTCGACGTGGCTGCCCGCATCGTTCACGCCGACCACATAGCCGATCGAAGCCAGTGCACCGGCGAGGAGCAACACCCTGCTTGTCGTCCATATGGGAAGATGAGGTCTTGCTTGTAGCTCTGCTGCGGTGGCTTTGGATGATGAATAGGTCCTTCTGCCACTACGTGCTTGCCTGAATCCCTTTCCCGGCTGCGATGGGAGCGGCACTCGGCATGCCGTGGGACGAGTTGTTGTGGAGGCGATGGTGCGCTGAGTCCATGGTTCAAGCAACTGCAAGCCGCATCGCATCTTCCCCGCCATAATTGTTGGATGGGTTATTAGCACAAGAGCCACATGGATTGGAAAAGCAGTGCTACAGCAGATGGCGAAGATGTAGACTACTAGTATATCATCATTGCTCTACTACCTCGGGAACAACGCCGACCCCTGGAGTTTGGGGTTTTCTTTTTCTCCGTTTACTGTCCACGATATTGCGTGCTTGGGGTCTGATTCCCCTTGTCCGGCAGCAGAACCCGGGGCTCGGAGCTGCCCGCAGATGGCGTTACAGACTCCAGAGTAGACAGCCAGGCGTGTTTGTCTCTTAAATCACCTTTTGGGATATATCTGGATACATCTGGAGGATCCTCACTGCAGTTGATGGGGGTGATCTTTGATGAGTTATGGTCAGTCGAGCAACCAATTACCTAGGTAGATCTGTTTGCCGCATCCCCTGTCCTAGACGTCTGTGTGCCTGGTCAAACGCCTGGTGTACAAAAGTACATATACCTACAGAATGTGTGATCTAAGAACTGGCTCGGCAATCGAGATGGTCTCTTGTATCTGTGCCTGTGCACATAGCGGTACTTCTGTAGTATATCATCTTGAACAGCTTTGGAAATCTCCTGCAGTGATAATCCCTTGTCCCTTCCCAGCGTATGGTATGGTCAGAGGGTGACTTCCGATGCTACCGTGGACATCTGCATGACGTTGTGAATCTAGTACAGCAGTGATGCAATATGCTTATTGAAGAAAGAGATGGTTTGAAGAGTTGATAGCAGTTGTTGCGAGGCTGGTAAGAAATCTCTTCGCCATTGAATCTCATTTACAGGGGGCTTTTATACGTCCGCACGCTTCATCCTTCCCTGCTGGTCGTTTGCTGTGAACAACCAACAGCACTTGTTGCTTGTTACGGGATCCCACAGATCTGCTTGCAACTCCCGTCTCCTTGACTTCTGGTGTCTTACTTCACTTGATCACCCTGTGAAAACAAAGAGGGTAAATAAAGGACGCAGCGGTGCACGCAACCCCTCCAACGCAGTCTGCCCACCCACCCACAACCACAACCACAACTTCAACCACAACTTCAACCACAACTTCAACTCTCAACTTCAACTCTCAACTCGTCGCATTTTCTGCTTCTCCAGCCTGTTCTCTCACTACATAGCACAAGCTCCTCTTCCTTCCTCATATCAGCCTGGTACCTTCCTCTTTACCTTAACCACAGCTGAGTGTTTATCACTGCCCAGCCGCTAAGGTTCGGTATCTGACGGGTACAGGCTGCTCCCGCCCGCTAGATCGGCTCCTTGACCTTCTAACTTGAGATTCAACGTTGACCGACCGTGACAGCAACTTCAACTTGAATCACAACACTTCCCTTCTCTCCTCATTCCCTCTCTTTCAGCATTTACTACTCCTCTCACATCACCTTGCCTTCTCCTCTTTGGCACTGGACGTCTTCCGTTCGCCTGCATCTGAGATCGAAGTCTCTTCTCAAGGCATGGCAGGCTGCCCTGGCTACAAGATCATTGTCCCATAATGGATTCTCGACGATTGGCCGTCAGCCGATCTGGCTCGAGACCAGTTCCACCACCTCAGGGTCGGCCTCCCGCAAGAGATGAGGATTGGAGAACATGGCCGTCTGTGAGGGTCTTCGTTCCCAATTTGCCTCCTGGCACCACCACCTACGATATCCACAAGAACCTTCATCGCTTTGGTAAAGTCGACTTCATCCGCATCGAGGAAACACCACAAGGAGTATTTGCCAGGACGGCTCTGGTCACTTTCAAGTACGAAATCTCCATATCCGCACTTACATTACTGACTCCGTCGCAGGCCACCGCCTCCTCGAAGAGCCCCGTGGGATTCAACTTACTACAGAAATGGCATTGAGTTCCAGCTTCGAGAGCCCCAGGGTGATGGCAACCACCGGGTCAGAGTCCTGCTTGCCAACAACCAACTTTCCATGCGTTCTGTCGAAAGCCCTGTGCGCAGAGGTATCAAGTACAGCCCGGAGATGACCTTGAATGGGAAGGCCATTGACTTTGGCTACTTGGAACGTCCCAACTTGATGGTGATCAAAGCTACCAAGCGCGATCCTGCTGCTGTCAAGCTGTTCCTAAACCTTGACCGACTGGAAATTGAGGTCCATTTCTCGGTTGTCATGAAGTCCAAGGGCAAGTCCACGGCACGGGACTACCGCTTCTTTGTTGCTCTCGATGATCAGTTCTCCATGTGCGAGATACCCCAAGGTCCCACCACATTCCTGGTTTTCCATCTCAAGAACCCACCGTGGTACTCCCGACAGCTGAAGGAGGCCATGCAGATGAGCCACGATCCCAAGTCTCACAGATGGACTGCGGACGATACATGGTCTCGACAGACAGATATCGTGGACGACAAGGAGAGTTACAATTTGATCGACAACAGTCCTGTGTCCATTCAGAAGCTCCATAACAGCATTAACATTGCGCGTTGGACTACCTTCCGTCTCACCATCGACTCCAGCAGCTCAAACTCCCCGACCTCTCCGGTCCGACAGTTCGTCAAAGCTCTTGAAGACTTCAATGTCCCCGTAACCCAGAATCCTACATTTCAGGTGGTCACAGGTCCGCCCGGAGATGCCCCTCTCTGGAATCTGCTCGATGGATTGACCCACCGATCAACCTCCCTAACCGAGCAGCTGTCTGCTATCTATCTTCCCTTTGAGTTGCGCTACCAGCTAGAAGTCTGCATTTCCCAGGGTTGGCTCAACGAATACACTATCAACCAGGCATTTCTACAGCAGCTCTCGAATATGCCATTGCAGCGGGCTAAGCAGATGCTTATCCACGTCGACTCTCACCAGCAGCGAGTTTACGACCCAATGCACATCTTCAAGGACCTCCGATACACTAAACCCGTCCGAGCCCGTGCACTGCCTGCCAACTGTAGGGAAATCCATCATGCCACAGTCACGGCGACGGGGGTACTTTACCATACTCCTTCTGTGGAGATTACCAACCGCATCATCCGGAAGTACCAGCGCTACAGCGATCGGTTCCTGCGAGTCCGATTCGAGGACGACTCATACCGTGGACGGACGAGATTGTATCCAGCCACCAACGGCAGAATGAGACTTATCTTCGACAGAGTCCGACGTACCTTGAAGCAAGGTATCGTCATCGGCGACCGACATTATGAGTTCCTGGCATGGGGTAACTCGCAACTCCGAGAGCATGGCGCCTATTTCTTTGCAACTACCCGCAACCCTCATATCAGCCCCAACACGATTCGAAAAGCCATGGGTGTCTTCGACCGCGAACAGGTTGTGGCAAAGCGAGCGGCCCGAATGGGTCAGTGTTTCTCAACGACCAAAGCAGTCTCGGTTGTCAGCAAGCGGAACTTCAATAAGGATCCTGATAAAGATATCACAAATGAAAAGTACAATTTCACGGATGGTGTGGGCAAGATCTCAACCGTCTGTGCCCAGCTCGTCTCTTCAAGTCTCAACCTCAAGGGTCCGGTGCCATCGGCATTTCAATTTCGGCTTGGTGGTTGCAAAGGGGTACTCGTGGTCGACACGACACTGCCTGGCGTCGATATCAAGATCCGACCGAGTCAATACAAATTCCAATGTGACTCCGACGAATTGGAGATCATTCGTGTCTCGGAATTCTGGCAGCCGTTCCTCAACCGCCAGCTGATTCTGGTCCTGTCAGATCTTGGTGTGCCAGACGAGGCCTTCTTACAGAAGCAGGAGGATTGTATCAAGGCACTGGATCGTGCAATGGTCGACGACACAGCTGCACTACGTGCCTTACGTGACAATGTGGATCCCAATCTTGCGACCGTCGCCATCGCTTCAATGATTGAAGATGGCTTTCGACAAACTAACGAGGTATTCGTCACATCCCTTCTGCGGCTGTACCGGGCCTGGACGCTCAAATATCTCAAAGAGAAAGCAAAGATCCCTGTACCTCAAGGAGCATTCGTGTTGGGCGTCGTGGATGAGACTAGCAAGTTGAAGGGGTACACAAGCAAAATCCCACCATCCAAGAACCTTAGTCAACAGGTGAGAGAAGATCGATTACCGGAAATATTTCTCCAATACACCAACCAGCAGACTGGGCAACGAGAGATTTTGGAAGGCGTTTGCATCGTTGCTCGTAACCCATCCTTGCACCGAGGAGATATCCGCGTGGTCAAAGCTGTCAACCTAGTCGAGTTGCACCATCTTTGCGACGTCGTTGTCATGCCATCAACAGGTGATCGTGATCTTCCCAGCATGTGCTCTGGCGGTGACCTTGACGGTGATGACTACGTGGTGATCTGGGATCCCGACCTGATACCTTTAGTGTGGGATGCGGAACCCTTCAGTTACGAGGCGCCTGAACCCATCACAAAGGCGAAGATCACCAACGAGGACATCATCAACTTCTTTTGTGATTATATGCAGAACGACTTTCTGGGAAGGATAGCTCATGCACATCTCGCGGCCGCGGACTTCCTCAACGAAGGGATCAGAAGTAGCCAGTGCCTCGAGCTTGTCAACCTACATTCCAAGGCCGTTGATTATCCGAAAACGGGGGTTCCGGCCGAGATGCCCCGAGAGCTGGAACGGACCAGATGGCCGCATTTTATGGAGAAGAAGAGATCGCCACAATACAGATCGCACAAGATTCTGGGCCAATTGTACGATGCGGTTGAGAGGGTGGCATTCGAACCGAACTGGGAAGGATCATTCGACCAACGCATATTGACGCATCCTCCTCCTGCGGAGCCGATCATGGTTCTGGTACGCGGACTGAAGAAGAGTTACGACGAAAGTATGCGAAGAATCATGGCCCAACATCAGATCAGCACCGAATTCGAAGTGTGGTCTACCTTCGTGCTCCACCACAGCAAAGCCGCCCGGGACTTCAAGTTCCACGAGGAGATCGGCCAACATGCGAAGACACTGAAAGAGCAGTATTACGAAGTCTTTGTGGACGAGGCCGGGGGACGTGAGTTCGAGAACCTTATGCCCATGGCTTTGGCAGCGTATCACATCACATATGATGAAGTCCTCAAGGCTCATGAGCAGCGTTATCACTCTACCGAGACAGGCGAACATTTGTCCAACCAGGGCAATGCTAGCCCCTCTGCCGCCTCCAAATCGGGAGAAATGCCCTTCATCAGCTTCCCTTGGATTCTTCAGGATGTCCTGGGAAGGATCGCCAGGAATACATTCCTCGAGTACGATCAGATGCAGCAAGGCTCCCTCGGGCCCCGACCCTTTGCCACTCTTCCTCAGCAACACGACGATTTTGCTGCCGCCTTTGAGCCGCACGACAGAGACCGCGGCTATGGTAACTTCATGTATCTCGGAGAACATCTGCCAGATCCTTACGTGCCAGCAACAATCAACATCAGTGATGAGAACGTCTTTCCAGGTGATCTGCTCATAGAGGAGACGGACGAAGCGACGACCAAAGCCACAGCACCAGAGTTGACAACGGCCTCGACCACCATCGCGGCCAGAGACTCGACAACGCCAAAGCAATCTTCCTTGACCATGCTACTGCCTCCCAGATCCGTGAGAACTGCTAAGCTCAAACTCTCCGAGGAGCTACCTGCATCTGAGGATAGCTCTGTCGTCTCTTCCGCAATCAACTCAATGTTCTCCAGCACTGGAAGCGCCTCTGCCACTCCGGACGACATCTTTCCACCTCATTCAGCCCTGTCCAAGCCGCATGTCAAGTCCTCGCTTTTGGTAGACTTGGGCCCTAGCACCTCCAGTGCTTCGCAAGACTTGGAGCGCAACAAGGTCAAGACACAAGCCGCTACAACTCTCGAGTTTGATGATCCGGCTTACGCCGCTGATGGCGCGCTTGTGGCCGGCGATGACGACGAGGACGACTTCACGTTTTAACGTCGAATACAATGCAACGGCACAACACGATCCGGGCTGTGAACAGTCGACAGGCTCGTTTTCGGGCGTTTCTTCGGCGATATGGAGCCACGGGCGTTGAGCGAAGCCAGGCGCTCGAAAAGCATGTTCTTTCCACCCTTTTTAGTTTTTGCTTTCTTTTCCCTGTCTTCTCTGCATGGCATGTTACGGCGCTGTTGCTCATGATATCCCACGGCATTGCGAATGGAATTGGTGGCGCATTTTCAGGCGCATTCGATTTATGCAGAGTGCTACGAGCAAGCCATGACGAATGAGTCAAGCGACACTCTCTTGACCCGCCTGGAGTTTACATATGTTAGTTGAGAAAATGCCAGCATGCAAAAGTTTTGAAAACATTAAGTCAATTGTCGTGCTGTAGAATCTGCGTTGCTCTTCAATTCCAACAGAAGGCAGTATTCGTCTGCGGCGTTGTGGAAGCAGTGTAGCGTGGCTACTTCGTAATGCTCGAGGACTGCTACAATGTCTAGCAGTGGATGTCAATGATGGGGAAGACATGAGACAAATGCGTGAACAAGTTTTGCTTGGTATTGATCGTAGCCCTTTTATGAAAAATGGGATTGCATGCCATCGTCCACCGGCATTGGAAATGCTCATCACAGAGGCCCAGTTCCCCTCGCCTCGAACACTTTCCACATCCCGTCTGCCGCTTGATGCGCTTCAGAGTATTGGGATCAACTCGGGTCGCTCAATCCACCCCCAGCCTGCATGAGGGTCTGTATCAACTTTCAGGCACTCTCCAGCCCATGTGCGGTCCGCAAGTCTCAGTCCAAGGACAGGAAAAGCTCGCACGACACGAAACTGGCACGACTTCGACTTTTCAACTCCTCAAGCCCCACGCACACCCCACAAACATGAACCGTCGACCACCACCCAAAGATTGAAAGTGGCTTCGTTTAGATGTGGGTATCGTAAGGCTGGGCAGCGAGAGACTCGACTTCGGTGAATTCGACGACGTGCGCCGCACGAGGGCCAACGGGCTGGCGCTTGAGCTGGACGGACTCGCCCTTCTCCTTGGCTTCACGACGGCGCTGGGCGTTGGACTTGACTCTGTTCAAGACTGCAGCAGAACAACATTAGCATATGTTTCTGTTATATCCTTCCTCCTCTGATGCTTGCACTCCCAACAATGGTATTGTGCGGGCAACTTCAGCTTACATTCGTCTCTCGATCTCGAGTGGTTAACGTGCTCGAGGCGGACGTTGACTCGCTTCTCCATGTATCGGTTGCCGACCTTCTTGTTGATGATGACGCCGACGGCGGATTTGGTCACGTTGTACACGACACCGGTCTTTCCGTGGTAGACCTTGTATGGCATCTAGAAAAAGCGAAAATCCCCAACATGTCAGCCTCTCCGTGTCTTTTTAATGATCTCCTCGGCGTCCGACGGATTGGATCGTTGGTGCAGGCTTTTTGTGTGTTTGCCTAGGGATAGGTGGGAGAATACATACACCCTTCTGGACGGCACCGTTGGCCTTGATGTCGACGATATCTCCGACGCGGTAGGTTTTCAGGTATGTCGACAGGTGGATTGCGCCCTATTAAAATCGCAAGAGAGTCAGCCCGGCCCTTCCCCCTTGATTTCTTTGCCATGTCCATCTTCGATTGACTGCGCGGAATCATTTCGTACCTTCTTGCGAAAGTCACGGCTGAACGCATATCGCGTGCCGGATCGGAGACCTCCAGAGTGACCCATTGTGCCGGAGTGGTTCGAGGCAAACTTGTCGACTGGAGAGGGAAAACGACGAGAGTGGTGAGAGGTGTTGTATCAGACACTGTCGTTGCTGCGCAGTTTCGACTCAACTCTCGCAGAAAGTGCAAATGCCAAGACCGTGGGCCACACTGTGAAACTGGCGGCGAATTGAATTGCAAGTCACGGCACTGCAGTTGACTGGAGCGACTGGAAATTCCAGCTTCAGTTTTTGTGTGCGATTGCCAAGACTCGCCCCAGCGAAGCCCAAGTTCCATCCCTCATTTTCGCAATCAACGCACTTCCTCTGCACGAGTCAAATCCGTCGCAGCGACAACACCACCTTCTCCCTTCCTTCGATCGTGTCGACCTCGTTTTTGATTGTGACTGCACGACTTGCATCGCAATCATGGCGCCGCGATCCTACTCCAAGACCTACAAGGTCCCCCGTCGACGTAAGTCCCTGCGATGAAACGAAAAGAAAAGCATTGGAGGAGCCGAAAAGACTAACAGAGATTCTCTACAGCATTCGAGTCGGCCCGTCTGTACGTGTCTCCTGGCCACTGAGCATCAGCTTGCCTGTGCCTCATGTCTGAGATAACCATTTTCCTAACGCCGTCTGGCTTTTGCTCTACAGTGATTCCGAATTGAAGATTGTCGGCGAATATGGCCTGCGCAACAAGCGTGAAGTCTGGCGTGTCCAGCTTACTCTATCCAAGATCCGTCGTGCTGCCCGGTATGAGAAGACACCTTTTCCTTGGGGACGTAGCAGGCCTCGAATATCTGGGCATGTGTTGAAACAGGCTGTATGGACTATTTGACTGACATTCTTCGTGCTATCCAGTCAACTTTTGACGCTCGACGAGAAGGACCCCAAGCGTCTTTTCGAAGGCAATGCCCTGATTCGCCGTCTCGTGCGTGTCGGTGTGCTCGACGAGTCGCGCATGAAGCTCGATTACGTGCTTGCCCTGAAGGTCGAGGACTTTTTGGAGCGTCGTCTGCAGACTTGCGTCTACAAGCTCGGTCTGGCCAAGTCGATTCACCACGCCCGTGTGCTCATCAAGCAGCGCCACATCCGTGTCGGCAAGCAGATCGTCAACGTCCCCAGCTTCGTCGTCCGTCTCGACAGCCAGAAGCATATCGATTTCGCTCTCACCAGTCCCTTCGGCGGCGGCCGTCCTGGTCGTGTCCGAAGAAAGAAGGCCAGAGCCGCGGAGAAGAAGGATGAGGAGGGCGAGGAGGAGGGTGATGACGAGGAATAGACGATGCAATGCCTTAGGCGGGTCGGTTAAGTTATCGAACGGGGAGTTTCCTTGCATGGATGGTCGCCGAAGTGTCCGACCCAGGGGAGAGAAAATCTTGGTGATTAGATCACGGGGCCAAGCCTCGGGTCAATCGATGATTCAGTGCAGATCCAAATCTGATCTGGTCAAAGAAAGCCAAGTCGGAAGGGAAGACTGATCCCAGAAGATCCAAAAACGAACAATCCGCTACCTGGGACAGGTGAATCCTCGGAATGCTGTTTGTTCATCCGGCTGGATTCGGCCAGTTAGGTAGGTAGATAATGCAGAATTTCTACCACCGAAAAAGCTTAAATATGAGTCGCCATACCATTATCGTAGGCTCTTTTCAGTTATGCCTTCATGATTCATACTACCATATGATCACTCAGAAAACACTGAGACTCTGACAACACCGAATGGGTATTCCAAGTTCACGCCCCAACTCCACGCTCCCAAGTACTCAACCGGTAGTCAGTGCACCATTGATCACAGACAAAAACGTCAACCCGTAACAAATGCACAACAGAAAGCCACTTCCACCAGTTGTAGAAGCCTGGGTCATTCTCGGGCCGACACCAATGCAGCCATCGTCGAATTGTAATATGGGCAAGTATGGACGAAGTTGTTGCGCCAGCCATCATCACCAAGCCGGTGAAGACGAGCCGTGACTCTTGATCCAAGGTCATGATCCTTCGACACCTAAGCCCAAGACACCTCTCAACACCGTCTCCGAGCCACGATACCACCTCCCCAACTCCTCCATCTCATCACGCCCGCCATGTTCCCGACGCCGGCGCAAATCGACAGCCAGTCTTGTGGTCTCGTTCCGCCTCTTCTCGAGCTCAGCGAGTTCGCGATCCATCTTCTCGACCTCGCGGTCTTTAGCCGGCATCTGGCGCTGCAGGAGATCGATCTGGCGATCCAGCTCGGCGTTACGCTCCTCCTGCTCGTGAAGCGCCATCTGCATCGGTTCAAGAGCCATGTTCAGGCGCGGGTCCTCCTCATCGTTCTCGTCTGCATCATCGTCAACCTCAGCACCGTCGCCGTTCCGCCTCTGCTCTCTCTTCCGCTCCGCAATCAAAGCCTGGATCTCCGCGACCTCTTGTCTCAGCTCGTCGAGTTCGCGGGGCACGCGGTCCAACACCTCCAGACCTCGCGTGACGCCATCGTACCGCTGAGCCAGGAGACGCGCTTGCCGTTCCATTTCCGCAACCAGGGCGTCCACGCCGCCCTTTTTCGTCTGTAGCTCCGCCTTCATCGCGCTCAACTTGTCCTCGAGCGCGAGGTTGTCGCCGTGGCTGACCACCAAGGGCGGATCGCCGACGATGCTGCGCAGGTATTTCTCCTTGGTCACTTGCTCGAGGTAGCTGAACCGTAGTTTCGAGAACAGGTCTTTGTAGTGTGCTAGGTCGGCGGAGAGAAAGGCCGGGGTGAGGAGCGATGGGTCTGGGTCCGCCAGGTTGAGGTCGGATGCGCCTTGCGATGCTGAGGTTGATGAGACATCTGATGGCCGTTGGTGAGCTTGTGACTGAGATCGCGTACCAGCCGTGGCTGGTGGTGATTGTGATTCATTCTCGTGCCGCGACGACGACGACGCGGCTAAGGGTTCGGCGAGCGCGAGGATCGAGAGCGGTCGCGCGGATTGTTGCGCGCGCAGACTCGCCAACGTCGCATGGTAGTCGACGGACGTTGCCATTTTGAAAGCTCCGTTAGTGTGTAAGAGTCGGATTTCAGAGCTGGAGGTGCGCAGGGTGCATTCGGAGCACGAAGGGGTCTTGTACACAATACGATGTGGTTACACAAGGTGCGGTTGGGATCTTTGGAGACTCGCGCTCTGATCGCTCAACTCGGAAAATGTAAATAAACGTCACGCCAAGTTTCCAGGCTCCAAAACTCATGGAAGTTTCATCAGTCAATTCGACCCAGATAACAGCGCGACTTGTATTTGTATTTCTGGCACAGGCACATGTTGCAGGGTAGTCCGCACCGGCCTTCATGTCTCTGATGCTGATGTTGATCTACGATCGTCTTCCTAGCGCTACGGGGAGAGAAACGGGTATGATGAGAGGCTTGTCAACACTCTACTAGACGTGGCATTTGCAGGAAGCTTCCCACGCTAGAATCTATCGTCTCTTGCGGTGCGGCAGATGAATGTGTTGTACCATGGTACAAAGTAGGGAGCAGGGTATCTCTTTTATCAGAAACGCATCTTCCTAGCCAACCCATTGACGCCTGTTCTCATGCAGAATATTGGGGGTTCTCCTGTCTCTCAGGACGAGCTGGGAGGACTGCCTCCCATGTAATGGGTATGGGCACGGTCATATGTCCTCCATGACACTGAAGCAAATGTTGTACAGACAATCGACGCCGACGCGGCGGCCGTCGACATGATATTAAGGAGTCGTACCGAAGAGGCGGAGAATGATCTCGTACCTGACACATTGAGTCAGTGTGTGCATATAGATCCGAGACTGGTCAACTTACATTCCAAACATGATGGCCGCACTGGGTACGACCCTCAGCAAATGCGGTGTCATGCCACCATATAACCCGGCCATGCCCTCTTCCTTGGCCACCACTTTGAAGCACTGGACGAGCCCAGTATATTTGACCGTAACCTTGCCGGTTTCGGTGGTGATGGTCGGCGCCTGTCTTAATCTCGTCCTTACCACTTCGTGGGGATATGTAAGAACAGCAGCGACAAGTTTGGCGCCTGCAGCCGCGCTGAACTTGCCAGCCCATTCCTCGGTGTTGTCAAGCCATGTCCGCTGATAGCCTGGAGTGGCTAGTCTTTTGGCTTCTCGTCTCGCCAGAGACAATTTCATCCGCTCATACATGACCCATTGCAGCGTCGATTCCGTGACTCCGAGATACGAAGCTGTCAAGCCGCGATACAGTCCCCTGATGCCTTCGTGCCGGACGGTCTGCTTGATACAGTCCCAGCTGTTCTTGTATTGGCGCCCATGATTTGGGTCGTGACTCGCATTGTTCTTGTCCAGTTGCAACCTCGTCTTCACTAACCAGATTGGATTCGTGGCGGTGCCTGTGAGGATGCCTGCCGTGGCTGCCGCCACAAGGTGGATGCTCCATACATTTTCACGACCTTCGGGGTTGAAGTGATCATTCAGTATTCGCTTGCCATTGCCATAAACGTAAAAATTAATGCTCCGTGCCGGGACAACGCCGATCAGATTCGCGCCTAGGCCGCGGAAAAGCGCCCGGAACCCTTCATGCTGGTGTATCGACCGTAGGATTTGTAAGGTCTCGGCGAGATGGAAATATGCACTTCGGGGAAGAGAGAGGAGAGTGGTCTTTTGTGGCAAAGGATGTTTCGCATGTAGAGCGTTTAACTGTGCTTGGTAGTAGTCGGATTGTAGACGTGTCTTCAGGACATCCAGGGGACAGGTCAGGGCAGCTGCCGTCATACCACCGATACTGGGATACTAGTCAGTTTGCCTCAAGGCTGTCTGGAGCTGCCGTAACGCACCCGCCTGCCACGAAATGAGCCCATGGTTTAGCCACGGGCCCGTCCTTCGCTATCGAAGGCGCATTTTTCGATTGACCTTCCGGAACCACCAGCCCTGTCTCTCGGGCCTGAGGCAAAAGATTCTCTTCTGCTTTGGGGTCCACCTGGAAAGGCTTGGAGCTGGTGGTAGGAAATGTCATGAACGTTGCGCAAGGGCGCAAGACAAAAATGCAGTTTTAATGGAAAAGAAGGGAGGAGCGCAGAATAATGTACAACGTGAGGTGATTAAGGAAGGTTTCTGATGCGACCAGCGGCGCCGATTGTACGCAGGTGGAAATGGAGATTGAATTTGCTGGACTCCCAGACTGCGGAGGTCAAGGCAAAAAGTCATTATTGCAGCGTCATCGCCAAACAGGCTCAGAAGCGAGAAAAAGCTCCCAGATCGATCCATCACGTGCAGGCCGTCACGTGTATGAATGTCACGTGTTCAGCGGTCTTGAATGCTTTAGGTGTAGTACCTACTAGGTACCTTAGGTACCTTACCTTCTCACCTTGTCATTATTCCAGCCTTGTTGTGCCCCTAGTACTTCGCAATTCAAGCCACAGGACATTTATGGCGTCAGCTCGCATACCTCTGGCGAACAGTGAGGACCTGCCGTGGCTTTTTACCTATGCAGTACACGCTAGATAGGCCGTCTCCCTCGGATAATTCGGCAACCTCGGTCATATTGGACCCGACTACAACTTGTAGAGAATGACTTGAGTGCCAGGTAGAAGGCAGATCAGCTTATACAAGGTTCAGCCGTGTGGTCAGCAGACCGCTGTGGAGAAAAGTCAGGCCTTCCACCAAAGTCAACTAAACGTCGGGGGTTACCCCAATCGAGTTTCGTGGAGCAAACATGGGGGTTTGGGGGCAATACTAGCACGACCTGCATTCTAGGTAGCAGTATGCGAATCGATGCTAAATAACATGTATGACAACGAGTCCGTCTTACAGGTGCTTGGGCGCAAAGGCGAACATATATCCAAGAATTTATTGGTAAGTTTTTCGCAGAGTGAAGGCATGAAGGGCCATGGGACACTGCACAACAAAGGCCAGAGACAGAAGTCGACATGTGCAAAAGTCAAAGTGCATTTAGTACCTGCTACTATCACTACTACTTGTACACTCATCTGCTCAATCAAACTCCAAGTCAGATGCCGAGGATGATCCGCGGTTTCAGCCCAAGTGATTGGATGTTCGGCCTTTGCGCCGTTGACCGTCAAGGTAAAATGACGTCAATTGTCTGTCGAGCGGCGATCGAGCCGCACCGCCCAATTTCGTGTCACATGTTCCAAGGTAGATCCTCATTCCCAAGATGACGCGTTATGATTCGCCAGTCGACGTGCCCCTTGATGTTGCATGTTACTCTGTGATGTCTTGGCGTTCATGCATACACTTTAGCTGCATATAGTAGTCCATATTAGGACTAGTGAGCTCTTATATTTTCCCCCATTGGTCCTCCAATACCCACATGTTACTCCGGACGCTCTATTCATTCTCTGGGCAATCTGCGGGCTGCCCCATATCAACATCTGTAACGTGGAGTGCTGTGTGTACTTTTACAAGGTTGAGATGATGGCGAGAAGGATGTGACGAGGAAGTTACCTGTTCCGCCGAAGGTCGTCCGTGAACAGGTCCCCACGGCCTTGTCAGGCGCCGCGGCTACTATAAACCATGCGTGCCCCCAGTCGAATGGTACCGATCCTTTTCTCCCTCGCAAGAGTCGCTATAGAGACAGGAAGCCTGATTACGTGTTGACTCTGTCCAGATATTGGATCCCGCTCAAGCACCATGGAGAAGAAAACCTCTCCAGAGATCTTCGCCGACGTCTCCCACCATGAGAGGAAGGTCGCCCCTGAGGCTACGGGTGGGCACCGCAAACATGCTGCTCTCAACATCGTCGAGAACCCCCTGAAGGTGAGTTTGGCGCGATCAACACTTGACCAGACAGTCTCCTGTCCTTGTGTCGCGCATTGACGCTGACTCTCTTCTCTCTCACAGCGGAGCACCCCAGAGGAGACCGTCGCCAATGCGCGGGCTTTTGCCGAGTCGCATGGGCTGGCCGAGCACGCCGCTCTGCTTGGGCGCGCTGCTCTCGTTGCGCGTGACCAAGAGAGGTTCGAGACGGTGGCCGAGCTTGACGACGAAGAGCGCGCTGCACTCATCTACGAGAGAGACCACAAATGGCACGGCCCTGCCATGCTCTGGTACTCGATCTCCTTGTGTGCCGTCGGAGCAGCCACGCAGGGATGGGATCAGACGGGATCCAACGGCGCCAACCTGTCCTTCCCACAGGAATTTGGCATCGATGGTCCTGGAAAAGACGAGTGGATTGTCGGAATCATCAATGCCATCATTTTCTTGACCGCCGGTCTTATGTGAGTATAACCTTGTTCAGTGCTGCTGTCCCATCGCTCGTACAAACATTGGGTGACTGACCTTGAACACAGCGGTGCTTTCATCGTCGACCCTCTCAACCACTACTTTGGACGAAGAGGCGAGATCTTCATCACTGCCTGCTGTCTCACCGCGACGCCCATCGGATCCGCCTTCGCGCAATCATGGCAAGGACTCTTCGCTGCCCGGTTCGTCATGGGTATCGGTATCGGTGCAAAGAACGCAACGGTGCCCATCTACTCTGCGGAGATGGCGCCGGCTAGGATTCGAGGTGCCCTGGTCATGTTCTGGCAACTCTGGGTCGTGGCTGGTGAGCTGCTTACTCTTTCGTCGCCACGCTTGATGCACATGCTGACTGTTCGCCCACAGGTATCTTCCTAGGTTTCTGTGCCAACGTCATTGTCAAAGACACTGGTGCCATATCCTGGCGCCTGCAACTCGGTTCGGCCTTTATCCCTTCGTTCATCCTCATGATCGGCATCTTCTTCTGTCCCGAGTCACCTCGTTGGCTCATGAAGCACGGCAAGCACGTACAAGCCTTCAAATCGATGAAGCGCTTGCGAGCCCATCCCATCATCGCCGCCAGGGACTACTACTACTCGTGGGTCATCTACGAGGTGGAACTTCGAGAGGCCGCTGGTGAAGGCTATTTCGGCCGTCTGTGGGACTGTTTCGCCGTGCCTCGAATCAGGCGAGCCAACTATGGTGCCTCGACCGTCATGATTGCCCAACAGATGTGCGGCATCAACAGTAAGTCATCCCTCCATTGGACTCGTGCCAAATGATCAGATCTGACACCTTGCAGTCATTTCCTTCTACAGCTCAACAATCTTCGAAGACGTCGGCTACACGGCTACTCAGGCCTTGTATGCGTCTCTGGGCTATGGAGCCGTTCAAGTCGTTTCCACGATCCCCACTCTGTTCCTCATTGACACCAAAGGTCGAAGAACCTTGACTTTGGCAGTGAGTCCCTCCCTTTGGCTGGAGCATTTGCGACTCGAGATAACTGATCATTTGTCTTGTACAGACCTTCCCACTCATGTGCATCTTCCTATTGGCCGCTGGTCTGTCTCTTCTCAACACATCGGGTAGCCGGGGCGAACAGATTGGACCGGTTGTCTTGTAAGTGGCCATGGGAGTATTCTTGTGTTTACTGCATGTGACTGATTATTGTTTTTCGGCTAGATTCGTCTACCTCTTCACCATCTGCTACTCTCTGGGTGAAGGCCCTGTCGCTTTCCAATACTCCGCCGAGGTGTTCCCTACCATCCAGCGAGAGCAAGGAATGGCTTGGGCCGTCTGCATCAACAACACCTTCGGTAAGCATCCTCCAGACTTATCCTCGGAAAGTTTCCACTAACAATTGTCTCTTCTGCAATAGCTGGTATCCTCAGTTTGACCTTCCCTCGAATGAAGACCGTCATGACCCCCACGGGAGCTTGTAAGTGAACTCTTGCAGTTGCCAAATTCCTCTTGCCTGTGGCGATACACTGACAATCCAACTCTAGTCGGGTTCTATGCTGGACTCAACCTGATCGCCTGGTTCATGATCTTCTGTTTCGTTCGAGAGACCAAGCAGCTCACCCTGGAAGAGCTGGACCGTAAGTGAACCCCCTCCCCGTCCGGCCCCCTGGGCCTTGAGCCGACTTCAGTTGATCTTCCTGCTGACACTTGACTTCGGCAGAGGTCTTTTCGGTGCCCACGAAAAGTTTCATCTCCTACGAGCTGCGGGTCTGGCTGCCTTACTTCATCAAGCGACACATCTTCCGACAGAACATCTCCAAGCCGCCGGCGATCATCGAAAGGGCCAAGGATTCCGAGGTTACCCTTGAAGGGTAAACCGGTAGAGGATCCCTGCACGATAAATGCAGGGTGGAGGCACCGGCGTTGTGCTTTCGCAAGCTGACTGCGGGCCACCATGTGGTCCTACCGATCGTCTCCTATGATTGTTTGCCGGTTCGAAGCTGCCAAAGCCTCCCTCCGCGTTGGACGTCTCTCTAGCGCCGCCACAAACGTCATGGAGATATTCCTACTTCTATGAAGACACCTAGAAGGATCGGAATGTCTAGTCCAATAGACCAGAGACAAGACTCTTGCTAGATGTTCGAAAATCGAGGTATCTTATGGCACCATTCTCCCTATAACTTCAGGCTCGTTGGGGTATGTAAAGTTATCCCCATTTGAAATGATTCGTCCAAGCCGGGATCCATGGCATCAGGCGAGACCTAGTTTCAGGGCGTAATGTTATCCGGGGAGTGTGGCGTGATTGAATGAAATCTCATCGTATGAGACTTGTGGGAGTTAACAAATAGATATCGCGAAGCTGGTACGACGGAACCTTGGGTGTTGGTGATTCTGGGGTAAAGGACGGCAATCTGGAGCAATCAGGTCACGGTGTGGGCAGATTCGAGGGGGAATTGGGGATTGTTTTTACGGTGGAATCGCCAGTGCACAGAGGAGGTTGGTCCCCAGAGTTTAGTCGTGGCTGTTGTCCAGTGGTGGAGGGTGTTTCAAGTTGTTCGTCTCTTTCTCCGCCCGGAGCTGGAAGCATCAGCCTCGGCTCTCGGATGCGGCGAGTCGAGTCAACAACGCAACAGATGGACGGCTACGACTAGTAGTAATAATAAGCAGCTCACTTCATGACCCTGCTCATCAAATCATCGACTACTTGCTCCTACATGTTGATTCTTCTCTTCATCCCCCATTGAACTTTCTGTATCCTTGGGACATAACTGTTCCTTCTCCATCTCGTCCAGTGTCCGGCCTTTCTCCTCAATCCACTTGTTCCTTGAGCGAGCAAGCTACGCAAACATGTCGGTCCCCTACCTACTCAACAGTGCCAAAGGCCATATCCCCGCGTCAGAGAAGATACCGGTGATTGCCAGGCCTTTCGTGAGCGAACGGGCTAAGAAGACGTTAGATCTGGTAAATACTACTCCCGCGCTTGTCTATCCGGTTGTTTTTTGCCGTCGGCGTTCACCAGAATGGAAATGCCAACCATGTATATGTGTTTTCTTCGTCTAGGTCGAGAAATTCGTCGAGGAAGAATGTATTCCCGCCGACGCCGTCTTCAGACAACAGATCGGCGAAGGCACCGTCAACCGCTTCGACTCGCATCCCAGAGTCATTGAGGATCTGAAAGTCAAGGCCAGGAAGCTGGGCCTGTGGAACATGTTCCTGCCCAAGAACCATTTCAAGGAGGGCGCCGGCTTCAGTAACCTCGAGTACGGCCTGATGGCCGAGTATCTGGGAAAGAGCTTCACCGCCAGCGAGGCCACCAACTGTGCCGCGCCGGACACGGGCAACATGGAGGTCTTTGCCAAGTACGGCACCGAAGAGCAGAAGAAGAAGTGGCTGGTGCCGTTGTTGAACGGCGAGATCCGGTCGGCTTTCCTCATGACCGAGCCGCAAGTCGCCAGCAGTGATGCCACCAATATCGAGCTGGACATTAAAAAGGATGGAGACTACTATGTTCTGAACGGACAGGTATGTGTTCGCCTCCAGCTTCGTGCTCGACCCCTGCTCCTAGGCGCCTCATTGACGTGACTTAACAACAACAGAAATGGTGGTCCAGCGGCGCCGGGGACAGACGCTGCAAGATCTACATTGCCCTGGGCAAGACGGACCCAACCAACCCGAACGTCTACAAACAACAGTCCGTCGTGCTCGTACCCGCCGACACGCCCGGCATCACCATCAAGCGAATGCTGTCTGTCATTGGATTTGACGACGCCCCTCACGGACACGGTCACGTCATCTTCGACAATGTCAGAGTCCACAAGAGCAACTTAATTCTAGGCGAAGGCCGTGGGTTCGAGGTGATCCAAGGCCGGCTGGGTCCAGGCAGGATCCACCACGCCATGAGATCCGTAGGCGCGGTAAGTCTCGACCTGTTGTTATGTTCTTGAGCGATATACGCCATGAGCCCGACCACTGATAGCGTCATATAGGCCGAGAAAGCCCTGGAGTTGTTCCTGGCACGGATCAACGATCCCGCGAAGAAACCGTTCGGCAAGCAGCTCTACGAGCACGGAATCATGCTGGAGCGCGTGGCCAAATCGCGCATCGAAATCGACTCGGCCCGTCTGTCCGTGCTGAACGCCGCCATTAAGATCGACCAGTCCAACGCCAAAGACGCCCTGAAGGAGATCGCCGAGGTCAAGATCCAAGTCCCCAATATGCTGCTGGACGTGCTCGACCGGGCCATCCAGGCTTACGGCGGTGCCGGGGTGTCTCAGGACACGCCGCTGGCGAACATGTGGGCCAGCGGTCGAACTATGAGGATTGTTGACGGGCCAGATGAAGTCCATATGCTGCAACTCGGTCGGAATGAGAACAAGCGTGGGCCGGCGTTGTTGAAACGGATCCAGGCGCAGAAAGAGAAAACTCGAGAGCTGCTCCGGCACTATGGTCTGGAGGAGAGGGATCCCTTGCAGCTGAACCGCGTGAGCGGAGGGCAGTCCAAGTTGTAAATGGCCACGGCCGTGTTTGAGGCTTGCTAAGTCATGATGCTGTTCTGGATCGACCGAACAGAATAACCATCCATTTTCCTGGTTCTATCGGCCCATTTGGTCGAGTCCGTCTTGCCCAAGGCAATGTAGATTTCTTTTTCCTCTCATGCTCTCCCTGGAGTTCGCTCGTCTTCACAGCCATCAACTGGGTGTAGTCAGTAGCATGGTACTACGTAGGTACTCGTAGTACTATAGCGACTCGTGGTAAGATGACGATGACATAATCGATTCCGCGTGATCCACAATCCACAATCAGTGGCTTTAAACCTCAGCTGTGATACCACCATTAATACGTACTATCTTTCATCGTCTCAATCACTTTAATTCTAATCTAGAGCTAAGATCCCACGCGTCGGGTTTCCATCTTGCCTGCCACGGCAGCTTCTACTGGAGCCTGCACGTCTCCTATTGCTGCAGGAAGTGCGGCGTAGACCACACGTCGATCACCCGTCTCGCTCGTCACATATTCGAGGGCGCGGCTCTCCAAGGGCGCTGATGGCTTCTGGAGACAACGCTACGCCCGGGGACTCCCGGTCTAAACAGGAGCGGGTTCGTGATAACCAGCGACGCAGCCGTGCGCGGCGGCGGCAGTATCAGACGGACCTCCAACGGCGCCTGAACGAGTGTCACAGTACTTGTCGCGAGGCCGCTCTACAACGAGCCGCATTTGCGGACCTTCAAGCGGAGAATGCCCGGTTGCGGAATCTTTTAAAATCGGCTGGATTCGATCCCGACCTAGTGGGATCCGCTGGCAGGACGGGTCCTCAGTCGGGTCCTCAGCCTTGCCGGGGTCAAGCCTCGGATGCTTCTTCACGACTTCTGAAACCCAAGTTGCAGTCAACAGAACAGCCGGCCTGCCAGACTGTGTATAGCGCACTCCAACCAGTATTGGAAGAACAAGCCTGCTATGTGGAATCCTCCTTTCCTTTGTCTCTTCAAGGGTCTCAAAGCGCTCACAATGCTCTAACGGTGGGCACACACTCCGAGGACGCCATTCAACACGACTTTTCCTCGCCCTCATTTCCCACTCCAGCAGCACTGGCTCAGCTGCCGAGCACTTCACTCGGTCTTTTTCAGGAATGGCTCGTTGGCTATGATACGGATGCGTCATCTGTGTCCAGCGACAGCTCCTTTTCCTGCGACGCCTTCCAAGTCCCAGCAAACGGGCCTCTACTGCCAGACAATGGCAACACGGTTTTATGTTCGATAGCAAAATCCACGATCGAACAGTACGGTCCAACGCCGGTGCAAATGCAAGGACTCGAGGCCCGCCTAGCCACAGCATTCAGCCGACCCACTGCACCAGGGCTGGGTTGTCGGGTTAGCAGTCAGGTCCTGTTCCAGGTATTGAACGAAATGGAGTCGCCGCTGCCACAATTCTGAAAAGATATCGGTCCAAAGCGCCGAAAACCACCTCCGTCTAGGCCGCCCAATTCTTGCTTCTCCCTATCCATTTGATAACGTAGACCAGGCCCAGCAGAACCGGGACTTCCACTAGAGGACCCACGGTTGCCGCCAGTGCTTGGTCACTGTTGACGCCATACGTTGCGATTGCCACTGCGATGGCCAACTCGAAGTTGTTGCTGGCTGCGGTGAAGCTCTGCGTGCAGGCGAGTCGGTAGCCAAATCCCAATTTTCTGGTCACGAACAGCGAGGACAAGAATATGACGGCGAAGTAGACGATCAGAGGCGCCGCAACTCTCACAACAGAGACGATTTGGTGGACGACACGCCGACCTTGCGACCCAAATAAGACAATGATGGTAAAGAGGAGCCCAATGAGAGAGAGCGGGCCTATCCACTTCAGAAACTTTTCGTACCACTCTTTGCCGGCTAGGTTGCGAAGTGTGAAGCGTGTGACGATGGCGGCAGCAAGGGGAATGCCCAGGAACACGCCGACGCTCTTTGCAACCGGGCCATACTCGACGTCGATCGACTCTGAAGTCTGGCTGATGACTCGGATGAAGAATACCGCCAGTGGGGCGAATAAGACCATCTGCAGCAGAGAGTTGATAGCGACAAGGATGGCGCAGTATTCTCCGTCACCGCCAGCAAGTCCGGTCCAGATCAAGACCATGGCAATGCATCTTGCAATTCCGACCAGGATCAGACCTTCGCGTAGGCCGGGCTCATCAGGAAGGAATGCCCAGGCAAGTGCGAGCTGGTCATCATCAGCATCCACTGCCAATGTTTGGGGACAGTGGGGCATATAGTACCATGAAGAAAGGTGCGATGAGCCAATTGACGACAACGCTGAATCCAATCTGCACCCACAGCGTCCTTTGTCGGAATGAATGATGCAGCGTCTCGAACCGGACTTTGCAGAGGATGGGGTACATCATGACCAGTAGTCCGATTGCTACGGTCAGTGTTAGCTGTGTCTGGTCGGAGACGGTCCATTACAAGAGGGGCCTATACCGATGGGAATAGATACGCCCACGAACTCGCCTCTTTGCAGGGCGGGGCCAGTGCTAGGGACGAAGTTCCCCAAGAGGATGCCGATGAGCATGGCAAGGAAGATCCATAGCGCCAGGAAGCGATCAATAATACCGAGACTCTTGAATACAGACGTGTGAAGGTCTGCATGTTGGCGGCTTTCCTGTTTCTCTATGTCGTTGGCCGCGGCCGACGAGCCAGCTTCGGGGACGAGGACGGCCTCTTTATTTTGAACGTCCATCGAAGTCAACCGTCTTCGATACAATATACTCGAAAAGCAGCTTCATGAGAAGAGGAAGGAGGCGCCATTAGACGTATATTAGAGGCCACAGAGTGTGCAGGTACTTTGCCAGGGCATGGCAAACATTCGAAGGGCCAGAATCATGTAGCCAATGAGGTCTTCGTTGTGACACACCGTTCTGCAGAAGGCAATGAACTGGGTCAGCAACTAATCCTGATGGGTCAGGAGCATGAGGCGGATTGGGTCTTCTCTATCCTCCGCACTCAGCATCTTGGATTCACAATCATCCCTAGTCAGATCTCTGCCGGGTTCATTGTCCGTGTCGATGAGTGTCCTCGCATTGAGGTTCTCTGTATCAAGTTTCAATAATAGGAACAGGCATAGCGCGAATGGCCGCAGACGGGTTCCCGACCATGACTCGGACTGTGAGGGGATGGATGAAGGTGCCCGCCTTGCCGTGCGGCAGATCTGTACCTAGGTACTCTGTATCACTGACTGGAGCATCCGCAGTACCGGATAGAGGAGGACTGGAGGCGCTCGTGGATGGTCGAAGACGAACAAATAGTACC
Source organism: Capronia coronata CBS 617.96 (assembly GCF_000585585.1). Taxonomy (NCBI): domain Eukaryota; kingdom Fungi; phylum Ascomycota; class Eurotiomycetes; order Chaetothyriales; family Herpotrichiellaceae; genus Capronia; species Capronia coronata. Next base: position 365,713 of record NW_006912897.1, on the reverse strand, counting down.
TGCCAGCTACCTGCTAGCAGTAAAGACTACTACTATAGTAGTAGTACGTACTCTGATAGCAGCTAAAACCCGTTCTAGCCAGTGTTCTGACTGCGCCCTGGCCCCTAGCCTCAACGACAGATGCCGTCATTTGCAAGCCGGTGCAGCACTGGGCATCATTTGGCTGATCGGCTGACCACTATTGCAACCTGGACAGCCTGCGCTTTTGTTCTCTTGCGTCTTTGCGTCTCTCGTCTCTCTCACTGCCTCTCCTCCACATTACTTGCCAGTGTAGCACTTCAATGTGCTCCAGCGGTTCTTGTTTCTTATCTTCTTCGCTGTGAGCTTCTGGTGCTGTACATCGTTTCTTTACTGCTCGTCGTTGTGTTGAATATCTTCTATGTTCGACCCCATCATGCGGCTGGTTTCCGCATTGGCAGTCCTGCTGGCTGCCGTTGTGCCCCTTGTGCAATGTTCCCGATTAACTCCTCCCGTGCTCCCTCTGATTGTACGGAATCCCTATCTGAGTACGTGGCTGGCCAATGCAAGAGATGTGCCGTGGGACAAATGGCCCATGTTTTGGACTGGCCAGGAGGTTGGATTGTCCGTCATGGCCAGTATCCCTGGGCAGAGGACGGTGTATCCATTGCTGGGAAGACCTCAAGATTCACTGCGGAAGGATGATGATAGGTACAGAAAGGCTGAGCCTCTTGAATCGCATACTAGAGCTAATGCTACTCCGGCAGTTATATCCTGTCCAACCCTATATACCAAGGCGCTCAGTACGATGCGTCCACCACGAACCTGTCATACTCCCTTCCTCTCCCTTCCTCATACTCCTCCTCCAGCAAGCTGGATATCACCCTGTCCTTCCTCTCTCCTATAACCCCTACATCGACTGTTCGACAGTCCATTCCCGCAAGTTATATTACCGTCCACGTCCACGGCAATGTGCCTGTGGATGTCTACCTGGATCTCAATGGCCTCTGGGTCAGTGGGGACCGAGGAAGCAAGATCGTGTGGGCCCTTACTCATACAGCGTTGGATGGTATGGACCCCGGATTCATAACATGGGAGGTCAAAAGAGAAGTCGAACAGCTCTTCACCGAATATCAAGATCGCTCGGAATGGGGGACGCTGCACTTTTCCGGTCCGTCGAACGTCCGGCATGAAGCGGGCACATCGGCGCTATTACGGCAGCGCTTCTCGAGGACCGGTACCCTTCAGGACTCTATGGACAATCGGTTCCGTTCCATCATGGATGACGAACCAGTGTTTGCATTTTCCAAATCGTTTGCCATGAATGTCAGCACCAACTCGGTGCATGAGGAAAGCGTTACGTTCACGGTGGCTCACATCCAAGATCCTGTTGTGCAGTTCGCGTCTGCCCGGGGCTTGACTCTCATGCGACCGCTCTGGGAGTCGTACTTCCCAACCGTCAGCCACCTCCTCACCTTCCACTTTTTGGATTTCCCACAGGCAAAGTTACTGGCAACGAACTACTCCGCCCAGCTTGCCGTTGATGCGTACAAATCTGGTTCGGAGGACTATGTTGACATTGTGGCCCTCTCTGCTCGGCAAGTGCTTGGAGCCACAAGCTTTTCAGGCACTCCGGATGATCCAATCTTGTTCCTCAAAGAGATCTCGTCCAACGGAAACTTCCAGACCATTGATGTTATCTTCCCAGCATTCCCGTTCTTCCTGTACTCAAACCCGCGGTGGCTTGGATATCTCCTTGAACCATTGATTGAGCACATGCTTAGTGGGCAGTACCCGAACAAATATGCCATGCACGATCTGGGCACACATTTCCCTAATGCAACTGGTCATCCACTAGGACGAGACGAGTACATGCCCGTGGAGGAATGTGGAAACATTCTCATCATGGGCCTGGCACTGGCCAACTCTTTGAAGAACGGGGCGAACACCTCTGTTTCATCCTCCTGGCAACCGATGCACGCGCCAGACTCCAGTGATAACATTGCTCCTTTGGCAGTGGGACAGCAGGACGGAATCAACTACATCGATGTACCTTGGGTTGGAGGAGCAGACAGTGTAGATCGAGCCAAGAAATGGGTTAGCAGAAGTTATTCATTGTGGAAACAGTGGACTAGTTACCTTGTGGAATTCTCCTTGGAGCCTCACAACCAGTTGTCAACAGATGACTTCGCTGGATGGCTGGCCTTACAGACGAACCTTGCTCTCAAAGGGATCATTGGCATCAAAGCTATGGCCGGCCTTGCTGCCCTGGTCAACAATGCCGAGGATGTCAAGATCTATAACAACATCTCGGAAGAATTCATTGCAAAGTGGGAAGATTATGGAATCTCCCGGGACAAGACGCACGCAAAACTTGCATATGACTGGTACGGTTCATGGACGACCACATACAACCTCTTTGCAGACAGCTTGCTGTGCTTCCACTTGGGCGAAGAAGACTCTGCACAGAGAAGTACCAGCATTGGTGGCCGGTACAAGGCTCAGAATCCGCTGAAGGATATTGCTGGCGATAAAGCGGGTTTTGTGCCGAAGCATATTTACCAGTTGCAGAGCGACTGGTATTACTCGGTTCGGCAAAAGTATGGACTCCCACTGGACTCAAGGCATCTCTACACCAAGACGGATTGGGAGTTCTTTGCTATGGCCGTTGTTGCGCCCAAGGTAAGAGCCGAGATCTTGCAGTCGGTTGCTAAATGGGTCAACGAGACGGCCACCGACCGCCCATTGACGGATTTGCACAACACGGAGGGTCAAGGAGGTTTCCCTGGCCCCAGCTTCTTCGCACGACCTGTGGTAGGTGGTCATTTTGCATTTTTGGCACTAGGACAAGCCTGCAACGGCCGAGCCGCCGATGGCTTGAAGTTTTTGGATGATAGTTTGGTGAAAGAGGTGGATGTCCAGAGTGTATTGGATGCAGAACGAGCAGAGGCTGAAGCTGTCGTTCCGGAACTATAGCATGAAGACAAGACGTACGCCATGCGCGACCATCAATAAGGAGTATTTTGCCATCTAATGCTTCACCTTTTGAGAAGTTTGGGGTGTGAGATTGTTTCTCTCCTGAATGTTAATTCCAGTGTCTCCGCGTTTGTGCAGAGCCACCTTATGTGGAGGGCCGTCGCGTCTGGCTTAACACGTACGGCTCAAAACCCGCTTGACGTGGCTCGCTAAATTCAGGGACAAGGCCGACTTAAACCCTTTACAGAATAGTCTGCGGGGGAACACCAATCGCTGCCCGTACGGTGAAATGCGGGTCGGCTCTAACCAGGTTGCAGTAGGCTGTAGTTAGGATTGTCACATATGATTGGCCTTGACGACGAGGCTGGCCGTGACATGTTACTGTACCTCCACTGTACCGTGTACTCGTATTTCGCCATGTTCGTGTTGTGCATCCACAGCATCCATTCACCGACGGACGTGACACCGCGACTTGATATCCCACTGTCGGGCTTGCTCCTTTGTTCCCTCGCGTCTGCTATTTAGAGCTGCAGACCATTTGGTCGATTCATTCCTTATTGCCTATCGGAGTCTGTTCATCTGCTCGTCTGCTTCATCAATCCTTGCATCCAAGCCGTTTGTTTGGTCTGCCCTCGTTCGAGAACTCATCTTTGCGCATTTCCCCATCAATCAGGTGTATCCATATACTCAGTGCCGTTCCATTCAGACCTACCACGGGTACTACATCTACGAGTCTCTCTTCTCATTTGGAACAGCACTCTTTTTGCTCAAAATGGATCCAGCGACCTCTCCTGCTCGACGCGTCCTCGGCGAGAAAGACCCCAACGCGCTTCTACCGACACAGTCCCCCCGAAAGGGCACTGTTGGTTTGGAGAACGCCGCCAGTCCCTTCGTGCAGCGGCCGACCTCGAAGCGTCCTCTTTCGCCCGTCAGCGCGCGTGCAGGACAGAAGAGAAAAATAGACGAGACGAATGACGATGAAATACAAGGCTCGCAAGACTCTCGATTGCCCCATCCCATGTCCCAGATGACGGAGATCCTGAGCGACAGCCTTTCCGAACCGGAAAACTACAGAATGACAGCGGAACCATACAAATCCACACCTAATACTGTGGTGTTCTCGTCTTTTCGCCCGTCGCAAGAAGAGACATCCCAAGTCGAGCCCCAGTTTGAGATACATGAAGAACCCAGCCAACAGACTTTGGACACAATGGTACGCACGCATACACTGCATACAATGTTGACGGCAGAAAAGAGCCAGGCTAATAATAGACTCCCTCTAGCATGCCATCACTCTTCCTCAAAACACGTCGCAACTAGTGCCGGCACTACGACCGAGCCTGAACCAGGAAGGCTCTCAAATCAGCCTGAGCATGTCGAGTCTGATTGATTTCGAGAACAACCATTCGTCCCAAGACGAGGATAACATGCAAATGATCGAAGAAGAGGAAGTGGTTAAGGACCAGCGACCGAAAACCCGAGAGGACATCAGGAAGGAAATGCTTCTGGAGGTGAGTACCATGATTTAGACTTTTGAGTCTCAAGCGCGTGGATGGCTGACAGCCACCGTCCAGAAAGCAGAGACCCTTCGCACTCGCCTTCAACTGGCCATCTTCAAGATCCAAACAAACCAAGTCTCGCGGCCTTTTGCGCGTCTTCAGATCCCAAAAGCTCGTTCGTCGTCTCCGGACATGCCAGCAATCTCGTCGTCGTCTCCGAGCTCGTCTTCTACTCTGAGGGGAGGAGAGCCGGGACTCGCCATGACGCCCGAGACCAGAGTTGCCATGGCACGAGCACGCGCGACAATGGACCCCAAGCCCAAACCCAGGACGCTATCGAGTCTGCCGATGCCCACGATCGCCCCGACCGCCTTCTCGGCGCGCTGGAATCACGGTTTCTCGGAAACAGAGACAGGCCAGCCGCATTTCAGCAATCAGCTCCAACATGCCACCATTCCCAGCAGTCCGCCGGTATTGGCAGCTGCACAGCCACGCGCTGGTCAGACGGTTGGTGAAGCCGGAAACGGAAACGGAAACGGAAACCGAACAGCCCTTCGCGGTGAGCCCAAGACACCTGTGCGGCTATCTAGTCCCGTGTCGGTACCGGTATCGGCAGGCCGTCATGACCTCGACCTCGGTGACCGAGCCAATACCTCACAGGCAAGGAACCCGTACCGCCCTGGCGGCCCGACTAGTAGTGTGGTCAAGGGAGAAGCCGCAAACAGTCTGCTTGCGCTTGTCCGTGGTGGCAGTGGCGCTGCAAGGTCCGGCGGTGTTGGAATGTGCGGACTGTAGTTTTGGTATCGAGCTCCAATCATATAGAAAGCATCCTTTTGCGAGCGCGCTGCTTCAAGCACTGTGTCCGAGGCCAAGAAATGGAGTATTTATCCTTGTCAGCTATGATTTCTGCACTGGGGCTCAAGTCGAAACGAGGGTTGGCGAGGATCATATCTTATGTTAGACATGGACCGCAGAGAAACACGATGCTTCCACTGGGATTATGAAAATGCATTGAATGAATTCCCTTCTAGAGCAACCCAACGCAACCGGCTTACCTACCTGCCGAGATGCCTACCTGTCCTAAATAAATAAAAAAATTGTGACTGTCTCCAGCAGTACCACTCACTGCTCACAATCTCCCTCATATCAGCCATATTTACATAGGTAGTACTATGTACCTACACGTGAAGATGTCCCGCCATATGACAGACAACCAGCATACAGCGTTAGTCGCTCAGAACATCGAGAGCGGGGGGCCAACCGATGATCAACGGAAGAATATTATATGTATGTAGAAATGAATGGCGAGGCTGAAAGCAAAGCGAAACACCCCCCTTCCCCACCCCTTTTAAACCAGGGAACAAATGGCATGTAAGTACTCACAAGGATCATGACCTTCTGATCACGTATCTCCTTGGCCTTCCTTGGCCTTACTACTACTTTGCCTGAGAAGATATTGGTTGCGAAAGTACCTTATGTTATAAACATAAGCTCCATCAGGCGTTGGTTGGTGTTGTTGTTGCTCCTCACTTCGATACCGGATCTCAAGCAGCGTACGGCTCCTGTGGACAATACACGATCAAACTGCAGCTGCTTTGCATAGTCAATGGGAGAGAGAATAGTATGGGGCGTGCAACAGCCAGACGCATCCCGGTCATGGATAAGGTACCTGAGCTATGCTGACCACCTCTGCTTCTTCGTACACAGTGATTGTGAGGAGCTGGGGAATCTTTGCAGGTCGCAGCACAATGGGATGTTTGAATACTGCCTGTTGTCACCAAGGAACTCAAGTTGTACCTGGAACCGTGTTCCATCCACGCGCTCAGCTTTTGATAGTCAATCGTGCCAAACCAACCACCCCCGATTTCGTCCTTTCTTTCAAGCTGTCGTATCATGGGACTAATTCTCATGCCTCTGTTTCCGAAGTGCAAAACAAGTCACCACGGCAAAAGGCCACACCCATTGCGGTGGAATAGAATCTCGTCGTGGTCTCGTCGGTGCCCCCTCAGTGTCGGCTGCGCCCAAGTCTCCTTTAAAAAGTCTCCGGCTCTTCGGCACCATTGGCCTCCACATCGGGAATCTCGAATCCTTCCTCTGTGCTATAGAGTATGGCTTGGATGTTCTTCACCAATCCATTTTCGTCTTCCTCTATCGCTGGATCTTGCTCAACTGCCGTCTGAAGCAACAGTTCAATGTCGCGGAGTTTGCTGAAGTAGAAATCTCTTTCCTTCTCCAAGCCGGCAATCGCCTCCTTCAGCTGCTCGTTCTCTTGCTTCAGGGCTGTCGTGCCGGCCGTGGAAGCTCCAATAGCCCGAGGGGCTGTTCGGTTCACAGGGGTAGTGCCAGGTTTTCGTGTAGTGCTCGTGCCAGTGCTGGTTCTTGCGGCGGCCGGGGCTGGTGCTGCTGGCGCGCCGGCTCCCTTTCTCCGCGCGACCGCGTCGTAATCGTGCCCGGGAAAGTATTGGTCCCAAAACCTCTTTGACCACTGTAGAAACTCCAGGTTGTCTTGCATCTTGCACTTGACCAAAGACTCGACTGGGACGGTTCGATCGATGCCATGTTTGGTAAAGCAATCTGTGGGAGAACGAGGTTAGAAGCTACCACGCGCAGAAGACACAAGCTCGATGTAGTGCCTTCTGTATGGTGAGACATACTCTGTAGGATTTTGAAATTCTGTATGTATGCATATTCTGTGTTGACGTTGAATTTCACCCGGCTCATCGGAATGTCAACTGCACCATCATCTATCAGCATCAAGCCACAATTTTCCATGTTCCGTCATCGCGAGTCGTCGTAACTAGGAGTGGAAGTCTTTCAGAGCAACGTACGGAAGATGGAATCGAAGAGTTGGCATAGCGCGGCACTGTCAGAATTGATCATCAGCCAGGATCTGAAATGATCTCCCGTCTGCAACATACCCTGTGCCGCATTGCTCGACTTTGGTGATGTTGAGCTGAAGGAGTCCATTGAGCCAGGCGAGCAACTCCTGCCTACAGCAAATTAGCACAGCTCAGAGAAGACACACACTCTCTCTCTGCCCATTCGCTTGTAGATGTGCAGGTTGCATACCTTGATTCCCCCATGATCTGTATGTGCAGTTGGGCGGAATGACGAGTCGAAAGCGGGCGCGGTCAGAACTATACAAGCGGCAGAAACTTCAAGCACGACAGTGACAGTCAAGGAAGTGGCAGGGTCTGGAACGCGATGGAAAGAAGTGATACGCGGCTCGATGTTGGTTTGTGGTGAAGACCAGGTTGAATGGACGGCAGCGAGGTGTTCGACGGCCATGTTTTGGTACGTTGCTAGTAGGGGCGCGATTGTTTGCGGGACCCTGAGTCTTGGATCCCCCAGTTGTTTACGCCTGCTACAACCACCAAACGCTCTGTAGTATAATAACAAAACGGGGCGTTCATCGTTGGTACTAGGTAGGACCTAGCGAGCTACGCAGTTGTTATTGACCCAACCGGTAGGGTCTAGCCATCCATTGTATACACTTCTACGTATCCTTAAGTTCATTGTACTCTTTTTGTCATTGCACTAGGAACTGCCGTTATTGTAACCCATCTCTGTACCAGTTGCTCAAGTATCTACTTGGTCGCCTCACTGGCATCACTGGCAGGCTTAGCTTTCCCATCATCTTCCTTCTTCACGGAACCGCCTGCTTTAGCATCAGCGGGTTGACTCCTTGCTTCTTCCTCTGGAACTCCTTTCGTCGACGGGTTCTGTCCCTCTACATCTGGGTGGTCTGGCGCAACTCCCGAAGGATTGACTTCATTTCCGTACTCGTCCACCATCCTTGTGCGTGTTTCGTACTTGGTCTGGAAGGATGCTTTGCCCTCAGCCATCAGCGCAGCTACCTGAGTTTCGTCCAACAGATTGCCATTCTGATCGCGATACTCCACATGCTCCTCCTTGGCAATCACACTGCCTTCGCCAACTTGAGGGGTGACCGCGGATGGGTCGTCCTTCCTATCGGACGGCACTTGAGCCGAGGGTACTGTTGGAGTGACATCTCCAAACGACGGGAGAGGCGTTGAATATTTCGCATACTATTGACAGTTAGTAAGATCAGCTCCCAGATCGCCTATGCAACTCACATCTGTGTGGAACGTATTGCAGTCGAAGTCCCATGTGTCGAAAAGCTTCACCTTTCTGCATTGATCTTGTGTCCAAGGACTGCCGTAAGCCAACGGGGCATACAAAGTGAAGACGACTATTGCAAATGCAACAAAAAGCACAGCAATGGTGCGGCCGATCTCGGGATACTTCTTCAAGCCAAAAATTGCAATTCGATTGGTGACAAAGTCGAAGATCTGGCACATGGCCATGATGGAGAAGTAAAGAGCCGGGAAATAGTGGTGCAAAAACAATTGTCGTGCCATCAAGAAGAAGGGGAAATAGTGGAATGCCCAACCTAGGACGGTTTGTCCGATTTCGTAATCGAAGCGTTTGAAGGTGACGTCTGAGTAGTCGTTGCAGCTGCGCTGCCATCGGAGGATAGCAATGCCCTTGAAGATGACATATGTCAAGATTGCCAGCGTCGAAGGCCACCAAATGGCAGGGTTTCCGAGTAGATAGATCTGGCGATGGTCTTTGCCCCAGAAGTTGATACCGCGTCTCAAAATCGGCCACGAGTCAGGTCGAGAGTCCCATGCATGTGACTCAACGAGGCCAGCATTGGTTTTCCACATAACCTTCTGCAATTCCCAGAACTTGCCCAGGAATCCGGGGTCCTTGTAGTTGACCTTCTCAACATCGTCGCCCAATTGTGGGTGCCAGTTTTGTTCAATATACCAGACGCTGTTCGGCAGAGTACCTCCTTTGGCACAGGTCACCTCTTGTTGTTCAAACCCCCAGTCTGGCAATTTAACCTTGTGAGAGAATAGCACACAACCGGTCATGACATGGACGAGTCTGAATTTGCTCTGGATTGTTCTCAACCTGGTCTTTGCTTCTTCCCCATCAGACATGGACTTGATGATTTCCACTCGGAACAGGTCGTTGGCGTCTCCTTCAAACCCCTCGTAGCCGTAAGCAGTGACTTCGTTCTGCCACTCCGCCTCAGTGACTGGAGGTCGAACATCGTGAGAATGAATACGACGGTGAGTCATGATGTGGTAAAGCCGGATAACATCGCCATCCTTAATCCATGTAGGGGGTAACTCAGCCCACGCGCGAGGTCCGGGAATGGTCACATTCTCCGCGTCGAGGGGTTGGGTCTGATTCTCAATCAAGAAGATGTTGTTTTCGTCCTTGTGAGGATACAGCGTAACCTGTTGTTGTTTGCTCCCAGTAGGGTACATGTGTGGATGAGAGTGTAGGTAACCACCTTGTGTGTTCTGATGTCGGAGTGTTACCTCACTACCAAACGCCACGTCTGCAGGAGTGTCTGCCATTCCTTTATTGTTCAACGTTGCCTGGAATTCCGATGACATGAATCCGTCTCCGTCTCCCGGATTGACCAAGCACAGGAAATGAATCCCAAACATGCCGACGTAAAAGGCAATAGGAATGACAATGAGGCAAAACACGCGAGCGAATAAGTGTTTAAACCACTTTCTCGGAGTGACATTGACATAGTCGCCGAGCAGAACCCACAGTTGCAGGACCGTCAAACTGCCTACCCAGGCAATGGTGAAGAGACCGACCCATTTAACACTGACTGTTGCCCCGAGACCAAGGCCTGTTGCTGCAAGCCAGAACCACCAGCTGGCATCAAAAGCCCGTTCGGGTCCCAGTTCATGCTGGTTTGTGAAGCAAGTCCAAGCGAGGGCTGTGAAAGCCGTGCAAATGACGAGGGGCGAGTCCAGAAGAATCAGTCTGGATTGTGTCACCAAGCCATTTTCGAAGATGAGGAGTCCGGCTCCTAGACAGGCGGTGATTGTTTTACACCCGGCCGCCTTCAATGTCAAGAACATGGTAGGAATGGTCAGGACTCCAAGAACAGCTGGCACCATGCGCATTGCAACATATGGGACCTGGGGCTCAAGGTAGTCCTTCCCAATATCTTTGAAGTCAAAATCCCCTTTGAAACCGGCGGCCCAGCCTGCGAGAGTGATGAGGAGTTTTGCCAGAGGAGGATGGACGTCCATGAAGAATTTGCCCTTGATATACTTTGTAGCAAAGCCACCAAAGCTGTCACTTCATTAGAACACAGTCCGGTTTTCGATCTGCTTTGGCAACTTACTGAACTTCGTCAAAGACCACACTGGTCGGCAGGTAGATCCTGAACAAGCGAACCACAGCAGCCACAATGGTCAACAAACCCATGATCTGGTAGTCAGAGGCAGGTAAAAGAAACACATCATTGTCTGTCACTCCTTCCGATGCATAACTCTTCTTCTTGGGCGGAGCGGCCCCGGTCATGGCCGTATCATTATGCGAAGCCGGGCGGCTCGCCTTCTGTGCAGCGACATTCTTTTTTGACGGAGTATAGGCCATAATGACACAACTCGGATGGAGCCCTCAAGGGAGCCCGGTGTTCTGAGAGGTACACGTCACAGTGGTGGTGAAATTTGTAGACGAGGCTGTCCGGATTCGGGACGGGCTGTGGGAGTTCCGCCCTAGTAAGCAGGAGAAACTTGGGTCAACGAGAGACTAGAAGTGCGAAAAGAACCATTAGGCGGTCAATCAACCTCAGTGAGAGGATTGGAGAAGAACATAAAGGCAAGAAAAAGGCAAAGGGATGAAATGCTGGACAGAAAGACTCAGGAGTAACAGACAGACAGGACAAGTTGTTCTTGTGCCTCCGCAGCTGCGCTCGAATTGGGCTGTCAGTCAGTAGTGGTGGCAGATGCGCGTTCCCCAAGTAAAGATTTCGCGTAACCTGACTGCTATGGCGCGGCAAGGCAAGCCACCCTACTAACCTAAGGGGCTACCCTAGGCTCCTTCTAATTGATACAGACGACCCAAAGCACCGCCACTGGCAATCACTAGCCACAGTTCGTGACCCCAGAAACGGACAAAGTTCGCAGGTCGTTCTATTCTCTCAACAAGGCACTTTTCGAGATTCTCTGATCTGTATCATACCCATTTCCTACTCATGCAATCTGGGCGCTACTACTTTCCGCCCATCCCAGCAGTCAAACCTGCGCAGAATCCGAAACTCAGATACGTACAGTCCTGATCTGCGGGCGAGGAGAAATATCCGTGGAGGGCGCACTGCACTCTCGTGCACCGAGCATCCAACCTGCAGGAACAATGGCACAACCCGGAGCAATTCCAGAGTTGCCAGAGGCGGCCTCAAAGCCCCCCGAGGGTATCGTCCTGCCACCAAAGGATATCAGAGCGATCATCGAGAAGACAGCAGGATATGTGGCTCGAAATGGCCCCGTCTTTGAAGACCGCATTCGCGAAAAAGAACAAGCGAACTCGAAATTTTCCTTTCTTACGCCCAATGATGCCTATGCGCCCTTCTATCAATGGCGACTGTCAGAAATACGATCAGGACGAGGAACTGCGGTTTCGGCAGGAAGAGCTGGGGATGCCACCCCGGCTCCCGAAAAACCAAAAGGCCCAGAACCATCTCCAGAGTTCGAGTTCAGTGCTCGGATGCCGAATATCAGCGCTTTGGATCTTGAGGTAGTCAAACTGACCGCTCTACATGTTGCGCGCAAGGGGAAGAGCTGGATGACGGCCTTGTCGCAGCGAGAAGCACGGAATTACCAGTTTGACTTTCTGCGGCCTCAACATTCGCTATATAATTTCTTCCAGCGGCTGGTGGACCAATACACAACCCTTCTGCAGACAGGACCAGAAGGCCAAAAGGCGGAACAGGCCCGTATTCAAGTGCTTCAGGCCAACATACAAGACCGCTTCCGCACACTCAACCTCGCAAAGAAGCGCTCGGAGTACGTGAAGTGGCAAGAGACTCAGAAGCAGAAGAAGGAAGAAGCAGAAGAGGCCGAGCGATTGGAATATGCCCAGATCGACTGGCATGACTTCGTGGTTGTTGAGACAGTACTTTTCACAGAGGCGGACGAACAGGCCGAGCTCCCTCCCCCAACCACACTCAACGATCTTCAGAGCGCCAGTCTGGAACAGAAGGCGATGATGAGTCTGTCTCGACCGGATATGCGTATTGAAGAAGCCATGCCTACCGATGACATGAACGGTTATGCCTACACAGGAAGCTACAGCGAAGCCTATGCGCATCCGCAACCGCAGCCACAAAACAATGGATGGGCTCCTGAAGTACCAGTGCACACGTACGCGCCATCGCCGATGCCGTCCCAACCTTCGCCTGCACCCGCTGCCGCTGTGCCCTCACCAAACATCCTCCCCCCGGCTACTGTCCCAGCTCCTCGACCACCGCCATCGACAGCGTCTCCGGTCCCGGGCCAGCCTCCCATGCGTATCAAGTCCGACTACGTTCCGCGGGCACAACAACGTGCGGCCCGCGCCGCAACAGCGCTGTGTCCGAACTGCGGCCAACAAATCCCTGTTGCAGAGCTTGACGCGCATTTGCGCATTGAATTGCTCGATCCGCGCTGGAAGGAGCAGCAATCCAAAGCTGCCTCGCGATTCTCGACCACCAACCTGGGCGGCACCGATGTCGCCGCGAACCTGAAGCGTCTGCGCGCCAAGACCGACGGCACTGGGTCATCCGCCGACCCTGTGGCCGAGGCGGCAGCAAGGGTGCTGGGCGAGCAGGAAGATGAAGAGAGGCGCAAGCGCATGCGCATGGACGGTGCCGGCGACCCTTCAAACCCTGCCACGTATCCGGGCTCTGGTGCTGGTACTCCACAGCAGCCACCGCCGAATGTGCAAGAGCAGATTCGCCAGATCCACAACAAGTACAAATCGTGAAAGAGAAACTGTGACGAGTGATCTTGTTTAGCATGGAACGGCCACAATATTGGAGCAGCTCCTCACCGAGCCTAGATGCACTTAGCCTTATCGCTCAAGGCGGGAATCAAGCAGAAATCGATTCCGCATCCAGCTTGTCCCACAAGGCCGATGAAGGACGTGTAATACTGATGGAACCAGGACCATTGCCACGCTGCTGAAAGCAAAGCACAGCACGAGGCTCGTGGGAAAGGGAATAGTTACGCGATACATGCACGCTCAGGGCTCCGACGAACCCCAGCCTGAAGTGGGCTACATTACGGGGCAAGCTGGACTCGTCGTAGACGCTTGTCTTCTGCAGCTGGGCCAATGTACACTTGGTATCCAAGTGCTACTACTGTGCAAAGCGAATCCTTGGTTGTCTATGTAGGGCACTACTCGCGTCACGCAATGTCTTTGCTCGGGAGGAGGGCATTTCTCCAGGATTTGCTATTACTGGCATGTCAACGCTGCAGCATGACCTATTGGGACAGCTCCAGGCTGACTGGGGCTATGGTTAGGATGGGGAGCATGAAGTGGCAGCGAGACCTGCTGAACAGCCATGGATGATAGGAAATGTATGGGACTTAATGGCCGTGTTAGCTTATTGCTACTCTGATGTTTCAAGGGTATGAAGTGCTCAGGCTCAGTCAGAGAGTTGGGCATGAAGCTGCAATGAAACTCCAGTTGAGGCATTCAGTCTTTGACGACAGCTTTATAAAAGTCTGGAATTAATTGATAAACACAGTCTGGTTTGGGTTTCAACAGGTCTATGACAATATTACGAATCCTTGTACCATGTGAACAATACCTACCTAGGTACCTGGTAATATGCGGTGTTTTCCTACCAATCTATGCTCCTAACAAATGTAACGATTCGCTTGATTCATGCAACAAATTCATGGAACTAGCGACTGCTGGAACATATTCGCTTATTCCAGATTCCCCCAGATCCTATCCGAGGACCCTGAGCCAGGAAGGCCCAGCGAAAAGTGAGCAGACCCGCTTAATATAGAGAATAGCATTCTGGTATCATCATGACAAGAAGCATCGCTAGTACAAGGAGGAAATGCGTCCATATTTGGCAAGATGGATTGGAGACAACTGTCGTCGGCGAAGGTGCAGTGGGGTTTGAGTTCCGGAGAAATAAAGATATCGGCGTTCAGGAGCCCAATGTGGTCCTATGGTGAACTGCCACGGAACTATCGATATCACCGGCGTCGCCTTCACCGGAGTTGAACCCACCGTAGGCAGCTCGAGGTGGTAAGGGCGAGATTGACCGACCATCTTTGGAGTTTCTTGAGGCCCCGTCCCGGGATGCGACGGGTTCGAGCACAGCAGTGGGACTAACAACAGGCCGCGTCAAGTCTTCCTCCGGACGGTATGCAGTGGCCTCGAGATCGTCGAAGTCTTGACCAGGATTAGCAGTTTGGTATTCGGCGCTCTTGATGAACCAGAAGAATCCCGAAGCGAGGAGTGATCCTAATAGAGGGCCAACCCAGTAGATCCAGTGTTCGCTGGGAAAAGAAAGGTTGGCAACACAAGGACCGAAGCTTCGAGCTGGGTTCAAGGAGCCCCCCGTATAGTAGACCCCTTCGGAAGGTCAGCCTGACTTGTACACAGCTTCATGATATTCCCTTTACCGGCAAGTTCCGCGATGAACAAAGACAACCCAATTCCAACAGGTGCTAGGAATGTGCCTTTGTGTTTCTCGGCCTAGATACCGAACGAGTTAGCAGTGACCCGGATGCTTCAAAAGCAAATAAAGGGACCTACAGCTAGCATGAAGATAGTGAAGACCAGCTGCGCTGTGAGAAACTGTCTTCGTCGTTAGTTTTGGGTTCGGAACTTCGAAGATCGACTAACCATCTCAATGAAAAGGCCCCGTGCCTTGCTTGTTCCCCCACTAAGGGAGGTGGTGACTGCTAGAGGACCAGGGAACAGAGCTTTCACTATTCCTGCAGAGGCCATGGCGCCTAACATCTGAGCGATGAAGACCAGTCCACCACGAAAGAATGGTACTGCACCGACCAGACACAGACCTAGTGTAACCTGCGTAATGTTATTCTTCCGGTCTTGACCGATACTTTCGTGCCACTCACGGCTGGATTGAAGAGGCCACCGGAGATTCTGAAGAATATCCAGGCATTGACCGCGAGGGAGAAGCCGAAGCACAGGCTGATGTAGAGGAGCTGCGCGGGATTCGGGCCTTGAGGCAGATTGGTGCTGGTACTACCAGTTGTTGTCTGAGGAGTGTTGGCTACTTGTGTGCCTGCGAATGCTAAGAACCTGTAAAAAGACTGTCAGCACAGGCTGTAGAGATGATGGTGGCATGCTGACAGGAAGAGAAAGGTGCCGACGAATTCTCCAGCCATGGCGATGAAGTGGTTTCGAGGCCCATCTGGCAATCTTGTAAAGAACGAACTCGGCTTTGGCGCTGGCATCTTCTCGTCCTCTTCAGATATTGACTGTTTTCCCTTGCTTTTGCGTTTGCTATTGAACAAGCCTGGCAGGAAGCCAGATTTCACTTGAAGGTTGTCCATGACTGCCCGCGACTGCTCCGCGCAGTACCAGAATAAAGTGGCCGCAAGGAAGGAGCCTCCGAGGAGGGAAGGAGCGGCTCGAAGACAAAGCTCACTATGCTATTTGTGCCACAACGTTATGTATGCCCAAAAGCCTCAACGCTCAGTATGGAAAGTGTCCAATGGTGGTATGGAGAAGCAAAATCAGCCAGGAACGAACTCCTGACGATGGTATGCTTCGTAGGGGCAATAGCAGAAGACATTGTGCCGCAGGAGACATCCCAAGAGGCGAGAGACAAGGGATAGCCGATCAACGACGTGTCATGGACGAGCCCCCAGCCTCGAGAAAAGGCTGATTCGCATTAGGTAGACGGGGCGGACGGCACGAGGAGCCCACAGATGGCATCGCAGCAACTACCATGTACCAGATGACTGGGGTAATGGTGATGGAGTTTGAAGATGAACATGGGGTTTGACACCATAGACGACGATGTGCATCGCCTGGGGGCCCGCGAGTCGAGGTTGGCATGACGAAAGAGGCAGATGGAGACTCTCTCCATAGGCCTCCTTAGCCTCACTTGGGGAACGCTCCTTCATAGCGCCCGCCAAAGTGGCAACCCGCTGGCCCCAATCAGCTAAACGGCTTCGCCAAATCCGCGCCAAACCAGTTACTAAGAGGGTTATCTTTGGCGGTTCTGGACCTCCCCCAGATGGGAGAACGCCTTACGAACTCGTAATGATGGACGAGCGACACGCGTGTGCAGCGGAGGCAGCTGGCGGGCTCATCGCTGTGGTGTCATCTGGGTAGTATGCCGCAATAGGGGGCTGGTATTTGAGCTGGATTTTCGGACGTTCAATCATCCTCAAACTCAAATGTTATCAATTTAGACGCTATACGCAATGTAACTACACGCGTCGTCTGCCGGACGTTTCGATCGCTAGGGGGCGATGGACATAGGTGCCATACATGACCTTTAATGGAGCGTATACTGCACCCGAACGGAGAGCGACCTTACCTGTAATTAAGGGCGCAGTTCGAATACGTCCATGAACAAAGGCTCCAGGGCAAACAAGCACTACTAGTAGTATACCTAAGGTAAGGTAGTAGGTAAGTACATGCGGTTGTCCCGGATTTGCATCACCATCTTCCACGACATCCGCCGGCGGACTTCCCGTTGAAACGATGTCTCTGACCGCTCACGTGACCTCACCGCTGCCTCCACCGGCACTCCATGCCTCAGGCTCCATGATCCGTGAGGCAAAACTTGGCCAGGCTACTAGTACATACAAGTGTCTACCATCTATCTACCTTATACAACTCAGCCCGACTACCCTCGTTTTCTAGCCTTTCAAAGAACAATTGACGTGGATCATCTGTGCCGCCTAGACTTCTTCGCTCACTGCTGGCCTTGTCCACCGCTCGGCCGCATGGCGATTCAGTTCCTCTCTCCTTAAGCACTTGCCCGGACGTTGGCCAAACAACCCCTACAGCATGCGTCCTCTCCGCTTCCTACTGCTGCTGGTGTTCTTCGTCGCTCTGCCCATAGGGTTGACTTGCTGGTCCATATTTTCTGCCTCCGATGAAAGTGCTCAAGATTCATTCCATGCTCGGTCCACGACTAGGTCGAGTCGCCTGCGGGCCTTATTCTCCTTCTCGACCCCCTCCTCCCTGTTCCCGCCGTCCGCCGTCATCAGTTTAACCAACGACAACTCGACTTTCTTCCTGGCTAGGCCCGCCGCTTTCGGCCCTGGTCTCCCATCGAAAGGTCTCAGTGGCCAACTGTGGGTAGGAAAAGGATTCGGAGACGATGCTTTACTGAAAGAGGAGAACATTCATATTGTTGGCTGGGAGTTGGGTTGTTCGGATGTACCAGGCTGGGAAGAGGAAGCTTCTAAGCGGATACAGAATTTACCAACAGTCGGCAAGGGTCAAATCAAGTCTAAACAACCTCGAGATCTACAATCATCCAGACAGTCAAATGAGGCCGAAGGAGATGGGTCCACAACTACGGACGGCCTGCTACCTGCCGATGATGGAACTGATGATTATCTACACCATCCTCTCGCCGATTCGAACCCCGCTACTCCTGGTCAGCCGGGTGAACCTGCAAACATAGACCCATTGGACAAAACGAAGGCGGCTACACATGCCGACATCGAGTCGTTGCAAGAAAGTGCAGACATTGCAGGAAAGATCGTGATGCTAAGTCGAGGCGGCTGTGGATTCTTGGAGAAGGTCAAATGGGCGCAACGTCGTGGCGGCGTTGCCCTCATCGTTGGAGATAACGAACGAGGAGGACAGTTGACGATTATGTATGCCAAAGGCGACACATCAAACGTGACGATTCCTGCCGTGTTCACGTCATACACTTCGGCGCATTTGCTCTCCTCCCTTGTTCCACCAGAATTGGGAGATGATGAGGAGGCTGTTGTCAAGGGGTCTGACAAACCGCCGAAGGGGTCACAAACCCCCGACAAGGGTGCGAACCGAAAGCAAGAGGCCGGCAGACCAGTCTTCACATCAACCAAACCGGGCACAAAACAGCCGACTATTGTGCCGGCTGGAGGAAGTGGAAGCGACACCGCGCCAAAAGACAATAACTGGGTGAATAGTGTGCTTTCTAAGGTAGGGTTGAGCGAGAACTCTCCATTCTCACATGGTGAGGATAGCCGTCGACCGCCCAGCAGCGGCAACATAGACTGGGTGTTGGTAGAAGACTGGGACGATGAGCTCAGCCAGAAGCCAATAAACAAGGCCGGTACGGCGGCCAACGTCGGCACCATGTCGACATCCGCATTGAAGGCCAAATATACAACATCTAAAAGAATTGGAGGAGACGACTTCGTGATAGGCGTTCAAGACTGGCGAGACAGCGATCTCGTGGCGCCCAAACCCACATTAAGCTCAGCCGATGCAAACGCAAATACAAGGATGAAGAACGAAAAAGATGCGCCTGGGGATATTTCGAATACCGTCAAAGCCTCGACTGATCCGGAGGCAAGTCTCAAAGGTGGCAGCATAACTCCCGGGAGCGGCGAGTATGATTACGAGAAGTCGAATCCTCCCAACCGCTTTCACCGCGCAAATGGACGAGTACGACATGACTCTAGTACCGCTGATAGTGGTCAAGAGAAAGTCCCAGGACGTGGTTCGTGGCTGGACTTTTTCAAATCGGAGGCGCCAGCTCAAGACCCCTCCCAGAAAGGCGAATCTAATGACGGAATCGAGAACAAAGTCCGAAAGGGGGAGAGCATTCCTCGGCCATTGGGTGGAGAAGACGAGCTACTCCCAGGGCTGTGGGTGACTCTGACGCCGACCAGTGTTTCCACGAGCCCGTTCTTCGACACTCTCCTTGTGCTCGTTGTTAGCCCTCTTGTCACTCTGACGGTCGTATACGGGTTGTTGCTCCTTCGCTCACGAATTCGACGACGGAGATGGCGAGCACCAAAATCCGTTGTTGAGCGGTTACCAGTGCGCACTTACCATACAATTTCCGCGGCCTCGTCCACCACTTCGTCCCAGGTAGCGTCACCGGATGGCTCTTCGCCCACATCTCCCCTGCTGATGTCGAGCACGCAAAACGGTTCCCAGAGACCTCGACCGCGTTCTCAAACCACCACTGGCATCTTCCCCGCCGCAGCTGCCGACAGTCCGCCTCAATCCAGAAGTCCCACAGAGAAGGCGGCAACCAAGTTGGCCAAGCGGAAGCGTTACACCGGCCGGCAGCTTGAATGTGTTGTCTGTCTTGAAGATTACGTTGACGGCGAAAGCCAAGTCATGTCCCTCCCGTGCGGCCATGAGTTCCATGCAGAGTGCATTACACCTTGGCTTGTGAACCGTCGTCGGACGTGTCCGATATGCAAGGGCGATGTGGTCAGGAGCCTAGCGCACGCGAGCCTGGCACGTTTCGATGATGAGACGATCGAGGGTGGGCAGACGAGTGATGACATCCAAGACCGCGTGGCCCAAACCAGCAACGAAGAGCCCAGTGCTGCGATTCCAATTCTTTCTGCAGCTCGAGAAGGCGAGATGCGCGGGGACGTCGACGAAGATGTCGAACGAGGACACGATGCTGATGCCCAGTTACTCGGGGGCTCTGTCGCAGGTCAGCAACCAGGCCGAGGTCGACAGTCTGCTTGGAGAAATCTCAGTGCAAGCGTCAACCGCTTGAGCGGCGAAACACTCTGGAGGCAAACCCCGGTCGACCGAGATCGGTGATTGTGATCCTGTTATCAATGAGAATGAGGCTGATGCCGTCGTTTGTGCTAATATATACGCCTACAGCGTGTTCCGTATCAGGTACTTTCGTACCGATCATCAGCGGGGGGGCAAGGGTTGATTTCGTGCATGGAGTTTAAGGGGGTTACGTGGAATAGGGGGTGATGAACCTTTCTACTGATGATACTGAGCATGAGCTCGAAAGCCTCTTTAGAGTAGTTGACTTTGGACGGTCTCTTACAACGTCTGGCGCCACAGCTCGCGTTGTATTCTATCACTACAATCAATAAGCAAACCCAAATGAGATCCGAGTGAGTAAAGGGTCATGGAATTACACGGTACGAGCATATTATTATGTAAGATCTCTTGCTCATCATGCGGCATGACAACGTAGCTTCCTCAGCCATCATCTTTTATGTAAAGAAGCATAAACACCTTTCTCATAACCGTTGCTCGGCTCCCCCTCGACCGTGCTCGCTAGACAGGGTCGGAACAAGAGGGTAATGGTTAAGGCCTTTCCGGCCGGGTAAGATCCCTTGGCAAAAGATCAAGGCGTGATCAAAATATACGAGTCGTGATCTTCAAACGCATGCTGTGCTTGCTATACGCACTGTCACGTCGAGTTCGGAGTCAGCGGTTGAGCGTTCGGTCAGGGCGTGCGCTGCGGTGGGCGCAGGAACAAGCATGCGCCCTTCCACCCTCAATCTTCGTTCCCTGTTGTTAAATCCATCACGCAGCCTTGCATGCAGCGGGTTGCTTGGTCGATCTGTCCCCGTTTTGCGAATATGAGAACGGTCGGGCCCAAAGCAGCACCATGCATAACCTTTGGGCAGGGATGTGGCTTGCCCTTCTCACATGTCATCTGGCTCTTCCGTGCATCATATCTTCTCACAGACTTGGAATGCGAGGGGCTTTCCAACCACTTTGTTGCTCCTATGATAGACCATCACCGCGCCGTGCAGGAAAGAGCTCGCATGGGACTGGCCGGGTTTTTTTATGCATGAATGCATTCAATTTTGCCAACCATATTCCTGAGGAAAGCAGCCGGGCATGCAAACCTGACGGCTTCGTATACGTCGTGCGTCACTATGCTTTCGGAAAGGGAGACCATTTTGTAGCATGGGTTACTCGAGCAATGGATTTGAGTTCTTGGGGACTCTTTGGCTTTTCATCCGTTGGCGGCGGCTCAGAAACGCCTTTTGGATGCTCCTCGTCCACGAGATAATGTCTGCTCTCCGGTTCTAGGCCGCTGAGATCGGGCTTGGTTGGCTGCATTGAAGTAGGCATTTCCCACCCCTCGGGCGCTGCGACCTCCACCTTTTGACCCGTCTTTTCGTCAATCACGAAATGTCGAGCAGGTAGGATCTCGACAGCCCTAATCGGCTGGACGTACGTGTAATAGTGATGCACATGGATGTGGCGTATAATGTTTTCTTGTACAATCTCCGTAGTCTGATTCTTCACCACTTCCTGAGTCACAGCGGGGAGTATGGTTTCCTCAACATATGTACGCGCGCTTTTCCCAGGTCTGAATCCTGGTGGAAGGATGAAATGTTCGTTGGATTGGGAGTTGTTCAACCGTGTGGGAGAGCTGGCAGCATCGGATGACATGGTATGCTTGCTGCCAGGAGTGCTTGTGGATGGGATGTGGTATAACGGGTTTAATGGAGAAGGGTCGTTCGGCGCAAGAGGAAAATGACGTGGTGTCCTCTGGCTGGTTGTGGAGGAGGACGCTTGTGGAGGGCTGGTGGACCTAGCCGAAGCAGATGATGGTGACGATGACAGTTCCCCTCCCGAATCACCTTTTGGTGCAACCTCGGACGGGATCGGTTTGCGCCTGATGGGAAGAATGGCGTTGGGCGTCGAGGCAATCCTGCCGTCGTCCACGGGCTGAATATGTCCTTTGGTAGATGGCGGTAAACCGGCTGTCAGCGGCCGGGTACTTTTGCTTAGCGAGGACGAACGCTGGGGAATGGCCTGCTCGCGCAGTTGTGGCAAGGCTGTCAATCCGTCGTGATGAAATGGTTGTCCGTGGGTCGTGCGAAAGGCTTCGGCCATACCCGATGTGCTGGCCGAGGTCCTCAATGGGCGTAACGAAGAATGTTTCTGGAGGCGGCTCCTCGAGCGGGAAGGGGATCGACTTGGATGAAGAACAACATGATCAATGATAGAGGCAGCAGCTCGCCATGGATGAACAGTTGTGATATTCAAGTTACTGAAGCTTACTAGTCTGTGGTCGTGATGCTTGCATTTACTGCCGGGCCTAGATGTGCCCTTCAAATTGTCTCTGCTGTGGCTTCGATGAGGATCAAGTTTATACATGACGTACAGAGAAGACCTGCTGCCATTATTATTGCACCCGCCGAGGAAGTCGGTCCCTTGTCCTTGACGCTCCAGCCACACCACCCACTCGCTGCTGTCAGTGACATCTCGAGCCGTCAATTCAGCATGGTGATGCATTTGTTGCTACGAAGCACGGGCGACTGGCGCGTCAGACATACTACCAGAAGGTCAAACCAACTTTTTCGTCCACAAGACCGCCCACTACTACTACTGCACGCTTCTCCTTTCTAGCCATGCACCGCAGGGACCGGGTTCTAGAATCTCCTATGTTTCGTTGGCTGACAAGCAAGCCTGGTCGGCTGCTCGTTCCGGGTAAGAGCCCACGAGACGAATACCCCCAGCTAGAAAGGGTAGGCAAAGTGGTTGGCATAACACATCGCTCACTGCATGGTACGGTGCCCGGGGGCTCCCCTATTGGCTCCAAATGCACCTTCAGTTCCCCCTAGACCAAATTGTGACCAGTGTCTGTGTGAGGCGATTGGCAAGATCACAATACATGTTCAAGCGAGACTGAATTAGGTCAGATAACAAACTAGATCCAGACCCTGTTCTCAGCATGGTGTCTGCTCCAAGCTCCGTTCAATACTAAGTAGTGGTTGGCTTCGCTTCTGCAAGATGCCTACTCGTACGATGGACCCCTCACGCACCGCATAGCATAGCAACCGCAGGAGCGACTGTTCTGAGCAAAGATCACTGAAGCCTAAATGAGTGAAAACAACACATGCTCTGGCAGCCAGATCGGACTGCAGTGCCTCGCAAATCTCTGGTCTCGCTGCTCACAAAGTTGGCACAGGGGTGCCCAAAACGGCCAGCGTTGGACCGTTGGACCGTGGGGCCTTAGGACCCTTGTTGTGGCTTTGCTCCTGAAAAGACCATCTCGCGTCGGTAGCTTTGACTTCAATTGCTCCTGCTCGCCACAATTTCGACATCTGTTCAACTCCATTTCTCCATCACAAAAGTGCATCATGACGCACTGAGACAATATTGCAATGAACAGAGCAGCTGCCATGTCGTCTCTTTCCAGCCGATCTCGTCATTGTCCCTGCCCAAGTCTGGGAAGTGGATTCCTACCGATGCAAGCTTTCGTGGAAACCCAATCATTCCAGATGGAGGTTATGTCCTGGCCCGTCACGGCTGCAATTCCCCGCCTGCCCAAAGATTTATTGCACTTTTCCTCCTCAGCTGCCACCTTTGCAGCGGCATGACGAAAGGCAGGCCATCAGAGCGCTTACAGGAGCAACATTGGGGCTTCAGCTCGACCTTGTTCTGTGCGGGCACAGGCCAGGGTCCAATATGACCTCAATATTTATTGCATTCCAGTATGGGGTTGAGCTCAAGCCACCACATCTGGATCGACGTGGAGATGGCATGAGATAACCGCAGTCCATCACCTATCGATCGGTGTCATGCACGAATATCTTGTTTGAGGACGTCAAAGTTCCAAGGTGACTGGCTGGTTGCTCAGTGATGTCTAGGATGATATCACAACCATCTACACATTATCTCATACCCTGGTCACCATGCGTGTCATTATCCAGGTGATGGCCGGAAAGCATAAATTAAGATGTCCTCCTTCGTCTCTGCTGCACATCAACCCAAAGCACTATCTTCTACCACCATCTTGTTCCAATTCTATCCCACAGTCACCATCAACAACACAATTACAATGGAAGCCGCCAAAGCCGCCGTGAATAAATTCACCTCGAATCGGGGCCATCACACTACCGTGGATGAAACAGTCAACCCCGTCGTCACACGGGAGACCGTCAAGCCTGTTCGACATGAGGAAGCTCAACAGGCTATTGACCGTGAAGTCCACCAACACCATTACCACACCACTGTCCAGCCCCTTGAACACAGGGAGCAGCTTCCAGAGAAGCACACACATAATGTCCTTCCAACTGAACACCGAGAATTCCACCATGAGAATGAAGGACACGTCAAACAGAAGATAGAGGCCGAACTCGGCCACTTCAAGGACACCAAGAGGGTCGAAAATGTGCGTGAGACACGATCAGCCGCCCCTGCCGTCACTGGCGAGCATGTCCACCATCACGTCCATGAGACTGTGGTGCCGGTTGTCCACAAAGAGACCATTCAGCCCGAGGTTGTCCACACCACCATCCCAGTTCATGAGTAAGTTGCATTCGCATTTCTTCCACCTACCAGTGCTAACCATGTTCAGGACACATCACGCTGCGAGTGAGCATCATGGTCTCTCTGCTCTGCCTACGAAGACTCTTGAGGAGTTTACGCAATCTGGCGGAGTTCTTCGCGGTGGAAGACATGAGACCCACGAAGAATATGATGGTCCCCCGCGTCCTTACAACGAGAAGTTGCAAACCGACCTGCACCAGCTTGGTCTGCATGAGACTGGTAAGACTACTGGTCACACCGGTGGTCTCACTACCGGTGGAAGTACCTCTACTTCAAACTCTCACCGGACTGCCGATTCTGGTGTTGGCGGGCTCAATGAAGGTCGTCGCGGTGAATATGTCAACGACACCGGCAGCAAACATAGTTCCGGCCTTAACAGCGGTGTCGAAGGAGGTACCAAGACTAAGCCGAGCTTGTTGGATCGTCTGAACCCTCGCAAGGACGCTGACGGTGATGGTAAAGCTGGCCTTGGTGATTAGACGGATGATATGATATTGAAAAAGCGCGGAGTTGAGCGCTTATGTCCTGTATTATATATAGCACCTGGCGAGGAATATGTTATATTATTTCATAGGCGAATACGAAAATTTATCTGAGCATTTTCGAAATGTATGATTGGAAGGATGTGATGTGGAAACACGTCAAAAGAACACATCGGCATGAAGTACTCAATATGTAAGTACGTAGATACCAAAGGGTGAATTGAGTAAGGCTGATGCACGATGTCGATAGATATCGGTACGAAGCTACGGTCCGACTCCGTTTCCGTTGATAGGTAGTCGGGCCGCCGAGGGTTAGCTAGCAGTTATCAATACGTGCATCGGATTGAGGTTTTTCGCCATTAATAATTGTGGTTGCATGGGTCCGAGAGCCTTTCGAGTGTTCATACTGTTCATCTCTCCTTTGTACGAGTTTCAGAGCAGTGTTCTACTGCTTAGTATCCAGAAACAATATTTACCGGTCTCTTTTGATAGAGGTGCTTATCTGATCGTATCTTCAAGACAAACAGAACGACAGGGGTAGCCGACACCGCTCGCCCGTAACACAATGTCGAACGAGGTTATATTCTACGACCTGCCGTCCCGGCAAGGGAAAAGCTGGAGCTTGAACACATGGAAGAGTGAGGATCTTTGATCAAGGAAACAACTTGTGTATAAGACTAATTGCCATTATCCTCCAGCTCGGCTCCTCCTCAACTACAAAGGGATCCCATATAAGACGGAGTGGATCGAGTATCCCGATATTGAACCGACATTCAAGAAATTGTGAGTGGTCGTCTGAAAACCGATTAAGCACATTGTCGACCGCAACGCGGCATGTCTGTTTCATGAAGTACTGGGTTTCTTAGGATGTAGCTTGCAACGCGGCCTAGTCTTAATCCATCGAACACTGGAGCTCAAAGACACTAGCTTGCTGACGGTTCTCCTTTGGTCTAACCAGTGGCATCCCCCGGAACGAGACCGGGTTCACATATACAACGCCGACAATCCGTCTGCCTGACGGCCGATACGTGATGGACTCACGCAAGATTGCGGACGTTCTGGAATCAGAGTACCCAGATCCGGCACTGCATCTGGAATCACCGTATCAGGCGCGTATTGAGGCGCTGGTGGGCAAACTGCTGGGGCAGATCATGCCCATCTTCGTCCCACTCGTCCCCAAGGTGTTCCTCAACCCAGCGTCGCAGAAGTACTATGTGCCCTCGCGTGAGACCAGCCTCGGCATGGCTCTGGACGAGTACCATAAGGGTGCCGACCAAGCGCTGGACCAGGCCAGACCCACGATCAAACAGATAGGTGACATGTTGGATGAGAATGCTTCGGGTCCGTACCTGCAGGGCCAGGAGCCCTGCTATGCTGACTTCATCGTGGTTAGTTGGATTAGGATGATGGACGGCCTGGGTTGGGCAGAGACGTTCCTTGCCTGTGATGGTGGACAGCAGATCAAGAGGCTCTACGAGGCCAGCGCTAAGTGGTTGGAGAGGGATAGCTATTGATAGATACACCTAGATATCAGATGACCAGCCAGGCACTGCGAAATGTGGTCGTCAAGCCGCTGATGGCCTAGACTGTACATACTCTCTATCTTTCTCTCTCGACTGTCCGACAACAGGTGGCTTTCCTTGGACTTCGGGGTCTGCAGGGTTCAGATTGTACACACGCTCAACGTGTGCCTCAGGGATACTGCGTCAGGCATTTCTCGGATCTGGCCCGCCCTAACCCCCACAAACATATCCGTGCCTACCATTGTTGCTATTTGAAACGGCAACCCGGACGGCGGGAGCAGACTGTTCGGAATGCGAATTCACCTATTGCAGACAGAAAAGGGGTAGGGGTAGAGGTAAGCGAGTCAATAAAGATAGGTTGTTCTTAATGAAATGAAGACCTCGTCTCAAGGCTTCAGTGCTCGTTGCACAGGGAACGACGTTCTATGCCATTAGTCAGAGGATATTGTGACCCGGGCGCGTAGTATCGTATGCCAGTGCTGGTCAATGACGCTTGGGAATCAACCCTTCTCGCCTTGTGACTTCGGGGAGGGCGCAAGGCGCGAGAAAGTCGATGCTGCGTACTCAGGTAGATGCTTCGCAGTAGGGATAGTGCAGCCCTATACTACAGTGAAGTATACGGTTTATCCAGCGCACTATACGGACAGCTATTCAGCGGCTAGGCGAAACTTCTCTTTTCGGAGATTAGGGCTACGAAAATCTTGGCGCTCAAATACAGGCCTTGGCTTTCCACCGCAACCGTTGAAAGTCAAGCGTGTCGACTGTAGGATCAACTCAGCACCACTTCTGCAAATTCGAGACAATTAGCGATTGGAGAAGTATTCGCAGTCCTTCCAGTCGCAATCATGTCTCAACCGGCCCTGAACAAGATCGCTCACAACAGCCCTTCGAGGCAGAACCCCTCTGAGCTGGAAACCAGCATCGCAACCGCCCTGTATGAACTCGAGACCAACATCCCAGACCTGAAGTCGGCCCTGAGACCGCTCCAGTTTGTCTCTGCTCGCGAGGTACGACCATCCTTGCCGCTCAGAATTATCCCCTTGAGCAAGAAATGGTGTCGATCAAATAAAAGAACGGGAAGACTAACGTGGTATCAAATATACAGCTCGAAGTCGGCCACGGCAAACGCGCCATTGTTGTCTTCGTCCCCGTCCCTCTTCTGTCCGGATTCCACAAGGTTCAGCAACGCCTGACCCGTGAGCTCGAGAAGAAGTTTTCCGACCGCCATGTCATCTTCATCGCTTCGCGCCGCATTCTGCCCCGCCCCAAGCGCTCCAACCGATCTCGCACCACGCAGACCCAAAAGCGTCCTCGCAGCAGAACTTTGACCGCCGTCCACAACGCCATCCTCGAGGATGTTGTGTACCCCGTCGAGATTGTCGGAAAGCGACTTCGAACCAAGGAGGATGGAAGCAAGCTGTTGAAGGTCATCCTCGACGAGAAGGAGCGTGGTGGTGTGGACTACAGACTCGACACCTACTCTGAGGTCTACCGAAAGCTTACGGGCCGTGTTTGTGGCTTCGAGTTCCCCATGAGCAGCGGTGCGGATTACTAGATGCATGCCAAAGGCAGGAAGCGGTGACTGCATACGGACAGGTGGCGGCTGGAAGTGACAAAATGAAGATGCACGACCAATTCCAGAGTGGTGCATGCCGGTGGTGGCACGGTTTATCACTTTGCATGAAAATGGTTCCAATTTGTGGCATGCAAAGGTAGCATTATGCTAGACGCAACGAAGAGCGCAAATATTGATCCAATCCAATCAGAGCTTCAAAAAACAATGTCTTTCGGGCTTCTACTCTGCTCCGGCCTAAAGCTAGCACAGGAGGTTTAGTCGCGGAATTCGCATTGTCGTCCAGTCATTCTGTACATGTACTATTGTTACAGGCCCAGGTCGCCTCCACCAAGTATATCTTTGATGTTGACCTTTCCGCTGCCCCTTTCCAACGGTTGTGGCTGGTCTGGGCTAGCTTTCCACCCGATCATGTAGATCACTCGAAAGGTTGCGGGTATTCTATCCCTTTCGTCCTCCTGGCAGTGCAGTTCTCTGTATATGGCTTCATTTGCAAGCAACACATCTCGGCTGAGGGGCCCGCCGCCCGACTTGAGGATCGCATTTCCCTCGCCCATTGCTTGGATATCAGTCATTAGTGCAAAAGTGTCTGGGTATTCGACTATGATGTCGTCCACGTCCACCGTGAGCAGCTTGAAGCCGGCCCGTCCCAGCAGGTTTCCCACGTCCCGGACATCCGCCAGAGGGGATATGTGTGGTGAAACACCGCCGCGGCGTTCCAGGTCGGCCAGTTGCAGCGATGAACGTAGCTCAAATAGCGTGTCTCCACCAAACATGGCGGCGAGGAAGGGAGCGTCTGGTTTGAGGATATTGTTGATCGTGGATAGTACTGAAGGGAGGTCGTTGATCCAGTGGAGAGACAAGGAGGATAACACGGCGTCGAACGTATTGGCATCGTAAGGAAGGGCCTCCAGAGAGGGCAGAACAGTCTGCGTGATAGGCACCGTGGGCGCTGGCAGTGAGTCGTCTCTGTGAAGCGTGGTGGGCGATATTTCTACGCAGGTGAGGTGTTTGACGCGCTCGGAGAGTGGGATTTTGGCCTTTTCTGGGACCTCAGGGATCTCTGGCGCAATGAGAGGCGGCCTCGAGAGTGCTCGGGCAATGTGGCAGCTGTTGGCACCTAGATCAAGCACTTGGGGGAATTGTCGGTCGATGTCAAGAAGGCGATCCACCAGCCTCCGTGCGACTTCATCCTTGAGGTAGTCGACATGTCGGCTGTATTCCACGTTGGCGGCCGCTCGCTCTTTCTGTAGATACTTTACATTGTCGTTGAAGATCTCGAGGGTTGGCCTACCGGGCGCCTGGATTGCGTAACGTCTGCAAATGGTCGACGGCCGGTGCAAAGCTGAGCGCGACAGCCAGGGCCGAATTGTATGTGGCATCATGTTAAGGGAGCGCCTGCTCTTGTGCTCAGACAAGTCAATGTCTGGCTTTGCGGGAGACGAACCCAACCTGCGCTTGAAATGCACCCTGTTGATGTCAACCATAAATCCTCGATGCCCGAGCTTATCAAGTAATCACGCCGCCTTTAATGCTCGTTTCGCATCCCTTACTACTAGGCCTCACTAGCCTTTGAAAATGACGCCGCCTTGAGCCGTAGTACGGGGCCACATTAAACCGTCCCAGGTTTTGCTAACACATACCTAACCACTGCCTACCATGTGTCTCACTTACTCCGGGCTGCCATCTGCAGAGCATCTTCAGTTGGTATTGCCCAAATGAATGTCGCGCGTCTCTTGGACGGAAGTTGGTTCCAACGTGAAGCTGGCAGTGTCATCAGACGTATGATGGCTTCTTGGTCCCTCTCCTCAAACCTCCGCTTTGCCGGACAAGAGATCAGGGGAGTGATACAGTGACGCTTCAACTCTAATATTGGCTCTTCTGTTGCAGGTAGCTGAGGTAGGTTGCCCTTACCTCTTGATATGTTCAATCTGCAATGATTGCACGACGTCAGACGGCCATTGAGGGTGATTGTTCCACCAATGGTTTATCAAGAATTACCAACATTGTCACCAAGGACAATATGACTGGGGTCATAAAGTTCCTCCCATTGCTGAGAGATATAGTATGCTGCCGTTGCCCCCAACCTGCCAGAGGAACGACAGTCAAGCTTCCCAAATATGTCTCCTGCTCGACGTATTCTGGCGACTTCAGCCTCAAATTTTGGGCGACAGCGGCCATGCTGTGCTGCTCCTTTGCGCACGGACACGCCTGCCATCTCCGTTCCATGCCTGAGAACAATGTTCCGCCCAAGATTCAAGTCTACCACCGGTCCTTCCATCGAGGACAAGATCAGCAAATCGACAATATCCGGTATTCAGGGGGGTTCCATCATGAGTGTCATCAAACACGACCATTCCGAGCTCAAACAATTCTACGTTAAGATTAAGGAAGCCAAAGACGACGACACTAAGACGCGCTACCAGAACCAGTTTACGTGGGAACTTGCTCGGCATTCCATAGGTGAAGAGCTTGTCGTGTACCCGGCGATGGAGAAATACGTGGACGGTGGCAAAGACATGGCCCAGAAGGACCGGGATGAGCATCAGAAGGTATACCTTGCGCCTTCTTCTCTGTCTTCACTGAGATGAGGCTGACTTTTATTAAGGTGAAAGAATATCTCTATGAGTTCCAGGGTTTGGCCCCTTCGGATGACAAGTTCCACTCAACTCTGGACTCTCTGTGGTCCACCCTAACCAAACATATTGAAGAAGAGGAACAGCATGACCTTCCAGCCCTCGAAAAAGCGCTACCAGAGAACGAGGGTGACTCCTTGGCCAAAAGTTTCGCCAGGACTAAGCTGTTCGTCCCAACGCGCAGCCATCCTATGGCACCAGACAAGCCACCCTTCGAAACGCTCGTAGGGTTTCTTGCCGCCCCCATCGACAAATTGGGAGATCTTTTCAGGAAGTTCCCACGAGAGGAGGACACGATCGGCAAGCTTTAGTCATGAGATTTGATACCGTCTGCAAGGAATTCTATCCTGGTTTCTCGCGTCTTCCTAAACTTCACATATTGAGCAAGAAGCATGGAGTCGAGCATTGTACGCAGGCAGCATTTGCACACCGTTCGGCATGGAACGTCATCCCCAGCGGTATTTTTGTTCCTTTCTTTGTGATATTCGGATAAGGATACATGAAAAGAAAGGTACAGGGGTTATTCTCTACCTAGGTAGTGGACTTTGGCCTTGCGCCAATCATCTTGTTTCTATTTGCTCAGTATCCATCATCACGCTGAAATTTGATACGTCGTTACTAGTAGTCGTTGCAAGTTTGCGGGGTTGATCCCCAAGCAGCCCCCACCCAAAAGTTCAAACAAACGTCACCTATGTTTTTCAATAAACATGCAACCTGGTCCAGCCCTCCTTGTCACTGACAATAGCTGTAGCTTGCTTGGATGAGGATCCAGAAGGCTCCATGATATTGCAATAGGAGACGAGATACTATCTGACTCTTCCATCAGCAGACTTACCAGTGCAGTGCCAGTGTGGAAGGACTTCCGTAGCGCGAGCCACTGCCTGGACGCATCACCTACTAAGTATTTGATCATCATGTCCGGGCACCTCAGCCGGATCATCTTCCCGCTCGAATCTATGACAACTACTAGGTAGTAGTATTGCACACATCGAGCCTCGGACGAGCACCCATGTCGTCACATCAACACACCTGACTCCTGACGCTGGCGCCAATGGCCGCTGTCATGATGTTAGTGTACATCACTACTACCTTGGTACTTAACCAAGCCTTGTGGCCCTGCTGAAGCAACAAGCCAGATCATGGCTCACACTTACGGCCGGCTTCAATTGAGTTTCACCTGCACCAGGCTTCCACCTCCCAACGCGTTCTCTCGCGCCCTTGTTCGTAGCAACAGACCGCGTTGGGCTCTGACTCGGAAAATCGGCAGCCAGCTATTCTACAGATCGTTGACGTTTCAGAGCAAGTCTACGAGAAGACATCTTCGCTTCGATACACCATCACGAACCATGGCAACTGTGACAGAAGATGAGCAGTTCCTGAGAACCTCGGGCCAGCATGATCCAGTGTGGATACATAAAGACCCATACATCAATCGACCCGAGTTTCGACAATTGGACAAGGACTTGGAAGCGGATGTCTGCATTATTGGATCTGGAATCTCTGGCATTTCCATTGCCAAACAACTTGTAGAGAGAGATTTCAAAGTGGTTATGATTGAAGCCAGAGATGCAATATCAGGTGAGTTGACACTTCAGCCGATGCTGTCCTCCCCTGGCATGGGACGCACTGCCGTATTGTGTCTAAAGCACACAAGCTGACGACTCGCAGGGGAAACGAGTCGCACGTCCGGTCACTTGTCCTCGGATCTCGACGATGGCTATAGCCAAATCGCCTCCACGTTTGGTCGAGACGGGGCTAAAATAGCCGCTGAATCACATGGTTGGGCCATTGACCACGTGGGCGAAGTTTGCAAGGAGCTTGGTATCGATTGCAGTTATCGCAAGCTCAAGGCCTACAACATCTCACAGTATCCCAAGGGAACAAAAGAGCATGACGACGAGATCAAGGAACTGAAGGAAGAGGTCAAGATTGCTCGGGAGTTAGGACTGGACGGCAAGTTTGTCGAGGGTGCAGCGATCCCCGGCTGGGACGGTCCGATCGACCAGCGCGATGCTGCCATATTCAGCGGTCAGGCGACATTCCACCCTACAAAATACCTCAACGGCGTGCTGAATTGGCTGGAGAGACAGAGCAACTTCGGATGCTACACGCGCACGCGGATGGTTTCGATTGACGAAAAGGGCGTCAGTGTCCCCCTAACTGACGTCCATTTCGGATCAGACAAGGTTGTTGTCGAGACTGAAAACGGTCACAAAGTCACATGTAGCCACGCAGTTGAAGCCACCTGCGTGCCGCTGCAGAAACTGAGCTTGATTGTCCAGATGGAGTATAATCGGACTTACTGCATCGCCATCCGCATTCCTAAAGGTAGCGTGGAAGATTGTCTGATCTACGATCAAGCAGAGCAATACAAGTATGTCCGCATGACTGAGTGTGATGATGAATGGGACTACATGGTCGTTGGAGGCTGCGATCACAAAGTCGGCCAAGAAGATGAATGGGATGAGCGGTACAAGGAATTGGAGACTTGGGCCCGGGAACGATTCACCAAGGCCGGTTCGGTGGACTACAAGTGGTCAGGTCAGATCTTCGAACCTGTTGATTACATGGCCTTTATCGGGAAAAAGCCAGGGTGCAAACGCACCTACACGGTCACGGGCGATTCGGGCAATGGACTCACTCATGGAGTGCTTGCTGGAAAACTCATCGCGGATGAGATTCAGGGAGTTGAGAATCCGTGGGCCAAGGTGTACGATCCCCAAAACCGCAAGACGACGCTTATGAGCAAAGCACCGGACATCTTGCAGCATGACATCCAAATCAACGCTCAATACAAGCGATTCCTGCAGTCGGATATCAACGACATCGAAGACCTAGCCTTTGATCAAGGTGGCGTCTTGAACCCAACAACCTCCATTCCCGAAGCCGTGTACAAAGATAAGAATGGCAAGGTCACCAGGCTTAGCGCGTTGTGTCCGCACTTGAAGGGCGTGGTATGTTGGAACAACGACGAAAAGAGCTGGGACTGTCCCATCCATGGCAGTCGATTCAGCAAATATGGAAGCCAGGTTATTGGGCCCTCAAAGATGGGCTTGCAACCATTAGATGAGAAATGAGCGGGCTCGAATGGTAACATTGTCGTGACTAATGCCGAGAGGCATGTATGAAGGGAGCTAGCTACAGGAGAAGGCACCATGAGAGTATCTGCGCAGAGTACAAGTCTTCAAGTCTGAAGGACAACAGAGATATTTGATGAAGTAGAGCCATCCTGCATCTGAGACAGCCTCTCTTTGGATCTCTCCATCTTGAAGCAAAGACAGCACTGTTTATAAGCTATTCCTGAAACAGTTAGCTACTCAGCTAATAACAAGTCAGATTAGAAAACGGAAACTCCGCCGAATGATCACTACTATGTACGGACTGCTGCACCACAGAGTAGTTACCTCTCTATTCATGAGATGTACGATCCTGTGACAGAATTCAGAGGAGGATGACCCAGGGCCACGCGCGTAGCAGTTTTGAAAAGACTTGCGTCATGCCGATGATGGCCCGTCACTGCTGAGTTCCTCCATGATCTGAGCGCACCTCGCTAGCCGACAATATGGCTCTTCCTTTTCCCTACATTTTCATCTCATGCCCCTGCTCAGATGTATCGAACAGAGAATTGACATCTAAACGCTCATCGAGAGATGTCGAACTTGACCAGGAGATCCAAGATGACGAGGAGACTTTTGACCCTCGACACCCCCGTTCGGCCTTCTCCCTCTTCCCCCCTGAGCATTTGTTGTACTGCGAAGAGTGCCATGAGATCAAATGCCCCCGGTGTGTAACTGAGGAGATCAATGCCACATACTGTCCAGACTGCCTCTTTGAAAGTCCTAAGGTGATGGTAAGGGGTGAAGGAAACAGGTGTCCGAGGAACTGTTTTCACTGCCCTATATGTACGTCTCAGATGATCACCGCCTCAGTGGGTGACCCGAAGAACGGCCCTTTCATCTTGAACTGCAATTACTGCATGTGGAGCACATTGGATGTGGGCATCAAATTCGACAAGCCCACCGGCATCCGCGGGCAGCTGGATGAGATAGCAAATGGAGGCGAGCAGAAGGCCGCGACAGTGCATTCGCCATATTCTTATCAAGCCGACTATGCCCGCAAGTCTTCTCTTTCTCGGCCTCCTCTGTCACCGGCTGATCGGGATGAGATTGCGGACCCGAAGGAAGACTCGGTATCAGCCACTCCATTAGACCCGACAGCCAGATTCAATGCCTTGAAAACATTCTACAAGGAGCAAATCACAGAATCCTCTGCCACGGACGCCACTTTCTCGACATCAGCCCTTGACATGGCCTATTCATCACCTTCGTCCCTGCAACGGATCATGAACCTATACACAAACAAAGAAGGCGCTACAATAAGGGCCCGGCAGAAACTCACTGTAATGCGAGAGGCACGGTCAGCCAGCGAGGGATTTGCGTTGGCCGCATCGAGAGATTCTGGTGTCGAGTCCCAGTCGCCGAGAATTGACTACGATGAAACAGTCACGGCATCGCAGCGAGCTTTCCAATACCCTTCTTTCATCGGGAACCCAGCTGCCCTCAAAGTGTCTGAACTGCGACCCATGCCGACGTTGATGCGGACCAAACGATCCAAACGCTGCGCTACCTGCAAGCACATCCTCGCCCGGCCTGAGCTCAAGATCAGCTCGGCACGCTACCGCATCAAATTAATTGCGCTGAACTACGTCCCCTTTGTGACAATAAAACCGCTTCCCATCGCGGGTGGACTTCCACCTCCAGGTCCTGATGGAGGTGATGTGATCCTGACCCCTGGCAAGCCAGTGCAGTTCATCATGACGCTCCGTAACCCACTATTCGACGATGTCAGTGTCAGCCTTGGCACTCCCAGCGTGACGCCCGGCCGCCACGGTCACCGAGTAACTATACTCTGCCCACAGTTCCGGTTGGGGAAAAACAGCGATGCCTGGGATGACGCTCTCAGCAACAACAACCAGCCGGACCGGGGCACGGGGAATATCGCTGGAGGAGAGCAGGTCGCTGGCAAACTTTACGATCAGGGCAGGAACTGGGCCAGCGTCGTCCTTGAGATTATCCCCGCCAGTATCGTCCGGCAGCAGAGCGAGGAGTTGGACGAGGATGAGGACGTGATCGAGATACCTATTCGTGTGAGGCTTGAATGGACGGTCACGGACGACGAGGCGGGTATGGAACGACGCAAAAGAGACACTAGACTGGATGAGGGCGACGATATCGACGATGGAAAGAGGGAGTTGAATTACTGGATGGTCGTTGGCATTGGGAGAGTCGCTTGCTGACCCGTTGATCACCGCCCGTTTCCTCGTCATTCAGGTGCAATAACAACTGCGCCTCGCAAGGTTGGGACTTCAGTTTTTCGATACCCAAGTTATGAGCATATTGACTCAGCCCATGCCCTATGTGTAGATCTCTTTTTCCAGCTCTGTGGGTTTGCTTCTATCTAACCCTTGGGCTTTTTGGTGGAGCTTTATCGAGCCCCGAGCCCCGAGCCCCAACGCACTCACACAGTTGTGTCGAGCTTAGGAGGTGGTGGGCAGCATTGTGTCTCTGCTTTTTGTCACTTTATCTCATACCGTGCGTCGATCCGACATGACCCTGACAATCCCACCAACGCCCACCGCTTCTGTCAATTTCTCATGCCAACTGAGGAGAACACTCATGACCTGGCCGCCTCCACCCTCCCCGAAATGCCTTCCATGTATCTGACTAAACCCGGTACCCGTACCCGTAACTTGGGGACTCATGCCTTTACTCCCACTCCCGCCTGCCCCACTGGCCATGCCTTTATAGATGTATTTCATCAGAGTGTCGCCCAGTGCCGCGCCTCCGGGTTGGTTTAACATCTCGGCCAATATCCTGTGGACTTCGCTCTGTCTTATGCCTTGTAACACTTCCAACACGGTTGCGAGGTGGACTTGTTTCGCTCCTTCATCACCGGCCAGCGGAGCAGTTTCGAGAGCTGACTGAAGTGCGCCGACGCTGTCCCCGGCGCGGAGGAGTTGGCGGACCTGTTGACCGATCTGTGCTGACTCGGCCGAGGTAGAGGGTGCTGGAAGGTTGGCGGGTACCAGTGTTGTGAGGGGGAAGTTCGTTGCCGACTCAGGGTCGTAGGCATCGACGTCTATCGTCCGCCAGTTGATGTTGGCCATGACTATTCCTCTTTCCCAACGGACTGTATGCGGTCAGAGGGGTTTTTTGAGTGTCGCTGCCCCGACGCTGTTGGAGCCGGGGATCGATCTTGCGGCTGTCACGCGACGGCGGTAGACCTGACGATGGAGAGAAATGAGGGTGGAATGGTTTTAGGAGCAGTCAACGGAGGTGTCGGTAGCGTTGAATTCAGTTGTTTGCGACGACGACGAGGGAGAGTGGCTGCATGGGTGTGCACGATGCTCGTGGTGCTCGGACTTGCAGTGCCCGCGCCGGACCTCAAGCTGGTTACGTAAGTCTGCCAAGACCCAGCCTTGCGGAAGTTGCAGCCTGGCCTCGAGTCTGCAGTCCCACCGTCTTATGGGAGCTTTACAAACATGCAGTGGTTTGCTCCCGGATGATCTGTCATATCTCAAAAGCTTTACGTCCTATCAGAATCCGTGCATAGGTATACCCACTATGCTGTCTACAGCGCTTGGTGCGCCTCTCGGGGGGAAGGGTCTCGACGTGTTGACATAGACCCAAGTACGCTGGACACTTCTTACCAGCGTACTTTCAACACAAGAACCATCTTGCTCAAGGCTACGCAACGCCCATGGTTCTCATCAAACGATTTGATGACGTTGACGAGGTTCTGTCGCGCCTTGTGGCTTTTTGGGCCAATTACTGGATTTGCATGGTCTGCTCAATGGGCGATACCATCAGCCTCCATGGCTCTACTCTAGTGCCACCTCGTACGGCTCCGGAGCTCTCCAGCTTACAGGCCATGTCCTGAAAGGAGCCTCGTCTTTATGTCAATGAGTCTTGGGCAGCCATTGAGACCTCAGCAAAACTATGAGACCCGGCCTTGGCTAAACAGCAGACCTCAGCACGCGCACTACAGCGCGTAGAGCTCAAACCTAGGTCTTCCGTCTGCTGGCTTATTCAGCGCCTAAGCCTCACTGCTGTCGTCGTGTACAGCGGTTCTGCGCAAATCTCTTCTATATTGCCCTTCAAACGAACCGCCCTCGACTCGGTGCATGACGCAGCTGTCGGAATGTTAGCGCCACGATTGATTTCGATCCAGGATCCATGTCGCACTCACGTGTTGTCCCAAATGACCAAGTCCCCGGGGTCATTCCAAGGAACACTCACAACGTACTTTCCTGCGTTGCGTGTGTCACGAGCTTCTCTATCAATTCCCTTGACTTCTGTGGTGGAAGATTTTCGATGTGGTCCATATGAGCAGCGATATACAGGGTCATTCGACCTGAAGGCTCGTGGTTCTGCACAATACGATGCTTATGCATGGAGAGTTTTTTAACATCGACATCCTTGAAATACTCAGGCGCTGCCTTTTTGCGTGAGGAGTACAGTGAGTGGGCACCGATGTAGTCATGCTCCAACAATTCGGTCTTCAATTGAGGATTCAGTTCTTCGAAAGCGGTCCGGGTATCCGCGAAACCAGTGTTGCCGCCCGTACCTGCGGGTGGCAGTTCGTGGGCTTTCAGGATGGAATATGACACCCGCCGGGGGTTGTTGAAGGAAGAGTCGATATGGAACAGAGCGTTGCCTTTGTTATACTGGGCGCGCGGGCTGTCAGGCTGCAGGACCGAGCCTGTGTTCGGATCGATATTCCCTGCATCGAAGAGCTCATAATACCCGTATTGAGGTTCGCTGCCGTCCGTCATGTATGGCCTCATGTCGTCCAATCTGCCGAACCGACGAGAGAATTCGACATGCCCAGTGTCATCGAGCCCAGTCTTCCGGAATACAATTACGCCATACTGACGAAACAACAACAGGGTCGGCGGCAGTTGGATGAACACAGGGATTGACGCCCTTCTATCGGCAAGTACCTTTGCAGAAGCTGCCAGGATCTCTTGGAACACATCGTTCGGAATCGGTTTGTCGAATTCGACCCCTCCAATCTCGGCAGCGAAGGTTGGATGGAGCTTCTTAATCTTGAGGGTCTTGAACTTCATCTCGGGTGTCACTAATAGGCCAGGCATGGTGCTGAGGCATCAAACTGCCCGGCTTTTACCGCCAATAGTTGTTTGTGAAGGGTTCCTTGAGCTATCTGCTACACTTCTGAAGTGGACTACATGTTCAGAGTGAGCAATAATACTGATCCAGAATCACAGTTCTTCGGCAGATGACTCCACCTTCATTTCTGCATCTGCCGAAGCCCCAACTGAACAGTCCGCACCAGTTATATACCTTTCACCAAGGGGGTGTCAGCCTCAACCTTCCCCACAAAACGGAGAAAGTTTGTGCGAGGGATATCGCCTCTCGGTCTACGATGTGTTGCGTGCAGGCTTAGGCTTATGATCCTTAGGCCTCGGAGCAGCAATGTACCGGGTCGTCTGAAGCGACAATCTGGAGCTTGGTGAGTGGTTTATAGGCAATCTGGACCTCGCATCAGTGCAGATTCCTTTCACATCGAGGACACATGTCTATTACCCGAAAGTGACAAGCTATCTGGAGTCAACAATACCATGGACAGCGCTGCTGAGCCTTAATATTCACAAGATTACTTGAACCATACCTGCGGGCAAGACTCTTCAACGCCTGCTGACAAGGGGAAAAATATGTGCGCCGACTTGGTGTTTCACTAGACCTGGTCACATGTATACGTGACAATACTTACGTTAACGCATCTGAGTAGATCGCAGCATACTTCTAAGACAAAGACCGGTCAAGTCGAGCAAGGTAGGTAAGGGAGAAGCGCAGAAAATGGTCGTACAACGTGCAAGTGCTCAATTGTCACATCCTGCGTCTTATTCATAGACAGATCTCAGATTCTGCTTCCGTGTTTCCTTTCCTCCTTTTGACTCTTTCACTTACCCAGTGTGACACAGCATTCACACTTAGCTTCCTTGCAGCAGCAGCAGCAGAACATTCGGCGGCATGTTAATACTATACTTCTTTACTCCCAACAATGGCCATCAGTCTATGAATGATTGACCAACATTCGAGTCGAGTCCGCTGAATCGAAACCAAGTCACCGCAGAAGCGCAGAAGACTTCCGAGCCCACACATGACACTCGGTCCTGAAGGCCAGCGAGTCCGTCTTTTATCTTGTGGATGCGTTCCTCGGTGCTAATTTCATTCTACATTCCTCAACCCTCACCACGCACAGACACTGTGGCAACAGTCGTCAGAGCAGATCTTACCATCCGTTTTGTTTGGTCTCTTGCTTGTTGATCTCTACACCAGCCTTCAAGCCATGTTTTTATCCTCAGATCCGGCGACGAAGTTCCCAGTACAAAACGATTCGGACTACGACGACGGCTCGCAGACGCAATCGCCACCAGCCACCAGTCCTCCAGAGATCATCCGATCACAGTGGTCTGCCGAGAGTGCTCTAGATCAACTGTATCAACGCAGCATGCCGTCCGGATGGCTAGAGGAGGAATTTCATTCCGGTGTGCTGGGGGAATCGTCCAAGCGAAGCCCGCAGATAAAGCAAGAAGGAATTGAAGACATACAAGACGTATCACAGCAGATACAGCCTGAGATGCGGGCCGGCTTCTTTCCAAAGTCGATCTCAGAAACTCTAGGGTTATTTGAACCGTACCTACCTCCATCCCTCACCTCGTCACTGAACCCTTCATCAACGAGCGAACGCATGCTGAATGCCATTCACCAATACGACTGGAGCAATGGGAGGCCGGCTCACAACAACGACGGCTACATAATGGATGGGGTCCCCATCCTCCAACGGTCAAACTACTACACTTGGCACCCTGACGTCGAACATGGGCTTCCGCTCGAAAATAACCGGGCGGGAGAAACAGGACCAAGAACAGGGGCCCATGGAGACAGAGAAGATGGACAACAGGTTGATCCGTGGCGCTCGCTTCAAGATGGACAGCTTCCAGCGCCCTATCAAACACAATATCGTCCTCATTTGCGAAGCCCTCCGGAGCAGCAATCGCTCACCATCAAGACAGAGCGAGCAGGCTCACCAGAAACTGATAACGATTTCCGGGAGCAGACACCTGACTACTCCCAGTACGGGGCTGAACCTAATCGCATGTCAGAAGACTTCCGAGCCGACAGTACCTCGCCATACGAAACGCAGGTGTCTCGGTTTGGAGACGCTGCTTTCCATGGTGCGTTGGCACAGGTCCAGCCAGAGCTTTCCCGGGAGCAGCACGACTATGCCCGCGAACAAGTCCGAGCACTGTCGAATGTGGATACCCAGTCGACCGAGTCAGACAAGCCTCGCAACTGCCCCTGCGGCTGTGTCAGAGGACAGTGTACTTGTCATCCCCTCTTCTGCGAATTTCTAGGTTGCAATCATATCGAGGATGCGAAACAATTGACAGCCGAAGCACAGAGGAAATGGCGCTCTGAGGATGCGGAAGTAGAAATTTGTGGTGGTCGAGGTCATCATCAGACGTGTGTCTGTCTTCCTGGACTCTGCGCTTGCACGGATTGCCATGAACATCATGCGAGCCATGGACAAGCTCAGGAGCATCCAGAGTCAAGCGCGACAGAGACGGCATACCTGTGTTCAGCGGGAGAATGCGGCGGTAGCAATTGTCCTGGACATATAGGCCACAGCGATGGCAGTCAAACTTCGTCCATGTCGGCACGTGGAGCTGGAAAGTCAGATCAAGCCTCAGAGCCGCCAGTCTCAGCACATGACAGCATCCCGGATGGCGATTTGCTTTCGGCTGGGGATGGCACATTTGCTGTCCAAAGGAACTTCATATGGGGAATAAACAACGACAGTATCAGACGATTTGAAGAGGAAGTACTCCGAAAGAGGCCAGTTATGACACAGCAAGAGAGAAATGAAGCCTTGCTGATGTTCCACCTTCGCGAGAGACTACGCGAGTCTGCCAAACCGGGGCACAAAGCTTGTGAAGAGCCAGAGGCAGCCTGGCCGACATCTGTTGGGCAGGCGAAAGACCAGACCTCGACTGGAGCATGCTCTTGCTCGAATGGTGCATTGTGTCAATGCCCTTTGGGGTTCTGCAGTTGCGGCAAGGCTGTCTCATCGGCTTCGTCGACTGCGATCAGAGGGAAAAACGACAAGATATCCGCGGAAGTTTCGAGGGATAATCCTCCGACCCTGCCATACCCTTCTATGTCTGTTCCGCCGAGCCGGCCACTCAATATTGCTCCCAGCCCAGAGAGAAGCCAGGACAACCGGCCGGCACACTTGACGTTGTCAGAACTGATTGGCGAATCATCTTCAAGTGACCAAACAGGGGCAATGACACCGGCAAGTTCTGGCAATCGGCCATCCCAGATATCCATGAGTCGACCGGATACACCTCGCCCACCTCCAGAGTCAGGAACATTCACACCATACTCGTACCAAGTGCTCCAAGATTATGTCCGACAAAGTGTTGAGCGAGAGTTCCCGCGTCCAAACTGGCAACGTGAGTCGACACCTGCGTATGAAGACCGCTCTGCCACGCCATCACCGCTCTCCAGGCATGGCGCAGACGTGGTTATGCGAGACGCTCCAGGCGGTCCCGCACAACCGTCCTTTGGCCGACAAGTCTCTCTCCCTCCGTCGATGCTGCAGCCGGGACGCAGTCGAACGCAGTCTCCCGAAAGACCAGCAGTTCCTCCAATTCCGGCCAG
Organism: Capronia coronata CBS 617.96; assembly: GCF_000585585.1. NCBI lineage: Eukaryota > Fungi > Ascomycota > Eurotiomycetes > Chaetothyriales > Herpotrichiellaceae > Capronia > Capronia coronata. The sequence continues at coordinate 323,249 of NW_006912897.1, read as the reverse complement.
CAATGGTCCGCTGAGACAGCCCAAACGTGGGGAGAGAAGGAAATCTGCCGTTCAGGGGGCCAAGATCGACAAGAGAGCTGTGACAGCCTCTGCAACAACTAAGGCAAGCTCTTCCACGAAAGCCAAGAGCAGGAAAGTCACGGCAGCCCGCCAACCGACGGCATCGGTCGGGAAATTTGTGGAACAGGCGAAGAAGACAGAGAAGGAAGCTGTGGCCACTGCTGGTGCGGCTGGGGCTGCTCGGGGCCAAGAAGCGGCCCATAAGAAGGCAGTACAGCAAACGGCCAAAGGCAAGGTCGCTGCAGCAGTCGAGAAGATCGAACAGCAGGTGCTCTATGTTGAGATAAGCAGTAATGTGAAGCAGAAAGATGGGACGCCGGTTCGGAGAAGCAAGCGGGCGAACAAGGGGTTCAGGACCTCGCTGGGTTGAATGTTAGGGGTCCCCTGGTCGAGGCTGGTTTCGGATAGAGGTCTTCAAAATCCCTACGGAGGTGTGCTGAAGGACTGAATACCGCGAGCACAGCGAGACCACATAGAGAGGCTACTCTTTTCATTCCGGCGTATTGAACTCTTACAAACTCGGGTTACTTGTTAAGGGAGGTCGAAGTCCTGACCGTAGCGGTCCGGAGACGTGCCTCAATAATTCCCCTCACCCTCTCACGCTCTTCCGGTGTCTACGTACTGCCTCCTCGTCAAACCCGAGCCATCTACCATCGTTTTCAGGCCAATTACGTCGAGCGCAAGAACCTGTTTAATCTGATTGAAGGCCTTTTCCTCAAAGCGTTTCGTTCAAAGGGAGTATAACTCTGACACAGCGTCAATCCAGACTTGACGGCGGCATTGAAGATGGCGCTTCCCATGCCAGAACCCACCGTCCCTCCACTCCCCCTGCTGCAATATCAAGTGCTGTCCTTCGACATCTACGGCACCCTGGTCGAGTACAAAGCACACATCCTGGCTGCTTTCCGACCCTTACTCTCACGCTTACCTTCGTCATCGCCTTATCTCGACTCGACACCCTTATCAACGACCATCCGCGACTCGGCTACCGTCGGATCCGTCGAGTTCCTCAAGCTCTTCCAGCGGCACGAGGATGCGATCAAACTGGAGAAGCCCGTGAAGCGCTTCGACAAGATCCTCCGCGAGATATGGCGCCGCATCGCTTCCGACCTGGACGTGGCGTCGACCGAAGAAGACGCCGAGCGGTTCGGCAGTGATGCCGTGATCGCCAGCTGGCCCACGTTTCCGGGGACGTTGAACGCACTCAAGCAGCTGAGCAAGCATTATCGGCTCGTGGCGCTGTCCAATGTCGACCGCTACGCTTGGTCGATCACGGCCTCGAGCCCGGTCAGTGGTCTGGGTCATGTGGACTGGTGGAAGGTGTTTACGGCGGAGGATTTCGGCGACGACGCCAAACAGGCCGACGAGGCTAAACTCGAGACGCTGGTCGAGTATTGCGCCAGACATGGCGTCGGGAAAGACAAGATTTTGCACGTCGCCCAGAGCCTGGGCCACGATCAAGCCCCCGCCAAAAGGCTCGGGCTGAGTAGTGTCTGGCTGGTCGGAGATGGGCCGAGATGGGGCAAGGAGGCCGAGAGTAAGATGGCTCTGGACAAGAAACTGGTCGGGTATGCCTGGCGGTTCCAGGATCTGAAGGAATTCGCTGATTATGTCGAGAAGACGAGCTCAGACGTAGACGCTGGTGCTTGATGAGAGACTGGCACGACGTTGCAAACTGGCTCTCGTTGAGACGATGCACCACGTTGATGACGACTCACAAAGCAAATATTATGTATGGCCCTGTCGACTCGCAATATAGTATAGACAATTGAAGACGAGTGTGTCTCCCGGACGGCCACCTCTTAGACGGATGATTCTTCATTTCTGGCTTCGGCATCCTGAAGAGTTCTGCTGACTAGCAACACTCTGATGAGTTTGTGCGTACGGCTGGTCAATATTTGCTATACTGGCCTTTGATCTATCTTCTAAAGGCTTTCCCAGGAACCAGCCTCTACTGCCGGCCAACCTAAACATCTATCCATCGGGCCATCCACTTTTCAACCACCGCCTTCGCTTCATCCACCAAGCCGAGCTCAAGCAAGACCTGTGTCGCAGCCCGGACACCACTCTCCAAAGCACTCGAGATCCAGGAGCTCGTATAGCTGGTACCCTCGCCACTCATGACGATCCCTTTCTCCGTCTTGAAGAAAGCCGGAATGAACGCCTTCCTCATGCCGACATCCGGACTCGCCCAGCTGATGGTCTCGTACTGGTCCAGCACCCAGCACCGGCGGTTGTAGTTACCCGTGTACTGGTCGTAGACGACCTGCCCGTGGATTTCAGCCATGGCGTCAACCACATAGTTGACATGGACTTCCTCGGGGATGGACGCCCAGCGCAATCCGTCGTCGGACGACGTGTAGCTGGCAAGCATTACCCCCGGCCCGGTGGAGTTGATGTCGTAGCTGGGATAGCAGATACTGCCGATGCCAGGTATGTCGGTGGTTGTGCTGCATGATCCGTAGATAGGTTGGGCGAAGTGCTCCCAGAAGCGCGTCTGAAACTGCAACGCCACCTTACACACCTGCTCGTAAGGATACGTGTCAATGGCCGTGGTCAAGAGCTCCGAAAATCCGGGCAGCCGCCACGTCCTGACCAACGGCATGGGGACAGTCACGACGGCTAGATCGTAGCTGGCGTTCTGGAACGTGCGATCCAGCGGATCCGTTTTCCACTGCAGGGTGACCCGCTGGGTTGTATCGTTGTACTGCACTCGCTGGATCTTACGATTCATGTAGGTGATGCTGTCAACCAGCGGATGAAACGCCGACGGTAGACGGGTCAGGCCACCGTCAATGGTCCGCCAGTCCGTCGCGGCAAAGTACATGGACTCGTACAGATTGTCCCAGAAGCCTTCCGTGCCAGCGTCGCCGATGCCAACGAATGTGTCGTTGAGTGCGTAGTTGAGATAGTTGTGGACGTACGCAAACTCGGACCAATCATCCCCACCGAGGCCACCTAGTCCTTGGTCGAGGAAGGTTTTGTGTGCCTTGTATACGTTCCTAGCCACCTGTTCGATGAAAGTCTCATTGGAGATGACGTTGTCGAGGACGTCGGTCAGCTCGTCTAGTTTAGGGTCTACCTGCGACGAGGATGGCCCAAGAAGTGAGGAGTTGGCTCGTATCTCTGAGACGGTCGGGACTTGGCCGTTGGGCTTGCGTGCTCCATTGACATAGTAAAGGCCGTTGGGACTGGTTTGGTACCACTTGATAAAATCGACGGTGAAGTTGGCGTCGTCGCTGTTCAACCGGTTGACCTCTGCAGCAAGATCAAACACGATACGGTGGTCTTGGATCTGGAGCGTCTCGTTGGTCTCTGAAGATGTAATGGAGAGGGGAAATCGCATGGGGCCCATTTCTTGATACTGCCGTTCACTCGGGTCTCCAAAGTAAGCTGTGTGCACTCTTCCTCCCAAGCGCTGACTGGCTTCGATCAAGCTCAAGTTCGACATGCCCGATTGGTTCAAGGCCAACCATGTCATCAAGCCAGCCATGCCCGCCCCGACAATGGCTATTTCTTTTGATTTCGCCTCCTGGACGTTGACCACACTAATCTCCTTATCCTGTAAGAGTGCCACTCCGTCGAACCAGGGCCCCTCGGCATCGATGCCACTTGAATTGTCCATCGGAATGCTAAAGTCTTCTTGTCGCTTCCTCAGACGTCTCCGGGTGGTCCTGCGGTTTGGTGCGATGGCGATGGGATCGCTCCGGCCGACCAGACTCTGTTTGTCATCCCATGCAGACAAGCAATGTCCCGTAGGCGCGTCCTCCGGCACCTTCCACAGCAGTCGGTCATGATCGCACGACTTGGAGCGACCGACTAAATGATGGGACTCTCCTGGAGCCTTGGCCAGACAAGGGCCGTAAGTGAAAGCCACCGGCGAGTGAAGGATTTCATTATATGAAATGTGAACGTTAGCAAGGCCTGAGTCCACAGCACGCTTCACGTGGAGATGGAGAGGCAAAGATGCCGCGATGACAGTAGACAGGAAAGTAGCCGACAATATAAGACGCCCGGCCATTTTGGAACGCCAGTCGCTCGACAGGAGATACAAGTGGATGAAGAGTTTCCCGTACTCACTGGAAAGCAAGCAGCTCTTATCGTCTCAGTATTTCTCTCCCACTTGGGACTCCAGTGACTGAGGGAGAACATGGTCTGGGGAGCATGCTGTGCCTGGTGACGACCTTGTTCAAGGCTCACCCACATCGAATGCAAGTCCTCCCCTCATTCCCACCCCAAAGGACGCTTATATCCGTTATCAAGAAGACATCGGCATTCGATCTAGATTAGTAGGTTGCAGTACAAGATGGGCATACATTGGACCTGCCGGATGGAGGAAAGCCAGACGCTGCAAGAGCATAATATATGGACCTGTATTCTGCATATCACCTTGTAATCAATGTCTCTCCACCGCCAAGCGAGCCGACGGGTTGGGGCCGCCCAAGTGAATCTTGATTTCTCCATGAGTGACTGCAAGACTCGGGCGTCTCTGCCAAGAGGAGAGGATTGGATGACTCCAGTGAAATAGAGCCATGTATTGTATGGTGTATGTAGTCGACAGAGTCGAGTTCAGCCGTGGGTGTTGTGAACAAACAGGATAACAGAGGAAATGGTTGTGTTGGCTTCCGCTCACCCGGCATCACCTACCTTGTGTATACATTAGTGAGGTGACGCTACAGGACACGCTTCCCCACGAGAGAGATAAGACTATAGGTTATAAAGGTATGTGGGTATGTGTTTTTCAGTAAGATCTTCCCGGGGCGGACCTCAACCACCTTTCCTAAATGGGAAGTAATTCTGTATGAAAAGTGCTGGGCATCCGTCGACAGGTCGGTATCACTCGGAAGACGATAATACGTAGCCGCGATCAATGCGCGTTGTGGTCAGGCTTACAGCAAGTTTCTCACTGATCAACAAATGGATACAGTGCATCCCAAAAGTTGCCTACCTACAGAGTAGGGGCCCTCCGCGGACACATTGCAAGTTTACTTAAGTACGTCGTCATGCGAGCCTTATGAGACCAACACGTATACAATACAAGGCTGTGCTGCCTGACTCGGGATTTTCGCATTGCCAAAGGATCGTGAGTCATGCAAGATGACAGTCAGATTCATGGAACTCACGATTGTCTCTTATTCAGGACTGTCTTCACTTGCTTTGTTTTTGCACGAAGCACCCAGCAAGGATTTTGCTCTTTCGTGTTGGCCTCTCGTCATTGACTTAACAGATAATGATATTGAGACGCCACGCTCCAGACTCTACTCTACGCCACAGAACAGATATCGTCTCAAATTGAAGACGTTGCGAGGCTCAGACTCCCATCATGTTCGCCATGCGGTGCAAAGTGCCTGATAGCGCAGGCAAATATGCCAAAGGTCATCTATATTTGGACCTTTTCACGTCATTCATCACCAAGATCATTGCTCGTCCTTTCATGTATTGCATTTTGCCCCGGGTCCATGACCTTCTGTCTTTTTGCGTCAACCCCATCTGTTGTAATGGCCGTCGCGGTATGCTGGAGATTGCTCATATCACCAAGTGGTGCTCTTCTCGCCGTCTGCTGTGCGCGATCTCCGCTGCCCGTCTCTACCGAGTTTTGGAGTGGACCACTGATTGGTTCTGGTCCACGCCTCGTGGGCGGTCTGTATGCGGAAGTACTTGGTCCTCTTGCTACTGCCAGTGGAGCGGTGGCACCTGGCGCACCGACCCTCCTACTTAGATCAGCCTGCGGGTTGATGATGTTCGTTGCCAACGTAGTGGTGTCCGGGGTGAGATCACGTTTCAACGGAATGGATTTGTTGTGGTTCACGCCGGAAGTCTTGCGTATCGATGGGCTCTCAGCGTGAGGATTGAATTTGGGCACCGCGGCTGGAACGGCGGCAACGACGTTATTGTTCTCGTCTATAATGCCAGCAGCCTTGGCAGAGTAAAAGCCGGCAGTACGATGAGCATTTGCCGCTGCAGAAAAGCCTTGCCCGTTGGCTTGATTGGCGAAATGCTGTGCAGGCATGGTGGGAGAGGAGGACCGCGAGATGTCATTCTGATTAGCCCGCTGTTCTGTTCCCAGCATCGGCTTGTTGGATGGTCCCGTTGCCGCTGAAGGGCGTTGTCCAGGCAAGGGCTGGGGTATGATATTGGAGGAACCAGCGACCTGAGCTGGTCTCGGTGGCACGGCTCGTGACGGCGGCCCATGCACTAGAGGTGCTTTGGATGGTGTATTTAAATCTTGTTTGGATGGCGGCGGCCTCCGGTCTGGAGCGGCATTAGCTGGTCCTGGTTTTGCACCTGCTGGCTCTGCGGGCAACGCCACCTCGTCCGGATGTTCGACATCAATCCCATCGAAGTCTGCCACCTCAAAATCCTCCACGTCAAAGGTATCGTCAAATTCAGCAGCAGACCCTTGCACCGGAGCGGGAAGACTTGGCTTAGTCTCTTCCTCTTCCTTCTTGATGGCGAAGTCCGAGTGGCGATACAGCGTATTTGGATCCCACTTCGGCGCTCCAACCTTCATCTTCGTGACTTGGGCGAGGTATGTTTTGTCGTAAACACAATTTCCCAACACGTTGCCAAAATTCCTCAGCGCTCGCTTCAACGCGTCTGTAGTTCCCTCTTTTTTGGCTTTTTCGAAAGCAGCGGCCTTGCCCTTGCAATTCTCAATCTGCCCATAGCCGATGTCTTCATGATGAGTGCCATCTTTCAAGGTGACTCGCACGATGACCGACAGCCCAAGGGTGATTTTCCCTGTCTGAGGGTTTTCGTCCACGAAATCGATCTGGATGTTTTGGATTGAACTGCTCCAGCCATTGAACCCGAACACTTGATTTGCGAGACTAATGGCCTTGTCGGCAGCAAGGTAATGGACTCTGGAGCCACCGGGGCCGGCGCGTGCTGATATATATTCCGGACCTAATTGCTTGTTCAGTCGGCTCTGTAATGTGGCAATCTCTTGTGCTGTGTATTCTGAGATCCGTGGCTTCTGCTCTTCGAAAGGGTTCGCGCTATGGCTGTTATTCTGCTTGTGTTGATCTCCAACGCTCGAAACCGGTCAGCTTTACATAGCTGCATGATAGTCAGTGCACTTACGCCGGCATCATGTACGCATCACAGGCCCAGGCCCTGCTGATATAGTCTCGCAATTGCAGTGTTAGCTGGGGGATGACATTCGTGGTTGAGATGGCAGTAATGTGGTAAACAACTGGAAGTTGGTCAACGTACTAGGCGCGCCTCTAATAAATGGTGCCGCTTTACAAGTCGCTACAGAATACACGCGATTTAAATCATCATCGAGGCAGACGCGTCCGCAAATCGCGAATTCACGTGACTTTCATTTCTTCACCTCCTCGAGTTAGTAGGTAACAATTACAGGTCAACCCCTACAGTTGCAAAGCCTCACGCACGAGGGCTCTATGAATTGAAATATTTTCATTGCCATAACTACATACTTTTTTTCACGATACCCATAGTCGGCATGTGCCATCGCCACCAGCACTCACCAGCCATGGATGTTGAGGGTGCCAGTCCAGATCCATCACACCCAGCCCTCCCGTGACCTTATGTCCACGTAGGACCTTCAGAGGAACAATCTGCGCATTGCTCATCATATCACTTGTAACCTGTCCGTGGAAGACTTGGATGCTCCCGTCATCACTGCCGTCGGCGAACAGCGGATATCTGTTCGTGGCGGGATGGAACCGCACAGTTCGGATGGCCTTTTCATGGAAACGCAGCGTCTTGTACGGTCGTGGTGACAGATCAAGGTCCATCCACAACAACCTCCGGTCGTAAGATCCAACAATGAGGTTATCAGAGCCCGCCGTTGATGAGCTGGTCGGATGGACATCAAAGCTGCTAATCCATCTAGCACCCGGTTGAATGATTTTCAGCAAAGACTGTTTAGACAAGTCGTATGCTCGAATGACCCGCTGGTTGGCAACAAACAAGATGGGCTTGCTTGGGTGAAAGTGGGCAACCTGGGGGCTCCCCCCGCCCTTCAGTCGCTTTCGAAAGGGCAGCTGCGTTTGATGCTTGGAAACGGTATGTATAGCAATTGCTTGCGACGCGGGAACCGTAGTGGCGGGGCAGATAGTAACGAAATGGTTTCCGCTGGAATGGAAGGATAAGGTTTTGGCTGTATGTCCAAGGTGGATGACGATGGCGACACCCTGTTCTCTCTGAGTCGAAGATGGTCGACTCCACTTGACGAGGGATGATTTAGGCGTGTTGCTTTCCGATGCCGCATAACCCCAGCCAGCATCCAGCACGGCTTGGGCCGCTTCTGCTTCCGGGCCAGCATCGGTTCCCAGACGGGGAACACACAGATAGATGTCATCCCCAGCACATGCTGCTAAAATGGGAGTGTCCTTTCCGGGCCGCCATCGGACAACGTTAACAGCATTCTCTGGCCCAACTGAAACTGACCAGACCTCGCGTTGGGGCATCAAAGTCCACACGCGCACTGTGCCATCATCGCCACCACTTGCCAGGTATTGTCCAGAAGGGTCGATGGCCAATGATCGTACACGACCTTTGTGACCATGGAACCGACCGGCCTCATGGGTAGGGAACGGGCGCAGTTCATCAGGACTTGGCAGCTTCGGTAACAAGGACTCCGGGTCAATGTTGAGCTTGGTTCGACGAACACGTGGAGCAAGATACAAATCGAGGCAGCGCTCGAACTTCTCTTTGAGAAAGCGCCCATATCCCGGAACCTTTCGTAATGAAGAATAGTCCGTTGGAAGATAGTCCTTCTCTCGGTCCTCCTCTTCCCGTTTCTCCCACTCTTCCTTCTCCTTTTTATCCGGCAGGTACTCCGGCGGGGGATGGTAACTTTCGTCGAAGCCTGGCGGTGGAAGCTTTGGCGCCGGCATATGCATGGCATGATCCGGTCTGGGCTGTTCATCGGCCCAAATGTCATAGTTCGGGACTTCGTCCTCTTCGGCCTCCTCTTCCTTGGGAGGCTTGTATGGCAGAATGCGTCCTTCCCGGATAGCTTGAACAATCTTCATCACTCTTTTTGCCTCGTGCTTGGATGGGACAAACCGTCTTTTGGGCTCCGGGGCTGAAGTCAGCGGCATGGTCTCCGTCTTGCTAGTAAACCATTCCACCGTGGGCTCGTATGGGTCATATCCGTCCGTTGCAACTTCGTTCATTTGCACCTTTTTCAAAAGTTCCAGTTCCTGCTGCGAAAGTTGCAGAGGCTTTCCCGTTGACGGGTCGCTCAAGCCAGTCCATCCCTTGGGAATTTCGATACTTTCAAGAAGTGCATCCAACGCTTCTCCTTTTGCCGGTCTCATGATCTTCTTCCCATTGATGTTGTAGCCAATGTGGGGATAGGAATCGTAGAACGACAATGGAATATCGCCGATCGTGTTGGCCTCTCCGTCTGGGACAGAGTAGTCCGAGTCTTCTCCAGGATCAATCTCGTCGTATTCATATCTGTCGTTGCCGTTTGCATCTTTGACAATTCTGTAGTTCGGCGTTTCGTCTTCGGATTTTTCTGCTTCTTGGTCTTTGCCTGGAGCATCATTCTCTCCCGCTCCAATATCCACAGTGACAGACCCTCCATCTTGTTTGCTTGTTAAGAGGCCGCTTTCAACCTTTTCCTCCCATGGGACCTCATCACTTCCAATTGAAACAGCATCACTGTCATCTTCCGCCCCGCTTGTCAAACTCTCTGCATCACTTCCACTGGCGGAATCGTCGTCGGAGAGAGAACCGTCCAACTGGCCAAAGTCGAACTCGTCACCAGAAACAATGGCAGCGTCTTCCTCCACGTCCTTGGTAACGGCCTTTCGCTTCTTTGACTCGCCCATAATGCTTCGTGGTTAGAAACGCTTTCTGCCTTGGTATAAAGAGCAATTTCAAAAGCGCAGGCTGGAAATTTTTGGACTTTTTGTTCGGAGGTGAAAAGCCGTGTCGCCGATGGTACCCCCACTTAATAGTGCGATTATGTAAGCGATATTGCAGTTCACACAATTCAACCTCGGCGGATGCCTGCGGTTTACAGAATGCAAGATCCTCTCGTCCTCCCTCAGAACCGGCTTTGCCAGTATTGCCATTGAGCCCGGTCGATCGTCGGAAATGGCGCATGCAGTCACCGCGACGATATTCCGCAAGAAGTTTGGCGAATATCCGGTCGCAAAGGTCTTTGCGACCACTGACTCGGTGCCCGATCTCGCGGAGTTAGAGACGCCAGCGTACAGCGCAGCCTTCGACGCCGATCCAATGGTGAGAAGGCATGCCGCTTGCGACGAATGCAGTCTGTCTCTCTGGCCCCTTCTGGTAGCTCATATTGCATTAGTAGAGATGGCTTGACTTACACTTACAATCTGCTACGCTCCAGGGAAACGAAAACTAAAGTGTTCAGGCGAGCCGAGCGGCTGCGAACGATGCCTCAAGCACCAGCTGATTTGTCACTATTCCGCTCAGAAACAGATGGGACGTCCGCGCAAGAGACGGAAGGTGAATGACACTCCAGGACACCTGAATAATACTTCGATAGAGGCGACGGGGAATTACATTCCTGCTATTCATCAGTCGGCACTACCAGTACAACCCCCTCTCCCAACACTGCAGCCTCTTCAGACAACGGTCGGACAGGTTGACGCAGAACTACCTGCCTTGACGATCGAAACCGCAAACTTCGAGGACATCTGCAGCGCACCGATAAGTCAAGCCATCAAGCACTCCCATATCCAGGCCAGAGCCCAAACACATCCCAGATCACCGCCCTGTCGAGACAGCGGCAGTGATTCCGCGACCAGAGACTCCGACAGCACGTTGCTGTATGATGGGCTTGCGACGGCGCCGGTCGATGGTCTCGCTGCAGGAATGGCTACAGCGACCACGTCGTACAACACTGACGTGTCTCAATGGCCGGACTTTTCAGACATGACTATGCTGCCCATGCTCGTGCAAGACAACCATCGAAAGGAGAACCGGTCGCCACAGTCTCCTGCAAATTTCTTCCCTGGGACAGATGGAAATGATACATTCTATATGGGAGCCGGGGCGGTCATCGATCTCGATGCAGACCCAAACTCACTTGCACAGCTACCCGCAATCCCCGACTGTCCGTGCCTGCCGAATTTATACCTCACTCTGTCCACGTTATCGACGCTCAGTGCCTTCCCTGTATCATCAGGCACAATAGACACACTGCTCGGCGCGCATCGTACCGGGCGCGGGGCGGTATACTGCGAAGTATGCCCGCAGAAGTTCCAGTCCGGCTCGCAGAACGTCATGCTGTGCGGTATGCTGATTACCATCCTAGCAGACCAATGGCAACGGGTGAGAAAGGCAACGGCAGCCGATCTGAAAAGTGGGTTCGGCACAAGTACAGACGGGGAAGGGTTCTTGCGACCGACAAGACCTACACCGGGTCCTGATGGCGAGGCGGATTCGTCCACATCCGCCCATACATCATGGACTCCTAGGTCGATGTCCATCGAGGAAGACCTGGAATGGCGTACATTCGGATACAGACTGGTGCGCGCGCACGTTTTTGGCGATGCCCCAGTCCCCACGCCTCCAGGCTCACCAGTTCCGGCCAAGCCGACCACGCCCAGACCTTCTTACACACTAAATGATCTGTGTAGTGCTCTGGAGAGACGCCAAAGACAATGGCACGGCCTGGAGCCAGGATCTGACGAATTTCCTGCCCGAATGACCGGCGACCTTTCTGAAGGGCACACAGCTGGCATGACGCAGATAGAGCTGAAACGATGTGAAGACGAGACTCTCGCGAACGGTGACGAACATTTATGCCTCAGAATAGTCGGCCATGCAAAGACGGTCATGCGGAGCCTGGATGTAAGCCCACCGTTACTGGAGACCTAAAGCAGAGTTGTCATCCTTGGATAATTGGATAATTCGGAATAGATGAAGGAATTCGACTAGCATGAACTGTATGCAGGAACTATCCGACACTATACAAGAAAAGGTGTTGTCCCTGTAGGCATCACAACAAGGGGAGCGGAAGAAACAAGCGCAAAACACTCGGCCAGAATGGCTCAAGTTCCATTTAAATTAGTTCTCGCTATCTCGCTATTTCAAGTTGGTTCAATGTAGTGGTATCGAAGATTTAGTTAGGGGTTCCTGGTATATTTCCTTCCATAATGGTATTCCTTTTATTGCTCTTAATGGGGTATAGTATATGATTCATCCTTGCATTGCATCGCCCATGAGATCATAGGATGACACACTTCTTGGGCAAACCACAAGGGCCACTCTCCTCCTTGTCATCGGTCTGCAGACGCTGGGACGGAGTCCCTGCCTGAGTCGTTGGCTTGGCGGAGGATGTTGTGGGAGCATTGTTCTGTCGTTGCACCTTCTCCGTCGCAGCGGCGGGAGCCGGAGCGGGCTTTCCAGCGGCACTGCCATCTAGTCATGCGAAGTTGACCTTGGCGACAGTCTCGTAGAAGTATTTGCCCTGGGCAGTGGCGAGCTCGATCTCCTTTCCGGAGGGCTGTCGGCTGCCGTCACCGGCGGCGAAGGTACCCGCCCCCCATGGGGTGCCACCACGGACCTCGGACAGATCGGCGAGGAGGCCGAAGGTCTTGGCGTATCCGAGAGGAACGTAGATCATACCCTGGTGGACCCAGCTGCTCAGTGCCTGCATGGCCGTGGTCTCCTGGCCACCTCCCATGGTGCCGGTGCTGACGAACACGCCAAAGTATTTGCCGTGCAGGCCACCGGTCATCCACAGTTGACCCAACTGGTCGATGAAGCTCTTCCATTGCGCGGAGTACGTGCCGTAGCGGGTTGGGATACCGAACAAGAAGGCGTCGTAGGTCGCCAGGATCTCGGGGGTGATGAAGGGCACGTCCTTGGCCGGGCCTGGTGCGTGCATCTTGCCAAGAACTTCTCCAGGCAGAGTCTCTGGGATTCTAAACACGGTGCGCAAAGTGTGCCGTCAGCTTCCGGGCCAAAGAGTCTCGAAGATGGTCTGGCATGCGACAGGCTGATGGACTTACTGGTAGAGATCAGCCGAGCCACCGGCCTCCTCGACACCCTTCTTCTCAGCATGGGCCAGTTGGGCGATATGCCCATACATGGAGTACTGTTTGCAGACGTTAGCATGCATAACGAGCAGTAGGTAGAGTTGCCGGAACCACGGCAGGCCGACGTACGTAGATGATGGCGACCTTGGGAGCCATGACGAACAGTGATTGATCTGCTTGAAAGGTTCTGTGTGGGAAGAACTAGTAGAGGTCTCGGTATGGGATTGAGAAGGTAGCTTGATGTGCGAGGAAGACGAGAGAAAATCCACGGAGACTGGAGAATGCGGCGATGCTTTTGTATCTAATGCCAAGCGGGCTCTGGTTCTGCAGTGGCAGACTGACACTAGCAAACTCCCGGATGGAGGAGGAACAGGGGGCGAGCTGTGTCAGGTTTCCAGGACAATCCTTATCAATACGAACTGGGGCTGTACACAGGATTACTTTATCATTACAGATCATCTGCCCCACTATTGATTCCTGCATGGACCAGAAGCGCTCCAAAGAAGAAAACTACTCGGACGTAGCTGGTCTCGCTGGTACCTGACAGGTATTGTATTGTTAGAGCTATGACCAGTCAGCGAATAAAGTGCCTGAGCAGGTGCCTTAAGGTTCCAATGATGCGACCATTAATTGGGCGGGGCTCGGTACCTGCTTGTGGACCGACCGTGAAGCTCGAATGATCAGCACCAGAGGTCCTACCTTATTGTATCGTATCACCTCTGTTGGCCGCTTGACTCGTAATGCCACCACAGCTACCACAACGACCTACCTAACTACAGTAATTACAGAGTTACTCGTGTCCTAGCTGCCTATTGCAGCACGATGTTAGTCGAACGAGGGTGTTTCGCCGGCAGCTCGCCGCGGCCATCGCTCCAGGCTCAGCAGGCAGGCCAATCTCTCCCTGGGATTCCCCGCGATCCACTTGCATGCAGGTGCTTATGAAAAGCTGACAGAGAATTTGCCACGACCAATCAAAGGAGACCGGAGCCTTGCGCAGTGCGGAACTGAACGATGCCCGTTAGTAAGCTGCTCTCACCATTCTTGGGTCCCCTTCGGCAGCTCAGTTTGTCAGCCTGTGCATCGTTTGTATTTCTTTGGTAAGATCGCTATACAGCGAGGAATGCTCTGCAACGCTGAGAAACTTGAACACTTCATTCAAATGCTTGTAAGGCGAACGCTTTTGTCCACATTTGCTCGCCACTCGCAAAGCTCTCAATTCGCCATGCCCCTTGATCCTCCGAAGCATCGGCCTGCCGTGGTCGGCCCCATCGTGCATGCGCCGATTTCCCGGCCAATTGTAGTCTATAAGAGCACTTCGTGCGCATGCAAAAGATCAAATCTTTAAACGAGCCGAAGACGCCTCATGGATCGACCAGATCCCGCTATTAGGAACTCATTCTTCTTCCCACTCAACTTGCTGCTGTCTCTCCCGGACTCTGGTTGCACTGTTGACGATGATCTCTGCCCTTGCAAGCAGCTTCTCTTTGAATTTCTCCGCTGCCTCGCCCTGTAATCTCATCTTTCTTGCCTGGGCCTGCATCATGACAGGAACCAGGCTCTGAGGATCTGCCTCTCCCAGAGCGCGAACACTTTTGAACCCATTTTCCCAAAAGATCCGTGCCATCCTACTTTTGATAAAAGCAACCTGGGCCATTTCAAGCAGATCCGCCTTCGCCCCGGCCCGGAGTCGATCCAGCATATGCTCAAGCACCGCAGCCAGCATGCCCCAACCCATCCTGTCACAGAACTTGATCATCCCCGCCGCGAACCCATGACAAGTCTGGGCCAGGGTCTGGATGTGTCCACGTGGTACGGAATATTTAATACTTATTTCGTGCACGGAGATCTCGTTACAGAGGTCGCGCAGTTGAAAAGCCGAGTACGTTCTTCGATACACCCGTGCTAATCGGATCTCGTCGGGGTTGTTTTCCTTCAGGTCACCGCCGCTGTTGGCAAGACGATTGACCAACGCTGGACTAACCCCAATGAGCCGGATCGCTCTCAAGCCACTTTCATCTAGTGAGTCGAGTTCGTTGCGGAAAGTAGGCCAAGATATCTCCGCCAGTCCGCTGGTCTGGACAGGTGTGAACAGATAGAAAATGTGCATGTCCACCGTCCATCACAAATGATTCAAGCGCACGACGCAATTCGGAATGAACAAATATCCCGCCTTCGGGACTGAGCGCCGAGGCTACCACGGCCGTACCGAGCCTGGTCGGCTCAAGGCAGTTTTCGTGATCGGCGAGTTGGATCAGTCCGCTTTCGAGCAGCTCCTTGGTGGCCTTATCAACCATCTCCGCGACGACACTATGCTCCGCTGTGTGCCAGAGCAAGGACGAACAAACAGAATGATCGAGCGCACTTTTGCTAGATGCCATTCGAACACCAATGACTTCGAGAAGGGCCCTCTTCACCCCTCGTTTCTCCGGAGTCAAACAGCTTTCAACAGGAGGCATCTCCGCTTCGAGCAGTTGCGCCACTGCCTCAAGATCGGACTTCTGACAGCACAAGTAGGTCTCTCCAACCTCGTCCTTTCCTTTGCGACCAGCTCGTCCTCGCATCTGGAGAAGCATCGCAGGCCCTACCAGGTCCCGCCCCATGCGAGCTCCGTTCAGTATGACTCTGCGAGCCGGCAGGTTGATACCCGCAGCAAGACTGCATGTGGCAACCATAACTCTGAGTATGCCGGTGTCATACGCCGATGCGACCAATGTTCGTTCTTCGATAGTTAAGCCTGCATGGTGGAAACCGACTCCACGGGGAAGAGTTTTGGAAAAGGTGGCCTCGAAGCCGCTCGGGAGTGCATGTAGCGATGCCAGGAGATCCTGCCGTTGGTTTAAGATCTCCTGATCAAGGTCGTTGACAGGCAATGCGTCACTAATCAACGATGCAGTTCTTTCCACCCCCAGGCGGCTGCTACAGAATACCAGCGCTCCATGACCCGCAAGAGCAGTCTCAACAGCTAGTGCGACGACTGCGTTGGAAAGTGGATTCTGGAATTCTTGATGTTCAGATTTGGAAATTGTCCGTCGTGGCTGTGGCCGCTGTGTTGGGACTGCATCGCCTGCAGTTAGTTGCGTGGCCGTCCGAAAGAACTCTTTGGCATTTGCTGTGGGATAGATGGCATGGTCATACACTAGGTGTTCTTCGATGGGGACGGGCCGATATTTTGCGATGTAATATTTGGCATTCAACCACTTGGCTAGAAGTTGTGGGTTTGGCAGCGTGGCGCTCATGCCCACGATCTGAACAGGAGACTCTAACGACATCAATTTGGTGGCCAGTAGTTCCATCAGATAGCCACGATGCTCGTCGTTGAGCATGTGCAACTCATCGAGAACTAGGACTGCAATCTCTGCATCCTTGCCTTCCTCGACAGCGGCATTCACCAATGAATTTGCCTTCTCAATGGTGCACACTGCAACATCACAGTCTGACCAGTTAATCGCTGCCCTGCTGCCGCCGAAGAAACCACTCACGCATACCACGCTACTGGGCCGACGCCATGTAGGGTTGGGGATGCCGTCAGGTACTTCGTCAACATTCTTGGAAACTCCTTCTACCAAAAAGCGTAGCCACTTTGACTTCTCTTGTACCAGAGCAACATAGGGAAGTACTAGAATTCCTTTCTTTCCGGGATTCTCAATGACACGTTTGAGGAGGAGAACGTCCGCTACCAAAGACTTGCCGCCGCCCGTGGGCGCTGTGTAGACCAAGTTCTGCTCCCCCGTTAACAAGCCTCTTCTCAGCAGACACGAAGATTGCCAGGGGTAAATTGCATGGACTCCCAACGCCTCCAAATTCTCGACCAGTTTGGGCGGAAGGCCATAGACGGGATGTCGAAGAGTGAGGAGAGGATTTTGCGAGGGGCCAGGCGTGGATGATATAACAGCGCGCAAGGGGAGCGGTTGGCCATCGACAAAAGTGCGAGCTCCTTCAAGGGTCTCATTCACTGGTGGGAGAATAGGGCTAGCCTGTAGAAGTGGCGAAGGAGATTCCTGTACCGGGCCCGGTAGCCCTTCCAACGGCACTTGTGGCAACGAGAAGCGGTCGTGATTTGGGGCAATCCTCTGTATGCTCTGGACGCTCTCACCTGGCCGCTTCGAGCCTGTTCTGTAGGTCTGATTACGAGCCAAGTCGAGTGTGGTAGGTTGGCCGTAGACAACGGCAGATCTGGGCCATGCGGTCGCCATTGGTACGTCAGGTTTGAAACATGACTATCAGGTCGGCTCAAGAGTTCCAGGAACGACTAGATGCTTACTGGGTACAAACGCTTCTCGAACACCGGAGCGCTGTAGGCGTGAAGACAAATAAGTGCGTTGAAGTGGCGCCCTTGGAAGACGTGAATTCCAAAAAGGAGGCATATCAACATGCAGCAACGAGGCTGTCCAGTTTTAGGAAGGCGCCACTGACACGTGAAGGAAAGTAAGCGAACCGAAAAATGACTAGTGCAACCCCTAGATCACGCCTATCTGAGGGCTGGCCCGGCGCCAAGCCCCTCCAGCTGACTGGAACTGAAGTTACTACGATTGCAGCTTCTCAAGCAATGGCGCAACGAGAGCCTGGAAGTCAACCACAATTGTGACTTAAATAGTATGGTCCGTGTAATGTGATCAACCCTCAGCCCAAAAAAGAGCCATTTATCTATGAGATTCTGACCGCCCGAGGATACAAAGCAGGTTTCTCAGAAGACAGGGAAGGCGCGCACGGAGTTACATATGAAAGAACAGTTGATGATGACTTTGCCGACACAAAGATAGGAAAGGCAGTCAGCTAGTATTGAAGCAGAGGTGTGGAGACAGCTGTGCTTGTAATGAGTGTTTTTCCGAGTGGTGTCCTTGAAACTGGCCAGCTAAAGTGATGTAGTAATCACTACAGGCAAGAAGGCGACCAGTCCCCCACCGAGCGTTACAATGGCTGATGTGCGTAGAATAATCATTGCAAACAAGTAGAAGGGACAAATCAGTCGTTCCATGAGTTCGGTATGTGCTTTTAGGCTTGAATGAGGGCATTGTCGAGCAGGGTGGTAGAGGAGTTCGCAGAGAGATGTGGTCAAATTTAGAGAAGCCACTCCGTTGCAGGCGGCGGTCAGGTGACGCCAAGATCTCCGGGCACTAAAAGGACCCAATGAGCCCCCGATATTGCTAACCACTTGCGAACTAGTGGGGAGACTGTGCAGGGCTCCTGCTGGTTACAGCTGGTCACTAGTGGCAGATGGGCCCGGCACACACTGCAGTGGCAGGTGCAGTTGTGCCAACTGAACTTCAACCACAACTTGAACAGATGCCGTGGCAAACCTCCATCCTCATCCATCTTTCACCCATATCAAACCATCCAAAGAAGCCGAACCTAACCCGAGGACCTTCTAATGGTTTGCTGTGAAAGGAACGATCGTCTTCTCTCAGATCATGAGCTCAGTAGAGTACGATGTCACTTACTAAGGGTGTCGACTGCTTCTGACGAGCCATTTCGGACCTCCGAGTCTGTCAGAATAATGTTGCAATTTGTCCTCATACGACCATCTACCACCTACCTACCATCTGCAACTACCTACAACACTACTATCTACTAGTACCTTGGTACATTATGCTTGGTTATATTTTATATCCGTGTCATCCGACAACTCGGTCCTCAGTCTCAAATCATCTCCACTGGGCGCGAGCGCACACTGTCAGTGGCCCCATCAACCGAAGCGTAGGTACCTAGGTAGGTAGGGGGACCTTACCTTGCCTGATGCCATACCCATGTCACACGGTTCGGCTTGAACAGAACTACTCTAATTACTATGCCTTCCCACCACTACGATTTCTGTGATGATTACCTGCAGGAATGATCAAATCCACGTCCGCCAACTCAACTCACTGGCCGTTGTGTTCGCTGTCCCCGTCACAGATTTACTGGCCACGCCTTGCCCTGATCACAGGAGCCTGTGACAGATCGATCGCCGTCTGAGTTTCCCTTTCCTCATGCTAACCAAGTCGCAAACCAGAAAAACTCTGGGCTGGCTACTACTAGGAGTACGCCCTCGAATGCCACGTACTGCGTACTTGCTAGCCTGTCTTGACGACTAATTTCGAACTTAACTTCATACGTACTGCTATTGCTGCTGCTACTGGCACATACTACCCAGTATTATTTTCTTTCCTTGCCGAGTTCTGTCCTTCCCCATCTTTTCTTCCCTCCCTCTTTTGACCTTCCCTTCTTCAGGGATCTCCTCCTCTCTTCTTCCTTCACCTTGCTTTCTTCCCTCTTGTTCACCTCCTCGGCACTAACGGAGACCTGGATTGGATTTGTCCCCCTTTGTGCCTCTCAGCACGCGTTTGTCGATTCATCAGCTTTCGCCTTGCACCGACCGCGTGTTTACAGAGTTACGCCAGCTCAGCGGCCCCATCCAACTACCAATAGAAGCGCTAACCCACACGCCGGACTGGTCACCCTACTCTAGGCGCGTGCCCTTACTTTGATATATCGCCCACCTTCCGCCGCCTAGCACTTGGTCGGCAATTCTCTTCCACCTTCCTCGCCGTCCTCACTTCCCGCTCGACTCTTTTGATCTTTATGGCGTTGCAGTACTATCCACGATAGCATTCCGTCCGGTGCTCTACAGATTGACGCCCACGTCCTGTCTAGGTCAATAGCTGCCTGCCGAGCATCCTCGTAACCCAGCGAAGACCACCCGTCCCTCCTCCAATCCAAAGTCGCCATGCGATAAAGTCGGGCCTGACGATATCGAACCACCCGCGCACGCCTCGCCTGGCCTAGATCCTACTTGACTCACCATGTCAGCTCTCGAAACCCTCCCGGTTGCCGCGGCGCTGTCGGAGTCTCGCTCAAGGGAGGAATCAGATGCACCTTCGCTTCTCCAGAGGGATGCCGTGCCAAGCGTACCCACGAGCAGTATGGATGTTTCTCCTGCACCCGAACCTGCGCTCTCCCTCGACACCCCCCAATCCCAACCCATGACCGCCACCGCCTCGTCCTCCTCACAACCCCCACCAGTCGAAAACGGTGATGGCTCCAACCTTGGGCCATACGGCACTCGCTCAAGGAATCGCGCCGGTGGCGCCCGTATCAATTATGCAGAGGACAAGGAGTTGGACTTGGATTTAGAACCCACGCACAAAGTCGGTCGCACGAGTAAGAGGGCGTCGGCGGCAAACAGCGAACACCAGCCTATGTCTTCAGGCTTCGCCGCCATCAATCATCTGAACGCTGAACAGCGGTCTGAGAGCGCCGCCGCAAGTCGTCCGTCTACTCCGCTGCCAGCCAGCGCCCCTGCCCCTTCCAAGAAGAGGAAACAGCCAGGGAGTCAACATACAGGGGCAGCACACTCGAACATGGGTGGTGCCTCACGTTCGCGACAGACTACGTCTGTGCCTTTCAAGGGTTACGTCGAGACGAATATGATGAGCTTTTCCAAGTGTGGACAGAGACTCAATGAAAAGAAGCAACTGGTGGCCGACGATGGGACCACTGTACAAGCAAATGGTAGGTACAATCTTTCCTCTGACGACGCCGACTAACCCAGTTTCAAGATCACGTCTATTTGGTTTGTGAGCCTCCAGGCGAGCCCTACTACCTTGCGCGGATCATGGAATTCTTGCATCCCAAAACCGACCCAACAGGACCCGTCGAGGCTATGCGAGTCAACTGGTACTATCGCCCCAAAGACATTCTCCGGCGGGTGCAAGACACGCGTGTAGTCTTCGCCTCGATGCATTCGGATACTTGTCCCCTGACTTCACTCCGTGGCAAATGCAACATTCATCATTTGTCCGAAATCTCCAACATGGACGAGTATCGAAGTAAGCCGGACTCGTTTTGGTTTGACAAGCTTTACGATCGTTACATGCACCGATACTACGAGGTGATACCCACCCACCGAGTGGTCAATGTTCCTCAACACGTAAAGACAGTTCTTGACCAACGATGGAAGTTCGTTCTAGTCGAGGTTGGGCGTGGTCGCGAACTGACTAGCGAGAGCAAGAAATGCACCAAGTGCGAGCAATTCGCCAGCAATCATGACTCGGTAGACTGCGCCGTTTGCAAAAGAACATACCACATGCAATGCGTAAGGCCGCCGTTATTGAAGAAACCCGCGAGAGGTTTCGCCTGGGCTTGCGCAGCCTGCAGCCGAGCACAGGAGTTGAAGATGGATTCTCGCAATACACCCGCGGGTTCGGACATTGGGCCTCTGGATGATGATGATTTGATGGAGGATGACGACGACGACACCCACCCCAAGGGCCAGGAGACCCGCGACAGCAGTATTGGTCCAGAGCCAAACCCACCACCGACCCCAGCACAAGTCGCCCAAGCAAATCTCTGGCCTTGGAGGTATTTGGGAATCCATGCGCGCGCAGAAGATGCTCTAGACTACGACGACCGGATCTATCCTCGTGCGAGCTCCAGATTAGGCCCTCGTCACCAAGCGAACGTCAATGTCTGGCACGGACGTCCGGTGGAATTGGTGAAACCTGCAGAGATCAAGCGCAAATACCTGAAAAACTCCCATCATCAGAAGGGTGGCAAACCAGTGAAAGATACTGGCACTGACACAGACAAGGACCAGCGCCTGAAACGTCCGAAGTGGGTCGTGGATGAACCCGTGGGTTACGTTCCTCGAGGACAGGATGAGCCAGTTGAGATCAAAGGCAAAAAGGAGCATACTGCTCAGTTGATATTCAAGATGCCGGAACCGGGACAGTTCTCGGAAAGGGGTGGCGCGGACTCTGTGAAACCAGAAAATGCAGAAGAGCTGGTAGATGACTACATGCGAAAAGTCAAGCCGATTGCGGCCCAGTATAATCTACTGGACTCCTCGGTCGATTTCCTCACCAAAGCCATCGAGAAGCTGCAGGAGAATAGGTACGATGTCGAAAAAGCGTTGGAAGCCATGAAAGGACTTTCCTTGAGAAGTGATCTGAAACAGCCTGATCTGAACCGGGAGGAGATCAAGCGGTTTGAGGAAGGAGTTGCGAAGTACGGTAGCGAACTCCATGCTGTATCTCGTCATGTGGGCACAAGTGTGAAGGAGTGGCGAATCGTTCGTTTCTACTACATGTGGAAGAAGACCGAAAGAGGTCGACAGATCTGGGGCAACTACGAAGGGCGACGTTCCAAGAGAGACTCGAAACGAACCGACAAAGACGGAAATGCACCAAAGCTGTTGGACGACGTCGCTGATGACAAGGACGATTCTGCTTTCGACGAGGAGAAAGCGGCGCAGAAGAAGCGGGGATTCCTTTGCAAGTTCTGTGGTAGTCATCATTCGCGTCAATGGCGACGGGCGCCGGGCACGCCTCCGGGTACTCTGGTTCCTAAAGATCAGGCTGCGAAAAACAGCAAAGACAAGAGTCAGTGGCTCACACTGGCCCTGTGTGGTAGGTGCGCATACCTGTGGCGAAAATATGCCGTCCAGTACGAGGACATTGAAGAAGTTTCCAAGAAGATCGCATCTTCAGGCAGCCGGGCAGCTAAGCGAAAGGTTGACGAAGAATTGTTGCGTCTCATCCTGGAAGCACACCAAATGTCCGGGGATCCTATTCCTCCACGAGCAGTCGATGAGGTCAACAAAGCCGGCCTGGAAGTGCCCCAGAACATAATACAACCCGATGAGCCGCCGAAGAAGAAAGGCAGAACTGATCGTGATGGAGCGCACGGGACTCCGGACGTTGCTATCGCTGAAAAGAAGAAGGTTCCCGAGAAGCCACAGGAGCCTCCGCCGATCGAACCAGATCCTCCAAAGGTCAAGGTCCATCCATGTGCAGTTTGCCGCGTCATCGAGGTGCCCGGACAGGAATTGCTGAAATGTCGCGACTGCCGCCTCCACGTACATGGGTCATGTTACGGGGTAGGATCAAAGACGAACACGAAACCTTGGTTTTGTGACATGTGCAGGAACGACCACAACCTGCAGGTGTCGACGACTTATGAGTGCGTTCTATGTCCCGTCAAGTTTACGGCCCAGGATCTCATGGAACCCATGAAGCCATCCCATAAAAGGAAGACCGATCGGGACCGGGAAAAGGAACGCATCGAGAAGGAAATCATCCAGGAGGCCAGCCGTCGATGGCGCATGGAACAAGAGGCTGCAGGTCGCCCGGTCAACCCCCGCGAAGCTCTCAAACGAACGGCCTGGAACAATTGGGTTCACATTACTTGTGCTCTCTGGACCAAGGAAATCAAGTTTGGCAACTCCGAATTGCTTGATGATGCCGAGGGTGTTGGCTTCATTCCTCCCGAACGGTTCGAGCCGCCTTGCAAAATATGCAAGCAGACGGGATATCCCACCGTCAAATGCCACCAGTCAAACTGCAGCGCATATTTTCACGTCGGTTGTGCCCATCAAGCAGATTACATCTTCGGTTTCGATGTGGCCCCTGTCAAGAGTACCCGTCGTGATACGGTGAACGTGATGAAGCTTCAAGGCGAGGTTGGCGTTGTCACGGCTGGAATTTGGTGCCCAACCCACCCCCCACCGACTATTGTGCACAACATGCTCGAACCAACAGAGGCAGGGGTGAGTGCAATGCAATTGTTCGCCCGCACTTACAAGCAAGTCGACAATTCAACCACAGGGACCGTGAGGAGAGCGGCACAGTTTTGTGCAAATCTGCCCAGCTCTGTGCCTGTAAACCAGCCTCCGAGACGCAGCTCAGCCGCGAATGGCGCGAACGGTGTCATTGCGCATGCAGATCGCACAGGTGTCCCGAGTATCAGGTCGTCCCCAGGGGCAGATTCGCCACGAGAACCTGACAATGTACCCAGTGAGACAAACATTGCTCCAACAGGTTCCAACCAGACGAATGGCTTGAAAAAATGCTGCACTTGTCTCGTAGATACCAGTCCCCGCTGGTGGCCGCTTGCTCAAACAGAGCCGGTCTTACCGGCTGCAAATGGAGGACAGCCGGAGCTGGCCTGCGACCACGCCGCGAACGACGGTTCTCGGGATACCCTGATGACCAACGGCATCGTGAAACCGGAGCCTGCTGAAAGCAATGTGTTGGGAGCACTCGTCGATGGCGGCAGCAAAATCATGTATCAATGCCACAAATGCCATGTGCTAAGGCGAACACCGCCGTCCTCTCCATCGCAAGTCAAACCTCGAGAGAGAGTTCCTTCGGAACAAGCGCCAGAGCCATTCGCCTATCCACCAGCAGAACCTGCTTCGGAGTCGGTAACATACCAGCCCCTGCCTCCACCGCCAACGGTCTTTCCGCCCATCACTCGACCTCCAGTGGAAACACCATCGCAGCCACATTCGCATTCTCATCCCCATGGGCCCCCAGTCTCCCATCACCCCCATTGGTCGAATGCCGCCTCAGCTCCCCCTCAGTGGTCGTCTCCCGGCATGCGCCCAGCACGCCATCCTTCTCCCCCTCCTGTACCTCGACCTTACGAGCAGCCACCGCTGTACCAACCGGCTCCAACGCCTGAATATCAGTCTCCGTACAGCAGACCATCTCAAACGTCGTCGTATTCAGGTGCACCTCCTCCACCTCCGCCGCCACCACCAGCCACCGGTCCTCTCTCTCAGCATTCTCCCTCTCAAGGCCCCTATTCACTGTCTACACATCATCACCATCTTCCACCGTCGCGGATTCCGCAGTGGCCCCGTCCTCCTTCACCTCCACGCTATGTTCCAGAAAGGGCAACAGTCCCCTCGTCTCATCTCGGTCTCGGGCCTTCGAGTATGTTGTCCCGACCATTTCCCCTTGATCCACCACGTCAACCCACTCCTGGCTCTCCCGTCAATGGCTTTGCAGCATCACACGCATCGTCCGCAAGGAACTATGGTCCAGGACTCAACGCCCAACAACCGCCACCGCCGCCTCCACCTCCCTCCGTCCCAGCTGTGGTTAGGCTGTCGCCATCCGTGCAGTCTCTAGCTCAAATTGCCCAAGCAGCATCTGAGCAGACTGCACGGCCACAATCAAGGCAGACAAGCGCGGAAATGACGGGGACACCGAGGTTCGGCGCGCGGATTTTCCCTGAGAGTCCCAAACAACGACCACACACCCCGGCTAGTGGACCAGTGCTTAGAGACGACAGGAGAGATGGACCAGGTGCAAGTGCCAGTCCCAGCCTGAGAAACTTGCTCAGTTAGCGCTTTGGACATCACGACCCCTCTACGAATGGAAAGTCGAACTTGAAGTGATGGTCGGAGTACTGTATGGCTTCGCATTCAGAACTCGGATGTCTACGTGTCGTGACGATTGTGCCGCGATAGACTCGAACCTGTCTAGACCGGATGTACGGTTGTCTGTGCACTAAATATCATCTATGTACTTATCAAATTTACGTGTATGACGGGATGATGGGAAGGAAATGAGACCATCCGCTGTTACTCATCAGCGTTGTCGGTCTTGCGAATAGAATAATGAGAAGAGGCAAAAGAGAAACTCTTAACAAGGCATTGCAATGTCAGTCCCACTTGAAAACAATTATAGCTCGGTGCTGTCACTGGATCTGAGATGGCAATGCACGCAGAAGGCAGCTGGGCCAATCTTTAATCAAAACTTTCATGTTTCAGGCCTTCTTCTGGTGATTGACATTGACCGTATAAAGTGGGCAACTGGCGAAGAGACCAGCAGGGCCGACTGAAAGAACATGCAGGCGTAGAACATATCTGCCCTTCCTCATATGTATTTGCTGCAGTATCAAGAGCAAGCACCTTTGAGTTGGACCAGCGCAGAGAGAGCTCCGGGCATGTTACATTGTCGTGCACTGCGCATGGAGCATTATGCCGAGTCCTGCCCTGTTCCGGCGTGCTGCGCCGAGTCTGATTTTTCGCCAATCCCCTGTGCGTGAGACAGCTTTACAGAGTCTCACTTATGTTTTAAGATGCAACGACAACCGGAAAGTAACGGAGCAGGTGACATTGCAAAATGAGATCGCCGAGTCGGTGCCGACGTGAGAAAATCTCACTCCTCATCCTCGTCATCGTCAATAACACGTCTCTTCTTCCGGGCTTGCGGCGTGCCCGCTGGAGCAGGGTCGGCTCCACCTTCGTCGTCGCTGGCGGCACGCTTCGGCGTGGATTCTCGGTCTCTGGCCCTGTCACGATCCCTTTCCCGTCTGTCACGCTCGTTTCCGCCGCGGGTACGGTTCTCAATGACTGTCTCGCGCCCTTCGATCTCCAGGTCATCCACATCTGGATCATCGTCTTCCTCGGCCTCAACCTCCTCCGCATCGCCATCTTCGTAGATTTCGGGCTCTTCGTCACTGGCAGCCAAGAAGTCGTCTTCGCGATCGTACTCATCCTCACGGCCCCGGCTGCGCGGCATGTTCTCGTCCTCGTCGTCCGAATAAATGTCACCGCGGCGGTTAGCTCTGCGGCGTCGGGCGTTGGTGCTCTTCTTGCCACGAGCCAGGGGCATGCCGTCATCGTCTTCGAGCCCTGCCACGCTGAGGCCTGCCCCACCAAGACGTCCGATTCCTGCACGGCCGAGCACACGATCTCTGCGCATCAGCAAACGATCCTCGGCGGCCTCGCGTTTGCGACTGGCCCGTGACCGCTCCTTCTCGAACATCTCCGCCGCTTTCTTAGCAAGCTCCGGGTCTTCTTTGACTTGTTTCAGGCTGGCCAATGGGTCGTGCATTTGTGTGGCCGCGGCAAGCGATTGTTGAAGCTTCAGAACAGATTCGTCTGCCAGGTCTCCTGTTGGTTGAATCTTCATCGACGCGTCGAACGGTGCTATTATCTGCAGGTCAACTCCAGCTGTCGCATGCGGTGCTGCCAGGTAGTTATGTGAGTCTTTGTTCGCATCATAGGCTGCCTGAGATGATCCCGATGTCCTGGGCCACTCCTGTCTAAGAGCTGTGGTGGATATTCGGTAATGATCCTTGGGCGATGAAGCAATCTGGAGCGTCAAGCTCCCGTCCGACCAGCGAATGATGCGAGTGTTTGATTGTAAGGACTCTTGATCCTTGGGGTCGCGACGCCAGAATATGGTGCTTGCTGCGGTGGAGAAGGGGGAAAATTTGGCCGTTGGGTCGACTTCTGGATCGCGCCCATCGTGGGGTTGTTTGGGAGGTTCATAGGTGGCAGGGACGAAGTTGCGATGCTTGATGCCGAGAAAGGGTGGCATGTTGAGCAAGTAGAGCTAGTGCCAACAGTCAGTGGATGATCATTTGAAAAATAGACGGTGTGATGGCTGTATACCTCTTGTCCCTCCGGTGGTTTGATTCTGGCCATGTCCACGTCTAGGAGCTTCAACTGTTTCTGCTCTTCGTACATTGCCTCATGATCCTCCACGGTTGCTGCAAGCCGATCTGCTCGGCCTTCGTCATCGCCAGAGTCAAGTTCGGAATCGTCGAGCTTTCGGTGCGGGCTTTTCAATTAGTACATATGTGTAGGAGAGTATAGGTTGGACCTACTCATTTTGTACTTGGTCCAGCTCTTCATCATCATCGCCGAAGAGATCTCCATCGTCCTCTGACGCGTCATCACCGTTCAGGGCATGAGGTGAGTCTTCGCCTTCCAAACTCCCGTTGTGAGGTACAGACTCCACCTCCGCAGACATCTTGACGGTAGGTTCACCCGAAGAGTAGACGCTATGGTGTAGGGTTTTCCGTCTGCACACAGAGCGCGAAGATCACCTGCGGTGTCTGCGAACAGGGTCGATGCTGCGAACCACCTGAGCCGGTCAGAATCAGAAGTCCAAGTGGTGTCTGTAGAAGAGTTGCAGGCACGCCCAGAGGTGAAAAGGACGCCAGTACTAGACCAGACCGCAGTCTGCTGGAGAGAAGTTAGTGACAACTGCCCGGAGAGGTTAGCGTGCAAGGGCTTAGGAGGCTTCCTCAGGTGTCGGGTATCTTGCCTCAGGGGAACCTTGGTTTCATTGGCCGCTCTCGCCGTCTCCGACTTTCATATGATCCTCACCCTTCACTCCTGTGTTCCAACTCCTTTTCCACCAACAACCACACTCTATCACGTCCAATTCAGTGTCCCAAGGTGAAGTCGCAACCAAGTGAAGAACCTCTTCGGCGTGGAGATGGCAACATTCTTTCAAAGCGTGTGAGTATATGATCCCTCTGTCTCTCAGCATTCACTTGCACCACTTGTCGGTCCACTCGCCCACCGCCCCTGTATCTGGTGCATGCGCAGAGGAAACCTAGAAAAAGCCGAAGATGTCAATGGATGTCCACAAGCATGTTTGAAATAGTCAAGATTGCTGACCCCATTCTCAGTCGTCAAGGTTTCACCAGAGGCAATACCAAAAGCACCCAAAATCTCAAGGCTCAATACAATGTATCACAATCGAGCCTGCAGCAGGCGCCGCCTATGCCACCCCTGGCCAACTCTCCCTCACTATCGTCGAACTTCAGTCAAGAGAATTCCTACACTGAACAAGAACCGAAGAAGTTTTTGAACGAGAAATACGCGAAGTGCTCAGTCAAGGGGAACTTTTTGACCTTGGCTGCGCAGCCAAAAAATGTCGAGCTTGGAGAATGGCTGGCCCATCAGCGTATGTTGTTTCCACCAGGCCCTGGCGTGCGAAGCTGACGATCTACACAGTGGTGGAGATGAATAGATTGCTCACCAGCATGATTCTCGTTATTCAAGAGGTGGACACGAACACTGGAATGGCGCTATGCAATGAAGCTGGCTGCCCTACCATGTCTGCCGGACGGTATGCTATTGGATTCGTAGACGCGGCTGATGCTAATAAACTTCTAGTCTCACATACACCTGGCTCGAGAATGGAAGGCCAGCCAAGATCCCCGCGCCATCATACATTGTTCGAGTTCAGCGATGGATTGTCGGCAAGATCCACGACGAGAAGGTCTTCCCTACCGAACCACCAATGAGTGTTGCCAGCACTGCATACGCTTCTGGGGATACCAGCTCAACCCCGGGCTCGGCGACGTCCCCTATCCCCGCTGGTCCTACCACTTTGAATCAGTCTCTCACCTCTCTTGCTGGCAATCAGGACGAGTGGGTTGGGAAGTCTTCAGGATTCCCGCAAAACTTCCTGCAAGATGTCAAGAGCATTATCAAGCAGATGTTCCGATGCTACGCTCATTTGTATCACTGCCACTGGGATCACCCGTTTTGGCACATCAACCGACACCTTGACCTCAACAGTTGCTTCGTCCACTTCATCACTGTTGCTATGTATTACGACCTCTTGCCAAAGAAGGACATGGAGCCGCTGCAGGGCCTGATAGACATTTTCGTCGCTCAGGGCATCGTGCCTAGGGAGGCTGTGCAGCAACATGTCAGTTAGGCGATGTATGAGTGGTCTGGTTCACCTCGGTACATGATGCTTACAGAGGCAATGAAGAGTCAGTGGAATGGCAACGACTACGCGTACGAACGAAGTGCATGCATTTAGCGATATGGGCGTTAGCGGGATATGGATGGGAGACACCCTGGGTAGTCCACGAATCGACATGAGCATGGACCGGAGCGCTGAGCAAGCAGTTATGCATTGTGCTGGCACACCGAATGAATCCTGGAGCGAACGCAAGCCTTTGGACTTGGTGCTTTTGGTCGTTGATGCAAACTGGCAGAACGCTGGAATGAGAACGAAATTGCAATACGAGACTCGGACTGAAGTCGTTGGGCATGTCCCACATGATGAATAACGCGCAACAAAGAATACTTTTTGCTCGATTGTTTCCTTTGATCATTTTGTTTTGTTCTGCAACCAATTGTACTCTTCGTTGTTGTGTTCCTATGTTTGCAGGCTTTCATTCAACAATATCTGGGTCCTTCACCCGTCTCACATCCCGTATGGAGCGTCTATGCGACCTGCTGCCCAATGCTTGCAGCTATATGTCTGGGGCGTTTCTCATGGTCGGGCGATCCGAGCACTCCACAGAGCTCCATCCATGCAGACCATTGTCTGAACCTGGCTGATATCGCACAAGCAGAGGTGGGCCAGCCAGCTCTCTTGCCGCAGCGGATCCGGCCAGGAGCAGGTAAGCAGAATGGTGAGATGTGGAATCCCGGGGCCAACCGATTGCAGCTCACGCGATGCATGCTTCGGTCGGATCATGCCCATCGCCACAGTACGGACAAGTGATCCAGCCCGGTTCACGATCGGGAATGGGATGCGAACTTGGCTTTGACAGTGGCTCGGGGGCCATTGCAGGTCTGCTACCGGCGGTAATGAGCAAGGCTTGAGGACTGGCCTGACTTCCTGCGCCAGCACTAGCACTACCACCAGAAGCAGTTTGTGGGGTATGAGTACACATTCTTGCTTTGTTTTTCCTCGCTCGTTCAATGCCTGTGATTAGAGTCAAAAGGGTTGAGGCAAACGTTAGATATTGACTGTGTTGCCGGGGGTTGACGGTGCTGGATCAATTGATTGCCAGTTCTCTCTCACCGTCTCTTTCTCTGTGTGTGTGCGCGTGTTTCGATTTGTAGGGGAAAGCAAGTCGAGATTGCTATTGTGATTGATGTTGAGGTCCAAGTCAGAGCAGTTGTAAGCAAGCGAGACTGGGGGTGGTTGATGTTGTGTGAAGAACCAATGCATAATTGCGAGTAGGATAAGATAGATATGGACGACAGATCCAGGGACTGTGAAGAGTGCGAGGCAGTGATGTGAGACATTGGAACAATGGCATGTTTGTTGAGTTGAGGTGGTGGAATGAGACACTTGAACAAGCAGGACTTTGTCACTAGAAGTGATCTTCTTTGGACAGAGAACTCAGACTATACACACTATCATTATTAGAAGGTGGTAGATCGATAGGTGAAACATTAGGACAAGAAGACATTGTCGTTGCGTGGCTGCACATGGGACATCTGATTTCTGGAAAGACAATCAGGACAATGCCAATCATCGAAGGGCAGTAGGCGGACTTTCAGGACAGATTGTTCCACTCGTGTAGCGTGTAGCTTGGTTGTGTCCTATCAGGGTAAGAGAGAGAAGACGGTCACGGCTGTGTGGGCATTGCTGTTGGAGCTTGCAGGAGACGACTTGATGGTCTTTGTCATGTGTCGAGAGACGCAACGGGAGCGCCCTGTGAAGCGGAGCATGTGGAAGCATTTGCTGCGATCCGAGCCAGAGTATAGGAGCAGCTCCTGCTGAATGGATTCTATCCTGAACGAACACCATTGCGATCCTTCCAGTATGCTCTCGCAAGGAAAACGGCGCTTATGACCATTCCAAGACCAGCGAGGCCCGTCCCTAGGTACCATGCTCCACGATAACCATGCAGAATATCTTGCGGTGTTCGGCCGCCGTTGTTAACGTGCACCTCAACTGTGCCAGCAAATCCCAAGCCCAAGGAGATGCTGTAGTTGACAATGGTGTTGACCAGACTTGCCGCAATGCCTTGATGTTCTTTGCTTACCGAATTGGATAGAATCAGGGTTGCTGCTGGGAAGGACATGTCCATACCCCTGTGGGAGAAGGGTTAGATCAGAGTGTCTTTGACCGTGTTGGAAGCCCTCCAAAGGATCAGTGTACTCACCAAGGGATTATGATCGTACAGACGAAGGTCTGAGCCCAGTAAGTCTGATCCACGGGCACTGTGGCAACCAGGATCTGTCCGACCGTGAAGGCCGCCAGAGCTATCACCATGACCCAGGCAGCGCGCATCCTGGAGAGGATGAGACCGGTGCACACCGAGGCGAGAGCGCCTGAGACGGCCACAGGGCTCATGTAGGCGACGGCGAGCAGCGGAGATGCTCCGCGTAGATGTTCTAGAAAACTGACCAGATAGAAGACCCAGATGCCTACACAGGTTCGCCTCAGCCGAGGAGCCGCGGCTGAAGAGTGAAAACTTACCAAATGATGACCACCCGCATACGATACATGCAAGCACAAACCCGACCTCGACAGTGAGGGCTTCGAAGGGGACCAGTGGAGATGGCGAGACTCGAAACTCAATGTAGAAGAATAACGGCATCAACAAAAGGCCCAATATCATGGTCACATAGACGTAAGCCTTTTGCCAGCCCACGATCGGGGCCTGGTTCCACGCAAAGTTGAAGAGGACGAGAGCTGTGATGCCAACAACGGCCCCGGGCAGATCAAGCAGCTCGAGCTTGTCTCGCATGGAGTGAGCCTTGTACTCTGGTTTCTTGGGAGGATCAGGAATGATAAGACTCGCAAGGACCACAATAACTACGAGAGTGATGGCCAGACTGAAGAACGCCCATGGCCACCAGGTCAGGGCGAATACGCCCGCAAAGGCACCGCCGACGATTGAACCACCTGGAAGGGTTGGCATGTCAATGTGCTTGTCCAACGTTCCAGGCCATCATCACTGGAACTTGCGAGCAACGTACCTGGCGCACAAGCACCGAAGAGTGCAAATACCATGTCCTTCCTCGGCCCTGGAGGGTAGGTTGACCCCAGCAGAGCGACGCCGTTGGGGAGCGTGATGGCCGGTCCAATCCCTTGCAAGACGCGGGCAAAGACGAACAGGACATGATTCGAGTACACACTCAACCCGGCGACCATGGACCAGATGGCATACCAACTGAAGCCAACCATGAGCATTCGCTTGTATCCAAAGATGTCGCCCAGCCGCCCGCTGATGACGATGAAAGTGCCGACGGTCAAGCTGTAGCCGGCGATCAACCAACTCAGTTGGCTTGGGTCGGTGATGTGGAAGCTGCGGCCTATGACGGGCAGGATGAACAGCGTCTGTCCGAGACCGACCTGCGTGGTGAACTGCGCCAGACAGATGATGCCCACGAAGAGGATCTCTCGAGGAAGTGAAAGCGTCGAGGCAATGGACCGGGTGCGCTCCAGCGATGCATCATCGCCAGGCGCTCCTGCCTCTTTGTCTGTGTCGAGAGGCTGAATGGGGTTTCCGCCTACCGCATCTTGGTCAGGAGTGGTATTGACATCGAGCTGGTCCCCCTCCTGTCCATGTTGGCCAGCCTCCTCGGTCAGCCGGGGCTCCAGCACCATTCTCCTTCTGCACACTTCAATCGTCGGATGAGGGAGGAGGATGGCTCGAGAGGGTGCTGGGATGCGACGACGCACATGTTTATTTATGACTGGCAACTCATGTGTTGGTGGTGCATGATCCCTGGCTGCGTGCTATCGCTGCTCATGGACTTGATGATTTCATCGCAGGATCCGGCCTGTCTTTTGTCCATCCATCGTCACAATGCATGTTGATGCCATCGTGACCCTGATTCAAAACTGGTCTTGTCTGACGGCGCCTTGACAAAAACACTAGTCGCCAGCAGAAATCTCCCTCCAGAACATTATTTAACTTTGGGTCAGACACAAAGCTTTATGCCATTGGTCTGATCCGATGGTCGGCAGTTGGCAGTTTATTACCCATTTGTCATCGCGGTGTCTTTGCGCTGTTGTGAAAGCGGAAACTTGTCACTACGATGTTATCTGGCAGGGTAGTAGGTTGGTATTATGATATCGTTCTGTCTGCACCACGTTCGCATTGATCGAAGGTTGTGGGCTTCACCTGTTCAAGCGGCACAAGCCCATTCATGGTTGTCTGACCGACTGAGTCCTCCTCTTATCATCATATTTCTTGACGATGACCACCACCACACTGTGGGCCATGCTGCTGCTCTGGATGCGTCGACAATGCACCATATCGTGCCATTCTTCCCTGATATCTTTCGCCCGCGCCCTTCATTAACCGCATAAGGGCCATTCAATACCCTTCCACGCCCAGCGCCTTGTAGGCGACCTTGATATATGCCTCCGTCCTCGTGGAGCCGAGGATGCCCATGCCCATCTTGTTCATGACATACGAGAAGGTGATTTGGCGATCGAGGTCCATGACGATGAGACTGCCGCCCCAGCCGCCCCAGAAACAGACCTTCCCCGAAGGCAGCCAGCCCACAGACTGTGCTGAAGCACCACCGGCCAGGCCGAAGCCGATACCATAGCGCATGGGGATGCTCAGCACATGATCTACGCCGTCGGCCTGGACCTCAAAGATGCGTTCAATGGTCTCCGGCGACAAGAGCTTGACCCCGTCAACCGACCCTCCCAGTGTGATCGACGAGAGAATGCGAGCCAGGCCGCGCGCGTGGGAGTGGCCATTGACCGCGGGGATCTCGGCACGGCGCCATTCCGGGGTCCAAGAGTAGGCGGCATCGACGAGCGGAGTACCAAAGGTCTTGGCCATGATCGACTCGGGATCCATCTTGCTGAGGTCGAAGCCCGATGGGGGCGGAGGCACGACGGGCGAGATGCGCGGCCAGTCCTTCTCGGCGGCACCGATCTGCAAATCCGCCCCGAGCGGGCCGGCCATTTCCTCGCGCACAAAGTCCCTGAGCGACTTGCCGGTGACTCGCCGCACCAGCTCCCCCAGCAAATGGCCGTAGTTGAGCGAGTGGTACCCCGACCCGGACCCCGGCGTCCACCAGGGCTTTTGGGCTGCCAGGCGCGACGTCGCCTTGTCCCAGTCGTAGAGGTCCTGGATCGTCATCGGCTTCTCCCACCCGGACACGCCCGAGGTGTGTGACAGCACATGTTTGACCAACACGACGTCCTTTTTGCCCTCGGCCCCAAATTCGGGCCAATATTTGGATACGGGGGCCTCGAGGTCCAACAGACCGCGGTCGACGAGGATCAGGGTTGCCAGAGCGGCCACTGTCTTGGTCGACGACCAGATGTGGGTGATGGTGTCCTTGGTCCATGGCTGCGTGCGTCCTTCATCCGCATATCCGCCCCACAGGTCGACGACGTTCTTGCCGGCGACGTTGATGACGATGGAAGCGCCGAGTTCCTCTCCCGAGGCGACCTGCTCCTGCATCAACGTGCGCAGACCCTCAAACGCGGCGTCGGCCGTGCCTTGGATCTCGATTGCCATGGTGAGAATGTGCACGAACAACAAGCGTGATTCGATCGGGGTTCGAGCAGGCTTGACTGGCTTCGAGGCTTGTCAAATGTGGTCTTGCTAATCCGACACCGATGAGTTTCGCAACGACCAGTGAGTGATTGATAGATCCTTAGCGGTCGGTTCTCAGGTTAATCAGTCAGTCAGTTGTCTCAGCATCGTCCTCCTCGTATTATATACTTCACGTTGACTCCAGCGTCCCGAGGCTGTGGTGCGTTATGTGCCGTGCGCCCCACCCTCCGTGCATCGTGACGACTGGCTTATGTTCATATGGTCCAACTCATTATTACTAACCAGCATGGACATTATCCCCGTTATGCAGAATATCTAGTTAATAGACAGCCTCTTCTCATTCAACACATTATTAATATCATAGGATATCACAACGACTTGTGCAGATTCACAGACAATGCCTTGATTCCGCCAAAGCATAAGGGATATTTATGGTTACACAGACAGGTCATGCATCCACATCCTAGGACTGTACTTCCTGGGCAAATGGCTGTGCGTCAAAAGCCATAACAAACAACACCAGCACTAAGGCCGAGGGTGTAATGACTTACTGAATCAATCCTGGCTACATTACCTCCTTTAGACAGACAAGAATAAGGACTGAATACAGTTTCAAGCCGGGTAGTAGTGTCGTGTGACTACCTGATCTAGGGAGGAATGCTGCGTGTTCGTATTCCTGTACATTTAAAGCCACATTACGAGCAGATGCCACCCATTATCCAGAAAGCAGAAAGGGGGAGAACTTAAGTCAGGCTGCACCAACACCGATCTAAAAAAGAATCTTTGAGCATTTCTGGATACGTGATCATGCATGCCGGGGGACTAGTAGGCGAGCTCTCTTTGGAGACCGAAGCCAATGCAACACAGAGACTGCGGGGGAAGTTGGCATTGGCATGAACGTTGGCATGGCTTCTGCATTGCAGCTTCACGGCGCCCGAGGAGTCCGGGGCCGACCCTGGTGGAGATGTGCATGTCTTCAGTCGGGATGTCAAGCCAATGTATAGCCGCCTGTCAGCTGGTCGAGTCGCCAGGGTCGTGTGTGGGCTGACAGGACTGACTTGCTTCGGACGCGTTGGGAACGCAACACTGAGTTACGGCTTCGGCCCAGTGCATGCTACACCTACACGAACAATATAAAAAAAGACGAGGTGATTTGGAGGGATATAGCAGATAAGAACACACGCAAGCGCAAGTAGATGGAATGAATGTGGTGGATCAAAAGGCTTAGATAGACAGGCCAGATGGCTGGAGGGGGGATTGGCAGAGCAGATTCGATTGTGATGATCTTTCATCAACCAGGCGTTCAGCAATACTGTCCTCCTCGCCGGCCATACAGTCCAATAATAGCCCAGACGTTTCAAATCCAACTCCATGCCAGAATGAATCCCCGACTTTTTCCAAGGCCCGGTCACATATTCATTGATTCATGATCGCTCTCATACCCTCTCGTTCACTCCTGTGCCCATCTTCAGCCTTGCGACCGAAACAGACGTCGTAGCTGCAGGAGGACGGCGGCCGGGGGAGAAGGTCGCTCGCCTCCGAGGACCTATCGACCCCGCCAGATTGGGCGACTGTCTTGCTTCGATCGGCGTCACCAATTCCAGACGCTGGAGATGATAGCCAATGATGGGAACACCTGTGAGATAGCCACTGGTCCAGCCAAACATGGGCTCATGGCGACGACAGGAGCACTCCTACTGGTAGGACTGTCGGCCTCCATCTCTCCTGAGGACTGCGACAGGATAAATCGTCAAGAAAAGCTCCATTAACCTGCTCAGTCAACATGGCGAGTGCGACAAGAAGATCCAGTGACTTGCAGATGTATGCTAGAATGCGGTCAGTCATACGGACGATCAACCGGTGTCATAGTGATGAAGGACCGTGGAGGCACGAGTCAACGACCCTCAAACTCCATCAACTGATTGAGCTAGGTCGGTGATGGACGGAGCAATCCGTAGTGCGTCCAGACATGCGATGACTTGGGGTTGCTTTGTATCCGACATGCCATGTTCAGGCGGCGAGATACGTTCAGTGAGAAGTCTCTCGGACCGGAAATCGGACATGGCCGCTCAGATGGTGCTGTATCGTGTGACATTTCGTATTTCCAACTTGCAATCAGGGCGGCCACGTCCTTCAAGCCATGTGGATCTGATCTGCTGCCGGTTCGGCCTTCTCAGCCTCGGATATGCAGTCCGTTTATGGAATGCGAGTTATCCTTAGTAACAGCTTTCCAGTAGCGTTACGTCGGATGCGTAATGCGGTTGATGCGCGGGATTGCTTCCCAGGACAGTTGTGCGCTCTCTCAAGGTTCCATGGGTGTGTCGTAGTACTCCTCGTGGGTGCCCTGATAGAAGGCGTCCATCGTAGCATCCTCTTCTACCGCCTGTTGTTGAAGCATGGGAAATGCAAGGCGTCGACTGTCGATACTGTCGGCCGCTTTCAACAGTGCGCCCACGGCTGATTCCAGGATGCCACTGGCAATCTCTAGAAACTCGGCACTCTTGTTGGACACCCGCAACGTCCAGCGGTACTCTTGTAGTCGTCGGCGGTAGAATTCGGCTTCTTCCTGGCTGACCGAGGTGACAAAGCAGAGGCCGGCAAATGTGCCAATGAGCGCAAAGTTGAACTTGGACGCGAAATACCAGAAGGACTGAAGATGCTCGGGCTTCAGCCGGTTGAAAAAGTCCATGGCGCTGATGAGCCTGGCCTTGGCTGCTGACCGACAGATC
This sequence comes from Capronia coronata CBS 617.96, assembly GCF_000585585.1. NCBI lineage: Eukaryota > Fungi > Ascomycota > Eurotiomycetes > Chaetothyriales > Herpotrichiellaceae > Capronia > Capronia coronata. The sequence continues at coordinate 285,655 of NW_006912897.1, read as the reverse complement.
TGGACCAAGTATGGGTCGGTGCTGTGCGATAAAGACCGAATCACTCGCCGATGTAGGGTGATTTCCGTGGCAAAGTACGCAAGATGTAGATAGCCGACCGAGCTCAACTTGCCCACTTTGGTCGCATCCATCCGGAGGACTTCGGGCATATCAGCATACCACGATCGAAGCTTGAGTTGGATGGGTTTGGCTCTTTCGAGGATGGCTTTGGTGGTGTCGTAGGCGTTCTTCACCTCCATTTCCGCCTTGGACGAGTATAGCCCTTCGAGGACTTCGGTAAGCATCTTGGTCAGGGTGATCATGGCACTGAACAGTGTGCGACCCTTTTCCACTTCCGTGCTGCCGTCCTCCTCGTCTTCATCTGCCGCACTCTCCGGGAAATCACTGCCAGTCACAGGCTGTACTGCCCAATTCGTCGAGGAAATGTGTGGCGGCCGTCCGTAGATCAAGGCAGACCAGGTGTCCTGCATGTAAAGCGCCCACGCCAACCGCTTCCGGAGACCCCGTTCCCACAAAGGTATTCGCCAATTCGAACAGTCCAGATGAAGGCCCAGGTCTTGCCCGATGGCGACCAGTTGGGACGTTAACTGCCACGCCTGATTACTGCCCGGTCGCTGAAGGAGTAGCAGCCCCGCTTGCACCGTTGACAATTTGGCCCGGTGCGATACATCTTGTAACGTCCGGTAAGCGATGTCTTCCAGGTGGGCGACGTCAGGTTTGAGCGACTTGGCCAGTTCGGCACTGTAGGACCACCAGTTCAAGGCAAGGATGTAGACGGCGGCGAGTAAGGGGGGTGAAAACTCCCGATATGTCCGCCCGTACTTCTCCAGAAACACCTTCTTGTGGAGTATGGGAAAGCTGGGATGGACGATGCGGAAATAGAGCTTGATCAGAGCTTCACCATGAGGTGCAACGATGCGCTCGATGTTGTCAAGCTCTTCAATCTCTCGGAAGTGATTGGGAGAGTCCGCATCGGCATACTGATGGAAAAACTCGTTGGGGCCGACTTTGCGAAAGGATCCCTGGTCGGCAGGAGACTCGCCCTTGATATCGTCGTACAGTCTCAAATCCAGAAGTGCAAAGTCATGCTCATCGGTCGGACCAATGTACTTTGCATAGCGGTGGGTTTGCAGGCTAGCCATGGAGGTCAGCCGCGGCGGGGAGGTTAGGAAAGGCATTGAAGGCAGAACTGGCGACGGTTCACAACATACCCAAGGGTTTTCTTCAACAACGACTCTCCCTGCAATTTGGCATAATCGTCGATGACGGGGCCGGTTGGAATGGATTCACCAGATTGCCGTCGTGGGGCATGACCATTGCCATCCAGGTCTCTGTTATCTACTTAGCTTCATGATAGGGGACAAACATGCAGATATGAACTGGAGTCAAGCCTGGCTTGAAGAGGAGTGGGTTGGCCCTTAGGGGGGAGGGGTGGAATAGCCTCACGTTCGTCTGTGTCGAGCTAGGGAAGCTCCCGAAGTAGCGGTGGTGGTATCGGGGGATACTGCAACAGGGTTCGTCTGTTTGCGTCTCCTCGGCGCCGCTTCTTCGATGAAAGTACAGGCCTGCCGGTGGAACTGGCACATCACACAGGAGACGGCGTCGGCATTGATGACGCAGCGACTCTTGCGACGGCGACAGCCGTCACACGGCCGATCCGGTCGGATGTTGGCTGTGTTATCGCCAGCGCGGGAGGCCATGGCGGGCGAGCTCATACTGGACAGACTCCCACTGCTACCGCCAGAGTCGGCATGAAACTGATCGGGCGGGTGTTGGAGCTGCTGGAGCTGTTGGAAAGGGTGTGGCATGGTTGATAGCATGATTCTTGATGGAGACAACCGGGCCTGATGATAATCAGGGTCTTTTATTATTGGCGACCTTGGGCAATCCCAGTCAGAAGCATTACTGTTTGGATTGATATCTGCTGGCTTGAAGGTCTGGCCGGGGTTGCTTCTGCTGGGTGTCCACTATCAAGGGCACATAAATGAATACGAGTAGGCGTCGGCGTAGGCGCAGGACTCCTGACGTCCACGGTATGTTGGTCCCTTTTGATCGATATGTCCGATGCAACCAGGGTTCGGGATAGACTCCAGTCATGCGGTCGGTACATGCTACGTAGTAGTGAAGTGTCGGATTTCTTCAAGTGAGGATGCAGTGGGGATTGTACCATAGATGGGACATGCCAATCCCGTTGTCGGGAGACTACTCCCAGGGGCAGATACACTCACTACCACTATCGGCGGATCTGGCATTGGGCCGGGGACGTGCATGGCGGAACCCAGCGTCGACTGGCAGACTGGGTCGTAGCGAGCATGTATAGCGAATGAGGCAGCAATTGATTGAGTAAGAATTTGCGATCGAGTGCTGTCGACGAGATAAGCTGCCAGCGATCCATTGGCCAGCCGAACCTCTATATCAGGTCACGTGTGGGTGGGATGGGCGGCAGTGACAAGTGAAAGCAGCTGAGCTTTATCACAACTCCGTCGTGCCTGATCCGAAGGTTATCACCACTACTGAAATAACATAATGATAAATATCGAACCCCTACAACAAGATATACAATGCTACGTCGGTACAAGAATGATATACCGTAGATAGGGCCAATGTTTGGTGATGGTGGTAGTCTAGGAATCTCCCGGGTTCCCTACCCCTATCAGGCCTGAGGTCAGTGTGGTCCTGACTTCAAGAAGCCTCCCGCGTCATCATCTCTTGGAACCGACCAGCTATACGTAGCACCTCACTGTCGGTGCATCGGCTGCCCAAGAAAGTGATGCCGAACGGGAGCTGCGGTCCAGCCTCGCTCTCGAGGTACGACCCCGCCGGTGAAGCCACTGCACAGAGATCCAACACATTGCCAAAATGAGTAAAGGTGCCCATCTTCGCATTCAGTTTGATGGGATCGCCCAGCATGGCTTCGATGGTAGGATGTTCTGGTGTGGTTGGCACCACCAAGACGTCGATTCCTAGCTTGTCTGCGGATGCGAACTGCGCTGTGGCTTGTTGTGTGCACCGAGCTTTGGTTTGTAGCTCGCGGAACAATTGGACCGCCGTGCTTTGTCGTGCGACAACTTGGTCAAACAGCTCCACGATAACCGGGTGCAGGCGTGTTCTGTTCTTCTCTAAGAAGTCTTCAGGCAGACTGGCAAGTCTCTCGGAGACGAAGGTGCCTCCGTATAACAAATCCCCTGCTGCCTGGAACGGAGTCCAGTCAACGGGCACCAGACGTCCACCCATGCTCTGCAAGCGTTGTACGGCTTCTGTGAATAACTTGCGGTAGGTGGGCGAACAGATCTCGAGAACCTCCGGTGGTGGGATGCCAAACTGAAACGTGTCACGCTGACTGCCCAGCGCGTTGACATGTCTTTCAGCGGGGAAGGTGTCTCGAGAGTATCGGTCGTTTTCGTCGTATCCTTCGCAAACCTGCCACAGCGTGCGCGCATCTTCTACGGTCCGGGCGATCAAGGCAATGCAATCCAACGACAAACAAGCTGGGGTGACACCGGCAAACGACACCAAGCCTCGAGTCGGTTTGAACCCAACCACCCCGTTGAATCCAGCAGGCACCCGTCCAGAGCCAGCAGTGTCTGTCGCGAGAGAAAATGTCGCCTAGATCATGATGGTCAGCATGGACACATGAGTGCAGGACGAAACTGCATGATTGACCTACCAAGTCGGCCCCAACGCTGACACAACTCCCGCTGCTGCTGCCCCCAGATATGTGTGTATCACTGAAAACTGAATGGGTAATTCCATAGGGGCTCCTGCACCCGCTCAGGCCCGTTGCCAACTGGTCCAGGTTGACCTTACCCAGATACAGTCCCCCCTGGCCAATGACTTTTTGGTAGCATGCCGCGGATTTGGTGGCCATGAATGCCAAGGGTGGACATGCTGTCGTGGTCTCAATCCCTTGGACGTCAATCGAATCCTTGACCGTGAACGGGACGCCGAACAACGGCGGCAAGGAGTTTCGATCAGGGTAGAGTTCCATCAGACGCCGGGCTGAGGCCAGAACATCGTCGCGTGACTGCCGCTTTATCCACACAGCCGGATTGACGAGGTCATATTTCTCAATTCGATCATACAAGACGTTAGCTAGCTCTGCTGGAGACAAGCCATTCTTGTAAGACGTCTGCAGGTCAGCAATTCCAAGATTGCCATCCCACACTGGGGGCGTTTGAGGCGGTGTGCTGGTATCATTGCTCAATTTCTGCCAGGGAGAAAGCGCGTCGAGAACAGGCTGGAGCTCTGCGACAAATCCGAACAAGCCCTGTGACCAATAGATCATGCCCAGCGAGGCTGTGGCGAGCGCGGCGTTATAACCCGCCGTGCACTGCAGAATGCCACAGCACTCGAACCCTCGGTCGTTGGCCTCTCTGATGGTAGTGGTGAAGCAACACTCGGTTGTGACGCCGGCGACCAGGAGATGAGTGATCCCTTGGGCCTTCAGTCTATGAAGGATTGGTGTGTTCCAGAACGATCCTTTTCCAGGCTTGTCGATGACCACTTCCGATGCCAGTGGCTGCAGCTCATCAACAATATCATGCCCAAACTCTCCACGAACCAAGAGGCGGCCCATTTCGCCCTTGTCTCCAATGACTTTCAGATGCTGGGTATTGGCCGGTGAGGCTGATTGGCGAATGAGTTTGGACGAAGGACAGTCAGCCAGAGAAGGAACTTGTCCTTCCCTGGTATGGAAGATTTGCAGCCCTGCGTTGCGACATGCGTTGAGCAGCGCCTTAGTTGGGGCAACTGAATCCTGTACTGCCTTAAGATTACCTCCTTGGATTTCTCCGAAACCTCCACTGCATATAAAGTCTCGTTGCATATCGATGACGAGTAACGCAGTGGTTTTCATTGGGAAGGTAAAGGAATAGGGCTTTGCCTCCACAGTGAGCACGCCCGGCTCATACTTAGATTCGCCCATAGTTGTCTTCTCGGGTCTCAACTTCACCGTCAGATACTCGGTATCCTCGCGGGTTTGGATAGGTAGGTAAAAAGTTGAGACGTGCACACTTACAGTAGTAGAAGTCCGGGGGTTTTAAGCCAGATGAAAGTACTTGATCATCGCGGCTGCGGCTTTCGGCGCTCAAGCGGCCACTTGGGCTGCAAGGAATGGGACCTCACTGCCCGTATTGTCTATCAAGGCGCATACTAGTAGCATATGCTCGGGGCTGTGAGACTACGGAAAGAAAGCTCAACCTTGATACAGCAAGATTCGATAGATATGTAAACAGTGATAGCAGATAAGGCTAGGACCCTGAAGGGTGCCGAAACAGGCTAGATCCGTATCGGTTCATTGGTAATATTTCGGCCCCAAGGTCCTGAATCCGGAGATTAGCTGGTGTGCCTACGGCGGTATTGTAAGCTGCTGACGGCCAGTCCACCTGTTTGGTGATGGCCGTCGCCGCCGGCTCCTTTGTTCCCGGCGGGCGGTTTTATCTGCACCGCTGCACCTCATGCAGCTCTATCTTGATATATCTCGGGCTGAGCCATGGGGATTAACCACTAGTATACCCCGGATACTGATCCCCAGATTTGCGAGACCACCTTCGCCGCCCACATGGTCGACGGCCCTCCACGGCCGCCGTCGTGCCTATCTCCTCGTCGCCTTGTGGCGTTCTCGAGATACATCACCATGTATTCGTTATCTGAGAAATCTTCCAGCTTCGAGGCCGAAGAGACTCTACACCACGAGCTGAGTGCCGTGTATATAGATCCTCGTCCTCCTCTGAGGTCGTGAGGGAAATGGCATCTCACAATTTCAACTTCTTCGAACCTGTCTCGTGCTCAAGGCTGCCAAGGAAAGCAATATGGTGAACTTGTCCGCAAAACGTTTCTCTCCAAGGCTCCTCTCTCCTAGCCATATCAAGGCCAAGGTTGAGCCTCACCTACATTGGCAGGTGTCCATGGAAAAGGGCGTCTATCAAGATGCACGTTGGTCTAACCCGGATCTTGACCCTGTCAAACCAGAAGACCGTACCTGGGGTGCTCTGGTAAGTGACGACCCGTTCTTCGTTATGGCGCCATTCATGACTGACACCTCGACCTCACAGGACTATTGGGTATGTTGGAACAAGTCACCTCCTCCGAGCGCCATCCTCCTGACAGGCACAACAGGCATACTGGACAAGTGACATGCTTGCTCCTCCATTGGCCTCCACTGTGTCTTCGGTCATGAGTTTGGGGTTCACCGCGCGTGAGACGATCCCCATAGTCTTTTGTGGATTTGCACTCTGTTCCGCAGCCTTGACCTTGACCGGTAAGATGGGTGCTCGGTATAGCATTCCCTTCCCGGTTCTTGTCCGATCCATCTTCGGAATGTATGGCAGCTATCCAGTGATCGTCCTTCGAAGGTAAGTCGTGGTCGCTGCAACAGCACAGGTGCTTTGGGCCGTTCGTCACGTTGACACTGACCGGCAATACTTAGCTTCGTCTGCATGCTCTGGACTGCCATCTTGTGTGTACAGGCCGGTGACTTCCTCGGCAACTGTATCACGGCAATCTGGCCGAGTTTTGCCAACTTCCCGAACCATCTGCCCGAGAGTGCCAACATCACCTCTGCTGGGCTGCTTACTTTTGTGAGTGCCACAGCTAACAGCCAGATATCGAGTAGCTAACCGTCCTCAGTTCATCTACTGGTTCTTCCAGACGATCCTTGCGTCGATGCCCATCAAGAAGCTTCGCATCCTTTTCTTGGTCAAGGGCATCGTGGTCCCCCCAACATTTTTGGCCCTTTTCCTTTGGGGAGCCATTGTTACCCACGGTGGCGGCCCTTTGGTGACAGGCCATGCGAAGATGACCTCGTCATACATGAACACGGCCTACTCTTCTCTGACGGCGCTCAATGTCATCATCGGGCTCTTCAGTTCCATGGCAGTCAATTTCCCTGACTTTGCACGCTTCAGTAAGAACAACTTGGCGGGATACAACCAATTCTTTGCTCTTCCTATCATTGGCACTCTCGGGGCATTAACTCCAATATTCGTCACCTCCGCCCACAGCTATCTTTGGGGCGAGTTCGAGTGGTACATGCCGGCTGTGGTAGCCAAATTTGATTCGCGAGCAGCCAAGTTCTTCACGGGATTGAGCTTCATGCTTGCGACCATCGGCAACCAAATCGCGGCAGGCACATATCCATTCTCCAATGACGTTTCTGGATTGTGCCCGAAGTACATCAACATACTCCGCGCCACCTGGATCATCTCCCTCTTCTGTGTGATCTCGAATCCATGGCAGATCATCAAGAACGCCAGCGGCCTACTCGCCTTTTTATCGGGATACAGCATGTTCATGGGTGCCGTGTGCGGGACAATGTGCTGCCACTATTACCTGATCGTCGACAAGAAGCTCAACATCCACGAGTTGTACAATGGCCATGGCATCTATCGATATTCGAAGATCGGCGTCAACTGGAGGGCCTTTGTTGCTTTTTTCGTCGCGGTCGCTCCACTGCTTCCAGGATTTTCAAAGTCCATTGACAACAACCTCGATGTTGGAGGTGCCTGGAAGATTTATACCTTCTCATGCCTCTATAGCTTCACCGTCAGTGGGCTGGTGTATTACATCATCTGCAAATATGTCTCGGACGTCGGCCCGGCCAAGATTGATGAAGCAGTTTACCCACCGTCAAAAGCACAAACTGGAGATGTTGAAGCAGGGAAGGTTGACTCGGAACGTGACTCATTCCAGGAGAAGAAAGCGGGCGCCGAGATATTGGTTGGCTCCAAGGAACTCATTGCCGATTAGTAGCGACCTGGGACAATGAACTGTGATCGGGCCCTGGGAGAGGCAGGTCGTGCGCCCAGGGTAAAGTCGAATCTCAGGGTTCAGATACTCAGGCCAACGGAATGGGCGCTCAAAGGGGGTGTCGGCGACGCGCAGTTGGGATATATTGAGCGGGATCGGCGAGCCAGGTCGGGTAAGAGTCAGTCTCTGAATGATTTACATCTTTGCGTGGTGAAAAATTCCGAAATTCAGGTAGTGATATTGCTTCAAGGCAGGAACTAGCCCGAGAGATGCATTCTCGTAGACAGTGAATTCACGCGTAAGGATCCAAGGCCTGACATTTACCGCTACCTGTAATATTCACGCCTACTTTTGACATCATACCCAGTGTACGCCGCACGATCATCGACCTCGCGCTGGGCACGGCGGGTGGGTTCGGCATATCGAGGCCTCACAGGGTCGGCCGGTCGTTGATCATCTTCATATTCGTATCGTCGCATCGTCTCTTCAGTGTATGTTCTTCGGTCGTTGTCATATTCGTATTCATTCAATCGTAAGTCGTTGCGTTGAGGGTTGTAGTCGCCTCTGGGTCGGATCCCGCCCGAGTCCCTATAGTCATCCGTGTAATCATCACTGTCCGCACGATCTCTTAGGTATCGGCCCGCGATGCGTGCCTCAGCGCCAGGCCGTTCGTGGCGCTGTTCGCTGGCGTCGTGAGAGCTGACTTGGTCTCGATGGAAGCCCACACTCTGAGATCGTCTCCGCTCCAACACTGCGGGAGGAGTATTGTTCCTCCCTCGCAGTGCACTTTTCCGGCGCCGGAGAGGGGCTGCATCGTCAACAGGAGCCTCTGGTCCCCGACTTTGTCGATATCTCGGCTCATCATCTGCATCCTCCACAATTTCGACATCTTGATAGTCATAGCGGTTGATCGTTCGAACCCGACCTCCCGATCGAGGTAGATCATATGTGGCAGCATCATCATCCCTTAGGGCCCTGGGCGCCGCAGAACGCGTCTCATTGTAGCGCGGACGTGAGGGAATGTCGTAACTGTCCAAGTCGCGGTTGCGGTAGTCGCGGGCACGTCCACCTCCAATGTCAACCACGTAGGACCCGTCTTCACCCCTCTCCGGTCGAAGAACTTCGTACTCCGAACGTCCAGTATCACGTGGACGCTCGATGACTAGAGCGTTGGGTCGTTTGACATAGACATCAGAGTTTCGGTCCCTACCCACCTCATATTTAATTTTGGTGGTGCTCCCTACCGATGTCATTGAAGCTGGCTCCGAATAGCTTTGCCCGCTGGCCCGAGATCGTCCGTCGACATCGGATCTGTCGTCGCGCGAGCCACGCGAGTAAGATTTGCCTGGCGCATAGTCGTACTCATAGCCGTAGTCGCGGCGGGATCTTTGGCGGAAATCTTGATCATCATTGGAAGTTGGATCTCGGGTACGGGTGGAATAGACCACTTTATAGGGTCGATCGCCATCGCGTGAAGCCATGATAAGATGTATCAGGTCCAGGACCACAATTGCTAAATCCCAAGGGAAGGGCAATCGTTCGCCTGTTTGAAGAGGATTCAAACAACCAGGCGGTCAGGCTGGCGGTAGTTTCTCCTTCTGCCCAGCTTTTAGACGAAGATGCAGTGCTGTGCCAGTGGTGGACCATCGCTACTGGCCACGCTGCACCACTCACTGAACCGCATTATTAGACGCGTCTCTGGCCACTGCGCTGGCCGAAATGCTGTTTACGTCATCAGTGGCTGGCACTGCAGTGGGTAACGCGGAGTTGGTGACATTGTTCTTCGATATTCAGTCAGACCGTATACGTTACATTCTTATATGCAAAGAAGCTGCTCCTTCTACTCCTATACTTTCTAGTCTAGAGTAGAACTCCTAATATTCGGTGTCTTGTCTTGAGTTGGAGTCGTCGTGTCCGCGCGGTGCTTGGACGATATCTCGTCATATGAGACTTCATCTTCACCGCCTGGGCCACAGACCTTGACACCCTCATCCTCGGATTCCTCTGCTTTCCGTATCTCGGTGTTCTTGCGTAGAGGAGCCATGTCCTCTTCGACGGGACTGGATGCACGACTCATATCGGTACTGCCAGGATCCGATTTTCGCAGACCCAGTCGCCTGCCCAAGGACTCTGCCCCTTGGTCGATCATTGCTCCTACAGTGAGGGCGGCGCCTCCTGAATGATCGACCTCAACCCCTTTAGTGAGATGCGCACCCTCAACCTCTTCTCCGCGCCAATCCGCGGGTTGGCTTTCCGGGACAGGCTCACCTTCTCTGGGTTCTGTAACCAGCCGGTGGAGTGGCGTAGCATCACCTTCCTTGGCTGCATACTTCCAGACCACTTTTACCCGGTCCAGGGCCTTGGTGCCTTTCCTAGAGCTACCTTTGATGCCATCCATGGCATCCCAATCAATCGCAAAGACCCCGGAATCATGACCTTCGTGGCCTCCCTCGAAGTAAGCATTGAACCATACGTGCGCAATAGAGGTAACCACAGTAAACCCGGCATAGCCAGCCTTGTTGCGCCGCTCAAAGTCTAGGTTGATATCGCTCGTGGGGAGGATTACCGGCGATAAGGGTTTGAGGATAACTGATTGTGTAGACCCGGAAGATGGGTGATTGAGATTGAAGGTGGAGGATTGAGGAGTCGCTTGCACCGGACTGCTCAGAATTTCATCGTCTTCCTTGGAGCTAAGCGTGCGCTCAGGGAGGCCATTTGAAGTGAGAGGGGAGTTGTTGCCATCTTCCACCACCGTCTTCTCTTGCCGGCTGAAGGTGTGAAAGTGCTGTATGCGGCGGCCATTCTCGATATATCCCTCCAACGACACCTTGACTCCGTCGCGTAGACCATAAACATGGACTTCGACTATTTCGACAGGTCGTTCCACGTATGTCTTGCCCATCTCGTTCGCCCAGCGATCAACATATCCGACCCAACGCAGCTGACTGGGTATGCTCACACCCGGTCCAAATCCTGCTCGCATGCGCCGGGCGGTGAAGCGTTCGAGGGCGTCTTCTGTTTTCCAGCCTTCCTCGCTGATCAAGTATGAGCATACGACAGTCCCACTTCTGCCCTTGCCAGCCTTGCAGTGTATGACGGCCACTCTTTTCTTCTTCTGCTCGCAGTCATCGCCCGTGTCTTCATCAAGCCGTTGAATCCAATTCCGCATAGCAGCCATGATATTGGGTATGATGGCAAACGGTGGTGGATGGTGGTCAGGCCAGGGGAAGTGGTGGACTCTGTTGTATACCTCGGAGTCAGGGTAGCCAGTGCCTTCGGCCCGGAATTCAAAGATCGCCCAGTCCTGTCCATGTTTCTTGTCCAGGAAGCCAACGAGCTGATCCAGAGGGTTTCGATAAGCTTTCTTCGGCCAGACTGAACTTGGCCCCGAAGTGACAACAACTGGGAACATTAGCACGGTGGCTACATGTAGGAACCCTAGTTGGAGACCCAACTCACTGTAGTCTGTCACATAGCATAAGTCCAGGTTAGACTCTTGATGTTTGATGCGTGGACTTGCCACAATCTGCCGGAGGAGCGAAGCCTGTACAGAGTTAGTAGAGTAGAGCGGCAGGTCTTGAGTGTACGCACCATCCTCATCTATGATTGATCCTGTATTAGCATGACATGTTGGATGCGATGAGCAGGCTCTTGAGCCTTGAAACGATTGCTGTAAGGAAGAAAGGGTATTACGAATCTCGGTAATCGGATCATCTGAAGTAACTACTCTGTACTAGGTAGCAAGATCAATACATCAGATCTTTGGGTCGCACGACATGGTAACAAGTTCCGGCCCAACAATTGCAGACGCAATCGCAGCCGTTCAAGTTTCTTTGATCGACAACTTGAACGCGTTCCACATCAATAAATCTGACGTCACGGAGACGAGATATTGGAGACCCCTTTTGGGGCAAGCAGTTGAGCCATGTTTACCTTCAGCTACGAGTAGACATACCACTGCTGGCTCTGGCGAATCTGTCTCCTCTGGTCATGGTCATTACACAGCTGCGATCCACTATAGTTGGATACCGCTGTTCATGATGAATCCGCGAGCACCCGTACGACCGTTCTGGAGGAGCCTTGCATGTTCCAGGAGCCTCGTGCTGTGAGTCCTTATTGCTGCTTACTCCAGCACGTCTCACATGGAACAGAATATACAAGTAGGACAACCTTACACCTCAAACTGACCATCACCCACTTGCTGGTTCTTGTATGTAGTTCTCCTCGCCATCCCAACCCAACCCACCTGTTTTTCCCCTTCTTGTCTTCTTTGTCATCGTTCCACACCACGGGCGACTACCTGTTTTCAGCTCTCAACCGACCCCGCACACGCATCAGGATCTTTCCAACCCGATTCTCGCCCCATTCACTTTCTCGGCCTTCGGCGCTGCGAGCATCGAAGCCGATGCCCCAGGTCTTGTCTTCGGGACTGTAATGACACAGCCCAAAATGGGTAGGTTAGAGAGATGGTTCCTCCACCACAGACGAGCGAGGGGGTTTCCCGATGTCGAAGATGATTCCCAAATGCAAGCAACGAACAGCCGCACATATATCAACAACGACCAGCTTTTTTGACAAGAATGGGCAGATGGAATCAAACCGGTAGCCACTTGAATCGTCAACCGCAGAGCAATAGTCCATCACCAATTTCGACACTTGCGCCTTAGCGAAACCCAAGCGCACGAGGTGAAGGCCATATAGAACCCAGCAAGAGAGTAACGAACGCTCAGTAGGAGATATGCGGGCCTCGACGGCCAGTACAAGCACCGACAATGTGCTGTAGGAACAGAGTGTAGTGTCCATCGACAATCAACCACCCCTTGTTGCAGTATGTATGAATGTGCAAATGTATGTATATAGTACTTCTGTTATATACAGAACATGGGAGGTTGTAGCCTGTAGGCACCAGCGAGAGCATTGCCAACAATGCCACGCACAATCCAATACGGAAGCATTTGAAAGGCACTCACTCACCTAGCTTCAACAAGCATTTTGTCCCCAGTGTTCAACAGCAGGGTCCCCAGATCTTCGCACTGGGTGAATTTTGCCCAATTGGCTTCTTCGACCGCCCGTTCGGCATGCTTTTTCCATTTCTCGCCGTCGAAATTCCGCACCTCCCTGCCGAGTTGTTTGGCTTCGCTTGGGTGCGGATGCTTGAGGATCTGCGCAGCTGACTCGTGGTCCGACATGACGATTGCCTTCTGGTACATCATGTAATGCTCCGCCGTCGGAAACAAGACGTAATCAGACGATTCCTCGTTGGCAATTGTGCTGTGCAGGCGAGGCGCGTGGAATGGAGAAGGATACCACTGAGTCAAGCAGCAGTGGGGATCGGATGACTCGGCGCCGAGGAAGAACACATGCGTTGCGGTGACTTTGGGGGACAGCGAGTTGGCTTGGAACATCGCCGGGCTGAGACCATAAGGGTTCGAGGGATGGCTCGACGGCAGGAGTGCAGGGTCGGCGGCTGGTCCGCGAGGCCTCACTGACATGGCTGGGTAGGGCAGTAGCTCTGTTGGCCGAAGCACGCGTGAACACCGTGATTCTTTCTGTTTGCCCGCCACAGCTTCAGAAGACTACAGCGGCGCTGGGTATTCCGGCAACGTGATGGGAGGCAACAGCGCACGCCAGGACGGTGGTCGCGTGTTTATGCGGACATTGACATCCGGTTCCATCATCGAAAGACAAACCCCCGCATGTTGGTACTGGTCGACGATTAAGTAATCAAGTAATCTGACGGGTTGCTGACGTTGCTTCAGGCCGCTCTCTCGCTGTATTGGTTGGTGGGCGGAAACTGGAGTCGCTGTGCCACCGTTCGTAGACTGTGTTCTTGGAACGAACTGGAGTAGAGATATTGCGCCATATGGTTGTGCAGATCCTCGTAGGTAGTGTAGCCAAGATATCGACTCATGTTGACCGCCCGGACCGTGAACCATTCTTGCTCTGGGAGACCTTGCGCCGACCAGACGCCGATCAGAGCCCCCCACAAGCCCAGAGCAGCTTGAGTTTCCTCAAAGACTGGCAGGCGCCTTGTCGGATCCAAGGGTACACAGTCTTCCGTCCAGCCTATAGGAGGACACCATACGGCCAAAGCAGCTTTTTTGGCCTTTTGGAGACGTCTCGAATTGGCTTTGGCTGTCTGGAAGCCCACCAGGGTACAGGCATGCGTCATCAAAATCATCAGGCAGATCCTCAAACATTCAGTACCGGTGTCAATGTCCGACACGCCTTCGTGATTTTCGGGCGCCATGAAGACCAAGGCACGCAGGACCGCTCGGGCCTTTCTGCATAACCATTCCGCATCGAAGCAGACTGCCAGAGGAGACAGCCACACCACTTTGGCAATTTCGATACAGTCCACCAGATCGGAAACGACGGTGCCCATTCTCCCGGGGAACAGCCCGATTTTGAGGCCTTGAGCGAATTGCGTTCCCATGCGCAAATCCAGCGTCTCCGCAAGATCGGCAATGGTATCGGTCAGGCCCAGTGAAGCCTTGGGACCGCGCGACGCCATAGAAAGCGGTTGGGGGGAGCCAGTGTAGCGCATTCTGAGGGCCTCTCTGCGGAGCGTGGCCATCCGCTCGGGCAACATAGGACCGGGATCGAAGCTCCTCTTGATGACTGGGTGGGTGGCAGTAGTCAGAGCGAGTTGATTGTCTACGTGGGCAGCGGTCTCAGAAATCCAACGATCGAGGTGCTCTCTGTGATTGAGCAGATGGAATAGCTTCCCCACAATCTGAAGGTGTTTCCTTGCATCATCATAACGACCGTACTGCACTTCGTTGACCACCAGGAACAGAATGTCCAAAATGGTCTGTTTGTCGAGATCACCTGTCCGGGAAGCGCGGATCAGTTCCTTGCGGATATAATATGACGCAGTAGCTCGAAGTTCATCCGCGTCGTCGCCAAAGATGGAGACATCAAAGCAATACTTCAACCGAGCGACCATTCCGGCCATGACGGCGTAAAGGTGATGTTCCTTATAGACACTGCGGTCAAGCACCTCGCCAATGGGGAATCGAGAGATGGTCGAGCGCACATGTGCGGGTAAATGAGCCAGTTTGTAATTGTTACCCGAGTAGGGGTAGATCCGGAGGGTGTACTGCAGAATGCTGTGAATCTTGGTGGTGACTTGGATCGGAGTGATGCCAAAAGGATCCACGCAGTCGTAAGCGGTGAAGTTAGCCCTATAAACAGACGACAGCTGCAGGTCATCTCCATTCTCCAGTTGATCCTGGTCTCCGTCAGGCGAGTCGGAAGAAGCCTGGATGCCACTGACGCTACGTGATGCGGACGTTGCTGACGACGAGGGTGATGGTCGGATGTGGGAAGTTAGATTCGCAATGAACGGCGAGAACGGCGCAGCATTGTGGCCATCGACTGGGCCCGACGGAGCCGCGGGTGTATTGTCGATGTGGGAGCTTGATGCGGGAGATGATGACTCGGCGGCAAGGCTGCGGAAGGATGGTCAATCAGGCTGATGGGGGAGGCCGTGTCAGGCGAGGAGAATGCTAGGGACGACTTACTCTTCAAGGCTTTCTATTCGATGCCATCCGTCGCGGGCGATCCGACGAGCCGAGGATGAGTCGGAGAGAGCCGAGTTGAGCTTTCGGACGTCGACCTTGCGGCTTCGAAAGTGCTGTGCGTGGCGATTGATCTGTTTGGCAACGGCGCCATCGCTTTTGGAAAGAGACTTGGACTTTTGGGTCTTGTTTACGAAGAGATAGGCCGGGTTGGGGTTGGTGTTGTCACTATTCTTCATTCTTGACCACCAGAGCGGGACATGATTGAGCGGATCGATCAATAGCTTCAGAAGACAAGGGTAGTTGGGGTGTTGAACAAGTAACGACTGTGTTGCGCCTCCGAAGTGGCTATGGAAGATACTGTGGTAGCCTCGTATGTCAGGCGACGATCGGGATGAGACTTGTTGGGATAGTGGGATGATGGTCTGGAAGGACAAATCAGGCCGCGGTCGTCAGTTGGAGGGAGGATAGCGGGGATGAGAGGTCGAGGAGGGAATCGAGATCGAGGTTGAGGTTGATGAGAGCAGAGATGGCGATGGAAGAGTTTTTCCCTTTAGGAAGGTACTTTGTAATAAGCGATCGGATGGATGATTAGAAGGCGATGAAACTTCTACCGATGGTTGGCCACAAATGGTGCCTGGGCAATTCTGAGCCTCCCTACTAAAACATAGGTGTTCCTCAGGTGGTACATAGGACAGAGTATTGATTCAATTTATTTGATCTAAGGTAGGTCTTCTCGTTCGAGCAACGGACCACAGTACGTGCAGTGAGTGTACACAGGCTTGAATCCTGTCAGTTTGTCGTCCCACCCAGGCGTTCAACCACACGTTTGTCTACCTACATGGTACATACTATAGGTATGTATATATACATATATATAATTCATGATTTGAAAACCGTACCAGCCGGGTGATGCATGTTGATGACCGATGACCGATCTGCAAAGCGGGATCAGCCTGTTCATCGGGGCAGTGAGAGAATATTTCGAGGATTAGTACCAAGCCGTGCAACGTATGAGTAAGACACACAAAATCACCCTTCAAGGTACCTTATATATGGTCACCATCACATCAATTTATGCCCGTTCCGTTCGGTATGGAGTCACTACCTCCAAATGAGCGAGCGGTACTACGTACCAGTAGATGAGATATCGTCCATGATTTGTAGCTATAGGCCGCAAATCGGAATTACGTAGTCATTGACAGTAATCAAGATACGTACATGCGTACCAACATCCCTTTTCAACCTCTGCAAGCCTTTCCGTGATGGAGGTCACCAGTCATCCCTTCGGATAAGCCACCAGCTTGCATCAAGCAGTCGAGACATTCTCAAGATGTTCAGCCATCCCTCCCTCATTGTTCACCGTGCCTTTAGGCTCGTACACCCATTCCAGAACAGAGTGACACCTGGGGTCGTGGGTCGCCCGCAACTGGCCAGGCTTGAAGCTTTTGAACACCAGGTTGGGTTCGGCGGATTCAAAGAGCTGCTTGAACTCGCTCAACTCCCGCACCTTGCCTTTCATGAGGGAGAACATGACATTGTCCAGTCTGCGCGTGGCCAGCTCCGCGTAAATCGGTCCCGACCCCATGGGCGGCATTACATATTCAACACAGATCACACGGGCTCCAGGGCGCAGTGCTGGTCGCAGCGCTTGCACAATTCGACGAGCCCCCGCATCACACCAATTGTGGAAGACCATGCGGAAGAGATACACATCGGCCACCGTCGGCTGAGGTTCCAGAAACGAATGTGCCTGGAAACTGACCGACTCGTGCGGGAAGTTAGGGTCCTTGAGCGTAGCGGTGACGGCCGAGTTGACCACTTTCGGAAGATCCTGCACGACGCATCGGATACCAGGTTCTTTGCGCACAATCGCAGTAGCCACAGAGCCAAACGAGCCACCACACTATGCCACAATGGTTGGTCAATGGGTCAAAACAAGCCGTATGTGTGAGTACTTACATCAACCAACGTCTTCCCTTGGAGCGAGTGCCAGTCATAGCACCCCTGAATCGCCGCGTCACCTTGCTGCGCGGCTTGAGCGCGCATATGTGCTGCAAATCGGCGACCTTGGTCAGGATTGCTCTCCAGGTATTCATAAAGTGGCTGGTTGCGTGCCAGGCTGAAGCCGCACACGGCCTCCTTCTCGTCAGTCGGATCCTCAGTGCACACGTCACCCAGTCGGAACGATGCACTCGGTAGATGATCAAGCATCACTTCCATGCCGTTCGCCATCAAAGGGTCCAGTTGCCAGATGATCGAATTGTTGCTGTGTTTAACTTCTCCTGTCTCGGTTTCGGCAAGATAGTTGGAGCACACGGCGGCAATCCGAACAAGATGTTTGAGACGGTCCGCCGAAACGCCAACTTTCGCCGACAAATCGGCGTAAGAGATCGATCCCTCCAAAGGAACATATCTTGGAACTTGCAGGCTGCAAAGAGCCTGCACTACTCCCGCTTCGGCACTCTATGATGCGCTTCAGTAAAGAAACGACCGTCGATCCGCAAGACGAGCAGGCTTACCTTGTAATAGAGAGTCTGCATGGTATCCTTGGGCCCAAGGACAAGCTGCTCCAGTTCTCTCAAAGTCGTAATGAGTTGATTTCTCGCCTCCTCGCCCGTCTCATCAAGAGGGGGGATGGTGGTGCGCCGACCTTCGGGTGATGCGAGCCCGTGAAATTCGTTCGCATGCCATGACTTGGTCAGAATCTCCGTCTGTGCGCTGACCGCGCGAGCAAGAACCTCGATTTGACACATGGTTAAGGGATGAGTAGTCTCAAGAAGATTGAGATGGCTTCAGGGATAACCAACGAGGGGGTGGACTTGCAGAGGTTTATGTACGCCGGCGTTGGCCTTGCCCTGATCTGCGCTCGTCAACAACAGCCGGCACTCGTCGATCGTCGAGCTTCCTCATGGCGATAGATCCCTGACTGGGGTCGGGCGTCGGAGATGCACGAACTCACTCAGGTCCGTAGCAACTGTCGGGGATCATCCACTAGAAACAAACGACAATATCAGAATAGACCACGGCAATCCTGAGCATTCTGTGCATGCTGCACTCTGTTGAGGAGACGTTGGGAACTGTCTGGGGCAGTAGCAAGTCAAGAGGTCCAGAAGCTTGGCTACATGTAGATGAAAATAGTATGTGCAGGAGTATTGGCCAAACAGCACCGTGATGAATCATGGGACGGCACAACCCTGCATGTCTCGGTCGCCTTGACGACTTCTCGGTCGAGGCTTCGATGTCCGTAGATTGACTGTTGCGATATCGAGGTCAATCAAGCGCAATGATAAGCCGCAGTCCGTAGAATCTGCAGGATCAACAAGGATTTGCCGGCAGAATGATCTTCAACGGTTGATGGTCTTGACGTAGAGCCGTTGTACGAAGCCAGCCACATTTCGAGATCCTCTTCCCGGCTCACCTATGGTATCAATGATGTTCTTTGACGGTCTCTCGTGGCTGGGGTAGTATGCGAAGTGGAATTGGAATGTCGATTGTAGTGCTACGGTTCTGTAATGACAAGAGCAACTCGAGAGGACGGAGGTGAATCTTGCTCATTGAGATGCACGATAGACTTCGGCTAGGAAGGACAGGACATCCCTTGTGTTTGTGTGGAGGAACCATAGAGAGAACCGCAGGACCTGATCCATAAATGCATTGAGAGTGGCATCAAAACTTCCCAGGCGGGACAAGAGATGCTCGATGGGAAATGCGTCGCATTGTGGAACACGGATCTTAGCCCAATATGCCCAGGCGGACATTCATCAAGATGTAAACCTTCGATCCCTGCATTGCAACAAGATAAGTCACTGCGGTAGATGGTAGATGGTAAGGTTGAGGAGCAACAGGAATACAAAATGGCGGGGATGAGATAAGGTACCTGACGGTTGCACTGTGGTTGCATCTGCCACTACTGGACTGCAAGCCCCGTACTGCTGGCTGTTCATGCACGTGACCCGCACTGGGGGCCGGCCCCATCAGGCTGCCATCGAATGACGCAAACAACAACGAGCGCAGCACGGAACAGAACAGCCAAATGTATCAGGACATAGATGGGGTGTGCTACGTGAGAATTAGGACATAGCATGGCCGGGGCAATGGTCGTAGTTTGAAAACCTGTCCTAATGTTCTGCTACAGAGTCCAGCACATGTTGATGGTCAGGCCCAGAGGACACGAGTCGAACACGAGTCGAACACCAGCACCGAGTCCAGCTATCTTCTTGCAAGTTCAAGCAGGGCCACAGAAACGACAGCAGCAACATCTCTCAGCATCAGGAGAAAGGACATCGGCATTGTTCATTGAGGAAACATGAGTCCCGCCAGTATCCAGCGTTCGAGAGCTCCTCAGCTCGTCACTAATGTCTCACTTGCAATTCAACTCAAGTCTCTCCTTTCGTGTATGCTTCAGCTTCTGGGAAAGAAATGTGGACAGTCCAACGCCGGCATTAAGCAAAGATCATTGTCCCGATGGTCGAGTCAGTACATCGTGAGGTCCTTTGGCGGTATCAACGCGTATGCATGGTTCCGAAGACTCTCGCTCGCTCAGGATTCGCCAAAGGTGTTTTCACCGGAGTAACTGATAGTTTATTAGTCTGTGCAACGATCACAATAGAAGGCGGGGCTCCACATACGTGATGTATAGAAAACCGTCTTCATCCTTGTGCTCTTCGTAGATACTGCTCATGAGCGCGGCAGTAGGAGGCAGGACTTCATCGACGAAGATGAAGATGGCTTTCTCCGGGCTAAGCTTGATTCGCTTGCGAATAACATAGACGAATTGGCCGACGGTCAGGTCTGCAGGGACGAGGTACTTCTTCTTATCGATGGTGGCAATGTCGGATTTCTCGACCTTCTCACAGATGACCTAAAAGATAGTTAGCAAGGGGAATCGTCTCGCGTGCCATCAAGACAAGATATTGTGAGCCTTACAGGGATGCGGTCGGCGTACTTCTGGCGAATGCGTTCGGCTTCTGCCTTGCGCTTCTCGAAGGGATGTTCGTCCTTGAACTTGGAACGCATGATGGAGGATGTTATCAGAACTTTGTTGTAGGGTACTTTCTTGTCTGGGCCGAGATACAAGGACTCGAGAATAAGGCCAAAGGTGGATTGTGGTGAAGATGGAATGGATGAGCGAGGATGGCTGGTCGGTGTAGGAGATGAGGTTCCAGGCGGCGGCGGCGGCGGAGTCGTCAAGCGGTGGGCAGGCGCGGGCGCGGGCGCAGGTGCGGGCGCAACAACCCGCGGTCAGTCGTCAGTCGTACTAGTGCAGGTCACGGGTGAGTAATAGTAGTACGGAGGAGCAGATGGGACTCTGTCCCACAGTTCGTCTGAAACCGAGAGATTCCCAGCAACGATTCCCAGCGTCCGGAGCTTGCACCTCGCTGTACCTGAACTGCGCCGTACTCTCTCTAAGACCAGCGTGATAGGAAGGGACCACTACTATTGGCTGTCAGGTGGCACTGGCCAGCGTCAAGAGATTGGCTCTGATCAAGGCTGCTGATGAGTCCAATCATCAGGTAGCTGTTGACGACCATTGAACGTTGCCGTTATATAAAATGACTGTGGACAACGTCATTATGCTAAGAACGGCATGAGGCGCATTGATCACAAGCGAACTGGAATGTAAGCTCAAACTGACGCCTTTGTACCCGGGCTTTGTTGCGATCTAGCCTGGTGACACCGTCATGGCTGCCGCAGTCTTAATTCGCTCCTGCAAGGCTCTGAGCTACAGTGTCCATTGACAATGCTATGGCCAGAGAGGTAGAGTGGCAATGCGTTGCTACACGTGTTTGGTGGTGTGAGCGAGTGCCGTCACGTGTCGGTGGAGACATATCCCGCTCCGCGCAGGAGACGAGAACGCCCTCAAGATCCAGCCTTAACCCGGTGAAACTACCTAACTAATAGGTCGTGGCTTTTTATATATCCCAATGACTGCCATAATTTCTGCCCTACCCTCCTTTTTATGCCGAAAATGTATTGACATCGTCACCGACACTCGTTTCGTTGGGGATCAAGGGGAAGTCTCGGACAACCATGTCTTTCTCCAGACCATCATGGGGCTCTTTTCGAGCCATGCATGCGACGAGATTCGGAGCCGCAGTTCCTCGACGACAGTCTTCATTATGCCCTCGCTCCTATACAACTAGCTCTACTCGAACGTCCCCCTCTTTGGCCTCGTTTCCGCAGTCTCGTCGAACGATATGGCATCCGTATCTAGTCACGTCCCTCGGCGCTGTCTTGGTCGGCGTGTCTATCTATCTCGTGCAGCCCGGGCATGTTGCCGCGAATGATTCACCGCCTGTGCAACAAGTGTCGTTGGCCGAAGTCGATGAGGTCACCAAGAGAAGGACTAAAATCACACGCAAGTCGCCCATGCGCCTGCGAATGGAGGCTTTGATCCAGGAGCATCAGAACCGCATAGTATTTGCTTTGGAGAACATTGATGGTAGCAAGTTCAAACGTGACGAATGGGCGAGACCGCACGGTGGAGGCGGAACGTCCTGTGTACTTCAAGACGGGAACGTATTCGAAAAGGCCGGCGTCAACACCAGCATTGTCTATGGCGAGCTGCCTCGTCCTGCTATCGAAAAAATGCGCGCGGACCATAAATCTTTTGTCGACTCAGATGTGGAAACGTTGAATTTCTTTGCAGCAGGAATCTCTCTTGTTCTTCATCCGCATAATCCTATGGCACCCACCGTCCACCTGAACTATCGATACTTCGAAACCTCCGACCCTCGAGACCCCATCAATGCAACGGGCACATCGCAGCAAAACTGGTGGTTTGGAGGCGGCACAGACCTGACACCTTCCTATCTGTTCGAGGAAGATGCAGCACATTTCCACAAGACTATCAAGGCTGCTTGTGACAAGCATGACAAGGACTATTATCCAAGATTCAAAAAGTGGTGCGACGAGTATTTCAGAATACCCCATCGAAACGAATCACGAGGGATCGGCGGTATCTTCTTCGATGACTTGGACGCAACTGCTCAACCCACTTCGAAAAATCCACAAGAAGACATTTTCCAATTCGTGGTCAGCAGTCTCGAATCGTTCTTGCCCGCATATCTACCAATCATCAAGAGGCGCAAGGATATGCCGTACTTGCCTGAACAAAAGCTGTGGCAACAGATCCGACGAGGCAGATACGTCGAATTCAACCTCATCAATGACCGAGGCACTAGCTTCGGACTTCGCACCCCTGGCGCGCGAGTTGAAAGTATATTGATGAGTCTGCCACTGACCGCTCGGTGGGAATATATGCATCCCGTCTGCGGCACTGGCGTACAAGAGACCGCGGATGAAGAGTCAGATCAGAACTATGAGAAAGAAAAGGAGCTGATGGAAATCCTCAAACACCCCAAAGAATGGGCGTGAGTCATAGCTCCCGCATATGAGCATCAGGGGGATCGCCCTGAGCAAGCCTCTTTGCCGGAGGCACTAGCCCCAGCTTCTTAACGGTTGCCAGTCGGGGCGACTACATGGTGGACAGGCTCGGCGCGGTTGAGTTCCTCATGTCGACATGCTGTCTACTAGATGGCGAGGCTCAGATTCAACGCTTTTGTCCAGCGGTGTGTCTTTCGGCACTGACTATGTCCCAAGAGTATGATCAGTGTTCCCCTGTCTGGGACTGCCGTTACTGTCCATGGTCAGTGATTGTGCCGGAGCATCACAACAATCTGAATTCGCTCTGAAACCGTCTTGGCAGGTGGGAGATGAAGAAGCGGACTTTATGCTCGCCGGAAAAGATATAACCAGGTCAAGGAGATCTCATCCTGCCGACATGTGACATATAATTGTATAAAAGTACCCCCGGAATGATCGGCCTTGCTGTCGACTTCCTCACATTCCAGAACAACGAGGGACGCTCTGTCTTCTGTAATGCTTCCCAGATTGGACAGTCAGGCTGCTATCGATGCTGCGAGATCAGCTCCTTCTCGCACTCAGCCGCCAGGAACCGACGCTGACTATTGTCCAATGGGGTGTCTGTGGAGAAAAGTCCGCTATGGCATGACCACAGAATCTGTAGGACTACGAACTGATATCTTCCTTCCGCTGGCCTTCAGATGCCTCCTTCAGGCTCCCATACCGGGAGTGTGAGAAATCCTTCCGGACGCGAAGGATTACTCTTACATGCTGACCATGTCGTCACTCCGCAGGTACTTAGGTAATACACACCTACCTCAAGTTTCCGTTTCCGTTTCCGTTTCCCACGAGCTGTCGATCATGTAGACGGCCTCGCGTGAGACGGACCTGGGGCAGGCCTGTCATGATAACCTTGCTGGATCTTTGTCCATCTCTGATATCCCAGAGTCGTTCAGCTCCCAGGATGAGGACCTGGGGCCCTTATAGCTGACAATCAGCCAACATCTACGACCCGTAAGTGTGGCAGGCTGTTGAGTTCTCTTCCTACTATTATCTGACATCTGGCCAGCAGTCGCGGTGGCTTTGTCAACTTCTCCCCTGGGAAATGCAATGTCGCACTATATCCAGTCTTACGGACTTGCCTGGCCTCGTTCGTTTGCACCACCGACGTCTCCACGAAAACATGCCAGACATTCCAACTGCCAAGTACCCAAGTACATCGTTGACGCTCGTCACTCCTGCTAGAGACCTTACGACCGTGTTGTTGCAACCCTGGGGCTGGGTCAGGATGTTTACATCTTGTGCGATGTTTCTTCGTCGATTTGAAAGATGACATGGACAAGATTTCCGTGGTGAATGCTGGGAGGATGGCCGAGTTCACCCTCAACCGTTTATTTCCTCAAATACGAGAGTCTGCCTCAGCCGCATTCCTCGAGAGTGGTGATTGCTGCAGGCTTGGTGACCACTGACCACTGTCTATAAATGTCTCTTGCTGGATCGCCGGCCGGTCTGACTGTACCTAAGACAGCATTGGAGGCCAGATCTGACTCGGTGTTGATATAAGACGAGAGGTATTTTCCCAATGTTGCACAGACCGAATCTATCCGGTGCTCCCTCTATTGCTCCTTCCGGCTCGCTGAAATTCAGACATGAAACCAGTACTTCGTGCTGCCCTTCTGGGTACTGCACTAACCAGAGGCGTCCTTGGGAATCTGGACAAATGGATGGGAGTAAGTGTTACCGTCCGTCAAGACGAACTATGCACTGATTCTCTAGGGAGGCGACTGTCCGTGGTCCGATAAAACTGTCACTGGATCTCACCCGCAGAAAGATATGCCCGACACTGGTGGGTGATACGTCGCTGATATTGCAACGAGACTGACTGGAGCAGGCGCTACAAGATACTATAACTTCACTATTTCTCGGGCGACACTGGCGCCTGATGGGGTGCAAGTGCCTACGATAGTCGTCAATGGGCAGTATCCCGGTCCGTTGATCGAGGCGAATTGGGGCGACTGGTAAGAAGTCGGACAGAGCCTGTGGCTGCAATTTCTGAGAGATTTCAGGATCGAAGTCAACGTCTACAATGACATCTATGGTCCTGAAGATCTGACCACGATGCATTGGCATGGCTTGAATCAACCCGGCACACCGTACTTCGACGGCGTCAGCACAGTTTCACAATGCCCTATCGTCCCCGGCTCCAATTTTACCTACCGATTCCGTGCCGATGAATATGGTACCTCGTGGTATCACAGCCATTATTCGGCACAATACACTGCAGGTGTCCATGGGCCGATTGTCATTCATGGCCCCCATGAGAGTGATTATGATGTGGACTTGGGCCCAATCTTGGTGACCGATTGGTTTCACGATACTTACAACCATATCGTCGACCTCGTCTTGAGCCCAACCAGCGGTGGACCGCCCTTCCGGCCCTTCTCGGACTCAAATCTTGTCGGCGGTGTCGGCCAATATCCTTGTGCCAATGTGACCGACGGCAAGCCTTGCAGTGTGGTCCCATTTGCATCGTACGAGTTTCAACCAGGCAAGACACATCGGCTCCGGTTTGTCAACACCGGAGCATCTGCCTTTGAGACCATCTCCGTCGACGGCCATACAATGACTGTCATCGCCAATGACTTCGTGCCTGTCCAGCCATATCAAGCAGAATTCGTCACTATCGGCGTCGGCCAGCGTGTGGACGTGCTCGTCACGGCCAATGCTACCCCGGGATCCTACTGGCTCCGTGCTCACAACTCCCCCGGATGTGGTGAAACTAATGGTCCTGATGGTCGAGCCATCATCTACTATTCCGGCATCGATCCCACCGTTGCGCCCACCAGTACAGGAGCCGCCGTGCCCGCCAACTTGATGTGCGCCAACGACCCGCTCGGCAGCACCGTGCCTGCGTACGCCATCGCAGCCGCCCAGGCTGATACCACAATCACTCTAACTATCGGCATTGCGACCAACAGTACAGGGGCTTTTCACTGGACGATTGACGGCGTATCCTACATGGGCAATCTAGACGCTCCCATTCTGTTCGCCGGCCTGCAAGCACAAGCTGCCTCTCTCCCAGTAGAACGCCAGATCTACAATATGGGCACCAACGGCACTGTGCGGATCATTGTCATCAACAACAGCCCCGCGCCTCATCCCATGCACATCCATGGGCACGACTTCCAAGTTCTAGCGGAAGGCTTTGGCACGTGGGACGGCACCATTACCAACCCGTCGAACCCGCAGCGACGGGACGTCCGTATGCTATGGGCCGGCGCGAATCAGACCAACCCGACATATATGGTGCTGCAGTACGAGCAGGACAACCCGGGCGTGTGGCCTTTCCACTGCCATGTCGCATGGCACCTGAGCGCGGGACTGGGTATTATGCTGCTCGAGCGGCCGGACGAGCTGGCTCAGATCCAAATCCCTGACTCGGTCTCCAACACATGCACTTTGTTCCAACAGTGGCAGACGACCAATCCTACTGCAGACGTGGACGATGGACTCAAAAAACGACGTGTCGCCGCACAGCGTGTGGTCGAGTACATGAAGGCCGATCCCGATCGGGCCAGACATGTGGACAAGCACAAGAGGCGCGGCGTCCGGGGTTGGGGACATGCCATGGACCCTGGCTCGCAGGTGGTTCCCAGCAGGTTTGGCTCGAGTAAGGCCAAAAGGGCTCCCGTGGACTTGGGGATGAGAGATGACGTGTAGGTTGGTTGGGTTGTTTTGGATGGACCTTTTCTGTAAAGTACCTACTTTATGCTTTTCACTTCCTCGTGTGTATGTTAAGGATGACGGTTTGAGGAACATGTACGTTGTTTATTGGTCATGGAGCAAGTACAGGATTGGGCCAATGTGTGCAAGCAGTATTACCATCACTTCGGTATTGGCTTACGTATATATTAATTCTGATCTTTGGTTGCTCGACTGCTCGACTTGTGGCTTGCTTGCCATGGGACATCATACCGCTTTACCTAGCTTGTCCTTGGGCCCTTCATCATCGTAGACCTCTTTGCTGGAAGGCCGATAGAAGGAAACCAATGGTTGGGCAACTTCGTCAAACGGCGTAGGACATTCTGTAAGACGTTATTCCCTTCTCGACCGAGTATTCGAGCTGCGAGCTGATTGCCGACTATCATTCACCAAGATACGCTGAACCACAAAGCAGAGAATATCAGCCTCTTTCTCACGGCTCGACGATTCTACCTCTCACTGACCCCTCCACCTCCACCTCCTCTTTGCTGCCCATCTCCCCGAGCCTCAAAGTATCGACTCCTGAGAGCTTGACTAATCCCGCTCACTCTCCCGGCAACGCCACCGCCGCCAGGTATCGTCATGGTCGTGTTGCCCATCCCGCTGAGGAGGGCCTCTTCCAGTGCGCTCTGCGTCACACTCGCATCGTCTAAGTCAGAGAAGGACGAGCCCATACTAGGCGACGTGTCCGAGCCTGGACCTATATGGCCCCGTGGCGAAGACTGCATGAGCGCACGATGCGGAGGGGATAGGGGGTTCGGGTTAGGCGTTGTCAAACGACGCTCAGCCACGACCGATGGCGGCTGATCGGATGTTGCAGGCTTGGATTGTCTGAATGCTTGTACTTGTGATGATCCCTGTGTCTGTGCTTGTGTGACTGCAGAAGGTAAAGATGTTGATGGTGGCAGGCCCCGAGATTGAGGTCGGTGAGTTTGCACAGGAGTTGGTGGCTCGATTGTTGGAGAATCAACGCGTTCAGATGCCATACGCCACATGGCTGTTGATTGTGACGTAGTGGCTGGTTGGATATTGGGTGCGCCTCGCAAGGTTGCGCTTGGGTCTTGATGCGAAAACGACGATGGACGGCCTTTGGTTTCTGATAGAGGCGTGGCGAAGGGAAGGAAGGAAGGTGCATCGTCGTCGTTGTCATCCTCATCATCCGAGGCTTGTGTTCGCGGAGCATTCAAATGGCTGGTGTTTGCAGGACTGCCACGCTGGGGCTGTAGGTCTTTGCGGAGAGACAGGGCTCGCCGGTGGACGGATGAGGGATTTGGCCGGCGGGCAGTGATGCGCGATTGGGTCATCTCATCCTCGGAATCCGAGGATTGGGGCTGCACCGTCCTCGTTTGGCCTGGCGATCTTGAGAGTTGATGCTGAATACTTCCCCGTCTGGACTGTGATACATATGCTGGAGCATCGGGGTCCTTGAATGACTGTCGAGATATGGGCCTGGACGTGCCCGGCATAGCTCTGGTCTGGGAGGCAACGGCAGCACCAGCACCGGAGGGGTTGC
The DNA here is from genome assembly GCF_000585585.1 of Capronia coronata CBS 617.96. Lineage (NCBI taxonomy): Eukaryota > Fungi > Ascomycota > Eurotiomycetes > Chaetothyriales > Herpotrichiellaceae > Capronia > Capronia coronata. The sequence goes on along the minus strand of NW_006912897.1, from coordinate 257,743 downwards.
GGAACGGGAGCGATGATCTGCTCTTAGCAGGTGTCCCTGGAGTACTGTCTCCTCCGGCTCCGGTCGCTGGACTTCCAAGGGCCTGGGTAGATAGACGGGAGGGCACACGTGATCCGCCGCTGCCGGCTCGTTTCATCGTCTGTCCACCGACCATGCTTGCTGTCGTCGATCCAGGCGCCGGTGAGGGTGTGGCAGATTGTCTGTTACCTACACGACGCATCTGAGCTCGCACCTGGGACAGCTGTCTCTCGTAGAGCCATGCCGCTTGCTGCAAGAGGAAAGGCTGAGTGACCTCGAATCTTTCCGACAGTGACCTCCAGTCGATCTCGTTGCCCTTGGCTTGTCGAGATAAGATGTCCCATAGAGCGCGCTCTTTCGCAGCGGACCATGCTACAGGAGGAGGATCGATGAACTCGCCTCGGTTGAAGGGGAGACGGATGAAGACGGTAAAGTGGTTCTCGACTTCGGCCATGATGATGTTTCGTGGACGCAAGAGGCCGAAAGTTGAGTGGAAGAGGCTTCGGAAAGTATACTTTGTTTACTTGGGACACACCATGAGGACAATACAGCTAGCCATGATGACACAGTATAGAGAATCACGATGAGAGGAAGAGATGAAGATGGTATGAGGGAGGCTCCAACAACTATGGCGGTTGAGATGTGGCAGAGACTTGGAGACCATGGCGCCACAGGCATGTGCCAATTGTCACATAATACGCCACAACACTCTCAGCCTCGTCAGCCTCGTCAGCCACGTCAGGCTGGCATGGCACGGGGCTGCTCACGGTTTAGACCTGAAATGTTAGACGACCCGATCATCAACTGGGACTTCTTATTTAGTATGCCCCTTTCTACTTATGCTACATATTGGGGGTCTATGAGCATTCCTCTGTTCCTGCTCATTGCAAGATGAATTCATTACGGCCATATACATGCATCGAGCATCTCTCAAATCTGTCCTTGTAGTTTCCACCCGCCTCAGATACCCCGGACAATATCAATATGCGGTAGAAACCCCAAAGGCGATCCTGAAATGCAACACCTGAGAGCAGTGGAACGGAACAGACTCAGGTAAAGATTTGTTCCCTGATTATAACCATTCCACAGACGGCTTCGCAAGCCATCCAGCCTGGATTTGAATCCCCTGTAGCCGTATTGATACCACAATGAACAGTCCCAGGATGCACATGAATGATCATGGCTGCCAGACACTTCATAGGTCCTTCTCCTGCGCCATCTGATTCAAGATACCGCTCATCGTCATGGCGACAGCAGTTCTGGCGCAACGTCTTTATCATTGTCGTCGTCGGCTGCGTTTGCTCTAACCTCGTCGGCATAGTGTGAATTCAGCACGCATCCAGATGACTTGGGCGCTGTTCTTGTGCAGTCCATCCTCTAATCCCGTTCTTCCCTTTCTCTCTGTGCCTGTTCTTCCCAATATCACATCGTATTGTTTGCTTCCTTGCTGCTAGATCATTCATTTGACAGCACAAAGATAGTTGCTGGTAAGCTCACCGTGGACGGGAATCATGGCCCTGTCAAAGACCGTTGAAAACAGAGACTCTCACTGAACTCGGTTGGGTACATGTGCTCACAGGCCCTGTGTCCTGCCTGACCCTTTGCTAACACGTGAGCATCAGGACAGAAGCTCAACACAGGAGTCCCAACACCGGTCCTTCCATCCTCTCCAGCACTGCCACCCTCGTCTACCTCTCTCACCACATCTATCACACGTTAGCAGTTGCATAAAACAAAGCTGTACGGTTCCGTTCCGAGACACGCTCATACGTCTTACAGCCCTTTGAGAAACCCGCCCAGCATACCGTTGACCAACTCCTCCTGCGCAATCAACTTCGTTGATCCAAATTAAACCACAGGACAGCCACTACCGACCATACACCATACGCCACATTCGTGTCAGTGTCAGTGTATCATCACGTCCACTTGCTCTCCTCCCTGTCCTTCCTTGCGTGAGAGAGCCGAGTAAACAGGCCAAACAAACCAAATTCCTTTACTCAGAGTCAATCCAACACATACTCGAGAAATCCTGTCCAAGGAGCATTGCGAGGAGCTGTTCTTGTTTCATCGATCCAGCGCAGCTTCTTTCGAGAGCAGAGTCACGACAGCAGCGCATCTTGCGAAACCTCGAGCCGACACCTACCATCCGAAGCTAGACTCCCTACCCTTTTGCCATCCGTTTGAAGCATCCCCTGTGCAATTCAAAAAGTCGAGCCGCGGCCGAACTTCCTCCAAGAACACTTCCTAAGGACACCTTCGAGCGCTTTATTCACTGTCAGACAAACAAGAGACCGGCAAAATGTGCTTCAAGTTCCAATGCGTGTCCTGCAAATTGGCCATGTACAATTACTGTCAAAAATACATCGACTCGGACCAAACCTGGTGCAATGTCTCCACCGAGACGCCCTGGGGGAGCCAGAAGCTGTGCTGCCCTACGTGCGTGACAATCAAAGGGGCCATCCAGTCGTTGAGGGCGCTCGTCTTCCGCGAGCCATACCTCCTCACCGAGGGCATGGCTGGGGCGCCCAAGAAAGAGGCGTGGGAGGTCGGGCCGGGGGACAAGGAGGAGGAAGAGGACAGCGACGGCGGTGACCCGGATGGGTTTACCAAGGAGGAGAGGACGCGTGTTCGGGCGGAGGCTGAGGCCGCAGTTCTGAAGCGCTGGGGGCTCCTGCGGGCCGACCAGATTGCTGAGCAGGAGAGAGACGGAGAGGGGGACGGAGTGGAGGAGGCGCTTGTTGAAATTTCTGAGGAGTAGTAAGCGGCTCTGAGCTGTCTGTAGAGGCTCTGATAGACCTCGTGTACGAATTCTTCAGATAGTTGCTAGAGCATGTTTAGCGCCCGAGCGGCGACTTTACCAGACTGCCATGGCTTCATGAACTAACAGGCGTGCGGGCACCGGTTTCAAAGCGTAGTCTTCCATTCAGGGCGTTGATAATGCTGGTGGACTGCGTTTATTCGACACAACTGGCTAATTTGGACTTGAGGGCGGTTTCCAACTCGTACTCACTAGCAGCAACAGTTAGGGTCAGAGTACACACCGTTGACATTGTGACCTTGTTCGATTCAGAGGTCCTCACCTGGGGGCGCCCACCATGCAGAAGGTTTAACGGTCCTCTGGAGTCTCAAGGGTCAGCCAGCCAGAGTGAGCCACTTGTCCCAGTACCATGGTTCGACTCCAAGGTGTTGCTTTGTCAAAGGATGGTTCCTCAGAAACAAAAGACGCTCTTGTCGGCTTTGAAAACACCACCAGTAGTTCTCTTTCTTCATCATTGTCAATCAATCTGTGGTAGGATCACTTTACTCTGGAGCCTCGTCTGAGATATGGGAAGCTGTTTCTAAAGTCATCGTCAGCAGCAGCATAGAAGCAAAACCTCGTTCGCCAGGTCAGACCCCTACTTCCAGACACCAGTGACTGCTTCAGCACGCCATTTCAGCATGGTTCTGCAAGCACCACTTCCAAACTTGCCTTTCGACTCAGGAATATCGGGGGCCATGTTTCCGTGGACGGCCAGCATACACGTGGATGACCGCTTCAGCATGCCGACCAGCAGCATCAGGTTCAGACCCAAAGCAACAGCCAGCCAGAAGACATCAAAGCATAGCATTTTCAGCTGGTTCCCACAAAAGAGAAGCAGCACATTCCAACAGGCTGAACAACCGGTCCATATTGAGCCCAGTGTGTTGCAGCCATACAGCAGCAACATCGAATCGCAGGTCGACAAGGCTTGGAGCTCAATCTTTGTATCATGTCGGTGTGAACCATGCTGGCCTCCAAAGCAGCCCGCACCCCGGCTCTGCACCCACGGTACATATAACAAATTCTGGCCGAGCCTATGGAAATTTGCCGACGTCTATGGCTCCGACGGCCCAAAGATCTTCTGGGAAATGATTCTGCAAGACATTCAGCAATATATGATCGTTGTCAACGACCCTGGAGCACGATACAGTGAAAGTAGAAAGGAAACACTCTCACAACTTCTTGGACGAGCCGAAAGACAATTGCATGGAACCACCGCCACGTGGGGATGGTTGGGCCAGCCTCGGGCATCTTGCTCAACAAACCAAACCTCGACGCACGTCATAGTGCCAGCACCACCAGGTAGAGGAATAGAGGGCGAACGAGCGATTTGGATGCGAGCATATCACTCTGCCGACGAAGAGCATAGCAGCAAATTGGAGCGAATACAGAACACCAGGATAGTCAACATCAACGGCCGGAAACTGCAACTGCGCAAGCACCATTTCGACGAATCATATCTGGGAAGAAAAGATGGACACGGTTCTGCGAGGTTCGCGAGGAGATCGACGACAGGTAGCAAAACAGCGTCTTCCGCGCGGAAGCCAAGCCCTCTTTCGCAATTCATCACCGCGCAGATGGTTCAGTATCCGACATTCACTCAGCAACCGGCGCGCTGGACCCTGGCAACCCTCGGCAATATCACAGCATTTGCCTCTCTTTCGGCGTTCGTGGTGACAGTAACGAAGAAATATGGATGGGAAGGGATGACACGTAACCACGCGTTATCAATCCTCAAACAACTCCAGCCCAGAAAGGACTTGCTTGTGCGTCTGAACATGGAGGAACCCAGGTATTCCAAAACCGACAGTACGGAAAAGAGAAGGAGACGTGCGAGGAGCACAGTCGAAAGGAGAGTTCAATGTATCGAAGCGGTGTTGGGGAAGATGGCGGATGAATATGATATAGCGCGCGGGGCATTCGCGTGCGGCATCAGTATTGGAGTTGGTAGGTCGACCTGGGGAAGCTCAACAGGATCATTATTCCAGGCCAGCAGGACGTCAAAGTCGTCCAGGAGCTGGTGTCGAGACTGATGGATGGGAGAAGCTAGACTGCGATGGATATTGAGGAATGATGAAGGAAAGGTCTGGATTTATGCGGAGGTATGGAGGGATCATGCTTGATTGGATTTCAGTAGTCGTCCATTGTCAGAGACTTATAGATGGATATGGAAACGAAACGGTTAAAGGAAGTTGTCGAGGTCGAAGAAACACCTTGTAACAGGTACTCTGATAGTACAATTAATATCATCATTATTGTCACAATATCCTCCGTTGAATTCACTTGGGTCCGCAGGCGGAGACGGAACAATTTTACACCGAAGTATTTGGCGCCGAGAGCACGTACAACAATGGTACAATGGGACAACGGTACGTATATCGATCAACTACATCCATCCTCATCTTATTCACCACTTGTTAGCTTGTACCAGCATTTTGTGAGCTGATATCGCCGCACTTGTTTTGAAGTAGAGCACTCGTATATATCTCTGAATATCTAGGTCACCAGGCAAAGACGTAATCCCGCAAGCCTCCGGACCAAACCCCAGCTTCAACGGAAGTCTCTGCCTCAGTGTTGAAGCTAGCAAGCTTGTTATATAATCCATCCTTCTACTTGCCGCAGAGAGCATTGCCACAATGCCTTTCAAAAGCAGCTTCTCGGCACTGAAAGCACAGTTGAAGGACTTGCAACAAGAGGGTCAGAGACTCTTCAATGAACATTCTCAGCAACAGCCCCCTCCCCAATCACAGTCAAACTATCCTGGCCAAGGATACCAGCAACAGCAGCAGAGTCAGTATTCCGGGCAGCCACCGCAGCCTTACAATCAGGGCGGGCTTCAACACCAATACCAACAACAAGCGCCGCCGCCAGTTCCTCAGAGCACCCGGCCCAACAATCCTGGACCGGCAGTCTACTGGCAACCTCACTTCGACCCTTCCACTCCCGTGGGTGCCGAGTGGGAGCATAAGCTGGGGAACAACAACGGCTGGGGAAACAACGAGAAGCAGTTCTATACGGACGAGGCAGCAAACTCATTCTAGTAAGTCGACGTCGGTGGGTTGCGTCGACCCTCGCACCCCATGTCCCTCTTCAGGCTCCTGACCCAATATTGTTAGCACCCCAAACAATCTGCTGGTCCTTCGCGCCATTGCACAACCTAGAAACCCAAATCCTTCGAGGAAATTCACCTCGGCACGCCTGGTCTCGCGACAACGCCTGGCTCGTTCGCGCGGCAGCCTGATCGCGACTCTGACGCTGCCCTGCGCCGGTGGCATCTGGCCCGCGTTCTGGCTGCTGCCGTTTGAGCCGTTTGCGTGGCCGACGGATGGCGAGGTCGATATTGCCGAGACCTGGAACGGCGACGGCATCAATCACTCGTGCTTGCATTGGGGCTATTACACGCCCCAGGACAAGAACAAGCACCGCGTGGTCGGCACGTTCGTCCAGGGCATGCAACAAGGCCGACCGGTGCGCTTCGAGTTCGCGTGGCAACAGGACGATGCGTCCGGCCAGGGCCGGCTCCTGTGGTGGATTGACGGCCGCGCTGTCATGAAGGCTCCGATCCCGCAGGGGGCGAGACGCATGGCTGATTTCGTGGTTCTCTTGAACATCGCTATGGGTGGCAATGTGTGTCAGGGCCAGGAGCCCCGTGAGGGGACCTATGATTTCGTCGTGCATGAAATGAAGATGCAGGCAGAGCCAGAGATGGGCGGGTGGGCCAGATTTGACAACGACTGGAACCGGGCCAGGGAGGGTGATATGATATGACCTGCACATATATTATACTGCCACTTCAGAAGTGATCTGTCAAGGGCAATATCCATTACACCTGAATAATCGACGAATAAATGACTGATGAGCCAAACCTTTGGGTACAAATATACTATTGTCCTGATATTATCCTTTACTATTACTATTCGCCTGTAAGCATTTTTTGTCGCTATATCTCTGACTTGCTCCTGGTAAGGCGTACAATGCAACTCTTGTCGCTTTTCAAGCTCAATTGTTGCTTATGACAATGTCCCATACCCCATTACCCAAACCCTCTTCAACAACATCCACACCCACTTAACCGGCCTGGTATAAACTAGGCCCTGCCCAAACATATGGAAGCACCATGCTGACGTTGAAAGGTGTCACGTAGGGATTCTGGCTGACAACTGAGATGAAAATTGTGCCGTTAACTGCTGGATCTCCTGCAAACGTGCTCATGTTCGGCTGGATGACAGAGGCTGTATTCCCGCTGATGTTGAGGAGCGGGACGTAGGTGGCATTGAGTTGCGACAAAAACATCGCGTAGCGAGGCGCGTCAGCCAAAGGCGAGCGACTCGTGACATAGCTGTTGTTTGGGCCCACGGTTTGGTTGACGTTACCCCAGGATAGATGAATCGGACGTCCGGGATAGGACAGAGGAATGGAGCGGTTTTGACTGATGGCTGGGCCACAATCTGATGACTCTCCTGAGGCATGGATGCATCGATTACTGTCAGCAATGCCGCTGCTGTTCAAGGGGTTCGAGCCTGTGGCCGGCTGAGGAGTTCCCAAGTTCGGGTTCGTCTTTGCAGGGTTTGGCTGATTCAAGATCGTCAGAGAAGGGAAGTTTTGCCAAGCCAAGCGAGTCGTGTTCGCCGGACAACTAGAGATATAAGGTGCCAACAAAGTCCCTATCAAAAATCAGTCAAAAAGCACCACAAAACGACTAAAAGGGTCTCATACAAGCGAACGACTGCGGCACGCCAACCTCGAACCAGACAGGCATGGGGAAGAGGCCGTCGAACTGGCGGAAGATGAGTTGTTGTCTAGCTTCGGTGGAGATGGACTGGAGCAAAAGCGTGGCGGATTCGCGAGAATCCAGGTGTCCAAGGAACCCATAGACGCCGGACTCGCCAAAGCGTGTCAACTTCTGGCAGAAGTCGATGAACTCTCGCACAGTGTTGTACGGATACTGTTGAAGAGAAAAGAGTCAGTACGTGTATCGCAGATGTTGGGACGAGGCTGAAATCGTGTATCACGAACACGTGAGAGTTTCGGGCGTAGAGATGGTAGGAGGGGTCAACTTACGTTGTACGTGCACTGAGGTGGCGCAGCAGGCCCCAGGATGTTGCTCAACAGAGTCGCATGACCGACTTCTTGGTCTGCCATGAATTCGATCAGGAACCGATCCTCCGCCGTAAGGCCTGCAGCCTCGAAGTCCTGGACCGAGAATCGAGCAAGACCGTTGTGGAAAAGATCCAACTCGATCCATTCTTGGTACAAGGCCAAAGTGAGTGACTCGTAGTCGAAGTCGGATAGCGGATGGTAGTATGGGGTGGTGCCGTTGAGACCTTGGCCACCGGCAGGTTGGTATGGCACCGGCATATAGGTCGCTTGGAGGTCGCCATTATCGTTAGTGTATGTGACAACAGGCGAACCAGCTGGGGCTATGGACATTGCAGTCGCAGGACGAGACAAGGCTCCAGTGACGGTAGGAGTGCCCGAGAAAGGTCCATGAGACGTCGGTCCGGTAACCTCTGAACTCCGAACTGGAGGAATAGGACCACTGAGTGGAGTGAGCGTGACCTGGGGGGCGGCAGCTGCAAGAGCCCCGAGGCTGAGGAAGACGATCGAGCCCGACTTCATGATTGCGAGCTTGTGTAGAGAACGTGCACTATCAGGAAGAGCTGTCGCCGTCCCTCGCAAGACTCAAGCCACGCATATAAACATTTTCTGGCTGGGCTAGCGGCGAGCAAATGACCTCAGGCCCCAAAACAGATGTCACAGAATTGCTAATGTAGGTACGCAATATTGAATGATTTCCTACCGCTAGGGCTTCCGCATCCAATATTTCAGAGCCGCCGAGGTTCGGAAGCAGGATACGCCCCAATGGAGAGCCATGAAGGCAGGGTTGTGGTTCAACGAAGCAGCCCTGGCGTCATGATCCGTCCAAGCGACGAGAGGGTGGAAAATGCTTTCCAATGCGGCAGCAAGCGGGGGCGCGAGAAAGGGCCGACTGACGGAAGTCGATGATGCTGTGAAAAGAGGCGAGGCTGGCTCCGGACCAAGATCGTGGGTTGACAGCAGAATTGCCGCGCGGGACATGAGGTCAAGACAGGGCTTGTGGTCGGATAGATGACGTCTCTAAACATCCGGATTCCTCTCCCGCGTGGCCAAGGCGGATTCATTGGCTCCGAGGCATCCGCTAAGACAGGGGCAAGCTCTACTAGGTTAGTGCTACTCTCTACTAACTTTGCGGGGTGGAAAGTCTCACTCTTGCTCGCTCAACAAAAATGAGTTGAGTGGTTTCATCGGGCAGTACTATACTATGCCTTAGTCAAAGATGTTGCTCGGGGGTCCCTGACAATCACACACTACTGCACTGCACTGCAGTATGTTGTTGTTGCTCGCTCGTCGTACTACACATCTGTCCTAGAGCCGGAGAGCGCGCCACATCCGGAGATATCAAGCGAGCTACTAATAGACCCGGAACTCGGTCGCCATCCCGGACGAATGAGGTCAGGGGCGCAGAAACAAAGCAAGTCCGAGACCACTCTGTACTACAGAACAGTGTCCAGAGTCAACGTGGTGCCAGTGGCAGGGAGGTACCTTTCAAGATGGGTTGAATCATCCTCTTCCAACATAGCCTCCAACATAGCTGGGTGACGCAGTGGTTTCACATAATCGTCGTGTGCATATCACAGGACTAGTCCTCCTTGCCACTTTGATTTTACCGCTGTCACCAGCTTCCACGAGGACCAGGTCAACTAGCGAATCCTGCTTCGGTACCGCTTGTACTTATGAATTTTGAAATCTTGAGAAGCGTCGGCGCAATGTCCTCGGAGTATCGAGCTTGCGTGACGATTGCGAAGCAGTTATCCTGGCTTGCTTAATCGCTCTACTTTCTGAGGAGCACTGGCGGTGCTTCTGGATTGATTCACCCTGATCAAAGTCTCCTCCAGCGTCCCACCGAATGGCAGGTGCCTTGGGCTCTGGTAAGCGGCGTTAAGCATCGAACGCCTGCGGTAAACCGGGTTGAAACTATCAGCAAAAAGTCGTAGGACATAATGGCTTGACCTGATGTTGAGTGGACTGTATGTTGTGTTCGAAGTTCACTCTGGCGACATCAAGATCGATTATCGGAGTCTCGGGTGCCTTCCGAGAGAATATCCCTCGTCGAGGGTATTGTCCCGTGGCGGCGTCCTGGCAAGGTCGAGAGCGCGAAACTCGCTGATGAAATCCTTACCATCTCTGCTCGCAAGCGAAGTGAAACGCCCAAGGGGAAACGAAGGGTACCAAGCCGAGGCGTGATTGGATTGCCTACTAAAAACAAGTCTTGCTGCAATCTCCTGCTGTTGTTCACTACATGACAGTTGGTCGGCTTGTGATGAGTTTTCCTCAAGGATGTCCGCAACCAAGCATGGTCAAAATGGTGCGGGAGCTGTTCTGGCATGCAAGACGGTGAGAAGGCGAAGGGCTTGAGCGAGGATGGAGTGATCCAAGGTTCCCGAGCTGGTTCTGGGTTCGTGGTGCCTGCGCTTCAAAGTAGTCCTCAACTGATGGGGGAAAGACATGCGCACGAACTTGTATTCTTCTTTCTTCGCGGCCTTGCTGTAACCATAGCTTATTGTTGCTGACGCTCTACCAGCAGCAGGTCCGAGTCGTCATCCCAATGAACGACGTTGGCACCGCCCTTGTTACCTGCGCCGTTCTGTCATTTCGAGCATGCCACTAGATTAGGGTCACTGCAATTTCACTGCCTGTTGTGACAGCAGCAGGGGGCAATTCGGCCAACGCGAGAGCGTAGCCGCCTGCTCCGTCCATGTCGTCGATACATTCCGACACAAGCTGATGCAGGATAACAGCGATGGACTGAACGCCTTGGAGTCCGAGTAGTGCATGCGTACTGATGGCGGAGCAAGACAGTTTTGTTTCGCATATACCGTGGCCTGAAATGCACTGCTACCGCCACCTCTTTGGGTTGACCGACTAGCATGCAATTCTATGGCGCCTTCACCGCCCACCAGAAGCCATGTCAATCGCACCATCGGCGAGCCTGAGTATTGCGACTCGGGGCACGATGGAACGACTGTGCTGTGATGTGCTATGGCAAAGGCATTGTGATCGACCAAGTCAAGAAAGCAACACAGCACAACAGAGTTCAGCAACCATCTTGACCTTCCTTCGGGTGCGTATTCATGGCATGTCGGGGCGCCGTCGTCGTAACATAATAAACAGTGAGAACAAACAATGAGTCCGACAAGGTCGGTTTTTTCCATAAGCATTAGATGGAATGTGAAACCGTCCCTGTCCGAGTAAGTTCATGGTATGTATTCCTACCTGATCATTGAAGGTCTTGACAGCGACGTCGGACATGGCCATTTATTGTTGTCAGCATCTTCCACAAACTCGTACTTTGGTCATTCGTTATGATCAAGGTCGCAGTGGAGGTCAGATCATGAGCAGTCATAACCGTAGCGCCAGACGCGTGGACAGAAGCGAACCGATTGCATTATATCCGTCTCATTCGGTAATCGGCTTCGACAAGACCAAACATATTTGGCCAAGGCGTATCCCGGCAAGATTGCTTCGGTCCATGAGAGGTCAACGTCTTCCCCAGCCCCGATTGAGGGCGAACAGCACAGCCATGGAACATCTTGTGCTGGCATTTGGAGTATTGAGGTGAAAAGGACACCGGCGTTGATCTCACCGTCCACATACTAGCGGCCTTCCACCCAGATACCAAATATCTTCCAAGCATCTCCGATAGGCCGCGATGAGCAATTTGCTTGCGCGTCCGTCAAGGTAGCGATCCATGTCTATCTCACCGGAAGCTGTTGCATTTGCATGCCGAAATGCAATCTGTAGGACTTTGCATAAATTGGCAGCAGGACTGCCGTTTTTTCCAGTTTGCCTTCGTACTTGTGTCCAAATCAAAGCGCTCGCCAACTGGACAGAACCAATGTTTTCATCGTGTGGCCAACACTGTCAGAAGAGACCATTCGAGATCGACAATACCTCGTGACGTTCCAAAAGCACAGCCTTGTAGTTCTCCGAGACATGAGGGGACAGCCCTAGGCATTACGTTGTTGGCAGATGCTGTTCCTCCGGTAACCATGTAGAGCTGGGAGACTGGATGCGTCGGTGGCCTTGACGAGCCTGCAGTCTCAGAAAAACAATCAAACTGGCAGAGCCGTGGAGCTTTCAGGTGGAATGAGCAGGTGGCTGTGGTCGAAGCGTGAGCAGCAAAAGATCCGAGCTCTTTCATCGATCGATAGGTGATAGCACGGTCTTCATATGCCACATCGTTTCTGGACCAGGATGGACGTGGTAGACTTCAGTACAAATCAAAGTGCAGCTGACAGTTGACATATCCCACACGTCCCGTCTAACACGCACAACGCAAATACACTGTACGTCGGAAACGACGCGTGACTGGAGTCAAATCATAGTTGGATCTTGGTGTTCTGGAGTCTCGAAAGTGTCAGTACCAGGCTTTGTAGATTAATAGGTCCTAACGCGTAGGTTTTTTGAGTGACACTTGAATAACAGCCCAGCTGGAGATGAGTAAGAAACAAGCAAGTAAGCCACAGAGGATAGTCCTGGACATAGGGCCTGAAGAAACTTGCCCGTGCCTCACACGTTCAGCAGATGTCCTAGTAAAAGGGAATAGTCCATAGGGCCACTACAACTCTCGTGGTTTCTGCGCTCTCCACTGCCCCCTATAACATAGGTATCCATTACCCCTGATGGCAAACGTACCAAACAACACTCACCCACTTCGCGCATGTCGCACTCTATGAGGCTGAATACTCATGGGCACTGGAGCCGCCTAAATGGAGGCCAAGGGCCAGAATGCCACAGTTCAATCTTCAAACGAGATTTACAAGACCGACGGTAATAAATCAGGGAGGACGATCTTCGCGGGAGAGCAATCGACGAGGTTGAGTAACGGACTCGATGCCCGTTGCTGTTCGGGGGTTGCCAAGGCCCCGCTATGGACCAATTAGGAAAGCCAAAATACCCCTGAAAGCGAGGCCAGTGCCAGTGTGAAACTCCCCAATTCCTCCATCTGGATCGGTGTATCATTTCCAAGCTTGATTGCTACCTACGTACTGACACCAAATGGATACGTGGATGCGTAAGTGCATGGTATGCATATGGGAAAAGAATTGCACCATCGCGAGTCTGCTGCGCTTGTCGCACAACTTGCCATCCAGACCAGAGAGCCGAGATCCTCCCATCCCCTACTACGAATCCATACTACGTATTCCTCCTACGTGCTGTGGTCTGTGTCCACCGAAGCGCCCGCGCGTCACCTGGAGAAGCTCTGGCTAGACAGCGACCGGACCACGCATCAAATTTACTATGGGACTCTCCTTTTCTTTTCTTGTCAAGTTTATCCACTTTTCCCCCATTGCTCTGGCGCTTCAGCACCCCAAACAACGGGCTGTTGTTGACCGCACGACCATCCCCTAAACTATATGCGGCAGTTTGCGAGCTTCTAGCTCTCCCGTGTAACCTGATGGTGGCGCTCACATGTACCGCCTAACCGCTTAGTTGCCATGTCTGCTCCGGGACAGCGACGAGTGCCGCAGCCTTAATCTCAACGCCGCTGAGTAAGTTGAGCCTCAAGCTCGTCCATAGGTTTGTCCTGCTCTGTCGCTAGTGGCTGCTCTTGTCCCCCTATAACCCCTGTCGGCTGTCTGTTCACTTGGGCTTCTCCAGATCGCAATCTCCCGAAGCCCAGTTGATCTCGCACCATGTCTAGCCACTATCAGCCATGTCCACCCAATCTGGCTCCAATCAACCCACTGTTCGCTTCGCCCGGGCCTCAATCTCCCGGGACACCAACAGCACTACAAGAACCTCCCGCTGCCCAGTGCCTTCGACCTTTTCTTCAGTACTCAAGCTGCGCCTTCGGTATACACAAAAAGCCTTGACTCCGGTCGTCCACTCTTTCAGGTTCAGCTCCACCACTTTCGTTAAATAATCTACCTCGACGCTCTCCTCGCTTCCACGAAGCCCTTTTTCCCGGTTCCGATAATTCGAAACTTGAACAACACAACCAGCAAAATGCGCTCCTCCATCGCCATCGCCGCCGGCATTGTTGCCGTTGCCTCGGCTGCGACCAGCACCATTACCGACGTCGTTGACGTTACCATCACCTCTTGCGGCCCGACCGTCACCGACTGCCCTTACGCGGCCAAGGCCACCGACACCGAGGTCTGGGGTGACTGGGCCAGCACCACCGCCGCAGCTGTCGAGCCAGCCAGCACCTCTACCTCCTCCGAGGTCTGGGGCGACTGGAGCACCGTCACCATCAGCAGCAGCAGCACCCCCGTTGCTCCCGTTGCCGCCGCATCCACTGAGACCTGGGGTGACTGGAGCACTGTTACCATCAGCAGCACTCCCGTTGAGCCAGTTGCCGCCGCTTCCTCTGAGACCTGGGGCGACTGGAGCACCGTCACCATCAGCAGCAGCAGCACCCCCGTTGCCCCTGTCGCCGCCGCCTCCACCGAGACCTGGGCTGAGTGGAGCAGCGTCACCGTCGTCAGCAGCACCCCAGTCGCTGCTGTCACCGAGACACCATTCTGGCCTGCCGGCTCTTCTGCAGCCACCCCTGTTGCCCCAGCATCCACTGGTGCCTGGACTTACAGGTGAGTCTTTTCCCATGATACCAATGTTGCCTTTGGAGGCATGCTAATCAAGTTCTCAGCTCCTCGCCTGTTGCACCAGCTGCCTACACTGGTGCTGCCTCTGCCAACGCTGGCTCTTTCGCTCTTGCCGGTCTTGCCGCCGCTGCCGCTTTGGTCATCGCATAAGCGACTTGACATCATTCGCGCGTTTGATTCTTTGTCACGATTCCGATGGCCTTTTGCAGCAGCAGCAGCGAGGACCGCCTCACGCAAGTCAGGAGTATGTGTGGGGATGATGAATAGAGGGGCCTGCCCTTTCGTAATCAGGCTGCAATCGCCATAGGGGGAAACACCATGATTGGGGATGGAATTCTTTGCATATACTTTGGACGCATCAAGGAGATGCTGGCTAGATCAGTGTAGCTGCATTGCGTAACACCTGTTGTTTCAACCGGAAGTACTGTTCTCTCTGCCATCTTGTTCCTCCACATTCGCGTAGAAAATCATACCTGCAGTGGTCTTTGATACTCGCCCCCAACCAAAAAGCCATTCAGGGGAAATGCCGATAAGCGGGCATAGTGGGTAACGTCAACTGTCATCCACCCGCGGTCAGGCTTATAGTCATTATTATCGATACATGGCCAGTCTTGGGGTGAAAGCTGATGTTTAGGAAATTGCACGTCGCTGAAATTAGAATCTGCCAAGCCGCGGGTCCCACACGCCTTACTGGCCAATAGCTGCGCTGGTGAACACTCCGCCTCAGCCCCCGAGTCGCGACCAGCCCCTGGATCTGCCTACACATCGTCTACATGAAACATGGCTCTTCCCTTAGGATTTGCCAGATTCCAACAATCATCTCGGTCCTCAATGTCATCGCATGGCCTGCTCAGTCATCAGTTCAGTTGCGATTAACAAAACTCCGCATTAGGCCCTGAGTGACGTGCGGACAGCACAATTACAGAACCGCCCTCCAAATCATGTCGAAGAGAGGAGTGATTAATTGAGGGCTGTACTTGATGCTCTTTGGTCTCAGTGCGCTGCGCCGCGTACCAACATCCTCTTACCATCCAGGCTCTTTATCACTGACGGCTAGCCTCGCATCAGAATGTGGATGAAGATGTCCTAGGCCCACTATAAAAGGTTGCTTGCTGCGCATCATCATCTGCCTCTACGTACTTCATCCCGAGCACGGGTGCTACAAGATAGCGACGCTCAATGAATACTCACCCCAGCAAAGCATGGGCATTTCACCCACACCGATGATTTACTATCAAGTAAGCACATATTTGCAGCCATGGCTACGACTATACAAGTCCGATATACCTATCCGTCGCAATTCCGCTTGCTACTAGCTGAAGTAGCCCGCTCGTACGATCCATCGTTGTGCCGGCAGAATCGGAGACTCCAGACCGTGTCTCCACATGCAGGTTCGCTTTCAAAAAGCTTTTGGACCCCAACGACCATTGTGCTTGCGCCTCAGAATTGGGATCATCGCCAGATACTCAACATTAACATTTCTCAGCTTGGTCAGGCCTAACCGCACGAGACAAGTCTTCCGTGCGATGATCTCTTCGGCATTGGACTCCACTTCACGAATGCCGAAAGAGAGCTCGGCGCCGCTTGCCACACTCCTTGTCTCATGGTGGCTTGGAGGCTTCTCTCGCAACAAGACTGAACAACCCAGGCGGAAGCCGTTTGAGAATCGAGTACGGTGTACTACATGACGCCTACTGTGCAGGCGATCACGGTATCGATCAATTGCGTCTTTCTTACATGTAGGCTATAGAAAAGGAATCCTTCGCTTACTAGGGCCTGACACTACAAGAGCACGCCTGCGATCCTTCGGTCCGGATCATCGCGAAGGTCACTCACTACCCGCCCGCCAGTTTCTCTCAATCTGCTACGGTACAATGCCGGCCCACAAAATCCTTCGTGTTGAGGATGGGCTGGCGGTCGATGACCAAAGTTTTCCTGCTATCAGCTACCTCGATAGCATGGTCGTCAGCACTTCTAGTGCAGACGGGGCCATCCTCACGAATTCATGGTGGACTCTGATCTGCCCCTCTGCTGACCAGTAGCTGGCTTGCCTCGAGCTAGCGCTTCGAACGACCTTTCCTCTGACGCTATATTAACATCATAGCGTTCTTTGAGAGCACAGCCTCGGGGACATATATTCTTGGTCTGAGTTTTCATGCTCAGCAGACATCATCTATAAACCTGGAACAGAGATAGACAACCATTCCATGTCTTCCTCTTTGGTCGGTTTGACAGGATAATCAGGGGTTTGAGGGCGTTTCGCCATGTGCTCATGGGGGAACGGTTTATTCAAGTACCATAGATCGGAATCACGACAATGTCCACCCTGCAGGCAATTGTCGGGTTTCACCTCAGCAGGCTTCACAGTGAGTGACTGGGACAATGTGCCGGCCGAATATCGCCCAGTTCAAAAGGCGGGAGTGCGAGTCGTGTCGCCCTATCGCCCAAGCCTTCCTCTTCCCGGTACCCCTCCTCGCCATATTCAGCTTCCGCGAACAACTTCACCATCACCAGCCTCTGAACGGCAGGGCACCTCACGGCTTGCGTGCCCTAGATCTCAAGATTCTCGCCTATTGCGCCGACGTTCGGACCAAGATTTGTATGATCCTCCAAGGTCGAGTGCACATGGGAGTGCGCCCGATCCAAGGCTTCAGGACTTGCGTGTCGCGATCGCAGTTGCCCTCCCTCCCGAATATCTCGATCGACCTCCGCCTTATTCCCGACACCCTTCTCCGCCAGACGACGTTGCAGATGATCAGGCGGCGCGACCTTGTGAGAGGGCACCACGCCTCAATGAACATCGTTGGAGTGATTATACTTGCTACACGAGGGCCAGTGCCGCCGGTGCGGTTCAGACGGTGCCAACTGTGGACCTCTCCGAGCATCTGAGTCCGGTGTCACCACTCAACAGTCTGGATTTTCGATACCTAGGGACACGCCGGTCGAACATCTCCGTCAACATTGACACCCTTCTGTCTCACCCATTACTACGGCGGTCGGACTGAATGGCTCATTGATTGTGTTCTAGCCCTGCGAAGTATGCACGGTTTATGCAGGGACGTTGTGCTGTGAAAAGGTCTGATGGCTTCTGGTTCTGTCACCTTTGAAATTCATACTTAAAGCATCCAAATAGCTTTACTTCAGCAGTGCCGGTCAAGTGACTGAACTTGCTTGGGCCATCAGATCTGAGTATTCACGTTCCATGAGCAGGTGCGAAGGCTGTCCAGCCGCCGCGAACTGCGGTTGACTGGAATGTGACGCGCATGGCTTCGCGGGTTCCATCCCTTGCCATTACGCGCCAGCACGGTCAGATGAACATATAATACGCCGAACGCCAGAGGCACACTCCTGAAGCCTTTACGATCTATCAACGACGCTCATTTACGTTCCTTTGTGCGCACTTTGCACTTCACACTCCTTATCAAAGTTCCCAGTCGACAACACCAAGGCAGCCCACTTCGCACCCCAAGCAAGCTTATACTCGGTCTGCCTTTCGAACCTTTTCAAATGGCACCCGTCCAGGTGATCGATATGGTTGCCAGTGCCGGTCCTTTCCGTACCCCAGCGCAACCGCTCCAAACTCGTGAGCTGACATCGAAGTCACTCACTACTGCCGTCATCGTCCTTGCAATCTCCTCAACTGTCCTATTTCTGGGCGTGCTCTTTGTGCTGGCTAAGCTTTGGACCAAGTTGAGGGGCGGGAAACTCGTACCTCAGCTCGCATCTCGGCATGTCCAACCAGCCAAGGAAGGGGACACAGTGGCCGAGCGAGAGCCAAGTGACTGGGCCAGAAAAAACAGCAACGTCCTCTGGTCCATGTATATTGAGGAAGACGATCTGAAGTCTCAATTCTCACTGCCGACCAAGTCCAGACTATTCTCCATTGGGTCTGTGTCCACCGATCATGGCAGATGTCCCCTGGACCGACGTACCTCCAATGCGGACGAGCTGGACAAACACAACAATCCGCCGATTGAGGAACCAGAGCGCGATGAGTCAGTCGACAGCCACAGACTACGCAATCGTGCTGCGTATGAGCAAGAGACGACACCGACAAAGAATGTTTCTCGAACACGAGCAAGGTCACAGCCGTTCCACCACAGGCAGAGCGACAGCCTTGAGAACATAGCAGCCAAGCGCAAACAGAGTGTGCCCGAGCCACATACACGGATGGTTGATTGTCAGGAGCACCGGACGGTTATGCAGTAGAGACTGCGGCGCATCGAATAAGAGATATCGTTGGCAGGGCAATCATGGTCCACTACTTTCGTAGAGAAGGAATCATTTGAAGCAGGCCTCGACGCTTCATACGAATCCTCTATGGAAGTATCTGCCGTCAAATAATAACATTGGCCTACCTCACGTTCAGCGTGACTTCACACCGTATCGTTTCGCTGCTGCTTCAATTTGTTTGGGAAGGAGCGTCCAAGTGGTAAGATGAAGTTACAGGACCACGATTTTGATATTTGGTTGGACTTGCATTTTCAACATTGTCAAGGTCCTCAAATCCTGCCCTCTGCATTCATTCGCCGATTGAGATGTTGCTTGCCGGCAGTATGACAGCCTTGGCCCAACGGTGCCTGGGGGCAGAAGATACCAGGTCGATGGTCAAGCCCTTGCCTGCGAAAAGCATCTCATCTCTTCAGCCGATGATATGGGATACGGTGTAGACTGCGCGACCGTGGTCCTCAGCATCGACAAGGAAGTGTGGCTCTACGAAAGCGAGTATCGACCATATCGCCTCTGTGTATGATGGTCGGGCTTGAGCACAATCATCTCGAGATAGGTGCCTTCATCCCCAGCACCATCTCTGAACGGGAAGAAAGATATCAGAGACGTTTTTAGTCTTGTTCGTCAAGTACCAAGTTCACAACAGCCCGGCTTTCAGTCCCTCTCCCCATCCCTTGAGCGGCCCAAGGTGCTCGCAATGCTTCCTAGCCCATCGTACAAATATCACGTCCAGTTGTCTACCACCGCGTCTCCTCGAAGCATATATCCGAGCACAGTTCTGATCATAACCGGTGTCTCGAAAGACATCTGCTTCCATATCTCGTTTGCGAATTCCTCGGTTCTGACTCTCCTGGAATTTCCAGCTGGCGATGCCACTGCCACTGCCACCGGTGTCCGCGACTTTATTCATGTATGGTAGCAATTCCCGAGCTGTACAATATTCGTCCCGCCTGCGAGAACCCTCTGACAACGTATCGATGTAGCGTCAACCTTCCACAGATTTCAATCCTACATCATCTGTCGTCATCACAGCCGAATTGAACTTGTCTGAGGTGGGCAGCTCAATATGGAGATTGTTGATCGTGGCGATGCCAATACGAACATCATCGGCCTCGAGCTCCAGCACATGACCTCCAGCTTTCCTATCTTTGTCGATGAAGTGCATATGCTCACCGGCCACAAAAAACCCTTGCCACGTCCGAGGTGAGCGGAATCCCACAATGGTACCTTCGATGTCACTATACTCGGCGACGAACTGCTTCTTCCCTAGCTCGGCGAGTGATTGGCCTTCATACTCCTGACCCTTGACTGTGCGGCACTTAACTCGCCGGAAGTGGCCTTCCACTCGGTACGACATGAAAAGATTGCTTGCATGGTTGTTGTAGCGTTCCAGCACCACATCAAGTGCCTCCTTGTTCTCCAGCCGGGCGCCTTCACCTGTCACTGTGTGCTGCGGCTCAAAATGTGTGCTTACCGCGTAAGGGATCTGGTCTGTCGGCGAGGCCACGCGGATCTTCCCTTCGGCTAGCAACTGGTAAACCGCGCCGTCAAGGAGCAGAAGCTCACCCTCTATGCGCACGAAAGTCCCTAGACCTTGATTACCCTTCTCGATGAGCTGAGCTGCTGTAATACCGCTGTCGGAGACGCCTGACATCAGCGCGTTAACCAGCGAGTACTGGTAGATCTCGTTGGGTGCCATGATCGGTAGAGGTAGCGGCTTCGGTGTTATGTCGGTCTGTCTGCAACGACTATTGTTCTTTGCGCCCCAACAGCCACTGACGTCCTGTGCCCGTTGAGTATCAGTAGACCGCAGAACGAGATGCTTCTAATTTCAGCGGATGCCTGCGGAAAAGGAGGTGGAGGTTGGGAACTTGAAGTGGCCCGGGCGGCAGCTCGACGTTCAGAAGCAGCCAATGACAGGCAGCAAATTCCATTTCCTGGATTACGTCATCCAGCCTCGTCGACTTCACACTCTGTGATTCTCACGGAGACATAAAAGTCCTGTCTCTCTCTCAAGCAACGTTAGAATACATATACCTTTAAGTTAATTGGCGAGAGACTATGAACGTGTCTGAAACCCACTACTGTTGCTGTTAGACTTGTTGGATCAGACGAGCCTTTTTTCTTCGCTGTCTAGAGTTAACTTTGGCTGACAGCTGGCGATCAACCCCTAGAGCTTGAATCCCGAAATGGCTGAAGATACTGTGGCCCAGATCATCGTCAACAGTCTCTACAACGCCGGTGTCCGCGTTGTCTTCGGCGGTGAGTCGACCTGCTCTACTGACAGCCATGCTGAAACTTACCCTTCCGTGCCTCGTCGCTCCAAGCAATCCACATGTATCTCAATGTTGTTTCGTCGTCTTCCGTCTCCTGAACTCGAGCTGGATAGCTACTGATCCTGTGAGAGCAAAGTCCCTGGGGCCAAAATTGACAAACTCTACGACTGTCTCCAAGACCATCCGGAGATCAAGCTGATCGTGGCCCGCCATGAGCAGAATGCCGCCATGATGGCCGCCGCAGTTGGTCGGATCACAGGCACCCCAGGAGTCTGCATAGCAACCTCGGGTCCGGGAGCTTCGAATCTGGCCACTGGACTTGTGACAGCCACAACAGAGGGAGACCCGGTAGTGGCACTCATCGGCTCGGTTCCTCGAGCCATGAACACGCATCGCACACACCAGAACATGAAAGCTCTCGACATCCTTGGCCCGACATCCAAGTTCGCAGTTAACATAGACGTCGAAGATCAAGCAGCGGAAGTGGTGTTGAACGCATTCAGAACAGCAGGCTCCTCACCAAAGGGGGCCGCAGTCATATCCATTCCACAAGACGTGGCTAAGGCCCGATCCAACATCTCTCCGTTCACGCCCACCGCTTTCGATCCTCCAAGCTACGGCCCTGCGCCGACCAGCCGGCTCGATTTCGTGGCGAAGTTGATCGAGAGCGCGCAATTGCCGGTCCTCTTCCTCGGCATGAGAGCCAGCCATCCCAAAGTCGTCACTGCTATACGAGAGCTGCTATCCAAATTCCCGCTACCGACTATTGAGACATTCCAAGCCGCCGGTGCAGTGCCCCAAGACCTCGTCCATCTCTTCTACGGTCGAGTGGGTCTATTCCGGAACCAAGTCGGGGACAAGCTACTCGCCAAATCAGACCTGATTCTCGCAGTCGGCTATGACCCTGTCGAATACGACGCCTTTGCATGGAACCCGCACGGTGATAAAAGGATCGTACACATCGACTTCCACGCATCCGACTACGGCGTCTACTACCGGCCCGTATCCGAGTTGGTTGGGTCGATTGCTGAGAACGTCCTCTACCTTTCACAAAACCTCAATGGGATCTCGGATTCCTCCATCTCCACACTCACCGGAGATCTCACCCGGGAATACAAGTCGTGGCAAGACCGGCCCGAGGTCAAACGCACTTCAGGGCCAGTTCATCCGTTACAGTTCATCACCGTCCTCCAAGGGCTTGTGTCCAAAGATACCACTGTTTGCGTCGACGTCGGCTCCGTGTACATCTACATGATGAGATATTTCTTCGCATACGAGCCTCGTCGTCTGCTGTGTTCGGATGGCCGTAAGTTTTGATCCCTCTTTTAGCCCTTTCCTTCTGCCATCCGTTGATCAACGTCTTTATTACGAGTGCCACTTTCCTCCGAAGTAAAGACATTAATCTTCTCAATACTTAATCCTCCCTTCTCTCATGGAGGATATGCCATTGATACACCCAAAGAATATATCTGACTTGCCTGATTTTCGCAGAACAAACTCTAGGCGTCGCACTCCCCTGGGCAATCGCAGCCTCATTGACTCAAACACCACCATGTTCCGAGAAAGTCGTCTCCCTCAGCGGTGACGGCGGCTTCATGTTTTCATCTCAGGAACTTTCGACAGCCGTGCAACAGAAATGCAACATTACGCACTTCATCTGGAACGACGAGTCGTTCAACATGGTCGAGTTCCAGGAAGTCATGAAATACGGGCGTAGCAGCGGCGTCAAGCTCGGTGGAGTCGACTTTGTCAAATTTGCGGACGCTTTTGGAGCCAAGGGGTTCCGCCTCAGTGATTCGTCGCAAGTCGAAAGCGTGCTCAAGGAGGCGCTGGCGTATGAGGGTGTTTCGCTCGTCGATGTGGCTATCGACTATAGTGGGAACCTGGAACTGGCGCAAAACGTGATTGCTGACGAGTGGAATTGATTTCAACCATTCCCTGGCAGCATCCACTTTGCTTGTACCTGTGTCAACGGAGTACGACAATGTACGGTTGCGAACGAGACAACCGAGGACCACCACAGGCGCTGAGAGGATGTTTGCCCTTTGCCTGAAAGAATTGTGGTGGCGGGAGATAAGCGTCGAAACAGTCTATAGCGATCAGACTCGATCCATTCAACCGTTGCGCGCAGATATCATGGGAGGAGTCAGAATGAAGATCGATCATATGGTTGTTATCACATGCCATGAACCTGTTTGGGACACTCCAAGGTTCCTGCTGAGATATTGTTGCTTGCTTGATCAAATGTTGGATCTGATGCTTGTGGGGGCCAATGTAACAGAAGACGACCATAGTCCAAAAGCCCTCATCGCCTTATGCTGGCTGAAATCTATGGCAAGGGTTCGAAGTTCTCTTAACTTGTAAAGCTCGATGGCAGTAGAGCCTGGGATTGCAGGGAGTAGGAACGAACTCGGGCGTCACAACGACTGTGTTGAATACCATGAACCTAACCGGCCTATAAGACGCGTTCCTCAACTGCCAGTGTAGTACCTAGTAGTACGTTTCTGCACATACCTAGGTAGTGTTAACCAACTCATTGTCCTGGCCACGCTTTGGGGCGAATCGGCGGAGAAAAGTTATTAAAATACACAATGTGACAATGGGAAATGAATGACGTTATACCTTGACTCCAATACCTACCTACTTCATGTGCGTTCAACTGCGCGTCAGCTCAGGTCCAGTCGAGCTACACCAGCATTGAATTGTTGCTCCCGCTCACCATCTCATGCAATACAATCGTTGACCCTCCATTGTTCTCATATGTCTCTGCGTTTCCCGTCTCTGCCAATGGATTCAATCTTGAACAACTCTAGGTTCCCGTAATGGATCAGTCCTCGATCCGCATACCACCATGTCCTCGGGATTGACCTTTACTCACGGCCTCCTCCTGGGCCAGGTCTCGATCGTTATCCTCATCTTCTGTTTCATCAAATTCTTCATCTTCGGCGAAGCTCCTCCGCCGCCCTCGAGAGCCTCAGGTCGAGCGCCCAAACATATTCGTGCCCCTTCTTTGCACAGTCTGGCTTCTTCAAAGAGTTCCCATCCGCAGTCTCTACGCAACCAGGCCAGTGCCACCAACGTGCTTCGGCCTGTTCCTACTAGCGCGACAGATATCGCCTCGATCCTACGAAAGACCTATTACCAGATTCCCGGGCGAAGTCATGGCAGACACCAGCATTCTACTCACCAACCCGAGAGCTTGGACTGGTTCAACGTTCTGCTCGCCCAGACCATAGCACAATACCGACAGACCGCATACAACCTGAGAGACACTTCTTCCGGAGGCAAGCCTACAATTGTTGCCAGCCTGGAAGCGGCAATCAATGATCCTGAAAAGAGACCGTCCTACATAGACAACATCAAAATCACCGAGATATCTCTGGGTGAGGAGTTTCCTATCTTCAGCAACGTAAGAGTCATTGCTGTCGAGGATGAGGCATCGAGTACCACCGGCGGAAGATTACAGGCTCTAATGGACGTGGATTTGTCCGACGATAACCTCACATTGGCAATCGAGACTGCTCTGATACTCAACTACCCAAAGCCATTTTCTGCTGTCCTTCCAGTCGCTCTCTCTGTCTCCGTGGTCAGATTTTCTGGCACACTTTCAATCAGCTTTGTTCCCGCCTCTGAGGACGAACATGCTGGCACGAAAAAGCCAGGCTCAACGGCCGGCAAGCCACAAACCAGTCTCGCCTTCTCTTTCCTCCCTGACTACCGTCTCGAGCTGTCTGTCAGAAGCTTGATCGGTTCGCGGACCCGGCTGCAGGATGTGCCTAAGGTTGCACAATTGGTCGAAGCAAGAGTGCAGGCTTGGTTCGAGGAGAGGGTTGTGGAGCCAAGGGTTCAAGTCGTCCCATTGCCCGGCCTCTGGCCGCGTATGGGAAAAGTGAGGGTGAGAGACGGCCAAGACGACGACCGGCCAGCAACTGGAGACGAACACCGACCGTCATCCTTTATCAACCACAAAGAGTCGAGGCTGGAAGACGATTTTCCTTCTCAAGAAGAGACGGAAAGAATATTCGAAGGCTTGAGATTACGATCTAACCATGTCCGCTCTAACAGCCAAGTGATCGAACAGGATGATACGCCAACATCTCAGCCTGCAAAAATGATGCCCGGTGCGCTCCCTCCTTAAGATTTGATCGTCAAGACGAAGTGACCTGCTGCTGCCTTTGATAGCATTCGTGCACAGGCTTGGGAAGGGCATGGCCTGCAACCATGATCTCGCCATGCAGTGACTTGTCAGGCAAGGACGGTTCGAGGCAGCGTACCAGAGCAGACCATTCCGCTGTTCGTTTCGCAGCAGTCATGATCGAGCCTTCATGTATGCCCGTTCTCGCTGTCCGGAAAGATGTCATCCCCCAAAGTCCAACGTTGGTTACGTACTGGTTTCCACCGCCGGAGACCGGAAGGAATCGACTCCAGTGTCGGCCATTGAAAGCAGGAACCTGCAATACAGTGTAATGGTATCAGTCAATCTACAAAGCTCAAAGCTGTCGAGCCCGCTTTTCTCCGCAACCAGTGGCATGATGCACCCCGGACATGCCCCTCTGCGTCGACCATATTTCCATGCACATGAAGGAATTGGGCCTCGGCAGGAGGAGAGGCCGGATGGACCTTTGGGTGTACTGCATACAATCGGGAATCATGGATTGAAACGATCATAGCAGCCATGAGCAGCGCGTCGGATGGCAGACCGGTGAGAATATTGATGTGTAGGTTGA
This sequence comes from Capronia coronata CBS 617.96, assembly GCF_000585585.1. Lineage (NCBI taxonomy): Eukaryota > Fungi > Ascomycota > Eurotiomycetes > Chaetothyriales > Herpotrichiellaceae > Capronia > Capronia coronata. Next base: position 232,044 of record NW_006912897.1, on the reverse strand, counting down.
CCATGTCGCGAGTCTATGATCTTGCAGCCGTTGTACGCATGCAGGAAGTGTAACATTGTTGCATAGATGAAGGCATGGAACGCGACGGGATCTTCCACGCTGCATTTTAGCCATGAGCCATGCGCTCTTGACAGGGTTCATCGAAGACTTGGATCGTGTCGGGAAAGTACTCATGCCTGATGTGCAAAGTCCGCCTGTCTGTGTATTTTCTTGCAGTGAGGCCGGGTTGGAAAGGCGAACTTTGGCCATTGTTGAATCCGGATGACAATTTTGAATCGCTCAGATAATGCTATGCAATTTCACACAGTTTCTACATTCATAACACATGGCAATCGACCATTCTTCGATATCCATCTCCTAAGCCGTCCAAAGCCGGGTCACCACCACAAACACGCACATCTATCAGGCCACGGAGACTGGCGCACTGCCGGTTGTTTGAAGGTATGTCTTCCGGTGAGTGTTGATATCAGTGTCGGGACCCCGGTTCAACGGTGTCCACTTGGGCTCGTCCTGGAACAATCGCATGGCCTTGATGTACTGTCGAATCTGTCAGTATGGTCGAGTGCGAGACAAGACATCCTCCCTATCTGGTTGCCTCCACTCACATTGTTGTCGTCAGTGGTAAAACGGTGGTATATGCCAGCAGGCAAGATGATCAAATCGTCCTTTTCAAGCCTGATGCGCACCCAGTCATCGTCTTGGCTCCTGACATCGAAATACCCAGCGCCGTCACGAATATATCTGATCTCCTCATCTTCATGCAAATGTTCGTGGAAGAACATCTTCACTTTATCTTCGTACACCTCGCCCATGGCACTTGGGGAAACAGTAATCACATCGCGATTCTTGTAATGACGCTCTTTAGCGATGTCGTCGACGGTCGAGACATCGGGGCAGTGATGGTACAGGACACCGAGGGCGCTCAGGTATGATTCGGGGACTTCGCGGCCGGAATCGTGGGCGAGGCGCTGGTCACCCTGAACGATGTTAGAGGCGAAAGCCAAATAACAGGGCATAGAATGGGGTTGCGACACCTGCGACTGGTGAGGCTCAGAACGTCGACAACACACATACCTCTTGGTTGTCGTACCAGTATGCCTTCATCGTGACTGGGCTGGTTTAGTGTGATAAATTTATAAAGTGCAGACCGAATGGCTCTGAGACAGAACTCGAGGGCGTTAAACCTGGGAGACGAGGTAGTTGAAAGGATGTTGTACAATGTATATGTTGAAGTAAGACTTCTGCACGTTCGACAAATCTTCGGAAGGCTTCTATAAATTGTGAGAGAGTTAGAGAAAATCATCGCACCGTCGTTGGCGCCTCTTGCGCAATCGGGGACCAACAGCCAGCCGCCGCAGTGCCATTATTTCAAGCTCCCGCTTCCCGAGTCTTACTGCGGGGGACGAATCCATCATCCATCATCCATCATCACCCATTTTTCATTATTGCCTCCATCCATCCACCCATCCGCCTCGCCCCCTATCCACTGACTGCGCCCGCCAGTCAAAAGAATTAAAATTCCTTCGCTCTGTGTGTGGAGGAGTTCCCAGCCAACCGCGTCGCTTGTAAAGGCACGACACTTGGTCCTGGGATATGCCAGGCCTTGCACTTCACACATTGAAGCAACATCATGTCCCCTACTACTCTTATCCATGCATCCTTCCACCCTAACCATGGTGTAGTAAGCACTTGCCAAAGGATCCATGACCGATCGTCGGCACTCATAAGGGTAGACCATTTCACCTGGTCTTATGCTTACCTAGGTACCTAACTACTACTGCTACTTGACAGCCCACCCAATTCCCACTGAATTCCGCCATCCAGAGATATATACCCAGAGGATGATGATGGTGATGGTCCAGACCACCAGAGCGTGCGGTCATTGATCGAGGCGCTCCGATTCACAGTTCCATGGAACTGCCCTTCTTTAACCAGCCTGTCACGTTTGAATGAGCACAATTGCAGCTTGAGGGGTAGCTTGTCTCATTTGCAGCCGCGTGGCGTATTGACAACAGACGAGGCTGCTGCCGCACTAGGGGGGCACATCATATCAAAAGCCGAACCCACCACCACTATCAAGAATGGACGAATTGAAGGCTCCCACCACCAGCGAACAGAGCCTGGCAACCTGGTCACCATCCACGCGCCGGTCGCCGAATGCCAGCAATGCAGACCTTGCGAAACTCTCCCTTCCCAGCACAGCCGACCCGCCGTCTGCCTCGAATCCGCCCAAACAGAAAATTTGGCTCATTTTCGGCGCCACAGGCCACATGGGCCGATCGGTGACCAAAACGGCACTATCTCATGGCGACATCGTCAGTGCTGTTGGGCAATCGCTCGAAGACACACCCTCCTCTATGGAGAACTGGCATGACGACCCGGACCGGTACCTTGGACTGTTATGCGACGTACGGATCCGGGAGACTGTAGCCAGCGCGATTGACAAGACGATAAAGCATTTCGGCCGTATCGACATCATCGCCAACTGTGCTGGGTACGGGGTCATAGGGGCGTGCGAGGACCAAGACGAGCACGAGATCCGCAACCAGTTCGAGACCAACTTTATGGGCACGCTCAACATCATCCAGCTATCGTTGCCCTATTTCCGCAAACGTCAGTCTGGCCGGTATCTGGTCTTCAGCAGCACATCGGGCGCCCTGGGCGTGCCGGGGCTTGGTCCCTACTGCGCGACCAAGTACGCGGTGGAAGGACTGATCGAAAGCATGCTGTACGAAGTGGACCAGTTCAGCATCAACGCGACGCTCGTCCAGCCGGCCCATCTGCGCCGTGACGACGTGCACGTCATGGCCAACGGTCAGCGGCTGCCCATGTTCGGCCACTTCAAGGTGGCCAAGGCCTCGGAGCCATACATGGGCAAAGACGCCCCCGCGGCCCACGCCCAACGTACCCTGCACTGGATCGGCGACAATCAACCAACCAGCGTCGTGAAGGCCGCCGAACTCATCTGGCAGCTCGGCCATTGTCGCTACCCGCCCTTGAGGCTGCTGTTGGGCAGTTACGCCGTCGACAGTATCCGCGACCGGCTGAAGAGCATCATCGAGGAGATTGAAGATTGGAAACATCTCAGCTTCCCGCCCCTGGAGGGCCACGAGGAAAAGACGGCCGAAGATGACGATGGCGAGGGTGAGGCCGACAGGGATGGGGAAGACGATGACGATGACGCCGATGCAGAGGGCTACAGAGAGGGAGATGACGATGATGACAATGACGAAAATCTAGCGACAGAGGTTGAGCACGATCTCGGTTCTGTTGAGGGGCAGCGGACATCTATACGTTCCATCAAAGTCGAGCATATGGATCTGGACGACTGAAGAAAGGAGAAGCCATGTACTAGTATGGGAAGGTACGAGGATGGAAGTTTGACTCTTTCATTTGTAAACCTCTGTCTAGCCTATGCCCTGCGGTGGCTTCCTGCGGGACAGGGACAAGGCTACCTTTCTACCGCCCTACAGGAGTGCCACCAGCATCACTCGCAATACAGCTCAAAATGTCTCAATGACCATGCACAAGATCTACTAAGGCGGGCCTGCTGTTGACGGATACGCATGACCCTCCCTTTGAATCCGATCGGGAAGACGCTACAGCAGCCGGCGACCCTTTCCACACAGTCACGGTTGCGGACGTGGTATGGCCCATGCTCAAGCGCCATGCTTGATGATGTACATCCAAACATATATGATAGGAGTTCATCCCTGCCACTACACCACAAAAACGTTCCATCTCATGTTGCGGCACGATCACGGTGTCCAACAACCAGCCCTTGGAGCTCGATTAAGCTCAAGACCTACTGTGCCCACCACAATTGTCGACAGTCGATGTCGATTGAAGATGTTCGTACAGATAGAAACGCTCAAAAGTCCTGACAATCGGGGAAAGAGACACCTGCAACTCCGCGTGCCAGGAAGCAATTCGAGGCAGAGATTTCGGCCGGAATAGGGCACTCGGATGCCTTAGAGGGTTATCCGCATGTGATCGTTGCTGCCGAACGACTTTCCGCAATTCGGGCATTTCCGCGACCTTGATGTCAGTCGTTCCTCGACACACTCATTGCAAAAAGTGTGGCCGCATGTCTTGATCACGGTGTTCTTCAACGCGCGTTTGCAGATATTGCAGTACGCAAATTGTCGAAGCATCTCGTATTGTTCGGACTGGCCGCTCTTGCTCTTCCAGGACTCGAGACTTCTTCTGGTATCCTTGAGCGTGGTTTTCAGCTCTTCCACCTCCAGCTCCGCAGCCCGGCAGAGACTGGAAACCGTGGCAAATTTCGAATCTTTGGCGACTAGCAGATTCTTCAGCTCCGTCAGTTGGCCATTCAGCCTCGAAACTTCCAATCCCTGCGTGATGTTCTGTTGCTGGACGGTCCGATGCTCGTTCGTCTTGTGCGTCAATGCATCCCTGGTTTCAGACAATTGCTTTTCCATTGTCGCCAGAAGCGCTCGAGTCGCATTTTCGGCTTCTTTCAATTGAGACACAGCCTCTGCAGATTTCGTGTTCTGCAAGCGCAGGGTCCGGATTTCGCCATCTCGGGTTTCTTTGCTCTTCATGGCAGCAAAGAATTTCTGGTCGGCCTTAGCCTTCTCCGCCGAGAGCCGCAGGACTTTCTCTTCCAGCGCAGCATATTCCGACACTTTCTGAGAAGCGAGTCGAGTGGTCTTTTGGTACGCTGTGGACATTGACGCAAGTTCGCCGTTCAACAGATTGTACTTCTTTTCCAACTCCGAGTACTTGCCACGCAGCTCTTCGACACCGAGGGCATCCAGTTCGGAATTATCCACAGCCATTTCACTCGCCTGCGTGCTCAACCGCACATTTTCGGATTCTAAAGCCTTGATACGATCCTCTTGAGCTGAGGTCAAATCGGAGATCTTCTTCACGGCTTCCTGATCTTGCTCCAGGGTGGCCTTTTTTATCGCCAAATCAGCCAACAGCTCATCTCGGTTGTGTCGAATCCTGGCTAGGTTGGCCTCTGACGCAGCGAGTAGCGACTCTTTCTCCGTTACGGCGACGCGAGCCTCGTTTTCCAGCTGAAGTTGAAATGTGGTTCTTTCTGATCTGAGCCTTTGTGCCTCCTCTCTGAGCTGAGTGTTGGTAGCTTCAAGGTTGTTGATCCGCTTGATCACATCCTCGTGCTGGGATTTTAACTGCTTAAACAGCTCAGTTTTCGCATAATCTTCCTCCGTCAAAACGACAGACTTGGTCGACAATTCCGTCAACTGAGCGTTTAACTTGGCGTTTTCTTCTTCCAGCCGTTCAAGCTGCTGCTTCTGTTTCTCAGATGTCGCCACGGTCTTGTTCAATTCCTTTTCTAGTTCCGCAAGCTCCTCGGAATGATCGGTTGTGCCGTTGACAGCGCTTTCTTCTCGCTTTACTGGACCTCCCTCTTCCGTTGCAGGTTTTGTTGCACCCAACAATGCCTGCTTCTCGAGTTTCGCCACCGTCACACTTTTGGCTCTGTCAATCTTCTTTTCGGCCATCATATATCGTAAGGACGCATTTTCAAGCCGATATTCCAGATCCTCTTTCTCGGCTTGTAGTCTGGATAGTTCCACCACATGATTTTTCTCCGCTGCCAGCAGTCGAGATATCCTCGACTGCAACTCTGTAACATCGGGTGAATGCGACCTGCTGGGCCCAAACAACCTTGATATCACAGCTTTGATTTCTTTTGAACGGCTGCGCAGATGCTCTTCGAACTGTTCGTGGTCCGCAAAGAGAAGAGAGGAGGGAAGAGACGACGAGTCCATATCTACATCATCATCTCCTTGGGCAATAACCTTGACCTCGTCAATTACTTGTTGAAACCAAGCATCAATGATACGGAGGTGATCATCATGATATCGCGCCCTTTTCCGCATCTCTTTTAACTGTGACTCAAGGGTATTCTTCTCCCTGCGATATTCCTGCATTTGCCGATAAATCGCGTCCTTTTGGAATCTCTGCTCAGACAGGCGCGTTAGTTCCGTGCAGCCGAATGGGTTCGGGTCAACCCCCAAATTCACGGTGGTCTTACCTCGAGATCATCCTTCCATGGCATGTCATCATCCTTGTGGGACTTGGATGCGCCATTAGCGGAAGTGGCCTGCCTCTTCAGCGGAGGCGCGGATTCGACCTGGTCGTACGGACTTGGTCGTTTGCGCTCTTCCATCTTGACTATACTCGGCTGAGAAAGGGAAGGGGGGAGGGATTCGACGGCCGTCATCAGTCCTATGGCGCGAAAAGTGCTTGGCTTTCCGGCACAAGCAACCTCTAGAAGCTGGAGTTGGCGGACAACGTCGACGGTGTCGTGTAGGTGGTCTTGTCAGTGATTGAACAAAGTGAAAGTCGGAGTAAGAGGCGAGGAAGTTGAAAGTCCAAGTTTGAAGCCGGATGCTGCTAATGCGTTTTAGGATAATAGTGCAAACCGAGCCTTGGCATGTTTGCCACATGCGCCCATCCCAGCCTCGCGTTGACCGCGGGGAACATTTTCTAGTATCCAAGTAGATCAGAGACAACGACAATCAATGGTCTATTGTCTCAATCACAATGTTGTCCCCGGCGATCTGAGGATCAGTGCACCAACCGCCTGGTAGATCTACCATCGCGCAACTCTTCTCCATGTCTACATTCAGTTCCGTCGTCCGTAAGCCCGGACAAAAGATCACACCCAAGACCGCCCCGAGACGCAATGTGCAAAGACATCCCGCACGACCCGCTGCTCCCCCGTCATTGACACCTGAAAGCCAGAGTGCAACGGATATCCAGGACGTCGTCGAGGAAAGGACTGTGACCGAAGCCCGAACAGTGACCGAAAACCGGACTGTGGACGAAAGCCTGACTGTGACTGAAAGCGAACGGGGCCACGCAGACCGGACTGTGACACCTGATGATGGTCAAGTTGTCAAGCGCCCTAAGGAACAGCATGGAACTGAGGCACATTTGGCCACAAGTGACACTCAGGTACCAGCTCAGGCGCAGCCGATTCTCGAGTCGACTGAGATTCCCCCGAGCTCAGCGCCCGTCGAGACATCTGTGCCGCTCTCTGTTCCCCTGGAGACTGTCGCTAGATCTTCCCCAGAAGCATCGCCAAGTATAACCGCTCCCACACCAGTTGATGCGGTTGAAGTGATTGTGCCCAGCAGCGCGGGCCCCGATGCCACCATCATTCACCCCGTTCACCTTACAACAAGTCCTGTCAGGACCCTCTCCATCCCTGTTATTACCACCTCTGGGGCATCCACCGCGCCTAGAAGATGCCGCACGAATGAATTAACTCCAGCACCATCCGAAGTTTCGAACCACGCGATCGACACAGGAGAAGAGAGTCCTGAACAATCCCCAGGACGTTCGAACAAGAGGCAGAAGATTACACACCCAACTGAAACAAACAATGAAACAGAGTCTAGAGTTACACCGCCATTGACCGAGAACACGCCGCTTATACTCAGGAGTAGTCCGCGACACAGACGAAGCGAATCAAGAACATCCGAGGCATTGTTGCAAGATGCGACCAGTCAGGCTGCCGCTGTATCGGAACTTGCACATTCCATCGAAAACAGCGCGAGATCCCTAAGGCCACGCTCAACTCGCGCTGCGGTATCGACGACGGAAACGGAGTCTCCGGATGAAGACGTAAGCGAGGCAGAGATATACGAACCAACGAGGCGAAAAGGGACTCGGAGAAAACAGCAACGAGCACAAGCGATCGAAGACATTGCTCGTCAAGTGGTCGAGAATGCTGTAGGTGGGAGTGGACGTGGCAGGCAACGTCGTCTGTCACGACTTCCGACGCCTGAGGATGCCGAAGAACGCAGTATTGATCCCGAAGAAATTTCCATGGGTGATCTCGTGAGGGACAACAAACTGGGGAAAAAGTCCGAAACCGAAAAGAAAATGCAACAGAACTGGGAAGATATCAAGCGACGAAGGCAAGAGGAGGTTGAACGACGAAGAGAAGCCGCTGCACAGAGAAAGCATGGAAGACAAATCTTGACCTCGAATCAGGACGCCCCTGTTGAAGAGAGTCAGGTACATGTCCCTCAGCAAATCATCGTCAACGGGCAGATTGTCGTCGCAGCCGAGTCTCGAGAAGTTGCATTCGGTGCCGGTGTGGAGCAGGCCGTGATCAAAGATGCAGATGTTGCACTTGAAGATGACCGTATTTACAAATACGTTCACCAAGGGACCTTGGGGAAACACGCCGGTCGACGGCGTGGGACGCGGTGGGACGATGAGCAGACAGAACTGTTCTACAAGGGCTTACGAATGTTTGGAACCGATTTCAGCATGATAGCCAATCTCTTCCCGTCCCTAGATCGTAAACAGATCAAACTAAAGTTCCTCATCGAGGAACGAGCACATCCGGTTCGGGTGAAACGATCAGTGGCAGCAAAAGAGCCGGTGGATATCGACGAATACTCAATGCTGACGAACCAGCAATTTGAGGATCCGGCTGCCCTGCAAGCAGAGCTGGACGCTGAAGAGAAGAGACTACGGGAGGAGGATGAACGCCGGCGTGCGAACGAGGGATACGTCGTTGATAGTGCCGACATTGCGTTGCCATCGACAGAAAGGGATCGTGATCACATTGATGGTGCTGAGAGCAATGATACGGGGGCCACAGGTCGTCAAGAACATATCGCACATCTTGCCCGGGGAGCTGTGGCGACAGTTACCGCACCGGCGAGAAAGCAAGGCCAATTGCGCAAGAAGGAGCCCCTCGGACGGGGAAGACAAGGAAAGAAAGGAAGAATACCTATGGAAGGTGTTGAGGAGAGGATCGGCCCTATCGAAGAGGTCTATCAATAATGCTGCTATAAAACGCTTGTGAGATACCCTTTTAGAAGATGACCATAAAGGAGGATATCTTGGTGAAGCTCAGAGCCGTGAGGGCAGTACGACGTTGTGTCGACACTCCTAGCCCCTGGCCGTGCTATACCCAATAGATTACTTTTACTCCGTCATGCATTGCCATCTTGCACAACAAGTGACACGGTATATATCTCTCAAGGCGTCAGTATATCTCTGATAACGCCTAACACGTAAGGAACATGTAGTCGGGGTAGTGGACGAGCATTGCGGATGTCGTGTGGCAGATGGTTCACCGAAGCTGTCTTTCATAGCGCCGATTGTCATACCTGTTCCGGGCGAGATTCTGTCGATGTTTGAAACAAACCAGCAGACGCGGGGCTTGCATGGCGGGAATCATGAGTATCACCATGCTAGCAGCGGAGTGCACCCTTGTCTCCCAATGTCGTGGATGGCTCTCCGCAGCCTGTCGGCTGTAGCCGCCTCCGAATTGGGATTCTGTGGATGATTCCTGATGTTGGATTTCTCTCCTCCACGAAATCAATCGTCTTGCTGCCACATGGCAGGATCATGTATGCTGTTGGTCGGAGTATCCTGCGATACCAGACGTTCTGAGTTTTGGATTGGCTCCAGCATAGTTGAGGAAGTGCTCATGAGTTGAAGATTCGGCTGTACAGCATCTCATGTCTTCCCACCCACAAATCCAGAGTTGGTACGACCTGCCCGGCATCTTCAGGCTGTAGGAACCAGACTCTTTCCAAGCTGTGGCGAATTAGATCCTGTAGATCGTGGCCTGCGAGGATGGTTTGTGCCATATATGGTCCCATGACCGAAGCTCTCACTGCTGCGCTCAGAACAGCTTTGGCATGGTTAAGCAGGAACAGGTACCCGGATTCTTCTAGGTTCAGCCCGAGAGCAAGACAAACCACGCCCCATAACGGTGCGAGATGCCCATTCACTTTGAGAGGATCCGAGGACAAGACTCCGATTTTCAGGTCCCTGGCAAAGACCTCGATCGCAGCGGCCGCCTCGGAGTCCTCGAGGCGGTGAGCTTTGGCCGGGGCTGCAAATGCCTTTTCCCAGACACTCAAAAGAGCGCGGCCCTGGGCGATGCTGGCTCTTCGCGCCACGTTACACGGCGTTGAAGCATCCAGGTCATTGTCCAGGTCCATCAGATCCAATGGGTCGCGGAAGGCGGCGACGGCGTATGGGACAGTTGTATATGCAACAGATTGAAGGGATAGTTTCAGGAATTTGTGGAATAAAGACAGCTGCGGTTGGCCGGACTGGATGGGCTTGTGGTGGGCGAGGAAAGACTCCAACCCGTTGGAATATGCGAATGACCCCAGCGGTAAGGCTGAGTCTGACAGGAGCATCAGGTTGTGTGTCGAAGGGCCCAACGGAAGAGAGACCTGGGCAGTGAAGGGTGTACTCCCGATGACTTGAGATCCCAACTTTGATCCCTCTATGCGCCGAAGCAGAGCCTTGGTGGTTTGAAGCTGGGTCTCGAGATCCAAGATCCGCCCGCGAAGTGTCTCTGCATCACGGGCATCCATCGTGGAAACGATTGGCAGCAGGGTCTTTCACATAGTATGGACGATCCTGCCACATAGGCTCCAGAAGCTGTCTAAGGTGTCTGGAGCGAACAGCTTGTACGGAGCGAGTTATACAGTAGTACGTAGTTACCTGGTAGGTATAGAGTATCTCAGTAGATATACTACTACTATAAGGCTGAATGGCTGTGCGGAGAAGGTTCGGTAGCTCCGAGTGACAACGAAAACCCTCGAGTGCGTCCTTCAGTTCGACAATCGATGATGCTTCTCTTCTCGTCTCTCAATTGACCACCTCCACGTCGCAACAGTGGGACATCTGCGTGTTTTCCTGTTGCGTGTCTCAGCTGTATTGAGCATGGAATTCTGACAGATCCTTCAGTCATGTCGGGCAAAAGAATCCTCGACGTTGTCGCGCTCTTCAACGCCTCGCGAAAAGTGGTCTCGAAGCATTTCGACATCAGACTGTCCCAAGTCAAACTCTATGGGCAGACCTCGTCTGTGGCGAAGGCTCTGAAGAGGCAGGGGCTTCCCATACTATCCACGGCTGTCTCCCGCTTCGCCTCATCACAGAGTCCTCCAAAGACCGCGAAAGAAGGCATCTACCAAGATCATTTCTACGAGCCTTCTGAGCAGAACTCACCCGCCCAACCGCCTCCCACAAATGATTTGAATGTCGAACAAGCAACGCCGACAACGGTCACATTGCCAGATGGGACAATATCTCCAGAAAATACCTCAAATGGGAAAGAGGCGGGCGACGGCATGAGTTTCAGTGGAAGACCTGCGGGAGAGACAGCGCAACATCCAGTCGGAAATGGGGACAAAGCAGGTCAAGACTTGCAAGTGAAGTCGTCCACCAAATCAACGATACCGGAACCTTCCTTGGACAGCTCCCTGTCTCCAGATGCAGCCAGGAAACTGCAACGCCTGTCCGAGGATCAAATACCAGCACAGACAGCCGAACCGCCTAAACCCCAGGAGGACGGCGCGGAGTTCGCAGTTGGCCAAGAACAAGATATCTTCTACCAACCACCAGACAGTGTGAAGCCAGTCCTATCAGCTCTACCTCGCGTTCGCGTCCCCAAGACCGAGAATGACGTTCAAGCAGGGGATTCCCACATTCCTCCAGGCATCAACGCTGATGTGTACTACTCCGGTTCAAAGCAGATTGAGTCGGAGCCTACGGAAGAGCAACTGGCTCAGCTCTTTCACAATCCCAAACATGCCAAACTTCTAGCCAAAAAGACAGGACATTCAGGCTATGGCCCGGGAGGCAAGCGGCAGTTTCATACAACAAGACTCAATCCGCAACAGAGGTCAAATGGGGAGACGGACAGCATTCGAGAGTTGGCCGCTGATATGGCCAGAGACGCACAGAAGGTCAAAGTAAGTCTGGTATACCATCCAATATGGATGACTCTGACTGATCAGCTGACAGATGCTCTAGACACCGCCAGCGCGAAATGTGCAGCCATACCAGATGCGTGAGTCGAAGATCCCAGCAACGAGATTTGGCCGTCTTTTTGAGTATGGGGGACTAGCGGCGTCGATGGCGTTTGGAGCAGTCAGTGAAAGTATCAGTCGATCAGGCGGCCCAGATGGGTCTGTGATGCTGAGCGCCGCGAACATGGAACGTCTGGTCGCGAAATTGTCCAAAATGCGAGGCGCTGCCTTGAAGTTGGGCCAAATGATGAGCTTTCAAGACGCAAAGCTACTACCCAAGCCCATCCATGAAGTGCTCCAGCGCGTTCAAGACAGTGCGGACTACATGCCCGCCTCGCAACGAGACGTAGTGATCGCCACCAACCTGGGTCCCAATTGGCGTGCTTTATTCGAGGAGTTCGAGGAGCGTCCGATGGCTGCTGCCTCCATTGGCCAAGTACATGGGGCCGTCTTGAAAGATGGACGCCGAGTTGCCGTCAAAGTTCAGTATCCGGGTGTGGCCGATTCAATATCCTCCGATCTCAACAATCTCTCGTTACTCCTGACCGCGTCTCGCTTGTTACCAAAGGGGCTGTACTTGGACAGAACCATTGCCAACGCCCGTACCGAGTTGGGATGGGAATGCGACTATGTGCGGGAGGCTGAAGCCGCGAAACGGTTCCGACGGCTGCTGGCAGATGATCAAGAGGTCTTTACCGTCCCGGAAATCATTGATGAGGCATCTGGGAAGCAGGTTCTGACGATGGAACGCATGGAAGGAGTCGCCGTCACCAAGATACGGAACTTTACACAGGAGCAAAAAGACTGGATTGGAACGCAGATCCTGCGCCTGTGCTTGAGAGAGATCACCGAGTTCAGGTACATGCAGACAGATCCGAACTGGACCAATTTCCTCTATAATGCCAGAACGAACAAGCTGGAGCTGCTGGACTTCGGAGCGTCAAGGGAATATCCGGCAACCTTCATTGAGCTCTACACCAAGGTTCTGGACGCAGCTTCCAGAAAAGACCGCATTGCTTGCAGAGACCTGTCGATACAACTAGGCTACCTCACCGGCTATGAATCCAAGCCTATGATGAATGCTCACATTGACTCGGTCATGACGCTTGCCGAACCTTTCATGGACTCTGCCCCTGATCTTTACAACTTCGAGAACCAGACAATCACCGACCGTGTTCGTGGCCTCATCCCTGTCATGCTGAGAGAGAGGTTGGCGCCGCCTCCAGAGGAGACGTACAGCTTACACCGTAAACTGAGCGGCGCTTTTCTATTATGCGCGAGATTGGGAAGTCGAGTCAGATGCAAAGATCTCTTCCAGCAAGCTCTGGTCACAGCAGGGTTACGCCGACCTCCACACGTGTCCTAGAATACAGACTCTGTGTCGTCTTCTTCACTGTGCTCGAGAATGGTCTCCTGCAGGAGACCTGGTCTGCCAGGTCCAGAAAGACTTGGGCTCAACGGACTGCTAGATGGCCCAGAGAGCGGGATCTTGCGGACGTCTCTCCCGACTGCTTGAATCAGAGGCTGGGAGGCGATCAACCTGGCCTGCACAGCTTGCCTTCGTTGTTCTTCCAGCTTCTGCTTCTTTGCTTCTCTCGCCTTCCTGTAAGATATAGCATCATGTCCCTTCGGTGGGATCGGTTGCGGGGAAGTTTTGCGGTCGAGGTCGAAAAGCACGACGAATCCCAGCATGGTGAAATGCAAAATGAGCCCGAGAAGGATTCCGAGCAAGATTGCGCAACCCAAAAAATACCAGACTGCCTGTGAAGATGTCAGTCGGACCCGTGAGTTGAGCGGAGTGACCGACCTCGAAACGTGCAAAAATGCGCCATGGAATCAATGAAATATGCCCTAAAACGCGTCCAATGGACACAAAAGGAGTTGATAGCAATACCAAAATGTACCATAGCGCCCTCAGCACCAGGTAAAAAGGATAGACTGCATAGTAAAGCACGGTGGTTGTGATGGCGACCCAATGATGCCTCTTTGAGTCGGTCGGCATCCCCTCGATTGAATCATGATCCAAGAGACGGTTGATGGATGAAGGGATGTCGATGAATGGTCGACCCAGCTTTAAGTTATTCAAAGTCATGTGTTGTGTAACCTGCCAAAGGTGCGATATGAGGGACAGGGGAGGAACAAGTCAATGAATTGTGTTGTGGTCAGACTTTAGGGACTTTGGTGGTTGCTGTCATCACCATTATTGGATCACAGAGAGACGCCCTCTGGTCCCAAAAGCCCTCCCCACACTTCCGCCCATGGTCTCCCCAATAAAGCCTCCGGGAGGCTAATAACGTGGGCTCCTCAGGCCCTAGGCTCCTTTGTTTAAGCTGCAGATGCCATGGCATATTCACTGACGTTTAACTAAAACTCTCTCCCAGCTCTTATCCCAGGACCTAGCGCAACCTCTTGTTGCTTTGCACCTAGCGCCCCTCTCCCTCCGTTCCCCGTCTCAATAAATACCTGGCCCGGTGACTTTACCACTAGTACTGGGACGTCACCACAAACTCAGGCTTGGGGAATGCATAATTGCCTACGACTCTCCCTTACATTCTTCGCTCTCCTCCAGCTCCAGGGTCGCCTTTCTTGGAATTGAAACACCGGATGCTAATTTATCTGGAGCCCACGAAGTTCTCCTCAGACTTCCTATCTCCCTGACGTGGCCCGCCTTGGGCCTCATTTCCCTACCCACCACGTGTCGCACGACAGTCGAATCTCGATTGAAACTCAACTGCGCCAGCCAAAATGGGCCAGCAACAGTCCTCAGAGAAAGGGTCGACTTCGAGAGCTGGCGGTGCTCCTCCAGCAGACAAAGACCGGAAGATCTCCCGTAGAGTCTCGATTCAGGCCCTGTCTCAAGGCCGGTCAACTCCTGTCGACCCTTCCGCGACAAAGGACACCGCCGTTGCGCAAACGACTTCCCAACATCTGGAAAAGCCTGCCTTGCAGCAATATCTTCAAGCCTCATCGCCAGATCAACATGCCAGATCCGCCAAGGTGGAGAGGTCATCCTCGAGAGCCTCACGCGAGAAGAGAAATGAGTTGGAACAACGACCAAAACATCAGCCGCCTGTGCCCGTGCCAAAGGCATCAGGCCCAGTCGACGTGCCCATGTCAAGAAGCAAGCAGGATTCAGCTGAGGAATCTGTCGAAGAACCCAACAACACCTACCAGGACCGACGATATACGCCGATCGCTCAGTTGCGGCCTCCCCGCCTCCCTCTTCCTATCGCAGATGTACCTATCCCGGAATCGCCTGCTCTGTTGCCAGTCGATCGAGGAAATGCGGACGTCCCAATCTTCGAGACGGACGAGCCTCTCTCCGCTATCGAGCCTCAGACGACCAGGAAAAGTTCCATGCTGAGTACCACCACGCAATCTGAGGAAGAGGTGGGAGAGGAGCTGCAGCCATTTGCCGTGGATACTGCTACCGCTCAAACCGTTCCTACTGTCATCGAATGGAACCATGGCGGAAACAAAGTCTACGTCACGGGCACTTTTGCCAATTGGGAAAAGAAATACAGGCTTCATCCGAGGTACGTTCCGGGAATTCCTTTGTTGTTTTTCTGAGACACGCCAATCTTTCCACTCTACCATACCGGCAAACACCTGGGATCGGCCAGTCCTCGTCCCTCAAGACATATTGTCATTCCTTCAGCCCAGATTCGTACATGTTTTCCCGGCACACCTTGCGATAGCCCGCTAACATGACAACAGAAAGAATGGCCCTGGCATGTTCACCACAATCAACCTTCCATCAGGGACACATCATCTCAAATTCGTAGTAGACGGCGAGATGGTCACAAGCCCAGATCTTCCAACTGCGGTCGACTTCAACAACTTTCTAGTCAATTATATCGAAATTGCGACAGAAGACCTTACAAAGCCCAGGAGAGAGAGCACTCAGCATGGCGGTAAATCAACGGTTCTCGCCCTGTCCGAGCATGAACATGGTCGATCTGGTGATCAGACGCCTGAGGATACTGGGTTGGTGGAGCCCCAAGCCGAAGAGATCCCTTCCGGCGATTTTCGACAGCTCGTCCCACAAGCTTTGGTTGATGTTGATCTTCCGGAAGACGACGTCCGGTATCACAACGCAGTGCGAGTCATTCAAGAAGCGCCAGCGCCACCAGCTCTACCTCTTTTCCTGAGCAGGTCGATTCTGAACGGTCTCCTCCCAGTGAAGGACGATAACAGCGTCCTAACACTGCCCAACCACACAGTTTTGAATCATCTCATGACCAGCAGCGTTAAGAACGGGGTGCTGGCAACAAGTGTCACCACGCGGTACAAGAAAAAGGTAAGATTCTCAGAACGGTTGCGTAAGAAGTCACTAACCGTTGTGGCGTAGTATGTAACCACAATATCGTTCAAGCCAGTGCCCCAATTCCAGGCAGCTCAATAACGTCGACGAATGGACTGCTGAGCCATGCGGCTCTGGTCTTTTGCATTTCGGGTATCAACGATTTCATGATTGGACGATTAAACGAGGAGCCGGGACCCGTCTTGATTGCGTGGTTCCGATGGTCGGGAAGGAGTGCTGGGCAAGCATGGTCGTTTTGTTCGGTTTCAGTCTTCTCTCCACGCGACATGGACATCGTCTGTTCGAAATCTTTGTGTGCAGGTGCTCTCCTCTAGAGGAGTTTCGAAGCCGGTTCGATAAGCGAGGAGACCGGCGTGAGCGATCATGATACCATTGTCAATGCAGAATCTTTCGTCGGTAGCGTAGACGCTACCACCTCTGTCCCTTGCCATGGTCCCCATCATATCCTGTAGTCTCTCATTGCAACCTACGCCGCCGACAATAAGCACCTGCTTAGAGCCAACATGAGCCATGGCTCTCTCGGTGATCTCCACAAGCATGGCAAAAACAGTCTCCTGTAGAGAGAAGCAGAGATCCTCGGGAGTGACTGCGTCACCGGTGCTGGGATCTTTTAGGGTGCCCGCTTTCATCTGGCCAGCAAGTTCGTCGACCTGGGCAAGAATTCCGCTAAATGAACAATCCATTCCCTTGACCGCGTACGGAAGGTCCACCAACACTCTTCCTTTCTTCGCCAGCTGCTCAATGTTGTAGCCGGGAGCAGGGTCATTCGAGATGTTCAGTGTCCGCGCGAATCTGTCAAGGCAGTTCCCAACCGCAATATCCAGAGCCTCCCCAAATATGCGATACCGCTGGGTACTGTAAGCGATGACTTGCGTATTGCCGCCTGAAACATATAAAACAACAGGGTTAGCTGCTCCGGTAATCTCTCGCCCCATCTCAATGTGGCCAACGCAGTGATTGACGCCGACCAGAGGCTTGTTCCACAAGATGCTCAATGTTCTCGCCGCCACAGCCACACTTTGTAATGGAGCCCCCATTCCAGGTCCTTTGGTGTAGCAAATACAGTCAACATCCTGGATCCTCACGCCAGCTTGGGTCAGTGCTTGCTTGACTAGGCGTGCGACATGAGCACGATGATGCTTGGCCGTGTCCTTGGGAAGAAACCCTTCTCCCGGAGGCGAGACATAGGTGTCTCTGATATTGGACAAGATTTGCGCTGGGCCGCCTTTGGAGGGCTGTAGGATCACGCCAACCCCCAGCTTGTTGGCAGAGCCTTCAAGGCCGATGGCAATCATTGTGGACGACCGACAGACCGCGGGATTTTGCCTGAACTGAGCCAGCAGGGGTGGCAGGTTGCGCTTGTTGGTTGAGGAAATCGTTACTAGTACCACGAGGCTCTACGCTGCAAACCTCGAAGAGGATTCCATGACGTGCCAGTGGGATGGACAGAACAACTTTATGAATGGCGCAGTCCGTTCGCGTTCCCCGCTTAGTAATCTGTGCGGAGACAGAGACTGCGTCGCTTGTTCCAAAAAGCCGATCGCTTGGCGCGCAAAGCGGTGTCCTTCGAATGACTTCGAGTCCTCCCACTACAACGAACGCTCTCTTACCACTCTCTGTCAAATCCGCTCAGTTTCCCGTGCAAGCAGATCCTTCGTCTGGTTTGCTTTTGGTCTGTAAAAGGACTTCGTTTGTCATGGGGATTTCCCCCCTGAGTGCGGACGGCATGGACTTTGATCAATCCAGCGCCGAGTTCGTCCACTGGTTCACCGCGGCTGATGGAACTCGGCTAAGTCACAAGGTGCAGTTGCGGGATCTGAGGAGGACAAACGCTGGGAGAGCAGCCGGTACGCTCATCTTACTTCTCTGCTGACTCGGGTGCTGATGACCATTGCTTAGTGGCGATACAAGACATCGCGGAAGACGAGGAGCTGTTCGCAGTGCCTCGATCAATGGTGCTCACGACGACGACATCAAACATCCCACCTTCAGTTCTCCAGTCCCTGGAAGACACCGGAGCATGGCCACCCTTGATTGTCACCATAATCTATGAATTCCTTCGGAAAGACAAATCTCCATGGCACCCATACTTCAAAGTCCTTCCTACCACTTTCGATACTCTTATGTTTTGGAACAGTGCTGAGCTCGCCGAGTTACAAGCCAGTGCAGTAGTCCACAAGATTGGAAGAGAGCAGGCTGAGGAGTTGTGGCGGCAGACCATCATCCCTGTCATGCTAGCACATCCTGGTCTGTTTCCTGTCCCCGGAGCCACCCCATCCGAACGAACTGCGGAGCTGATCAAGCTTGCACATATGGCTGGCAGCTTGATCATGGCATACGCTTTTGATATCGACAGGGACGACCCGAAACCCGATGATGGCGACGCCTCGTCTGAGGACGACTTTGAAGAGGACGATGAAGACGAGCCGTTTAAGGGCATGGTGCCCTTCGCTGATATGCTGAATGCGGATGCCGACAGAAATAACGTTCGTTGAGCCCACGCACTCACACAAATATTGGAATAAGGCTGACCTCCATTAACAACAGGCTCGCCTGTTTCAAGAAACGGACTATCTTGTCATGAAGGCCACCAAGCCAATATCTGCAGGCGAGCAGATTTTCAATGATTACGGCCCCTTGCCACGCTCTGACCTTGTTCGAATGTATGGGTACACCACCGACAACTATGCCCAATTTGATGTCGTCGAGTTCTCACATCACCTTCTCCTGGAGGTGGCTGGGAAGAAACACAACAAGGAGAATAAAGCATGGCTAGACCGTGAGCAGCAGCTTGATGAAATCGGTCTCATTGACGATGGTTATTCCATTCCCCGGCCCGATCCAAATGTGCGGCGCCTGGAAGACACCCTGTCTGGGCAGCTACACATGCTTCTGCGAGCGCTCTGTGTACACGAAAATGACGCCAAAGCCGTCAAGAAGCCGAAGGACGCAGTCACAATCGAGGAAGCCGCCCTGCTACAAGCGGTGCTCACCAAGAAGTTGTCAGAGTATGGCACTAGTCATGAAGCGGACCAGGCCATCCTGGATGCATTGCACTCCAACTCCACAACCTCTACCGTGCCAGCCGCTTGTGACCCACGGCGATACTCTATGGCACTCCAGGTCAGAATGGGCGAAAAAGAGGTTCTGCGGCAGTTGATTATCCTATGCCAGTCCCACATCAAGCAAAAGTCCGAAGAACTGGCCGTTGGCCAGTCCAAGCGAAAGTACGATTCCAACACGGAGATCCTTTCAGAAAAGGCAGCGAAAAAAGAAAAGCATCGATGACGTCTTGAGTTCGAATAGTCATTATCTGGAATGACAGAGGCGCTGGCCTCGATAATATGTACAATGAGTATCTGCAAAAACAACACCGCTCCTCGCGGTTGGCAAACCGTGAGCTGCATCCAAGTGGCCCGGTAACGCTGACAAGGTCGAACTTCACCCGAGCGTTGAGACGAGAGTTTTTGAATTGTGCTCTCGATGACGGCCGCAAAAAATTTTTCCAAGAACCGGAACATTCAAGAAGGTACGGGTGTCACTTGCGGGTTGGGGGGCGCAGGTGACTGACTCGGACCACCGGTCTCGAGTTGAGCTCTTCTGGCTGACATTGCTTGAGCATCGGTTGGCCGAGCGTTGCCCAGAAGGTATGCTCGCTGAACTAATCGAGGGAACATAGATTCTTCCGACGGTTCGACATCCCGCACTTCCTCATCATCGGAGTCGAATTTGAATCTATCATCTCCCGAAAAGTCTCGCTTCATCCGAGGAAGTTTGCGATCGATCATAATGCGTCCACCTCTACCCATCCTCCGCCGGAAAGATGGCATGTGCCCAACGGTCTCGTCGTCACCGGGACTGGCGTAGCGGAAAGGTGTGGAAGGCCGTGACACATCCTTCATCACCACATCCGAACCTTCACGTGGTTGCTGCGCCTCATCATCCGAGATGCTAGCAGGTGGTGTGGGAAGATACTCGGTCGCAGCCATGGCTTCTCTGAAGAGGCCATCCGGCGATGGATAGTCTTCTTCGTGCTCCGGGGTGAGTGGCGTCATGGTCTTGTCGACGAAGCCTTCATTCCATCTGATGTGTTTTTCGATATTGGTTTGGATCTCTTTTTGGATCTCACGTTCTCTAGCAGCGGTGACATCCTCCAGTGTGCGGAGTTCAGGGCCCGGACCAGGTGCCATAGGCATCCGCAATTGTTGCGCGAGGGCGGCTTGGTTGGCGGTCATGCCGGGTGGCAATTTCTGCTTCTGCGCGGCTAGGTAAGTCTGGGAAACTCTCTTGCTCGGAGCGGCAAGATTTACCTTTTGGTTGACGAGAAGTTCTTCATCGCCTTTGATGCCCAACTTTCTCTTGGTGTCTCTGAAGGCAAGCCGTTGCTCGAACAGCTGCCGGTCGACTTCGAGACATTCTTTACGCAGCAGTTCTCTTCTCTTGACCATCAGCAGCATGCCGCGGGCAGTTTCAAGCTCAAGCCGCAATTTGCGCAGCTTTTCGGCGCTCTGAGCATCGCGATTCCTCGTCTTGCGGATCTGGCGCAGCTCTCTTCTTCTGAAGCATACATACGGGTCTGAGTCGTCGGATTCTTGACCGGTCTCGAATTTCAGACGAGGAGCCAACGGACGATTACCAGTGGCTGTGCGCCTGGTTTTCCAGTGGTCATATACATACTGGGAAAGGATGCGAACGTGGGCAGGTGTGTCCTCATCGAACTGTTCTTGCAGCTCTTCTAAAGGTAAGACGGGAGGATTGTCGACAGCGGCAAACGGTTGCTTCGCCTGAGCGGTCTCTTCGAAAAAGTTCATGACCTCTTCGAATTGATCTTCCGTGCAAGGCGGCTGTCCAGGAGGTAAGTTGCTATTCATGGATTTCCATGCAGCCTCATCCTCTTCATCCATGCAATATGCCACTCCAGAACAGTCTTCGACTGTGGCTGAAAAGCGGATGTACGTTGCAGGTTGCTGGAACCCCTTGGGATACAGAACGTCATACTGAATATCACTGGCAACGGTAGGTGGAGTGGGAATGTAAGCATCTTTGGGTTTGGTGTCGGCTTTGTTCGCCTCAGCTGCTTTTATGGCTTGTTGAAGATGGTATTCCTGTGAAGCATGACTGGTTAGCATGGGGACGGAGTGGGTGGGAGATCCGGAGGGTGTTTTGCCAAGGCGCGGTGGTGACTAAGCAAGAGGAAGAGGACAGAGCGACAAGAAGATGAAGCAGAATTGAACAGGGCACGAAGGGAATTCAAAACGGGCTGCAGGCGGCCACATACCGATTCCTCAGCCTTTTCAACACCAGTTTCTATTGCAGCACGTTGGAGGTCATAGTCGACGAGAGAATCGACTTGATCCTCACGAAAGATCGGGACATTTTGTTTGGCGTTGAGTTTCTTGGGGCGGGTGTGCCTGCCTGCCGCGCGCGACATGGACGCTTTTAGGCGACAACCTCATGAAGGAGGACCAACGCCGGCCGGAGCACCACCACACCCAAAAGTAGAGTAGAAGTGGTCAATAATTCAGCAAACCAGCATGAGAATGTAGCGCTTGATGCACTGAGATGAACTATCGTCTCAGAACGATAATAAAGTCGTGGGGTGTGGACGTTTTTGATGGTTGAAGGATTTTGCAGCTGCAGCTGGGTGCGGTGGTTGAGCGTGTGTGAGGGAGTGAAAAGTGCAGGTTTGCAGGTTGGGAAGCGTGGGGGGAAGGAGATGCACTCTCAGTAGGCGGGAGGGATAAGCTCAGAGATGGCGCAGTGCAGTCAGTGCAGTCTGAGTGCTGTGAGTGAGAGTGAGAGTGACAGAATGATGATTATGATGACCTATGGCTGAAAGGAGTTGGGTGATGCACAACAATTTCCTGCCTACAGAGTGAGGCTCCAGGCGTGACAGCGATTGCTAACTAACGCTCGGGCACCCTGCCGAAAGCACCTAGAGGTATGGATCTAGGTAAGGAACCACACGGCAACAAGCCTACAGACCACCTGGTCGTGGCTATTGCTAGGCACCCTAATAGGTGCTGGCTAGGAGGTCCCTCTGTAATATTGGAATGGTAGGAGGAGAGCCAAATGCACCTGTGTCTGGCACTACTTTGGACCACCAAATGCACTACGGAGGAGCATAAAGCAGCTAGCGAATCATCCGGCCACACAACTCGCCCATTATTACCTGCTTACAGGTAGTAAGCCAGAAAGTTTGGTACCTTAGATGACCCTGCATCCAAGTGTGAGGTTATCATCAAAGGGTATCATCAACCGTGGCCTCGGTGTGTGACATTTCAGCTTTTACAATCCATTCCAGTCGTTGGTGTGGTGCCATGCGGTTGTGCAAGATTTTCCCTCTTGGCGTGCCCCTGAATTGTTGCCCGTTTCAGTTCTAGCTCACTGTGGCGCAACATGACCAGTCTAGATCACTTGATATTGTGGCTAGAGGCCCTGTGGCTAGTGCTGTGTGACGGCCTTGCACCTTTCAGCCTTCGCTGCAGGTTAGTACGCAGTTCAAGATGAGGGCGAAGGCGAAGGCGGGCGGTACTACCACAACAACCATCTGAGTCCGGGGTCCATCTCTTGCTCTCATCAGCCGCGCATACACTCACTCACTTATCTGCCAGATAGTTTCTTCAATACCTACTCATCCTTTACCAACAGAATTGACCACTCTGATTCTTTCATTGTTGACGCTATTTCGTCCTTGCAAACTCCCGTGTCGCCGTAGTATCTGCTCCCCACCTCAATCGATCCTCTCTCCTGACGGCCTTCGACTCCCATTATGGCTACGCCAGCATACGGCGCTCAAGCCGGCACCATCGCCGAACCCAACAATGCCGCGCTCTACGACGCTCGCAGAAGGCAGACTGTCACCGGCTCTCAAATCCTTGACAACATTGTCTCTTTCTCCAACTGTGCGTTTGAGCCTCTCCCATCCAGGACCCTGCGCAGGCGCATTCGACCAAACACTACGCCGGAGGGCCAAGTGAGTGGGTGCTGACAGCGACCGCTTTAGTCGATCGAGATGAAGTAGACAGACTGCGGAAGAGGTTCATGAAACTGGACAAGGTACACACTGCGCCAAATAACTTTACCTTGACGGCACTGATGGTATGGGACAGGACAACAGCGGTACCATTGAGAGAGAAGAGTTCTTGTCGTTACCACAAGTATCCTCCAACCCCTTGGCCACGAGGTACACACTCTCCGCATCGGCAGTTGCTGGTCGTTCGCCCGTGCATCTCTAACAATGTCGGCAGAATGATCGCTATCTTCGACGAAGACGGTGGAGGCGACGTGGACTTTCAAGAGTTCGTCCTGGGTCTGTCGGCCTTCTCGTCCAAGGGCAACAAAGAAGAGAAACTCAAGTTCGCGTTCAAAGTCTACGACATCGATCGAGACGGCTACATCTCTAATGGAGAGTTGTTTATCGTGCTCAAGATGATGGTCGGGAGTAATTTGAAAGATCAGCAGCTTCAGCAGATCGTGGACAAGACTATTATGGAGGCTGACAAGGATGGCGACGGGAAGATCAGCTTCGAGGAGTTCACCCAGATGGTTGAGAACACGGATGTCAGCATGAGCATGACATTAGGTTGGTTTTGGTCCCTCTTCCACAGCCGTGGGGCTTTCGTACTGACATGTTGTGGCAGATCAGTTTTAAGCCTAATTCCGCCGTGATGGTTGCGGTGTGCTCAAGACATGTTAGAAACTGCTAGCGAGTGTCGACATGACTTATGTGATGCATAACGATCTTACTGACTTAGGAACAACACAATGACACAGTTTCACTGGCCGCTCAGTTCTACAGAATCATGACTGGCCAGCGATCTATGTCACCTCTTCTCTGAAGTGTCATTGATATTTGCATTGGCCCCCTGATAACGCTGCCTATCAGTTGTTTTGTTTAAATCGATATATCCATCATTGCCCCCTCTCATTGAAGTTCAACGGTTTGAGCAGGGCACTCAGTGCACTCCTGGACCATGCCCAATCTCAACGACGCTCGTTTTGGTGTATTTCGGAGACTGAAACAGGAAAGACACGCAATATAGCAATCAGTTCTTTTGCCACAGGACCAGAATCTTGACTCAATATCATACCTGAAAAGAGGTCCACAGGCGTCGAACCAACAAGCTAAACACCCCGTGATTAGGCGAAACAGTGACCATCTATATCATCTACAGTCTTTCGCACTTTGGAAGTGGAAAAGAAAATGCCGCAAAAGAACGACATCAATTTCCATTCCTTCGTCTTTTTGCTCTGCTCGAAGAGTGCCAATATCGCGGGCACCCTTCTTCGAACAAGGCTCTTCCTTGAGAGCTGAGACACTTATTTGTCGAAGTCTTTCAGGGCATTCTTGGGCGGTATCAGCTGGCTGGCTGGCCGGCCGGCCGTCATGCCCTTGCTCTGGACCTCCCAGCGCTGCATTGCCTCTCACTGCGTCGGTCTCGGAAAAACAAACATCGGCAGTGCCCTTGCCGAGGAGAACGCGCTACAACGAGGGCGCAATAGCTTTCTAGAAGGCCTTGAAGCACCTCACGGCTTTGCATCACGACTGATTGCTGGCACAGGAGCATCAGCTTACACGGGGCTTGCCATGAGTCAGTCCACCATGAGCACTCAACTATTTCCGACAGAAACCGACAGCCTTCCGGACGCACATGATGGCGATGGCATGGGCATCATCCTCATCCGCTCTTCGCCTCGCTGCACAGAGCGGCCATGAAGGAATGAACGGGTCAATGTCCAAGGTCGAATCTATTGCACCTGATAAAGACTAGCCACGAATGCGGATTGATCGCCATTCCTGGTATCTGCATTCACAGACTCTGCTTCCACCCAAGCTGGTCTTGAAGTCATGAAGAAAATGGACGTCCATGTTACACGCGTACTAGTTACAAGTACCGGCTATCTTTCCTGTCAATGGCACGCGTGCCTTCTCAATCAATAGAAGATGCATCGCTCCTTCAACATAGTACTCTGCTAGTGTACGAGCTGCATGGTATACCATAAGTGGGTATGCTTGAAACGTCCCAGTAGCTTTTGTTTGTTCTCTATCCGATGACTGCCCCCTACCGTGCGCATATCACGATACTAGTATCGCGGGTGCAGTGCGGTCCGGCCAGGCCATTTCGATGCCTGCCACTTCAATCAATAATAGTACATAGGTAGCCGTAGCCATAGTCATAAGCAAAGGCACAAGCGCAAGCACAAGCACAAACATAGCCATGAAGGTGGCCATTCCTGCCGCATGTTTTACCCACACCGACATACCAGCTCCGCATTCCCTGCCCTGGAGCCTCGACAACTTTTCATAAAAAAGAAAGAAGGGGGTATCATAGTTCCTCTTACACCGATAGGCCAGCCCCGAGATGCAAACAATATCGTCTCTCGCCGAAGAAAAGCGCCGGTAGCCATGCTCGCTCACAGCCATGTGCAAGCCAGGCACTGAAGTCACATCAACTCACTCATCCACTCATCCTCCCCTATCCTGCGATGCCACGACGATCCATATTACGGAGCTGTTGCATTTTGTTGCGCCGTTGATTGAAGGTCTTGTGCCGTGAACCTTTCGTTCTTATGTGTCCACAAGTCCATGCGAAGCGCCGAGAACCGCAGTAGATTTCCTACTATCCCAGCCACTCTCGCCGCCAACCTGTCTCTCCCCAGTATCTTAGGCATCGATTTGACCGGCTTTCTCCTTGCCCAATTCCCCGAGAGCCGAAGTGTATTGGGATCCCCCACCGGGCCCATCAACCAGTGGGCTTGTCGGCGCAGTGACCATTCCATTTTCCCGGTCCTTCTCACGCTCTCTTTCCCTTTCCTTCTCGCGATATCCGCCGATGCTGCCGCTCATGCTGTCAGTCTGCCCATGACCTCCGCCCAGGAGGCCACTGCGCACGCTAGCGCCATCGCCGTACTTGCTGCCGATGTAACTGTTGCGCTCGCTTGCCAGGGCGGGAGCGGTGACGCCGGACGCCGAAATCAAACTGGCACGTTCGGCGCTGAAGTTGGAGCGCGCGTGGACGGCGCCACTGCCTTCTCGAATCGACGAACTGTCCGTGGTAGGGTGGATGACGGTGCCGGACAGAACAGAAAGAGGAAGGGATTCGCGACTCCCACCAAACATAGACGCTGGGGCAAGAGCCTTCATGGAGGCATTGGTATCCACTGAATTTCGCCGGCGCCGTTTCGAGGAGGATGCCAAGGTCAGAATTGAGGCGTCATCCGTGAGCATGTTATTGGCAGTTGCAGAATGGTAGGTAGTCGGGTGCGCATGAGGTGCAAGATGTGCCGGGACTGCAGTGGCAGGTGGCCCGCCATAGTGCGGCGTCACATTGCTGGTGGTAGAAGTGTTTGTCATCATGGGACCCGTGGGATTGTTGTGTCCTGGTGCGATAGATTGAACGGTTGTCAAAGTGGTCGCCATAGACCGCACCGAAGGGGCAGGAGACGAGAATGTGCTGTCCCTTCCGCCATCGGTTTTAGCGGCCGTAGCACTGGTTCCTACACCCGATGGAGCAGCATCTGACATTGCCGTCTCTGCCTGTGTAGCTAAAGTAGGAGCTTTCGACTTGTTGCCAGCCTGGCTATCGTGGGAGACAGACATCGACTGCTTACTCTGCGAAATGGAGCTATGTCTTGATCTTTGGGACGATAGAGGAGCCGTGAAGGACAGATGGCCGGGATTATGGGCTTCGGGCCGTGACGACAAAGGATAGGGATTATTCTTCGCAATGTTGCCCTTCTTGGATTTGATCGTCATGGGGAGATTGGATCGCTTCGGGCTAGGAAGGGTCTCGCTCGAATCGACATGAAGGGTCTTGAGGTTCGCGAGCCTGCGCATCCACGTTGTAAAGGGACGGCGGCGGACATGCCGATCTAAATTTGTGGTCAGCAGTTGAGAGGAGAAGAAGAGGTGGTGCGACTGGATACCATGAGCGCGCGCTGGGCTCTCCGTTGAAGCCATGAGTCGGAGTCGAGGACTAGGACGATTGAAAGAACTCTTCTGTGACCTGGATAGCGGGAATGCAACGGAGAATGTCTCGGTCGAGACGTCGGGGGATCAATGCCGAATCTTTGGCGCAAGTGAGACCAATGCACAAAGAGTGGAAGGATAGGTGGGTGTATCGCCCGACGCAGGTAGTCACAGTGACTTGATCTAGGGTCGGAGGAAACAAATAATAGAACTAGTAGTCTTGGAATGAAAGCTTGCTTGCTGAGGCCAACTGGAATCTGTGTGAGGGTTCATTAGGATATTGGGTGTTGGGTGTTTGGATATTTGGGATGTTGGGAAGGACGCAGCACCCATGTTACGTAGGTAGGTCGATAGATGATATAGTACCTTCGTAGTACGTAGTACGCCGAGTACTACTAAGTCGTGTTAGGGCCGTACTAACTCTGTACATCTGGAAGTCAGGGGTTGACGACGCCAAGTCACTGTGGCTGGTGCCCAGGCCCTGCACAACTTGGACCTCGCCTAATCTCACTGCGGGGGCCATCAGAGACACCTAATCTGCATAAATACAATTATTTTATACGTACTGGTACGAGGCCAGTGGCTGCCGCACAGGCACAGACGATACCCCTGATTCAATCACCCACGTTGGTTTCGCCAGAAAAAGACTGCGCATTGGATTTCGCAGATATCGACCATCACAAAGGGTGAGTACAGAGTATACTGCCTTGCACTCTTGTTTTTCTGTGCTTCTCCATCACATGAAATCGTCCTCGAAGAACCTGGAGTCTTGGTCTTGATTGCTCACCATCTCCTCCTCCCGCATTATGTCGTCGTAAGCATGGTCTTTCTGCCATCTCAGTTCTTCCCGGTGCATTCTCTCCTCCCGTTCTTTTGCCTTCTGCTGCTCACGCTGGATTCGCTCGGCTTTCCGCTTCTCCCTGAGGTCCGCTTCTCTCTCGGCCTGTAGATCGGGGAACTTTTCCACCTTGGTCTTGTTTAGCCGGTTGACGATGGTGTTCTGACGTACGGCAACATGAACTTTCTTGACCTTCTTGGGGTCATGGAAAGAGACTTGGCCTGTGGCCATGGAGGCATCCTTTCTGAGGTTCGACCATGGTGTGTAGATGATTGTGACATTGTCTTTCTTGTTGCCTGCAGCGCATGCATGCTAGTAACCACAATAATCGTTCCCTGTTCCCATGCGGAGCTTACCTTCAATGGAGTTTGCTTTTGTCAGCTGGGCGCAATCCTCCAAGAGAGCTGGGGCAATAGATGTCCACGAATCGCCGGGTTTCAGTCGGAGGTACACATGTGCACTTGAATGATTGTCCACATGAAACTAACAAGCATCAGCAAACGAAGCGATCGGAGCCAGTCCACCGAAATACCCTGTGCAAAAAAACAACATGAGTCGAAAGCTTCTGTCTACGTGGGTTGGGAGACCTCGTACCAAACATCTTCGTCCCAGCCGAATTTGATCAAATCCTCGTCTGCCCTTCGGTCAGAACCAATAGCTCGTGGTGTCCTCGGCGAAAACATACTTTCCACTTTATCTTTTCCCACATAAATAAAGGCAGGGGGGTCAACCGCAGTGGACTTGAAATAGTAGACCATCTCGAGTTTCACGATGGATTGCTGACGCCCGATGGGAACTAAGAGCAGTGGCGAGTCTCGAGTCATGGACCAATGCAAAGCATTAGATACGGTGCTTCTTCCCAAAATCCCGAGTGGGAATCCTCATAGCGCGATGTGCTCTGATACCTGTGGTGACACGGCATAGATGAAACGGACCATGAGGCGAAGGGACATGAGAAGTTGAGGTTCTAGCCTCGTTGTGCCACCCGCGTGAGGTATGCTCCTCCCTGTTACAGGTCTTGGCACAATACGGCAGAGCATTGCCCCTGGAGCTGCCATGGCCGGCCACTCCCTGTATGGTTTCTCAAACGATGCAAGCAAAGGCGGCCTTACGCCTGGATTACCAGCTTGAAAAGAGATGCTTCGGCACCTCGGATGTCTTCCGGGTGCATCCCGTATGTGGCTGGGCCATTGAACTTCGACACCAACTCCCTCGTGCTGGGCCACCGTTAAGAACTGGCCAGCTCTTTAACAGCAATTCGGCTTCAATCTCCTTACCCGGCGATGGCGCCAGCGATCTTTAGGTCACACTGCATGTTCAACTGGGAACTCTGTTTGACTCGAGACACGATCCCTCTTTATGGACCGAATCGACGTCCAGCTAGTCGAGCTGTCACCGGCCCATTGATTGACAATTGACAGTTTGAAAGCGCGCACAGGCACTCCTCGATCTCGCGTATCTGGTGTGGTTGCACTGCAGCGGCCTCAAGCGTGATATGTCCAGTTGGCTCGACCGCAGCTGACTGAGTATCAAGCCCCTGTCGTTCTCTCTCTACAGTGTTATTGCATCCCGGCCACTTCAGGTTAGGTGCTTGTCAATAAACAGCCTAACACGCAATGTGCCGCACGCTTAACCCTTCCAGAACCATCCACAGCGTGGTCCCAACCTGTATGCCAAAGACGTGTAAACTCTCTTGTGACGTGATTCTACGCTGGGAAACGTCTATTTGTACACAGTCAATGCGACACCAATCTCTAAAGTTTGCCACAGCAAAAAGGACGACACGACCACCAGCTGACCGAAATATTCTGTTGATAGCTCTCTCTGCGGGAGGAAGAAGCTCAGGCCCGCTGGAGTGGCACAATAAACAGACACGAAAATGATATTACGATCCCATCCTCCGTCTGCAAAACCTTTGTCCGAGACAGTAGATGAAGCGTAGATATTCTGCCCTAGGCCGCGTGGTAGGTAGGGTTTCTTCGGACTTCGGTGGACGGCTGGGCCATCCCGCGTAGCCCATGTCTCTGAGTCTCAGTCCTTGAAAAGGTCAACAACAGGTCACTGCGGTGAAACAGTTCCCATCTGTAGGAATTCCCCAAGAGATCTTCTTCTGTGGCCAAATACATCATGAATATAACCACCACTGCTAATCGAAGGGGGCTGACCAAAGTCGTATAGAACATGGTGTCAAGGGCGGCCCAGATATTCCGGAAACGATATTCGGTTGAAATAGTTCAGTACTTACGGTACATTTTTGGCTGGAACGTACTGGTCGCCATCAACTGTCTGTATAGTTTAGCTTGAGCCCTGAATAGGGATAGTCAAACGCTGCAGAAGGCTCAGTTTGCCGTGTACTCATCTTGGAACGAACACTGCGGTGTCCGCCTCTGCCAGAGCACAGAGCATATGTTTTAGACTGGCAGTGTCTAGGGTCCTCGAGGCGGCATTTGACTTGCAGTGGCATTGTTCAAACATGTGAAGGTGAGTCCGTGTGCCGGCCGGCCATTTTGCACGCGATGGTTGCGTCGCCCAAACCCTGTATTGCATGGGGTATAGCAGTAACCGTTATGGTATGTCTCAATATCCTCTCCGTTCAGAGGCGCGGCTCTATTCAATCCTTTCTGTAATGCCAAATAGAGCTTTCATGAAGTATCCTTCGACGAGGAGTGCCTCTCGATTAACGAAACGCCCTCGGCAGCGCCCTTGCTAACGGCAAAGGGACTAGGTGATCTCCGTCATCGCCCACAGGAATCAACTATTCAAGGCCCTCGTACTGGTTGCCTCGTGCACCGGCTACAAATCAGTGGTCTGTTTCAAAAGGAAAACAAAGGGTGCCTTTGTGATTGTTGACCAGAATGTTTCTCGCACCCAAAAAGGTCCCATGTTTCTGAAGATCCTGACGGTGAAGTTGCGTTACACTTTATAAACCCCTTGCCCCTACCTTTTCTGCTGGGCAATGCTCCGAGCATCCGAGCATGGAATGGAATGGCGAAGGGTCTGGTTGAACCAGCCGAACCAGAGACGATGTCGCAACAGCGCGGTGTTCTCCAGCCAGTAAGCTGTACCGGTTGGACATGATTGCCATGACGAGGCTTGAGCTTCAAATTGCACTCCTCTCGGATACTTTATTTGTCCTCTTCTCATAGTCCCTGACCTATCGTTTATCCACGAGGTGTGCGACGCGGGCGAAGCGGTTGCAACGCGCTGTAGGAACGGGTCGTGTAGCAGGCTCGGCGGTTGGCTGGATGTCGAAGTCTGATGCTCCAACGGGAGTAATCATATCGTAAGTGTGAGGAGTGAGTTTTGGATTCACTCAAGGGTGGATCATGCTCGCAACTGGACTGCACCTTTATGGTGGTGCTGGTATGTGAGGTTCATGGTAATGAGTATATCGCGGTGATAGCTAGGGAGTCGTCACTCACGCAAGCTCTTGTCAGGTCGGATGGCCCGCGTCATCAATGATATATATGTAATCTTAGAAGTATCTTTGGTCAGGCACCCTTTCCACAACCCTGTTCCTCCACCTAAGAGCCATCGAGATGAGATCCCGGTACTCAAAGATGGTGAAACGTAGTAAAGTCGATCAAGAAGATGAAGTACTATGACATGTTGATGCTGACAGGAGGAGAGCATTCTGCAGGAGCAATCAGGGCTCGTTCCGGCTTTCAGGGAGATTCGCCTCAGAGCCAGCAATCGAGGAGGGACCACCAGGTGCACCTGACGCCGGCTGCGCAGATGTTAGACAACGGGCTTTTGTACAGGACGAGGACGACGAGGTAGGTGTAGAGGGCAATCATGGAGGCGGAGTGTGAGAGTTTCCCGTAGCCAGAAGGCCACGGTGTACGAACTCTATATGTGACTCGGGTCTATGAGAGTCGCACTCCCAGGATGTTTTCGACAGTGTTTGAGCAGACGACTCAGTTCTAGGCGAACAATAAAGAGGACCTGCAAAGGGAGCGGCAATGAGGCGTAGGACTGCTCCAGAGCTTGACGCCAACTGGTGTGTAAAGAAAGCTAACTGAGGACGACAAAAAACCAGCAAGGTTGCGAAGACTGCAGGCCCGCAAAGAGTTGAAGGGGCTCTAATAAACCAAGACGGGGACATTCGGACGAGACTCGAATGCTCTATTGCTAAAGCCCTTGCGAGTACTTCCCTTATTAGGTAAATAATTTCCCATTGAGGTGAACTACCTACATTAGATACGTATGCGTGCGCAGTACGTACCTGCCTTAGGTGAATGTTTGTCCCATAATGATCCATATGAATCTACCCAGCCACCCATCCGCCCACTTAACTAGGTACCTACTATATACCTAAGGCATCTAGATAAGTTAGGTACCACGCTGGTGTGCTTGCAAAAGCCTGGAGCCGCCCTAGCAAAGAAAAGCAGTAGAACTGTGGTGCTTCTAGGTACGTACCGTGAGGCTGGTACCACAATCCGCACCAATTACAAAGATGATAGAACAGTCCAGGTTTCCAGGCTTCTCTACTGTTGTTGCTGGTGTTTTTTCCGACGGTGGTTGATTGATTATCTGGCTCGCTTGGAGATCGACTCACCACCAGGACCCACCAACAATAGTGCCCCAGGTACTACTACCATAGGTAGGTAGTAGCGACTGAGGTACGGTACCTAGTTCCGTAAAACCGTAATTAGGTCAGGTACGTACCAAATAGTACCTTCCAGTTACCTTACAATGTAATGGCAAGGGCCACTTGCTCGCTGTTGGACTTCAAGTTCCTCTGTGCAATTCCAGCTTGACGGCTTCACATCGGATCCGAGCTGCTCAAGCTTTGATAGTATATATACGTTACCAACCTACCTAGGTTTACCCGATCCATCATGTGATCTCGTCATCAACTTGCTTCCCTGAGGTACTAGCATGTGAATGCGTCAGGATCGTTGCCCGGACGAATCAACGGTTGTGGCAGCGTTCTGCTCCACCACGCAGATCCTTTATTGGAGAGGTAGATCGACCCGACTTCTACTTTTCTCCTTATTTCGGACGACCACTCCTTCCACCGCCGCAGCATCACAGTCAGCTATCGAATTTCTGAACAACCCACACGCTGCCATGACCTCCTTTCAAGACGGGACTATTGCCAGAAACGATGGTGTCCAGTCGGCTCATGGATAGACTGGGACCTGGGTGCACACGAAATCAGGCCACCATGTTTCCACATTGCCACTTCTCAACAGTGGAATTACTTTTCCAGTGCTCATGGGGAACTTGAATGGCTATCGAGCCCTAAGAGCTGGAACGAGGCGCAAGATACTATCGCCGTCAAAGGAAGTTACGCCGGTCACAACGACTGGCTCATTTCCCTGGATGCAAGACATTATGGACCAAGGTGCTCAACATTTTTCGGATGCTGCAGCCTCGTCAGCCATTCATGAAGCACCCGCGTCATTGGCGTGCTCCTGGCAGGCCAACTATATTCTTCGGAGTTGTTATTCCTGTGGCACTACAGTAATGTCGTGTGGAGAGGCACGTTCAGTGAAGGACAGGTAACCTGGTGGGGGAGGACTAGGTAATTTGTATCTCTTGTTCAGTTCTGGGACTTTTCAGCTAATCCAGAGAAAAAAGCTTCAGTGTTACTACTAGTACGTAGTTCCTCATGCTATCTCGGCCCGGCAAACCCACAGGCATCTGACCCCAACATCGTCCCAGCAGTTGCATCTAGCGGGGATCTGCCAGTCTAGGTTAAGATAACCCACGTTAAACTGTCAAGGATCTGTCACAGTTATAATACTAGCTTACCTAGTACGACTATCCTCCACGCTAGTAATCCTGGAAACCTCGCCTCAAGAAACGACCCACGTACCTACCTAGGTAGGTACCTACCTTACCTACCTGTCTTAGGTAGGCACCTGCAGTGTTATTCTTGCAGATAAACGTGCTCACGCTCCTACTACTAACAGCGCTAGTTTTCAAGAGCTTTCAAGTTCGTGACAGGTAGCGCCAAACCACCTTGTCACCTCACGGAACGTGTCTCCTACCTAACTACATACCTACCTACGTACCCACCTAGCAGGTACCTAGGTATGGACGGGACATCGAAGCTTTTGTTGCACGGTGGCTTAAGCTACCCTATGATAGCTTGACAGCATCCGTTCCCACAGTGGAAGTTCCGGACATGACCGCATGAGATGCATCTGAGAGGTGCCTCTCATGCGAGGAGAACTTCCCATGGCTGGAGTGATCTGCGCAAATGGCCTTCGCAACCTGTCAACAACTCTTGGTGCAAGCTGGGTCAAGGAAGCAGGCATCAACGATAACAGGGCCCTGCTTTGGGTCGACTACTATGTCCTCCGGCCAGCTTGCTTCGCGATTGGCTCGTTGCCACAAAGTCTATGTGCGGGCGAACAAACACAACGCACAAGGACACAGATAGTTCATTGCAGTGTGACCATGGACAAAAGTCCCGTCAAGGCACCGCTGTCGGGGTTTGCAAGGATCAAGACATATTCAGCGCATCGTCATCGACCGGGCAATAGAGTTTGGGTGTCCCAAACGATCGATTGTCTTCGCATGCAGTGGCAGAGACCAGACCTTGCTAAACTTGAAAGGATCGCTCCCGAGAATGCAAGGTCTGCCGTTGGTTGTGCTTCGCTTGGTGCGGGTGCTGGTGGACAGGGATGTCAAATCGTTCTGATGGCATGGACTCCTGTATGGCGTGGTCAAGTGGCGGGACAATTGTCTGATTGGGAAGTCGCATCATTTGGTCCTACGGTATACCATCACAACGTGTGACGCTCCGCCAAAGGAGCCATGTCCCGTTTCCGACGGAACTTCCGTCGTCCTTGTTGCCACTGCTTGGTGTTTTCCATCTCGACACTGAATGCCAGAAGAATAGAGCCGACTTTTCCCGGAGCCGGCCTTGTCCATTGCCACGTTCTAGACGGTTCCTGAGATTTGACTTTGCACCTCAACAGCCAGAAGCCATACTTCTTAAGCCATTTCCCACGACCTCGGGCCTGTACGGGGGAAGAGGGTAATGGGATACCATGTGGCACGTTTTTGGGGAAGTAAGTACCGTCCGGTCGAGTCGCGGTCCGGTCGAGTCCATAAATCCGTGGAGTAGCGATCATCGAGGGATCAGTTGTGAGCACATTAATCTCCAGACGCGCAATGGCCCACCCTGTAAGTGGAGGGAACTCGATCCGGGACACCATGCCGCTGCCCCTCGCTTCTCACCCTTGTTCGAAAACAGATCGTGGAAGAGGCTGATACTTGCAACGGTTCAGGAATTGACACCTCAGTCCTCCACCAGCACTAGGTCGAGAAGAGTAGTCGGATTACCGACGCTGGTCACGCGTAGCACTCATATTCGACCTCCAACGAGGCAGCTGGTTCTATTTGTTTGGTGATGTCGAGGGCAATGGGAAAGAACATGGAGAACCCCTGTTCACGCCCGTTGAAATGCAATGGAGGGTGCCAGACTCAACCCCATTCAGCTCGCCCCAGACTCTGAGCCGAATACCAAGGGCCAGGGGAAACGACCCGCTGGATCTACAGTGGTTGCTCCAAACGCCATTATGAGACAGTGGTAATCTGTACGATACGATTGCTCGCGGCATGTGGGATTCAACGTGCCTCTCGGAGTCTCTACCACAGCTCCCCACCTGGTGATGGACATGTGTGACTGACCCGGTGACGGGCAGTACATCATTATTCCACTCTTACGCGAACTCTCTACTGGACACAACTCCACCGACGCGGAAACGGTACTAAGTACTCCGGAGGTCGTTCTGGCATGGATTATTGCTGCGCCGGTAGCAAGGGTGATTGCTGATAGAGAGCTGATCACCAACATACACTCATCTCTTGATGCTGTTTGGCCATAGAGATCGAGGATCGACGAGGACGTACCAGCTTAGGCTGGCCTTGCTCGCGTCCTTCCAAGCGCTCAAATGCTATCGTCCTTTTGAGTCATGCAGCTGAACGACAGACACAGGCGTTTCCTACACGGGTCGCCCCCTTTCAGCTGTGCATTCAAGCTGCACCATGTCTTCCTGGAACTTTACCCAGGACGATCAAATGCCGGTCATTTTGTTCAGGGTTCACATCGCACTGCATTGATATTGACACTGTTTCATATTTTGCGATGCTGGCCCCTTCGTATCTGGGTGTGACTCTCAAATTCCTCACTGCTGGATACCCGCAGTGCTCCCCATATCTGCCCCAATACAGCAAATGGTAGCAGAGCGTTCAGGTAATTAGCCAAGCAGAGTTGGCCTGCCTTGTCCCTACCACTGTGATGCACACCTGCCCAAGCTCTGCGCAGCGTCCCGTTCAGGACAACGGATATCACGGCCCATTTCCCAACTGAGGAGCCTATGATGAACGAGTTAATGACGACGTCGAAGGCAAAAGGGATGACACAACACCGACTATCACACCACTCTTTGATGCCAGCAGTGCCAGCGCTCCCCTGCTCCTGTCTCTCCAATACAGGCTTGCCGATGTAATGGCCCCAGCTGCATAATCAGGTCCCGAAATGTCTCTGTTCACTTGGGTGGCTTCTCCTACCACACTCAGCCTTGGCACGAGGGCCCGGCAGCTGTTCGATGAAGCTAAGAGACTGCATTTGGTGAACAAAAGCGACCCTTCAAGTCAACGGCGCGATGCAATGCCCTGCAATGTCATTCTCTCAATGCATATTTCGGGGGCTTTCGTACAGTGGATTCGCCCACGGCGTATATGTTGATGGAGCCATGCACAAGGGTAACTGTTTGTCAGCATCTCAACACAGGCGCATGTCCCTTTCCCGGAAACAGGTGGCCCAACGAGAGGTCTTCAGACCAGCAATATGCTCCTAAGAAACGAACATACGTACAACAAAAAGCATTTTCAATCGCTTAGACGCAAAGCCCAAGCCGCACTGGGCGGCCCGCTCCTCGCGCACCCAGTCAAAGTATCGCAATTCTGATCTGATCGAGCCGTACGCTCGAGATTCAAGAGACCATAGCTCTGCGTTGTCTGCTCGATGATTATCGTCTCCTCGCTTAGTCGAATGAAAGAATTTTAGCAATCTAGCGTTCCATCATGTCACATTTCCTTGGTGAAAACAGAGGATGTACATCTCTAGCTCTCTTTCGTTGGCTTCAGATTCGGTACCCGGGCCAAGGATATGCTGGTCTTGAGCTCACAGACACACCTCCCAGGCCTAGAAATTGCAGCTCACTGCACAGTCCCGACGCATGGAGGACACTCCCGGGTATCAATGCTCGGAGGCGCGCAAGGTTGTGAATGGAAGACTACCTACCTATTCTCGCTTCTGGTGGACCCTTGATATAGAGTCTTTGAGAGTCACCGACTCCCTGGACGGAAGAAGAAGTCCGAAACAAGGAAGATCTTGCGCAGTGTAGGATGAGGGAGCATCAGTTTCCTGGATACTCCACGCCTGGCTCGGATGATATCTGGCATCTGGCGCCATGAAACTCTATTCGGGCCGGTTCGGCTAATGGCAGAATCGGGTGTGACGAGCATCATCCCGGTTGTGCTATTGGGCCTTTCCCCCACCGTCGCCCAAAGAACAGGATGCCCTCCCTTTCGCATGGTCGCGGAGCGAACGCGATAGTCGGACGCACTGGAAGTGGGTCCCTTAGTCTCCTGGATCGATATCAATCACAACTCACGAGACCAACGGCCTCTAGTGCTTGTGCATTAGATGCATTTGCTCATCAACTGGAACGCAAGCACACAAGTCCTGGACTGGCAAGGGGCCAAACCGCTCGAGTACGGACCCCAGAGGGTAGCCTGCACCAACACGCCCGGCGCTGAGTGTTGGTCCACCGCTCTCGTGCTGCTAAACCTCAATCATCTGGGAACGGTCACATCGCGTCAGCCCGCTGCCAAAGGTGGACCAGAGTTGACTTCTCTTCTAACGGGCGTACCGACTCTCATGGTATGCAAACTACCTTCATTTGACATTGTCAGCATCCCTCTTGCATTCCCGTATTGAACCAGCCGCATCATTGCGTCCCCAAGCCCAATGCTAGCTGCCTGGACAGCCTAACCGTACTAGACTATTACTACCCAACCTCACAGGAAGCCGGGCGCGACGAATGACAGCCGGTCACGGTTGGCGCCTCAGCAGATTGGATGCACCAACTCCCGAGGGTGCAGCCGGGAACGCTCACAGCTAACCCAAGGTGTGACAGGAAGACTATGTAGGTCATGTTCTCGACGAACAGCGTTTCGGAGAACCAGACTCAGGTGTGCGTACAACAATTCTCTTGCCAGCAAGCCCACTGTGTATACCTGGGGCTTGGAGGATGAGGGCTGAGGTCAAAGCTCTCCACTGCAGAAGTCACCTACTTGCTTCGTTTAACATGGCGGAGGCCATTTGAGTCCATGATACACTGCACATCGGTCGGGCCTCCATATCGTTCGTTTTACCAGAAAGGCTTGCTCTCCTTGCTTTCCTCGCACGGCCATCTTGTCACCGGCCAGCTGTCTGAACCTGCTGGCTGCTTCTCATCTACGAGGCTGTTCCTCGGTCTTGAAAAGCGCCGCGAAGGACACCTTCTTCCCCTGCAATGCATCCTCACCCTATCCACTGGGAATAGATACCTTCTCCCTGACCGGTGCAAGGTCACCTTTTCCCCATCGCAAAGTCTTTGAAGTATTCAAGATATGTCCCGGACAGTGGAGATGACAGTCAGACAAGCCTTGCATATTGCGCAGAACAGTCCAACCGGTCGCATTGATCCTCAAGTCCTTCGAATACTGGAGCGCGCCCTCTCACAGATATGGCGTAACATCCAGGCGCAACCAAATACTTATGTCATGAACGACCTCGAGTTCGCCGTCTTCAACCACTACAGAGCACGATCCGAATATCAGAATGAGACAGCGCGGAAGGCTGTGTCGCGGTACTGGAACAGCCGGTCCGCCAGCGACGGATCTTGAGGCAGCCAAAATCCCCTGTCATTCTGCCTACAGGGTGGAGCGAGGTAGGTAGCTATATGCTGCTTTTTACTCTCCACGATCTCCAGGCTGACGCGGCCGAACAGAGATTTAAAAACTCTGTGTTTTGCTACAATACAGGTCCACCGGTGGGCCTGTAGGGAAGGTGACTCGACGGATCGTTGATGGCACAGCTAGAGAGGCTGAGATTTCCTTGCTGTTTCGCAACGGACAAAGAGTGCCGAAGTGGAGGGTCAGTGGTGATTCATGTTGCGCGATTGGACACTTGACAAGGCTCCTATGACCTTAGGCCCAGCCACAATGTGCAAAGTGGGATCCCGGTTGCTTGGGCCCGGCTGTCTGCTGCTACTACTTCTAGTCTCTGCGCCTGGACCGTCCAGCAGGCGAGGCTGATTTCTAGAGAGTACTTCTCCACGACGGACGCTCGTCCTCTCATTCTCTGCTTCTGGTCGTTTCGTCTGTCATAATTCGTGTGGATGCACCTGAAAAGGCTTTCTGCCACGGTCAATACCGTATATTGACGGGACTTCTGGTCAAGCCCCAGAATGGAGATGTTGTATACCAGGTCGCTTGAGGCTATTCAAAGCCGCCAGGCAGCTTGTCTCTGACAAACACTGTCTATCTCGCATTGCCTGGAGCGCTATCCACGCACATAGACAGCGGCATGCACCTGACCTTTTCAGTCCTTCAGCTGGGTATCATCTTTTGGGACTGCAGAAATCTCGCAATTATGATCACAGTCATTGAGTTTGACAGTGGCCGGAGGGCTGCCTGATATGTGTAGGTACGCCATCGAACAGAACCACATTCCAATGCTGACATGAATGCAGGGACGTGCAGAAACAACATGAAATCGTTCTCCAAACGTGTCGCAAGACGAGATCGCCTTCTCTTCCTCTTTCTTCATCGTCGTCGAAGATGCAGCTCCTCATCGCCGTCCTTGTTTCGACCCTGCTAGCCCGCGGCCGTCCTGCCTCCGCCACTATTCACGTGGGCCGATATGGTGTTTCCAAGTCAAGCCATCTAACCAGAGCGCTACCTGCCCCTGCTGGTGAAGGCAAACATTGGAAGGATGCATCGATGGTATGTACATAGATGTGAAGCTAAGCTCGAGTCCTGGGCGGCGCTGACGACCGGTAGCTTGAGTTGCGACAATCACCACCTCCTATCACGACTGTCCCGAAATGCGATGATTTTGATGGCTACTTCTATGTCACACCCCGAAACTACACATGGCAACTCCAATGTTCCACAAATTACAACGGGGACATCCTATCGCAGGAAAATGTGGCCAACTTCAGCTCCTGCATTAGCACCTGTGTCGATTACAACCGCGCCAATACGCCAGGATCCTGCTTGGGGATAACGTTCAATGGGCCAAGTGATGGGGCGCCTGGATTGTGCACGCAGTATTCAGATGTTTCTGGTACGCTTTTTGCGGACGAAGAAGGAAGTAAGCTTCCCTATTTCCACGAACCCGCCCTTATACAGCCAACACCATAGGCAATGCGTATGTGGTGCATTCGAAGGCTTGCGTTAACAGCGGCTGTTACACAGATGTCCAAGATTCGGCGTTGCTTATCCTCGGCCCTGATGGGCAGATATTTGCGACGCCGCAGCCGGATCCGACTTTTTCTGGAGCGCCGACTGATGGCCCTTCAATCGATCCCGTACGTACCACCACGACCACCAGCTCGGACGGGATGATGACGACGTCGCCATTGCCAACCACCGTTCTGGGGAGCACAAGCAGCACTCTTCCAGTCATCCTTAGCACAACCACTCAGTCAACAGCTACCTCTGCAGCCTTCACAGTGGACCCTGTTCAGTTAACCTTCACCGCCATTGTCCCATTCACCGAGTACAGGGTCCAGATCATTGAGATCTGTGCAGCGACTCCGACTCCCTGTTCCCAGTCCACGGTCACGTCGACAAGAGTGGGTTTGCGTACGGAGATATCGTGCTCTCCAGGGGCTTGTTTGGGGGTGATGTTGGCCACGAATTTAGTGGCGGATTTTGCCGCGACGGGTGTCTGTGTTATCCCTTGAGAGATGTAGGCTGGAAAGAAGGGGCGCTTCCTCCAAGATTGGTCCGCATTTGGGTAATATGCGCTGGAAGTCGCCTAAAGGGGGATGTAGTGAAATAGACATTTAACGCACGAAGTAGCTAACATATTTGCGCATTTCTCTTTACGGCTTAGACACAACGCGAAAGTTTAGCGGCGGCGGGAAGCGGGCTCGGCGGAGCGACAGTCCCGAGAAAATCCCGGTCGATGAAAAGCCAAATCCACTCTCGCTTTCAATCATCTTTCCATCTTCTCAACTCTCCATCCCTAATGCTGCAAATGTGACACAACTCGTGTCGAGGTGTCTGGCTGTAGGGCATTATGTCTGCCTTCAGCAAGACCGAGTGTTCTCGCTCCTAAGTGTGGAAAGGCGCGAGTCCTGGCTTGACGCCCATGAACAGGAGCCAATCAACAAAGTTCAGCTTCAAACTGTTTGACACCGATGGGGTTCAGGGCCTCCAGACAGCCATGTTCTTCCGCCAGCAGTTGAAATAACGCGCTTCAGTATGATGATGGACCATTATTGAGGCGTTGTGCGCAAACGGCCTCTCCATTGTCATGTTCTCTTTGTTGTCAATTCACACTCCTGCGAGATGGAGTTGTGCCAGTTTCATTGTCTACAGGCAGATCAATATCATCTGAGGATTATTGTCTGCTCTTCTCCTATATTCATCATCCGGCTACTGCTTTCCCAGAAGTTTCCATCCTCATACCTCTTCTTTTCCACTGATACTGTGAATTTCTCGTTGACCGACTATGGCGGTCTCCCTTTACCTGTGTCCTGCGTTCGTCGCATTGGCTGCCCTCCTTCGCCATGCAAGCGCAGACACCTGTAACCCCCTGAACGGTGAGTGACCATCTGACCATTACCGTGAGCGATGGCTGACCTCGTGTGCTTGTACCAGGCCCATGTCCAGTGATTCCCGGCATACCAAGCAGCACGTATTCTATGGATTTCGCGCAACAGACTACCACCCCATCAGATTGGATCCTTGCCGACTTTGCCAAAGTCGATTATGGCGCCCCCAATGGTGCAAATTTCACTTTTGCTAAACGATACGATGCCCCGTACATTTGGTCTCGTTTCTATGTCCTCTTTGGCCGCATCGAAGTGGTTCTGAAGGCGGCACCTGGAGCTGGCATCATTACCGGTGCAGTCATGATGTCGGATGACATGGACGAAATCGACTGGGAGTTTTCAGGTAACAATTTCGCAGGAGCGAATGGCAAGGTCCAGACGAATTTCTTCGGAAAAGGTGTCACAGGATACTACGACAGAGGTACAACACCAGCGGTAAATGCTCCGCAAGATCAATTCCATACTTATGCCCTGGACTGGAGCCCTGACGCTCTGATTTGGTCGATTGATGGACAAAACGTTCGGACCTTGAAAAACACCCACGCCACTTCCGGCGAGTACCAATTCCCCCAAAGTCCATCTCGCCTCCATCTTGGCGTTTGGTGCGCAGGAGATCCGGACAACAACGGAGCAACTGTTGCATGGGGAGGAGGATACACCAATTTCAGCCAGGCGCCGTTTTCGGCCTATGTCAAGTCCGTCAAGGTCACCACTCCAAACCCTTGCTCTAGTTGGCAATATCCCAGTCCCTTCGATGGCACTTACAAGTCCGTGCTGTGTACGAACCAAACCATTACCAACAATCTGCCGTGTACCTATGCTGTTGTCCAAGGGGATGATGGCTACAAGATCGCGAAGACCCTAGGAGTTGCTTTTGATGCTCTCAAGACTGCGAATGCCAACTTGAATTGGGACACCTTGCTTGTGGGACAGGCCCTCAATGTGCCAGGTGGAAATTGTACAATGTCTTCAAGCACATCTTCACCTTCGGCGACCTCTAACCGTTCTCCATCTCCCAGCAGCAATTCCACATCTTCTACATCCACCGTCACAGTTGTTTCTTCCACCATCTCATCGATTACACTGACGTCAACAACCTCGACAGCGGACAATTCTAGTGCGCCAGCTTCTTCAAGCAGTCCATCAACAAGCTCGAGCTCTGTATCTACGATTTCGGCGGTGATAACCAGTTCAAGCTTGAACACTTCAGTGATGTCTAGCCCGACACCCAACAGTGCCTCAGTACAGTTACCGCTTCCCACTTCCTACACCGTGGTTGCTGGTGATTATGGCTATGCTATTGCCACGAAGCTCGGTTTCACCTTTGACGATCTCAAGGCAGCAAATCCTGGTCTTGACTGGGACAAGTTGCAGATTGGACAAAACTTGAATCTCCCAGGCCAAGTCTCTGCATC
Organism: Capronia coronata CBS 617.96; assembly: GCF_000585585.1. NCBI lineage: Eukaryota > Fungi > Ascomycota > Eurotiomycetes > Chaetothyriales > Herpotrichiellaceae > Capronia > Capronia coronata. The sequence continues at coordinate 188,835 of NW_006912897.1, read as the reverse complement.
TGCCGCGTCTAGCACGCAAAGTGCGGCCTCAGATCAGACGAGTTCCCAATCGACAACGCCCGGCGCTATGTCTGCCTCACCTACCGGGACAGCATCTGACGATTCCACATCCACAACTGCAGCTGCATCTTCGATTTCAGCTGCCGCGTCTAGCACTGGACATGCTGTTGATTCAGGCTCAAAGGCATCATCAAGCTGTCCCGCGTCCAGCAGCCAGCCCGGTTCCACACCCACGACGGCAGCCTCAGCTAGTAATTCGTCGGATACTTCTGGCTCCAGCTCTGAGCCTGTTAGTAGCGAAAATGTCACGGTCAGTCCCACCAAGGCCACGACACCAGCCATGACCGGCCCTACGGCACCTTCGAGCCCGGCCATCTCTACATCGTCAGCACCGACTACAAAGACTGCAGCTTCTAATACTCAAGGAACGGCCCCTTCCGTCACTCCTGTCCACTCTTCGATCTCCTCCCCTGACAAGGTCAGTCCGGCTACGCCAGCATCTGCCTCAAAGATGATACGCAACCAGGATAATTGCTTGCGAAACATGATCGATGCTCGGTATTCTTCCTCGATGTTGGCTTTCTGTTCAACATATTCCACCAAGGGATCTAATGCCGCTGCTGTTCCTACATTCTTGGGCGGTTGCCCAAAGGACGACAAGAGGGTCAGCAGTGCATGCACTTGTCTAGTCAGTAGCTTTGCACCACCGACTGGAACCCCGGCAATAACCACCCCTGCACTGCGCGCGGGAACTCCTTCATGGAGATTGAAGCGATCACCGTTGCGGTGGGATAGAGTACGGGCTTGAAGGATGGTCAAGGATAAATGGGGCTGGAAAGTCTGTGTACCTGCAACTGAGTGAAGGGGTTAGAAAGACATGAACCCTTCACATGAAATGCTCTGCAAAATGAATCAATTTCGACTTCCAAACAAGTAGCCAGTAATAACGTCAGATTGGGCACAAGGCTGTTGTTTTGTCCTGGCCAATCATACGTGTCAATTTTCACCGAAAAGGCTGAGTCATGTGATCAATTCTCTGGCTGTTCTGGCCTTGGCAACCATCAAATCTTGGCGCCCACAAACTGCGCCCACCGTGCCCGGCCGCCGCAAACTTCAAGATCTAGGAGTGTTTGAAGTGCTACCTCCCACCTCGTCAAAACAGGCCTTTCCGTTACAACAACCAGCAAATTCCCGTACGCCATCGCACTCCTGCTTGACTCTCTCACACAACGACTGACCTCGATACAGAACGTTTCGTCGGATAACCGGTCAAGATGACGAAGGGAACGAGTTCTTTCGGAAAGCGTACGCACCCATCGAAGACCTCACGCATTTGGACGATTGGAGGGGTTTTCTGACGCTTTTGGTGTAGGGCACAACAAGACGCATACTCTCTGCCGGAGGTTCGTGATGATATTCTACCAACTCGAGGAGGATTTGCGTACTAAACAACCCGGACAGATGCGGTCGCCGAAGCCTTCATATTCAGAAGCACACCTGCGCAAACTGCGGAGTACGATGATCCCCCAATCCTTGCCTCACGGCCTCGACTTGAAGTGGTACAGAGAAATTAACGCATTGCTGTCTCAATAGTACCCTGCTGCCAAAACCCGGAAATACGAATGGAGCGAGAAGGCCAAGAGACGCAAGACCACCGGCACTGGCCGCATGAGGTCGCTGTCTATCGTTGCTCGGTAAGAATCCCAATCATGACACACTTTGTGCCGCACGCCGGTGTCGAGAATTTGGGCTAGAGTTGAAGAGATGGATGTCAACACCAAGGTTCCGAAAGGGAAAGACTCATCGCCTATGGAAGGATTCGTTCGCGCTAAAGATTTGCATCACGAACAATTTGGCTAACGATTTGCCCTGAAACAGTAAATTCAAGAACGGATTCCGCAATGGTGCACCCAAGGGAGCGCGGGGACCCGCCAAGGCATAGATTTGAAGGATTCTTTCAAGTTTGTCCTTTGCGTCTTTGAAGTCAATCGAGAGTACGCGTCGCAAGGACAGGTACTCGACCAGAGAAGAGTTGTGGTGAGGTGGCGCCGAAAGCTTCAAGGCCACACCACACAATGGCGATGAATTGATGAGGGATGGACCGATGTTGCGGACGGCAAGGAATGCGCTTTGCGGACATGCACAAAAGGAAAGCCTTTGCTCGTCCACATGCTGCTGGATGGAGCCCTGGCGTCGCATAGAGATTTGTGGTCTTTCTCTGGCTATTGTCCAGCATGGGATGGCATGGCATATCGTGGGATGCCTACCGCATGGATTCTTCGGACTGGCATAAATTCAGCGAAAAACTAAGAAAACTGAAATCCAAATCCATCTTCTTCTGCATGTAATCGACAACAATCTCTGTCGTCAATTTTGTTGCATCACCGTACAAACCATTTAGGGATGAAGCCAGATGAGTTCTATGGTAAGTGTTTTTGACGGGCAATTTCCTCAGGGCCAAATTGTCATAATCATAAAGTAATGCGTGAGAAGCAATCGCACGCAAATGAGACTTAAACTCTCCAGTCCATTTTCGCACGACCAATTCTCAGATTGAAAGGTTGCAACACACCTAAGATATCTTTCAGGACATCTTTCAACCCGGTCAACAATCACACAAAAGATATCACACATGGACTGAAAAGTGTGTGATGCCGTCTTCCATACCAGCACCACTGGCGGCCTACATTGCCGACTGTCTCACACCTGATTCTCAGACGCTTGTGACATCCGTCCTCAGCACGCCGGCGCCATGGCTCTGCTTGCGCCTATTGTACGCGGGCCTCTACGGCGTCGAGGACTCCGCGAGACACACCGAGCAGACGGGCCATGAAGTCATTTTCGTGAGTCTGCTCAGACCACTGAGCCTGTGGACCGAGATGGGGAAGAAGATGGTACGTTTGCAACAGGATGAACAGGATCTCACGCGTTCTATAGCCCTGTTTTCTGCCCTGGCTTTGCCTCAATTCCCGATCAAGAAGACTGGAAGAGCCTATATGGCTCTTTTCTCGGTCGCGCGAAACGGACTTGGGCCATGCAGAGAATGTCACTCGAAGTCTCTTTGTTTCGAATGCGGAAGTGCTTACTCAGAACTCGCTGATGGGTTAGAGTAGGGTCTAGATCTGCCCTCCCTGTTGAAGAGCAGGCGAGTCAGATATATCGACGGCCTCGCAGGCGGAACCACGTCGAGTACGATGAGCACAGGTTCTGCCACTGCCGAATCCGATCCACAACAGTTACCGACGACGAGACTCAAGAGTATGGCGTTGAAGGACATCAGGGATGCCTTGGATGGCGTTCTGAAAACGCCGTCTATCTCTACACCCTCAACGGGCTCGTCTGCTACGCCTCTATCCTCATCCACGTCCACCACCGGCTCCGCGAGGGGAGGAGCTCTTACACCCCGAATTCCTACGGCAGCCGCCACAAGGTCCTTCTCTCCTGCCGCCGGAAGGCCCACCATTTATATCGATGGCATCGATTTCCTCCTGGCGTCGCAACCCGCAATCTCGACCGTGGAGTTACAGTCCTTCTTGGCCACTCTTCGGTCGAAATGCCATGCTTTGATGTTGGCCTGCCAGGCGGACTCCCCTTTACTGCATTCTTCTTCGACCACGAGTCCGGATGCAGGTACGCCGTTGGAGCGCAACCATGCACATTTCATTACAAGCCTTGCACACTCGACGCGGTGGCTGTTTCAGCTGCGAGGGCTGGACACGGGAAGTGCAAATGACATCTCTGGCGTCATCAGAGTAAGCAGAGGAGGCGACGATAGTATAGAGTTTGGTCCGAACGAAGGACAAGACAAAAACCATGTACAGGATCTGGTCGACGCCGAGTGGCTTTATCAGCTCAAGGGTGACGGTTCAGTAAGAGTTTGGGCTCGTGGAGAATGAAAATATTATCAATTGTATCAGAAAAGTGTCCGGAAGATTTCCGCGCCTTTGTGGTTTCGTTATTGAACCAACCACGCAACACCAGACTCAGATTATGTAATTGACGCTTAAATAACCTCACACCGTATGTATATCAGACGGTTCATAGTCTGCTTCATCGTATCGCATTTTTCTGGTCGGACTCGATTTCATCGAACACTTGTTTTCCAATATTCATTGTAGCGTACGGCGAGGCAATATCTTCCAGCTTTGACGATTTTCCTTTGTTGCAATGTCAGATACGTTTCTGTACAAATATCCGTCGCCGTTGGAGGGCTATGCGAACCTCCCGCCGCTTCCCAATGAGTTGAGCGAGGATGGCAAATCTCTCAAAAATCCCGAAACAGGCGTCCTCAGCGAGGCGTATCAACGGTTCACTTCGGGCGTCACTAATGGACGTAGAGGAGGATTCGACATTCATATCTACTACCACACCAGGAATGCGGAGCAGACCGAATTTGCAAGAGCACTATGGGAGAGGATCCGCAGAGAGTTTCCTGAATTGAGGTAAGGATAGTGTCGATGCCAACAACATTCAAGTGGCTGTTATACTGATGACTCCGGTGCGCAAAGAATATACCGTTTCTGGGACCACCCTGTGGGACCGCACACCATTGCCATGTTCGAGGTCAATGTCTTCACACCGGCGCAGTTTGGGGCCTTCATACCTTGGCTGGTTATCAATCGGGGACCTCTCTCCGCTCTCGTCCACCCCAACACTGATGATGGTGATGAACTGAGGGCCCATAGCCAGAGAGCAACGTGGCTGGGGGAGCGAGTCCCGCTTGATTTGGGCTATCTCTATGCGGAGAAACTCGAGCATGAGAAGAATAGGGAGCAAGGAAGCCAGAGTAGCGACTCGAAGTGAACGAGGACGTTGCTTTTGGCTATGGGCAGTTGCAATGTTGAAGGCAGGCGCGTCTTGTTTGGGAAATCGCACCTTCCTTGTTATTCACCGCTCCGAGTGCATTTGTCCGACTTTTTCTAATATCGAGTCTTTCAAGAATCGATGCATCTGAACTGTCCTAGTTGCCTCCATTGCATTGCACTGCCCTGGCCTGGTCTGCCGACGGTCTGGTCTACCTGCTGAAGACCACGCCGCGCGTTTCTTCCCTCCGTGTGTCGGCGGCTAATTTGTGGCTCGGCGGCAGCGAACTCGATGAAATTCTCTGCGTTATATGCACAGAAGACTCTTGATTCACTGATGATGCCGCGCCTGTATTCAATTTCCAGAAGTCCTTCACCGGGCGACTCCTCCCCAACGATCACTGTCTCCCCTCTTCATTTCCTCCCTCACTCCCAAACCCTTCTCGTCTCGCTCAACAGTCCACCTCTTCTCGAAAAAGTTGCCGACATGCCTGCTCACAACTTTCCGTCGACCCCTTATTCAAGGAAAGTCGATTCGGAGGAGGAAATCGACGATTCTGATTGGGGTTCCTTGGAGAGTCGAGAAGAGTCAACAATCTCCTGCTTCGAGTTCGGAAGTCAAGGCAGAAGCTGATTATCAGGTGGCCCTGAAGGTGCTGAACAAGACGAGGGCCGTCAAACCTCCCAACAACCCTCGGCGAGTACTTCAATAATCCCCTCACACCATTCCCTCCGAACCGGCGATGGGTCTCACAGCACTCGAAGCATGTCTTCCCGCACATTGAGCGGCACAGCGGCGACGCCTCCCCCAGTATTGCGTCGAAATCGCCAGGTCAACCGTGGCAACACGAAACGCCGCGGTGCCAGAGCTGGTCCCACGAATGATCGACGTACTCTACGAGGTAGTTCGAACGTCCGACAAACTCGCCCTAGCGACACGGAGCAGGATGGTGCAAAAAGCCAGCCTGGCCGAGCACTCCGGAAGGGAACAATTCAGCAGACTCGCCCCTTCAAGTTTGAGAAGCATCAACACAACTTGGTTCAGAGCGGCGGGAAGGATGTGAAGGTTGAGACAATTGAAGAAGCAGTCCAGCACGACATTGCCGACACTCCAGAGCGACCGGCCAGAAAGAGGGCCAGAAGATCGACTACAGGCTCCGAAAAGGTTACAACCATGAGCTCAAAGATTAGAAAGCGTCGCCGGTCGGTCTCTTTCGACGACTGCAGTGCATCGACTAAGCTTTGCGGCACCACACAAAGTGATCATGCTCGAACAACATTGCGAGTCTGGCTAGACGGTTTTCCTGGCGCTTCAACCCCCACCACACTTAGAGATTGTGACGACTTGGATAAGCTCATTACCTTCGTTTTGAAATCGTGGGAGTGGAGCTTCAATGGCAGAGTGTTCCACTACGCCATTGCTTCCTTCCCGTGGATGAGTACCGATTCGAACATTTTGATTCGACCAGGTCTGGAGGATAGTTTCCGCAAGATGCTTTGTGAGATCGAGAATTCACCAGTGTGGGCAGACCAGGGGCTCCAGGCGACATGTGAAGTGAAAATCACGGTTTACCTACATACTCCGAACCACGAATGGGGCTAATCAGCCATCACGGATGAGGAAAGTCTGCGCCAGGCAGTCAGTTGCAAAGAGGGGCAGACCTAGAGGTTGCTTAGCGTGGCAACATGGATGATTGTGTCAGGGACAGGGTGCCGGCACACAGGGTCTGACTGCGCTGTCCAGAGCTAGAAGATCCAGAACGGCGAGCAGAATCGACGGCGGAAAGTCAAAGGGACGAGTTCGAGTGAGCGAGTCGACGGAAAGCGGTTTAGTTATCTGGCTAGTGTTTAACAAGTAATCTGAAACAAGCATGAGAACCACTTCCCCTGAATATTTCTCACCCACTGATGAGATTGGACATCAGAGAACAAAACCGAGTAGGGGAACGGCACGAAGAGAGTTGTAGACGAACTGGGAGAGGAAAAGATAGGGCGAGGCGTGGGAGTCCGTCCTGGTGCTTGCTTGCTTGCTCATTCTCTCTCGATATCCTGTCCGGCAACACGTATGTATCCCCAGCCGCGACGTGGATGCTTTGCCTATCTCTTTTCTACCAGGTTACTTTCCTCTTTCTCTCTCGATTGACTTCGGACGATCGACGGTCGGACAGCGGCTCGGACAGTTGAGGCCCGCAGGGAGAAATCGGGTGGGTGGGCTTGCTGTCCTCCAGCCTTGCAGAACGCCTGACTACCAAGGTACCAAGGCAGGGCCCTAGGCTAAGGTAAGAAGTGCAGGCTTAGGCAGGCTCGCGGGTGACAGGAACAGGCTTAGGAGGGGCACCCTAGGCACCTTAGGCCTTTAGAGCTCCGAACATCCACCACGCGGCCCTTCAAACTTACCCCATAAGTCGCTATTCCCCGGGCAGGGGATTCCTGGAAAAACACAACTGGCAACCCTGAAGCAGCAAACCACAAACCACACACCACACCAACCACTCACTCTGCGTTCAGTCATACAAACTTCGACTCCCAACCTCTCCTGGTTCGGTTTGGACCTCGCCTTCCCTCAATCGCAGCCATCGGGTGGTTTTGGCTTTTCCCCGCCTCATCATCCAGCCCAGCATCATCTGTTGCGCAGCAGAGATCACATTCACTATCGGAGCAGCAGCCTGCGCTGGTCGCCCCTGCTACCAGTTTCGAGCGAGTCCGCGACTGGTTGCATTGCCTCAACGAATGACCGCGTGTCGAGAAGCCGCATACTCGGCCAGTCGCTATAAGTACTAGTAGTAGCACTTCTTCCTCACGTCAGCGCCTTCCATCGTCCGAAAGTCCATATCGGCGTTCCGACACGATGAATTCTCCTGCTCCCATCTCCCGCAACGAGTCGCACACCTCCAGTCGTCGGAGTACCAGCCTTGGATCTCGTCTCTTTCGATCAAAGAGTGGAGAGGCTCTCGGTGACCGCAAAAGCTCCAGCGGCCGATTGAAGAAGAAACATGGCGAGATGGAGGAATCTGTGAAAGTCACCCAGTCTCCGCCACGCCTTCCAGGCTACACCCCGCAACCTCTCGGCATCCAGACCTTCGGTGGTGACAATAACATTCCGCACTCTGCTTCTGCAGGGCACACAAATGGCACAGGACATACTCCTCCAGTGCCACCTTTGCCTGAACAAAAAGAAAAGGAAGTCGTCGATCCGTACGCTCGGACTGAGAGCATGACCCACCGTAAGTGGACTTGAACCATCTCGACAGACGGGATTGCATCACTGACAGGACTATGGCTGATCAGGTGGGCGGTATTCCTACGCAACCTCAACCATCTCTAGCATCAACTCCCCTCGCAGAGTCCGACGTCGTAAGGACCCAACCCCGTACAATGTCTTGATCATCGGCGCCCGCAACTCCGGCAAAACATCGTTTCTCAATTTCCTCGAAAGAACTTTAGCTCTGCCTCCACAAAAGCGAGCGCATCGAGCCTCCGAGGGCGAGACTCCTCCGTCGTCGGCGAGAGCGAATCCTAACTTTGTGCGCCATTACCAAGAAATTGAAGTCGATAACGAACGTGTCGGGTTGACATTATGGGACTCGCAAGGTCTGGACAAAGGCGTTGTCGACCTCCAATTGAGGGATATGAGCAATTTTGTAGAAAGCAAGTTTGACGACACGTTCATTGAAGAGATGAAGGTGGTTCGTGCCCCCGGGTCCAGAGATACACACATCCACTGTGTCTTCTTGATCTTGGATCCATCCAGACTCGATGCCAATATCAACGCTTTGCAGGGAGGCAGCAACGGAGTTGACACCGTCCAAATTGGCAAGCCTGTTCGAATTGTCGGCGCGCTCGATGAGGATTTCGACATTCAAGTGATGAGAACCCTTTCCAGCAAGACTACGGTGATACCGGTCATCAGCAAAGCAGACACAATCACGACCGCTCACATGTCATATCTCAAACACAAAGTCGGCCAAAGCCTGAGGAAAGCGGGACTTGACCCCCTCGAAGCTTTGAGTTTCGAAGCCGAAGTTTCCGATGATGACAGACTTGATGAGCGTGACGAGGACGGCAACAGTAGTGTGGATGATTCTGACAGTGGTACGGCTTCAAGGAGTGACGATTCCGCCGCAGACCGATCCATTTCAAATATGAAACGCCCAATCAGTCACAAACGTCAAGCGTCCAACTTATCCACGATGGATCCTACCTTTGAGAGTGGTTACGTCCCTTGGTCAATCATCAGTCCGGACAAATATTCTCTCGATTCGAAAGATGGACCCGTCGGTCGACAATTCCCTTGGGGTTTCGCCAACCCTTACAACCCCGACCACTGTGACTTTGTCAAGCTGAAAGATGCCATCTTTGGGGAGTGGCGATCAGAGTTGCGAGAGGCAAGCCGAGAAGTGGTAAGTGGCCTCAGGCAAGCTGAGCGGGCCTCGACTGACATATCCTAGTTCTATGAGCGATGGCGGACGAGTCGTCTGAATCGTAGGGGAATCTCGATAAGCGGTTTGCCGTCGGCACCAAGACAAAGTACCGGTGGCATCCCAATTTCTCTCCAAACCCGGGTTCGTTAACGGCCGTCTATGCAATCAGTGTACTGACACACGCAATATTCACCCGAAATATTATCGGATTATGTTAGTGGGCGTCGAACCACCCATGGAAGGATGCTGTCTGCAGCAAATTGAGTCAAATCATGCTTTAACGACTTCAGGACAGCACTGTTGTATGGGCAATACGTAAGGGTGAGGGAAGAACGGAGGGACAAGAACACCGCCCTATATCATTGGGGTGCTGGCTCTGGTTCATCATCGTCCTGCCCCTTGCATTACGCTATCTCGCGGCGGATCCAAGGGGAACGTTTCCACATGTGGGATTTCAGAAGTACCTGGTACACGAGTCATGACACACCACTATGGTATTGGCACGTCGACACGAACTACTCATGGTTTGCTGGGTGGCAGCAGGATGGGACAAGATCGATATTTCTTTCGTCCACCACCTTTTATCTTCTTCAATTCTGCTAGCGATGGTTTGAGAGGAGCCGAGGACTAGGTGAGGACCCGAGAGGGTTGAGGGCATACATGTCTGAGCTGAGCTCGGTGTTGGGCCTTGCATCCTCGTGCTCTGTTTACCATTGGCACCTGATGCTTTGATAGCAATTCATGCACGATACCCTTCCATCAGTGGTCCATGCCTTTCAGGCCCTGCCCCTGTTCTTGCTGCTATCAACCAGCTCAACTGATCATGTAGATTGCCAACGAGATGCTCCGTCGATTGACCCGCATCTGCCAGTGCTACGTCTTGTCTGCCTTGTGTGGCCATCTTTCGAAGGTACCAGGTGCAAAAGAGGCAGAAAAGAAAAGAGAGATGCTTGTTGGCCTGGGGACATATCAGGTCAGGCCAGGTCAGGCTGGCATTATCAGAGCCTCGTCGCTGAGATCAGGTACTTATCATTAAAGGTTACTGCAGGTACATACTGTAGTAGGTAGGTAGCGCCGAGAGACTCCAAACACTCCAAAATAACAAGCAAGAGACGCGCCTTGAAATTCCATTTCGCTCTCGTGAGTTGTATGCAAATCCAAGCTGTAGCTCAAATTCCAGATTCATACCGTCGTCTCGGGTCGTCTGCAAGTGCCGCAATTTTGTTTGCTTCTTGCCCGGTCTCTTCGTACCAACCTAACGCCAAAAAAGGCAAGCCAAACGCCAACCAAGAGAGAAGCAAAAAGCCGTGCTGCATCACATATCAGACCATCCCATTTTCAGGATTCAGTTTTGCCCCTGTCCGCCAATTCCGTCCTCTCTCCAGGGCTTCATTCCTTGGATGAGATGTATGTCTGTGTCTCTCCTGCCCCCCTCCCCGGTGCCCTTCATTTGGCAGCTCATGCACGGAACATCTTGACCACTTGCTTCACAGTCTTCCTGCAGATAGGACAGATTTCGCATTGCTTGGCGCACTCGACGCAAGAACAGACGTGTCCACAATCGAAGAACAAGGCGTCGATCTCCTGGCTGTAGCAGATCTGGCAGAGGTCTGCCTGCTCGTCGGCGACTTGCCAGTAGGTCGTCCCCATCCCCCATCGCTTCCCATATTCAAAGCCGCCCACGTACTTGTTGCCTGTTCTGTGTTCCACAAACGTGCCCTGACCATGGCGTTCATCGTCATCCCACTCGCCATCATACGTGTCCCCGTTGCGATATGTCATCTTGCCTCCTTTGCCGCATCTCTTGTTGCAGATAAGCGGTCCTTCATACCTCTCTCCTGAAGAGCTGATGCACAAGCAATTCTCACCATGAGCTCGACCGTTGACGAGAGGCCCTTTGTAGTAGTCGCTTCCGAAATCGGCCAGCTCGACAGGTTCACTTGTCGTCTTGGATGCAACTGGATGCTTTCGTTCCACCATGCGAAGATATGACGACAAGTCAAAGGGATCCGAATACTTGCCCTGCTGGTGAATTACTTTGATTTGGGCGTCCGAAAGTGTTTCACCAACAATGACATCCGTACTGTGATCGAAGCTATGGTCTTTGAACGTTTCGTCACGCTCCACAATGACCCCTTGGACCGCTGACTCTCGGCGCCAGACGTTGAATTCCTTCTCGGCCGGCCAGCCCATGCTTCTGCGTACAACATCTCTCACGCGGCTGCCACGTCGTGCAAAGAAGCGGCTTCGGACTATGAAATTTTGCTTCTCCACGTCGAAAAACTGGATTAGGCCATAGATACACTCAAGGCTGGCTTGAATATCCGTAGATGCTGGTCCAGACAAATTGGACGATGCGTTGGTGGCCCCTTCCACGTTAGCACCAACGTCCATAACAGTGACCTCTGCTCCGGCTGCAATGCCCGATGCCACAATAACACCCCCGTCATATGACTGGGCGCTCTCATCACCGCCGCCTTCGCTGCCTACAAAGACTTCGCCCTGATGTGCTGCCACATCAATCCAGTGACCGTGCGGTACAGGGCGTGTAAGATTCTCCTCAGCTGTGGGAGGGAGACTCTCCATTTGCATGGGCGTATCTGGGTCACTCATATCCGCTAGAGTAGATATGGGCTGGCCAAGACCTGCCGCGATGCGCTCAACGTCGGCAACAACGGCGGCACGTATCGACGCCTGCTCAGCATCGGAAGCTGCCATTTGCTCTTCGTCAGCATTGTCGGACTCCGCGGCATCTACACTGTTGATCATGTCGCCTGGACTAGTCCCGGATGGCGGCGTGGCTTGGGCTGGCTGTCTGTCACACGCGTGGTCATGTTTGGCAAAATGTTCAAACTCCTCCTTGGTTTTGAGAATCGACATCCACAGGCACAACGGCTGGTCCATTAGACCTCCCCCAAAGACAAGGTCGTGCAAGTTAACGGGGAGCATACGTGCACTCTGGTGTAGTCCAGTACCGATGTACCTCAGAAAGAAAAGGCAGATGCTGTCCGATTCTGCAAGGTTGAGCATCGCAGACAATTGATGCCTCAACTCCTGAAACGTTGCGGACCTCGGCGAGCGCAAGACGTAAGATTTTCCTTCTTGGCGACACTGCTGTTGGATGGTGAACATGTCCAAAAGACCATCCCGTCCCATGATACCCTCATCAGAATGAACCTCAACGTCGATATAATCCGAATCTTTAGTGATTGAATCATCCTCGAGGATTACAACACCATCCTGGTATTGAGACTGGAGATGAGGAACCAGCCATCTGGGAAGTTTGTATGGCTCCAACTTGCCAGGCAAATATTCGTGTAGACAGCTAGTGTTGATGTACATCGTCATGTACGCCGTCTGGCCTGTGGGATTGGAGTCCCTCAATGCCCGCCCCTCGAGCCCTTCAAATTCCTGAATGCGTTTTCGGGTGAATGAGAAAATCTTATTTCCGTCACCATCCTCAAAAGCAAGCCATTTGGTGCCAGGCCCATCCGGACGTAGGACGCTGTAGAATCGGCCCGAATTTCTGTCCCCAACGTGGACCACGAAGCCGTAGAGAGTATAATGTGCCGGCTCACCATCTCCGCAGTATTTTGAGACGTCTAGCTCTTCATTCATGACAACACGGTCACGCAGTAACTTCCACTCTCTCGCAGTTTCGTCAAACCGTTGACGAGCCAGGAAAAGTGGTAAGAAATTGGGGAGACGGCCCTTGAATTTGGCATTTACCAGCGCGTGTTCGAGACCTTGTTGAATGTCCCTCACCCCCTGGACCGGTAGCGGCGGCAGGGAGATGGGGCCGTCTGGAGTGTCAAAGATGCTGCTCAACCGTTCCAGCGACGTATGGTCACCCCCTAATTCAAGCTCGACTGTTCTCCGGAGCACCTCCCAAAATGTTTTGACATCACTGTAGGTTTCACATAGCTCCTTGATTGCGTGGATTGCAGGGTAAACGTCCACATAAGTCTCACGTTCTTTCTTCAGTGAGCGCATCAAGAATAGGATCTTTTGCAGTTCACATATGACTGGTCTGGGAGGTGTTTGCGAATTCTGTCGCCAGGCCCCTGCATTGACTCCCTGAATGACCTGACGAAATGGGGCAAGGAGAAGCCATGCAGTCATCCCAGCGACAGCAGGGCTGTGGTAAAGAGGAGGAGTACCCATGGGGTAGTAGCCGGCCAGCGACTTTGAGTCCCACTGGGGTTCTGTGTCAGAGGAGTGCCACCAGAGGGCTTGGCTGGGATCGTCGAAGATGCGGATGTAGGCATCGATGGCAATAGTATCATTTTGCAGCAGGGGTTGCCGTTGTAGATGCTGACGAACGTGGATCTCGCTCCAAGGACCGACAAAGTTTGTCCATCCCCAGTCATCGTTGGACTTTGCGAACTGATGCTGGGAAGACATATACGTGCAAGTTCGTGGCTCCTCTGGATTGTACATCACCATTCCCAGCTGTGCAGGAACACGCCAATCTTCTCCAATGGATACACCGCCATCTGTCATGTCTCGCAAGTCGCTGTCAGTGCCCTGGTGGACACTGGTACTAGGGTACCCGGAGGAGTGGTTATCATCTGGCTTGTGAGAATCTGAGGATGCGCTGGAGTCTGTTGATGTAGCGACACCATTGCCTCTCAAGCCGGTCCCTATGGTGAATGTTTGTGATGGAATAGCCCCGGCCCCGAGCTCCGCCTCTGGCGGCCCTGCAAAGAACGAAAAGGTGCCCTCAGGGATGTCTGCAGCCGCTTTGGGAGGAGTCCTGCTGCATCTGATGTAAGCACTCAAGGAAGAGCATTTGTTCCCCCTCGGGTAGAACTTGATCTGCCAGTAGTTCCCATCCACCTCTGCGACTGGAGAAACCATGACTCTGGCGTAATTGGGGTTGTCTCTAGTGCCTCTGACACCTTTTAAGATCCAACTCAGCCTCAGCTTCTTGACAGGCCGCTGTTCCGGGTCATCGACATCTTGATAGACGCGCTTCTCCACACTAGACACATCCAAGGCATTCAGCTCTGTTCCTCTGGCCTCTCTCAATGCTAGTTCTTCCAGTTCATCTTCAGTAGGAGTGGAGGAGTCATCTTCCCATGTCACCCATATCGGAACATCACGTCTAGAGTGCTGCAAATCGGCTTGAGGCGGTGGAGGGATATGAGATTCTTGCCCCCACTCCTGGCTCGATCCGTCACTCGACTCTTGGTCCACATGCTCTGTTCCTTGACTCTCGATTTGGGCTTCCTCCTCCAACTGTTCTGGGATATCGGCACCCACGCCGGGCGGCTCCTCAGTAATGGGGCGCTGTTCTTGCGAGGGTAAGGATTCTATATCTGTATGTCGGACTGGGTCCGCCAGGGTACGAGGACGAGTGAGAGGGGTATCTGCCATCTCTGTATCAAGCAACTCAGTGGCAACAGTGGTCAACTCGGGGGCAGACGGCCGGGGGTGGGACGTGGGGGCGATCGCAGGACCGGTAGTAGCTTCTGGCAAAGGAGGCGAGTGGTGTGCATGAGGTTCTGCACCAAAGGCGGTGATGGGAACGACACTGACTTCGGGACTTAGAGCATGAGGAGGAGGCGTATGCTGAATCAATACCGGTCCGCCAGGGTTCTGTGAGGTCGCCATGGTTGGAGAGCAGAGGAGAGAACAGATGTCCAGCTAATAGGTATCTAGAATGCGTAGAGGTAAGGAACCAAACGAACGCGAACGTGGAAGACAACCAAAACCAGAGATGCTACATGTTCAAAGGCCGGTCAACAAAGGTGAGATGAGGCTGATAGTTGTCACTAAGCGAAAGAGGGCAGAGAGGGACAATCAGCCTGCGCAATGGCAGCAGTGAATGATATAGACAAACATTCGACAGTGAATGTGCACACAGTACTCAAAGAGATCTGTCTAGTGCATAAGGGATCTCACCGGTGGGAGAAAGGACTCATCGCAGACTCATCAAACAGGCAACGGCATACAAAGACACACTGCAGGCAACCAGTGTGGTTTCGCCTTGTCCGCAGCCAACTTATCGGAAGCGTTTACTACCAGGTAGGTAAGGTAGGTACCTACGTACTACGTACTGCCAGTGTGGGAGTATGTCCAGGGTCCAAGTTGCTCACATCCTGGGGCCTAAGCTAGTACTACTAGTGCTAGTATGCAGTAGTGATGGATGCTCCCCACGGGCTTGGGCTCCCTAGGCGCCTTATTAGGCTCTCCCTAGCCACACCTTCAATCTACTACTCTGTATACCAGGCACAATTGATGAGAGTACCTAAATCTCATGTGGTATCTCAGGCTCCTTAGGCCTCCTAAGCCCTGCATACTGACTTCAACTTGGGGATGCCGGCGCTACACTCAAAGAGACGATGAATACCAGCTGATCCTTGCCCGTGTTTCCACCGGCCAGCTCTTTGAGCACTTCGTGAGGCTCAGCGGACCCGCCTTTTGGGCCAAATCACACTTTGACTCCTTGATGCGTCCATGTGAAGCCACCATTGCTGGCATGCTGTCCAAATCTACAGCATACTGGCACTGTCATCGTCTTGGGCTCTTGGTCAATATGCCGTTCCATTGGTTCGCAGGCCCTTGTGCTTGTGCACCAAATGACCACCACTGCAGGCAAACTTAACCCCCCAAGCCTCAACTTCCCAGCCACTGGCACCACAGCCTGACTGACCCGCTCCTAAACGGTCTAAAAAGAATATGCCATAGGTGCCTGTGATCTGTCCGCCGAGAGGAAAGAGTCACGGTTTGTACACTTAATATTCAGGCAGCTTACTCTTCCTAGCATGTGAAGATTGTCGATTGCAAAGGAGGGCCCAAAAAGATGGCATTATGTCTACGGCCTAGCAAAAGTGCTTGCCACAATCAGAGGAAAAGCTACGGTAGCTTCCACGTAGACCTGTATGAACAATCAGGACGGCTCTCATAATAGGGGTGGTCTCTCTGCTTACCTTGACGCTTTCCCCGTCTACCTTGATCTTGCCCCAACTGACGGCCTCGTCTGGTCTGGCGCCGGCATCGCTACCGTCAAATTCCTGTGCCGTATTGATATACACCGCACTTTCGGCGCCATTCCGCATGAGGCACGCATTTGCAATGTGATGCTTCACCACGCCACCGCCTAGGATGATCATACCTGCCCTTTTCGCTCGCACCGCAATCGTGTTGATTTTTCGAATGTCCCTGGCAATGTCGATCCCAAGATGCAGTGGTGAGGCTTTGAAAGAATGGAAATAGATCATGTCGCCCAAACTGCCGTCGGTCAAGGCGGGACAAAAGACCGGGATATCATTTTTGTACGCCCAATAATACACCGACGATTCGTCGTTGATTTCTTTGCCCAGTCGATGAATGATTCTACTGGGAGTCCACAGAAATCGTTCTCCGGTACGGGTATACTCTTCCTCTTGCTCGGCCAGCATTTTGTCGAGAATGGGAATGAGCCAATCTTCGAAGGCGCAGTAGTTGTTGTTGGGAACGACCAGGTTGCCAATGCGATTCAGTCCTTTGGCCCGTAATGCAGCTCCCGATGCGGAGAAGGAACCCAAATACGTGGGAGCCAGACATTTGATGAAGTCTTCCTCAACACCGCCCGCCGTCGTGACAATTGCGGCCACGTGGCGGTGCTGTACGAGATAGCGAAACGTGTCGCGCAGGCCCGAAGAAATCATGTTCGACGTGTAACCCAAGAAGATGGTCGTCTTCTCACCTGTCTCCGGGTCTCGCCATGATCTCTGGAAGGGGTCAGAACTGCTTGTTGTTCATCAGTGGTGGGTGGAGGCGGGTTAAGACCGACCATGTCATTGATGATACGTATGGCATCGCCTATTGAGCTAGACTGGAAGCCTTGCTGCGTGAGCTGCTCGACAAAATCGGAGATGATGCTTCGTTGTTCCGCTGGTAGGGACAACCAATCTATGCCCTTGACCTGCTTGGCGTCCTCTGCGACAGGCTCCGAGGGAACCAGGACGGCCTCGGTGGCTTTCGTCGGCGGTGCAGAACCCATATTTACCGTCTCTTGCTGGTGTGATGTGATGCGATGCGGGGTGGCAGCGGTGCAGTCATCGCATCGACATAATGGTGGGATGGAAAAGCGAGGTCATGGTTTGTTCCTCAAGTTGTCGAGGCATAAAATGTTTCCGACACCTCGTGGCAACGTCATTTACAGCCTGGGGAATTTTTTCTTCTAACCGGCAAACTGGGATCTGGGCGCCCGCAGAGCTTAATCGACGGCTTAATAAGGCGGCCTCATGAGCCTCCTTCGCCCCTGCCGCTCCTCGATTCGCTCCCTCGGGCCCTCTCCCAGCTGGCCAGTGGCGGCCCTTCCCAGCACTCACCAAGACCTTGGGGACCCAAGCATCCGGTAATGAGCCCGTATTTACATTGGTGTTTCTCAACTTTGGCACCCAATAGCTGAAGCCTTCGGTTGTAATAACAACAAACTCTAGGTGTCACCGCTTGACCACCGTTCACCGCGCCTAGACCTCAGTGCGCAATGCAAATCTGGCACGCCGCCTAGTACTGCTGCTGGATCGGCGGCTAACCGCAGCTAAACCTTTCAAGCGCTTCTGCTGTCTGACCCTCTCTTTCGTCTTCTTTCCCTCCTGGACTTTACAATCCTTCTTCTCGAGTCTACCCGTCGACGTTCCTGTACCGATCAACCGCATCGCGCATCCTCCTCCAGTCATCCGCGGGCACGCTATCCTTCGTGTCGTGCACCAAAAGCCGGCATTTCGATCATTATTGCTGTCTGAAACAGGGTTACGAGTTGTTCTCCCCAGACCGAGGAGAGCGTACTTCTCGTTCTGCCACCAATCGAAGCCTCGACCACGCGCCGGACGTGCGAATTATCAATTTATCTCATCAAGCCCAACATCTCAACCTTCACATTGATACGCGCAGTCCCTTGCGCGGTCATTGATAACGTGTCTAGTTTTGCCTTGGGCGGCCTGTTTGCAGGGTGATTTCTCGGCAAAGGAAAACCATCGACTGGTTGGCTGATACAGAGAGAGGGTCTTTCCAGCTCTGGGCCAGGTCACGTTTCGAACTACCACCGCGGTATGAATCGGGTGGAGGCAAGGTGAGCCTGACCTTATTGTCTGGGATTCTGTCTGCGTGTGGCTTCCGCAGTAGGCTTTTGGCCAGACAGAGCGAACCTGGAAAGACGAGGCATTAGCTTGCCAGTACGATATCGCTGGGACAGGCAGGCATTTGGCGTGGTTCAAGAAGCCCTGTGTGGCAGCAGTGTGGCAGCAGTGTGGCGGCAAAAAGCGCAGCGTGGCATCTCGACGACGGCCGAATAATCTGCGCCCATTCATTGAAACGCTCTCCACCACTGGACACAGCCTGGGGGCCAAGGGGCGTTCCACTAGCACGATCAGACCTGCAACTTGCGACCTGCGACCTGCGACTAAAGCCACTTCCAACTTTCCACGTCCACCCGGATCTCCGCCAGCTGGAGCACGTGATGTCCCAGCCCCGATCGGGTTAGTGTTTGTCCGGCTTATCTAATATCAGACAACGTCTATTCGCTTATGTCGTCGAGATATCCTCCTCCAGCCAGGGATCGCTCTCCGCCTCGATATGATCGCAGACCTTCCACTACCTACAGCTCGCTAGGTTCTTCCTACAGGGGTCAAGCAGATCTCGTCTCGCCCTCATCAGATCGGCCCCCTCCTCGCGGTCCGAAAGCCGAGTTTCGCGGGGGTGCTGGCGGCGGTGGGAGTGGGGCCTTTCCCTATTCTTTTGCATCCCGTGGACGCGGAGGTCTCCCTGCTCGCAATGCTGACACGTGGGATCGCGATCGGGACCGTGATCGTGATCGTGATGCCCGTCCAGGACCACCATCCTATCGAGGCCGAGATGCTGACGACCGAGTGGATTGGCCCAGGCGCGACCGCGATTTAACTTCTGCAAGGGATGGCAGACCCTATGCCGGTAGAGATCGGTCTGCCTCACCCCTCCGTCCGCGGAGGGATTCTCGCGAATCTATCCCCTCCACGTTTGTTCGGCAATCAGAGTCGGCATCTTCGTACTACGCTCCAGCAGCACGAGGTGGCTTAGGGCGTGGAAGGGGAAGGGGTGATTGGGATAGGGGTAGAGGAAGAAATTCCTTTGTTGGAGACAGAGATCGTGACCTCTTCCATCCCCGTAGTCGGTCCAGAGACGGTTGGCGGGAGCGTGACTTCGACCGAGGCCGCCCGCTTCCTTCAGATGGCGATCGTGCAGACCGCTACGACCGCCGAGAGTATGATCGTAGCAGAGAGCGCGATTCGAGAGGCCGTGATCACGATCTCTGGCCAAGAGAGCAGTCACCCGGCAAGAGCTCTGTGGGCACATCCAGTGGGATTACCACCATCCCCGCCGCCGCTGTCGCTGATCGGCCCGGAAGGCCTGTCATTGACGTCGCTCGAAGACCTTCGGCTGCTCCAACCCCTACGGGCTCTATGCGCGAGGGGCGGCGCGACGAGGAGCAAGCCGACTATTTTGGCGGACCCAGGACGGATCCATCTCGACGTGAACCCGCCCAGACTATACAACAGTCTTCTGCTGTTGCTGCCCTCGACTATGGTCCTCCGCCCTCTTTGCCTTCTACTACCACATCTGCGACCGAGAGAGCTGCTCCAGTTAGGCCTCAGGGCCCCAAAGCTGACACCACGACAAGCTCATCGTCCGTTTTCCAGCCGCCTAGTGGGCCGAAGGCCGCAAGAACGTCTATCACAGCAACACCGGGCCAAAGTGTAAAGGCTGCACAACACCATGACTCTTGGCCTCGCCCTGACCCAGTCTCACGTCCTCATCGACCTAGTCTTACTCCAGTTGCTAGCAATACCTCGGCTGAGGTGTCTGTCAAGAAAGATGACTCAATTGCAGATCCCAAACCCCCTACAGCTCCGGCTGCAGACCGCGCTATGCCACCGAACGTCCCGTCTGGCCCTCGATCGACCACAGCCCCTCCTTACAGACAAAGATTGTCATCAACTGAACCAATCGGTTCTGCTCTTGCTCCTACTGTCTCACGAGAATCTGCCAAATCCTCAATACCAGATGTGAGGACCCCTGCAATACCAACCGGACCCCGTCTCGACAGAGAAACGGCTAGACCGCTACCAGGGACTGGTTCAAAGATTTGGGTTTCCCCAGAATATAAACCCAAGCCATCAGCAATAAACGCGTCAAACAAGCCCTATCAGCCCGAAGCGCGCGATAGGTCAGTCACTATTCCTACAGGTCCGAGGCAGCAGACTGCATTCCACAGTGCTGCAGAGAAGGTGAAAGGACCATTGACTTCTCTTGGTCCTATTCCATCGGCACCTTCAGGGCCCAAAGGCCTATTATCAACAAGTCCTCCACCCCGGGAAGCGAAACCTACTTCACCCTCTCCCAAAGAGTCTGTCAGCCAAGAGCAGCAGCCAGCTGATGTGGAGATGTCGGTGCCTGCATCAAGCGAGGACGAAGATGAGGCAGAGGACGACTCATTTGATGAAGAGTACTATGCAGAATTGGAAGAAAGATTCCGACAAGAGATGGCTGTGCTTGAGGCTCGAATGCCTCCTCCGCTACTACAAGACGAGGCCATCGTGGCTCTCCTTATCAAATTGCAGTTCCTTGAGATGGTTTTGAAGGAGGCTGTGACACGTCCACCTTCACCACCTGTGGCTGCCACCAAACAAGAGGAAGAAGAAGGAATACTGGCGCCTGTTGGTATCTCTGCCGGTCTTCCGTCACCAGACCGTGCTTCACAGGAAGACGAAGCTAGGTTGGACCATGAGGAAGAACAGCGCCCTTATCCTAAAGGGAGACCGCTCAAGCAGCCACACGTGAACCCCATCCCCACCCCACCAATCGAAGACCTACCGTACTTGAGGGTAGGCCCACCTCAAAGAATTGTATTCGAAGAATCGGACGACGAAGTTGAACATGAGGCCATCTCGATTCTTCTGCAACAAGAATTTGAACGAAGCGCCTGGGACTGGAGGAGCGACCTTGAGGACATGCATGCTGAATTTCGGCGGAAGTACTCTTTGTGGAAACAGGGGGTTATTCACCTAGAACAAGAGAGACGCGAGCTGCAGGCTAGCCCAGCCCCGGCCTCCCCTGCACCGTCCGCTACAGCATCAGTCACTCCTTCATTAACCCACGAGCGTACTCGAGGAGCTAGGAATACTACAGAGGCAGATCTCCAGGCTGCCATCCTCATGTCGCAACAGTCACTGAAAGAAGAGGAGGAAAGAAGAGAGCGAGAAGCCAACTCCAGCTCTCTGCCGAATTACGATCTGGAGGCTGTCATCCCTCCCATGATGAAACCTGCGGACATTGAGCTATCCAGGTTTGAGGACACGAATGGCCTGATACCGGCAGAACTTGCCTTGGATGTGTTTCGTTACCTCCCCCCAGAGGATGACTTCAACGAAGAAGAGCAGACCCTCTTCATTGCAGCGTACTGCCAGTACCCGAAGAAATGGGGGAAGATTGCCGAGTCTATCCCGGGAAGGACGTATCAGGATTGCATTGTTCATTACTACCTAACCAAGACCCAAGCGCGCTACAAAGACCTTTGGAGGCGATCTCAACCCAGGAAGAAGCGCGGTAGGGCCGCGACGAAACCCCGGTCGACAGCCCTCATGTCGGAACTAGACTACCGCAACGATCCAGACGCGGCGCCCGTTGCCGTTACGGATAGTGGGAGGCCACGACGAGCAGCCGCGCCCACGTTTGGAGACGCTGCCAGCGAAGCTGATTCCTCAACTCCCGCACCGCAATCCAGGAAACCCACCGCCGCTGGAAAGGATGGCAGTGCAGAACCAGGACCGACGAAGACAACGCGCGGGCGCAAGGCCGGCATTGCTACCAGAAACCGTAGAACCAAAGCACAGATACAAGCTGACCAGCAAGCTCTACTTCTGAATGCTGCTGAGGGTTCGGCGGGCAAGCCTCCCGCTGCCGCGAAGGCGGAGAAAGTCCGGGCCATTATTACCGCGGAAAATGTTCCCATCAGACAGGAGCCGGCGCCTGTTTCCCAACTACAGCGCACAGCCGAGGTTGGAGTGCCACAATATCCTGCCTCTGATATGACGCCTATGACTCCTATGCCGCCGGTGGTCCAGACCCCGGCGGCATCTCAAGTGACAAGCTATTGGTCGGTGCCTGAACAGCATAAATTCCCGGTCCTCCTGGCATATTTCGGGCACGACTATGCAGCCATAGCGGAGTTCATGAAGACGAAGAGCGTGACTATGGTAAGTCGTGGTCAAACGTAATAGTACTAGGACTAACTCGTTGCAGATCAAGAATTACTTCCTTCGGCAGTTGAACGATGGAAAAGACGACTTCGAGAGACTTGCACAGAAGGGTGATCAGATGAGGATGGCTGGCAATATACCAGGGCAACCACCAAGTCCAATCGCTCCGCCGAAACGTCGATATGAGGCAACGTCGGCGCTGGCTCCAATGGGTCGTCATACAACACAAATCGAGCAGGCCATGGCTGACACGGAAACTGCGGTGTCAGCGGTTCAGCAAGGCATCATTGAAGACGTGCACCGCAGCACTGTGGAAAGAACCGCAGTGGGTGAGGTAGTCATGAAGCCTCGCTCCATCCGAGAAGTCATATCTGAAACCCCCATGTCGGGAGCACCGCTAGCAAAGGCCGAAGAGGTTCCAAGATTGGCACATGATCGCGCATCCTTATACGGACCAAAACACTTGCATGGTCCGAGACCTGGAGTCTTTCAGGATGACAATCTCGCCTTTCCTCCTTCACGCCAACCACTCCGGGTATCGTTGAACGATATTCCGGCTCAGATACACCCTCAGCGTTCTCAAGATGCTCCTCAACCCGACTTAAGCCAGCCAGCTCCTATGTCGACTCTTACGCACACTGTCCTCGGACAACGGGAAGCCTTGAACCAACCACAGCAGCGACCGCAAGGTGTTCCGGTCCAGTTAGCCCAGGGTCCGCATTTGCAAAGCGATATTCATGACCAGCAACATGTGTTTCGACCGAGCCACAGCCGCACCGGAAGCGCAGCCACTCCAGGTCATGTAGCTATGGAGACACCCCAGGATCTGTCCTCCCTGCGTCGCCCCGAAAATCAACGTGCCCTGTACGGACCGGGGCCAGCCATTTCTCCAGCGCCCGCACCGACACCGATTCCCGCCTCTCAACCTCTACGGGGCGACATGCCTCAGCCTGCTTCCGCGCCGCCCCCAGCCGACCATTCCAAACCCACCGGAAAGCGTTCAAATGTGTTTGGTCTCCTCAATGACGATCCGCCCGATCCTCCGCCAAAACGCCCGTCGCTCGATGCAGCAAAACGACAGTCCATGATTTCACCGCAGGTTGCACCTGTGTCCGCTCCTCAGCCTCTTTTGCAACCGTCCCGCAGTCAGACGGTCCCTGATGATCTGTCGGTCACCAGATCGGTGAGAGGGCCATATGGACATGGCGGTCTTTCCCAGACTGCAGCTGCTCAACAAGCAAGTCAGGAGTATCCGAGTGGGTTCTCCGCCACACCAGTTAGTGCGCCGAGTAACGAGTCTTGGATGGACCGGTTCGACCCGCGGACTCAAGGTGGTCCCGCTGAACAACGAACTCACCATCAATCTCCTGGCCCAGGACACTACTCTTTGGTTCCTCCGAGAAGTGAGGCGCCCTTGGGTCCGGTGCGAGGTGAGACTCCTAGAAGTCTAGAACGTGCTGCACTGGACCACCGACGGTCACTCTTGGGGCAAATCAACCAGATGCCACATGCACCCTCGCCACCGCCTCAACAGCCTTCACAACCGGGGCAGCAATATCGGTCGACCTCGGGCTCGTCGCAGCACTCCCGGGTCACATCCCTTGGATATCCCAATGCTCCCTCCGCGCAGAGCACTACCCCTTCGATAGGACTACAGCAGGCGGTACCCGGCCATGCACAATCGGTAAGCGCTACGCTTGGACCGGGTCTTCACCAAAGAGGGCCCTCGTCCCTTGATTACCAACCCCGTCTGACGATTCAACAACACATGGCGCAACAGAGCCAGCAAAAGCAGGAGCAACAGCGGGAGCATGAAAGACAGCTACATCGACATCGAGAACTGGAGATGGCCCAGCGCGATCGAGATCGAGATCGGGACCGCGAGCAGCAGCAGCAGCAGCTGAGGCGAGATGTCTACGGTATCGAACAGCACCCTTCGCTAGCGGTGTCGCGCCAGAATCAAATGGGTTCTGCAGCTAATCAGGGACATATGGCATTCGCGCAGCGCGAGATTCCCCGAACCTTCACACCACCACATGCGCACACTCATTCTCATTCACATTACACAGGCCCCGGTCCTGGAAGCCTGGGTACCCCACTGACTCACCAGCACCAACATCATCAACACCTGCAGCAGCAGCAGCAGCAACAGCAACAGCAACAGCAACAGCAACAGCAACAGCAACAGCAACAGCAACAACACCTTCACCAACCTCAACATCAGCCTCGACACCAGCACCAGCCTCCGTATCAGGGTCAGGTTCAGGGTGGAGCGGCTCCACCACCCTCTCATCAGGCGCCGAGCACGACCCAGCCACCACAGCATCCGCTGCAACATGTTCATCTCCAACAACAGCCACAGCCTCGTGGTCTACATCCTGGAGCTGCAGGGCATTTCCGTGCCTTGAGCCAAGGTGGAGAGCCGAGGCGGGAAGATAGACGCTGATTTGCCACGAGACATTTGTGTGTGTTTGTCTGCGTCTGTACCATTGATCTCAATGCGGGATAAGATGAGTTGGGCTTTCCCGGAAGAAGCTCACTTAGTGTGGATGAATGTACCTTTAGATGTTTGCTTTCTGTATGTGACCGGAGTAGAATGGCCACAGGTTTGTTCCCTGTAGGATGGCACTGTACCTGTTTGGCCGAGTGGATGAATGATTGGGGATTACATGGATTGGGTTGTCGTTGGTATTGTCTCTTGATGTATGGAGATCTTTTCTCCAGCAGGGGATGGCGTCATTCCCAGGGCTGTGATGGAGCAGCGAAGTCGATGGCCATCTTTGTGCTTGTGGGAATGGGATTGGTGGTTGTTCGAAGGCGACATGATCAGTGTATGTGCATCAGTATTAGGACAACAGATGAGTCCTGATGCGGTGACAAAAACAAGGGAGGCTACCTGAGGTAAGATTGCACATTGACTTGGATCGAGCAACAGGCGGCAACACGATTGCAAAACACGATTGCGCTATATAGCCCGCCATTGGCAACAAGCACCATAATAGTACCATAATAGTGTTGCCTGCTCTATAAAAGGCGTTCGACCGACAGCGAGGA
Source organism: Capronia coronata CBS 617.96 (assembly GCF_000585585.1). Lineage (NCBI taxonomy): Eukaryota > Fungi > Ascomycota > Eurotiomycetes > Chaetothyriales > Herpotrichiellaceae > Capronia > Capronia coronata. Next base: position 163,332 of record NW_006912897.1, on the reverse strand, counting down.
CGAAGTGACGAGGAGCACAGCCACCGCAGGCAAAGGTTGAACTTGGTACTAGTATCTGCATCACCTCTTGCTAGAACACCTCTTGGGTCCCACGTCCTCCTTAGCTGGGTTCCCTAGCAGATATTCTTGTATCCCTGCCGTGGTACGTCATCGGCGGCTAACAATACCTGTAGGTAGCTCGGTGGGTAAGATGGTCAAGAGGAGTGGCTGCACAGTGGGCCGACGGGCGCAGGAAGAGAGATACCAACGTAATAAAATGGAGCGGTGAAGAGACCTCGATTGAGACTCCTCGTGTCTGAGGCAGCGAAGTGTGTAAGAAGAGAACGGGAGGGTAATAAATTTCCAAGAAGCAAGAGAGTAAAATAAAGACGCCGACAAACTGAGAACTGAATTGCAATCAACCACTTTCGATAAGATAATCTGCGATAACCTGCGGCTGCTGTTACTACGTACTGCTCACTCCCTCAACTCCGCAACCAACGCAGCCTTCCCGCGTTCACATCCTCTATCCTACTACTATCCTACTACCCTCCTCTCCCATGACCCTCACTCTAACTCGACCCCGACTGTGATCTTCCCGTGACTCTGTCTTGCTCTGCGTCGAGCGTCAATCTATTCTCCCATCACTGTCGAGGAAAGGGGAGAGCGCACTGATGCCTACCGGTTTGACTGCGGCTACTGTACTACCACCACCAGTATCATGTGAAGGGGGCGCAGGCAGCCAACCGCATTCCCAAACCATACAACAAGATCTCACCACCCGGCCTTCATTCTTTCTCTAATAATCTGCAGTCTTGTGCCTGTGCCTGTGCTTTGCGATCTCCTCCCCGTGGCCTATCATGGTCATGCGTAAGATGTCGCTGCCATATCCTGCCAGTCCACCGCGTCAACCATCCTTCTCCGCCGATTCACAGCACACCGGTTCAGTCCCTGCCTCAGCCGATGTTTATCCCATTCCACCTTCTACACAACGGCATACAGACCCTCAAGGCACGTTCGGCTTCCAGAGTGTAGAGAACCCGTGGTTCGATGCTCCAGCCAACGAGCTGAGGTCGGATAGGCCACTGCCAGACATTCTGAGGCCAGGTCCACCACGTACCGCTGAAGATAGCCCCCCTGCACCAGGAAGCCAACCTCAGCCGAATGTCCCGCAGATTCTTCGGGCTGGTCGGTCACAAGAAGATACGCCGAGGTCTTCGCTGGACAGCCAAAGGTCTAAGGATTTCTGGGAAGACTCTGATGAGGAGGAACAAGAGGAGGGCGGGAAAAGTCCCCTAAAGCCAGGCTCGACTCTACCACTAGTGGATACCAATAGGAACTCGGAGGGCGATGGAGAGCCCCCTGAAAGGTCTCCCGGAATCAGGAGAAAGCCAGTTGGGACAGTATCACCTCCTCAACCTTCGAGACCGAGTTTCGAAACGGCCTCCCAGCTTGCCTCAAACAATCCTTTCAGACGACCCTCCTCCTCAACAGTCGAAGATGGCATGTGGGGAAGGCGAGGCTGGGAGCGCCAGGAAAGCGAAACCGAGTTGGCAAAGGGCAAAGAACCTGACAGAGGAGACGCGTCGTATCCCACAAGCCAGCTCCAGTCCTTGTCCTTTGCGACCAGCGGAATGCCAGATTTCTCGGCCCACCAGAGACCAGAAGAGGCCCAGACGTCAGCAGGGAGCTGGGCTGGGGAAAAGCAGGTGGTGTCGCCTCCGATGCCACAGGCTCCTCCACCCCCTCCGCCAGCAGGACGCCTTTCGCCTTTCAGTAAACAGCCCCCTTTAATACCGGTCTCCCCAGCAAAAGAACAGATGGAAAATCCCTGGGCTTCGAACCTACATCTTGTACCTCCCACGCCATCCCCCATCCCATTTTCACCTTCACAAAAGCAAGTCTCGAATTACACCGAGGAGTTATTAGACCGCGAACAAGAGAGTGGAGCGGTGTCGTTGGGAGATGAGTTAGCAACGTTACCGAATGCGGTTCATCTTGGATCAGAACCACGCGATGAGCCATCTTTGCTAGACAGCGACGGTGAGACTGGGCCCCCTCTTCCAACCCGCCCGATCGAACAGACTAGCACCGATCATTTCGATCCACCAGATGGGCCGCCTCCGCCAAAGCCACCGAGGCCGTTGGTACGCACAACGGCTCCCTCGGAGGAGGAGGTTGCCAGGATGGTTGAGCAGAGGAGTGAGACATATCAGATCAAACACTTCAACTGGTTTGACCATCACTCTCGCAAACTACGGAGGTCCGCCATGTTGACCCAGAACAAGAACGGACCTTGTCCTCTTCTTGCCCTGGTGAATGCTCTGATACTGGGAGCAAAGGACGCATCCCAGGCCGCATTGGATAATGCACTTCGGTCTCGGGAGCAAGTCACGCTCGGACTCATCATTGAGACCTTGATGGACGAGTTGTTGTCCCGTGCTGGGGAGGCCGTCGGACAAAGTCTCCCGGATGTCGACGAGTTGAACGAGTTTCTGATGCGTCTACGTACTGGCATGAATGCCAATCCCAGATTCGTCCCGGCATCGACACAGCCGCCCAATCTGATGGATTTGGATGATTCAGGCCTTCAACCCCCGGAATATGGAAGATCCGAGGGGAAACACGGGACTTTCGAGAGCACCACAGACATGAAACTGTATGCTGCCTTTTCGGTGCCTTTGGTCCATGGCTGGCTCCCCGAACCTGGGTCCGATGCTGCGAGAGCATTTGCTCGATCGGCTCCCACGTATGAGGATGCCCAAGCTTTGCTGTTTGGTGAAGAAGAATTGGAATACAAGCTAAGCAATCAAGGATTGTCGCAGGAAGAACAGAATTTGTGGGAAGACATCAATTCGATCAAGAACTTCCTGAAGACGTATCCCACGCAACTCACTCCGACGGGATTGGAGGCTGTGCGAGAGTCGTTGTCAGCGGGCTCCTTTGCTATTATGTTCCGAAATGACCATTTTAGCACGGTATACAAACACCCAGAAAGCGCTCAGATCTTCACCTTGATCACGGATGCCGGATACGCCGACCGAGACGAGATCATCTGGGAAAGTCTGGTCGATATCAGCGGGCAACGCAACGAGTTCTTTTCGGGCGACTTCATGCCCGTCAGTCATAATGCCGTTGAAGACGAGGAGTCCAGACATCCCGCGGCTCGTCGATCATCCCAGCTTTTGTCTGCTCCGGGCACCGGTTCCGTTGCTCCACTTTCGCCTCAACAGCAACAAGAACAACATGACGCCGATTTCGCCATGGCTTTGCAACTTCAAGAAGAAGAAGAGCAGCGGCAGCGGGCGGAAAGAAATCGACGTCGAAGCAGCGCCAACCCTCCTGGCAACAACAGCCAAAGGAGGCCGGCAGCGGCGACCCCTGTGTCGAGACGACCACAGGCTGAAGCTCGACCGGTGATACCACCGCGGACGTCGCACACCACCAATCCAGGGGTAAATCGACCCGCGGACGCTCTTGTGGACGACGCTCCACCGGCATACGAAGAAGCAGCCAAGGGACGACCATACATACCTCCGGTCGGAAGCCCTCTTCACCCTTCGGCCGACCCCAGTCCCATGGCGTCCAACACGCAACTCAGCGGCACGATCAGCCATACATCAGCCTCGACAGTCGACCCTCATCCCCCTGGCCCTAATGCTGTCGTAGGGAGGAGACACGCTGCACGACGGACGAGTGCATATAATGAGACGGCGCAGTACTACGGTCCTCAGCGGATGCAAGGGTTGGATGTCCCGCAGGGTGCTGTAGGCGGCGACGGCGGAGGACCTTCGAGGCCGGGGAATATGCAGAGGCCAGACCGGGATTGCATAGTCATGTGACGGGTAGGAAGCGGTGGGTTTATATGTTGTTAATGGAATCAGTCTGGATGTAGGGGACGAGACCAATGTGATTCATGGAAACACCGCATGCATGATCTTGTCAGTGTCAGAGTCGGCGATAAGTCAAACCATGGCCAGACAACTCTACTCTGTACAACTGACCGGGCATATTCAGTCAATCAGACCTTCCGCGATCGGAGGTGGAAAAGAGGGACAACTGCAGTCAGTTACCTCGGACTGGACTTTGGTACGTATCGCCATGTTTGGTCTTTTCTCCAACTTGGAACTGGAGAATCCGCAGTCTCGTGAAGGGCGGGGAAGAACCGGTAGAAAGTCTGAGACTGGAGTGGAAAAGGGGAGGAGAGAAAGCAACGGTGAGGATGGACTGGCTGGAATATCTATCACCTGAGTCTACCCTGGGGTGGTTGACCTCTTTCGAGCAATTCTGTGCCTATATCAACTACGTATTGATCTACTGAGTGTCGGAAACACCTATATCTCTCCAACCCAGTCATCATCCCGGGTCATCTAAGCATCGGCTCATCCAGATCATTCTCACTCACTCAAAGATGGCTGCTCCAACTACAAGCCCCTCTTCCGATCCCAGTTCGACGCCGCAGACATTCCGCATCCTCGTCCTCCCCGGCGACCATGTCGGACCTGAAGTCATGGTCGAAGCCCTGCGCGTCCTGGACGTGGTGCAGACCTCGTCCGTGGGGAAAATCAAGTTCGTGTATAATCACCAGATCGCCGGTGGGTGTAGTATCAACCGGCACGGCACGCCGATCACGGACGAGGTGTTGAGGATTGCGAAAGAGGAGAGCGATGCTGTCTTGTTCGGCAGCGTGGGTGGGCCGGAATGGTGAGTTTTGTATGTTTGGACACGAGTTTGATACCGTGTTTGGTTGTTGCGCTTGTGACGGCAGAGCTATTCATGTTGTCCGATCCCATGCCATTGAGGCTGCTCTAGGTCCTTTTAGTCTCCTGGATGCTTGAGGCTCAATCAGTTCAACATCGAGCTCGGGCTAACATCCGCTCTCTCTCTGCTTCAGGGGCACGACCTACCCCAACCCCGAGTCCGGTCTGCTTCGGCTCCGACAACATCTCGACGCATTCGCCAACATCCGACCGTGCACGTTCTATTCGCGCTCGCTGATCCCGCTGTCACCACTGAAACCAGCGATCGCGGAAGGCACCAACTTCATCCTCCTCCGGGAGAACTGCGGCGGCGCGTCTTTCGGCCAGAAAGTCGAAGAGGCCGACTTCGCCAGCGACTCGTGGGCATACCGGCGCGATGAGGTGGAGCGGTGCGCGCGAGTGGCCGCGGCGCTGGCACCGACCATGGGCAAAGACGGCCTCGGGACGGGCCAATGCCCCGAAGGGCCCGCGACGGTCTGGTCGAGCGACAAGGCCAACGTGCTTGCGTCCGGCCGGCTGTGGCAACGGGTGACGAGCCAGGCGTTTGCGCAGGAATTCCCGCACATCGAGCTCCGCCACCAGCTCGCAGACAGCCTGAGCATGCTGATGGTCAAGAACCCGCGCATGTTCAACGGCGTCATCCACACGGACAACACCTTTGGTGACATGCTCTCGGACCAGGCCGGCGGCGTGGTCGGCACGCTCGGTGTCTTCCCCAGCGCCAGTCTCTGCGGCATTCCCGACGGCGTCAATCGTTGCAACGGCATCTACGAGCCCGTCCATGGCTCCGCGCCCGACATTGCGAGAAAGGGCATGGTCAATCCCACCGCCCAGATCCTCTCCGCGGCAATGATGCTCAGATATTCGTTCGGCCTCGCTCCCGAGGCCACCACCATCGAAGCCGCGGTCCAGAAGGTCCTGGATGGCAAGGATATAGGCGGCCTGGAAATCCGCAGCGCCGATCTTGGTGGCTGTGCAACCACGAAACAACTCGGCGATGCTATTTGTATGGTGCTGAGCCGGATCCTGAAGGGGGAACAGCAGGAGCATCAATGCAACCCATAATGGTGTCTTGAATGCGCCGGACGCTCTGCTACCAGTTAGCAACGCGACATTGAGCCAGGCAAGCCAAAAGACAACGAGGCCGGTATCGACACTCCCAGCGCTACATTGGATGCCAGGTATTGCTTGCCGAACATCACGACACCAATGCACAAGGTATATAGCAGGTCTGGGGATGGAAGAGCTTCTCAGAATATAGAGCTGTGATGGGTCATCGCTATAACAGTTCAATCAACATTCACACATTACGGTCGTAGCCAAACGCAAACATCCGACTCAGAACCTGGCCTGTACTTTGGCCGGCACGTCCTGCACTGCCCAGTCTGAGTACTTCTTCTGGCTGACCGTCCGCTTGACCTGCTCAGGGGTGAAGCCTTTGGCCTCCGTGGCCGGGTTATATCCAAGGCCATTAGCATTGCCAACCTCCTGATCCGACACCGGGATAGCGGCTTTGCCGTCTGCACGCTTGTATACGGTGACAACCACCGCGCCGCCGAGACCCAGATTGTGCTGCAAGCAGTACTTTGTGTCATTGGCGAGACGGTTGTTGGCCCATCCTCGAAGGTGCCATGTCAGTTCGGCGCATTGAGCGAGGCCAGTGGCTCCTGTTGAGAGGTCAGCTCATGGTCTCTAGGTTGAGCAGGAAAGAAGGTCACTTACCGAGAGGGTGACCCTTGGAAATCAGGCCGCCAGATGGATTGATGACATACTTCCCGCCGTATGTGATATCGCCCTGTCGGACGAGCTCATGTGCTTTACCTCCGGGACATAATCCGAGAGCATCAATCACACACATCTCATTGGCACTGAAGCAGTCGTGAAGTTCGACAACCTTGACATCGTCAGGCGTGATGCCTGCCTCCTCCATGGCCTTCTTGCCGGCATACACCGACATTTGATATCCGACGAGGTCCATGGCCGATCGGCTGAAAAGCTCTGGAGAGTCGGTGGCCATCTGCTGGCCGGCGATCAAGACCGCCTGCGACTTCAGATGCGGGCGTTTGTCGAGGAAGTCCTGAGATACCACGACGGCCGCGGCACCGCCGTCTGAGGTCGGGCAGCATTGCAGCTTTGTCAGGGGTGGATGGATCATGGGGGCCTTCAAGATCTGATCCAAAGTATACTCGTCTTGGAACTGGGAATACGGGTTTCTCTTGCTGTGTTCGTGGTTGACGCGTGCGACTTCGGCAAAGTCTTGTGGGGCGGCGCCATACTTTTCAATGTACTCTTGACCGGCGTTACCAAAGAGCTGAGCGGCGCCGGGTGCATTGGTGACGCCCCTGGTGGCCTTCAACATGGCATTGGTGGTGCCGGTAGGGTTCTCCCGGTCGTTGAAGTAGGCTTGGAGACTGCCAGGGTTCATCTTCTCGAAGCCGATGACAAGGACACAGTCGGCGGCGCCGTACGCAATGGCTTGTCGAGCCATGTTCAAGCCCGTACTCCCGGTACTGCAGTTGTTGTTGACATTGTAGATGGGGATCTGGGTCATGCCGAATTGATAGAAGACACGTTGGCCGCAGGTCGAGTCGCCGTAGCAATAGCAAGCGACGCCCTGGTCAACCTCGTCGTAGTTGATTTGAGCATCGAGCATGGCCTTGATCCCGGCTTCGAAGCCCAGTTCAGTGTAATCAACTTTTCCGCGTGGCTTGATGAACTTGGTCATGCCCACACCCAGGACATAGGCGGGCGCTGGCTGTCTGCGAGGCATAGTGGTAACTTGGGTGCTGGAAGAGGCTCAACGAGACGCAGGGAGCGGTGTTTGAAGGTTAGTTATCCTGGTTGCAATGGAAAGCACAAAGCTGGAGGGATAGATGATGAAAAAGGTTCAGGATTGGGCATCTTATCTGCGCGTATACAGTAGTTGTAGTAACTGGTGTCGACAAGCGGTGCAGTGGTGGTGTAGAATTCAATTGCCCGACATCCTCGGCTTTGAGGTTCAAGGTTGAGCTCGAGTCTGTCGCATCACCGCAGCCGATGGGCCTGGAGGCACCTCCAATTGCATTTATGGCACCCACCCTTAGCCACCTCAAATTGCGGGGAGGCCGCCTAAAGTACTAGACTATTGGGTACCTTAGGTACCTAGCGAAATATCCGAGGCTCTCCAGACTCCCTCAGGCTCCCCTCCCCAGGTGGACTGGGTACCTACCTGTAAACAGCAACCCACTCTATGGATATAGGTGCGGATGATGGCCAGTGAGCGTAGTTGCCGGCTGCTGGCATGCATCTGGCGTCCGCACGCCTTTTTGATGCTCCGTTTCTTGTCTAGCAGCACAACCAATTCAATAAATCATATCCCGTTCAAGTTGTCTGACCGTCGACAATGAATAATCACTACCGTCCACTGCATATCGTGACGCACCCTCACACAGCATGGCATGGCGAACAGAGTGGCAGTCCCCTCTCAGTGGTCCGTACAAACATGCAGCTGATATAAGGTAATGACCACATCCTACTACATATTTATTCCTGCACTCTTCGTGTATGGCAAGGAAGAACTTGAAGGCTAGACCATCGACCAACGAGCAATCGGTGAGTGTCAGGGATGGAGTGGTGCCATGGGCGGCCACAGTCCCCCAAACCTGGAGACCCCTCTAAACCCTTGCCCCTTACGCAACCCCAGTTGGGATCCAGCACCTGTGAGCAAAGGCAAAGGCAGGTCTCCCCTACGTCACTGCTTTGTTCGTCTGCCATCTGCTGTGTCTTGTGGTTCGATGATAATGACTGCATTGGCACTCGTCTGGCCCGCTTGTGCTCGGTCCATCCCACCAACCATTCCCCTTTCACCCCACATCTTGCTGTCTATCTCCCACTACTACTCTCGATCCCTCCTGCGCAGAGCAAGACCAGACAACAAACGAGAGTCAGAGACCAGAGAGAGAGAGAGAGAGAGCGCTCGAGACAGACAGACAGTCCAGTCCAGAGCAGGGTTAGAAAGAGAGGAGACAGACTCTATTTCTGGCGTGTTTCTCGTTCGCGCAAGAACATTTCCTTCCATCATTGTTGTCTCCATTGCGAGACTCTCTGTCCTCCCCTTTCCCTCCTCTGTCGATACCCTCCATTGCCAAACCGAAGTCCTGCTACGTTTAGCCTGATGCCCCCTTCTCGCGGAGAATTACAGAGCTGAATAGCTTCTTTGCGACTTGGGTATTACAGCTCCTTTCGAGGCATCCAGGCTGGGCCCTGAAAGCTCCCATACTGCTCCCACCATATTGAAAGAAGATCGGACGGCGAATCAGCTTGAGGAAATCCGCTGAACAAAGTCCTACCTCTGTCCGTTTGAGTCAGAGGAAGCTAGTTCAGTCGAACGCGTCGGTGCCATATCCAGGAACTGATCGTGTGCTCTCCTATCGATCGTCCTTTCAAGCTTGTTTCTACAATGGGAAAAGACGTTCATAAATAAGGAGTGTGTCATGGAGTGTGGAACGCAGAGGGATCTTCTCATGTGATTGAGAGGTCTTCTTGCGTTCCATCGGGTTCCGCAGCCCAATTGTGTCTTGAACAATACAATACCTATTCAACCGCGGCGTCTATTCATGCAACGACATCATAGAGTGGTTTGTTGACTTGGATCGTCTCGGCATGAGCCATGCCAATAAACAACACGATACTTTACCTCTTGACCATGATCCAACTTCCAAACTTCCATCAAAATCATCTCAACCACCCTTAGCCATGGCTCCTCCAGCGAAGCTGGATACTACCTGGAACTCCAAGGATACCCGGATCTACTACGCAAAGAAGTACAGACAGGTCCTTTCATCGGCTCCCGCATGCGCTTTGGCTGTTGCCGCAGGCGTAAGTGACCTCTAACCCAAAAGGCCCTTGCTGGAGAACAAGACTGACGCGGCAGCCAGGCTCCTTTGGAAAACATCAAGGTTCGAATGCAATCGTATGTGACCCCTGAGATACCGTTTACAGATGATACTGACCAAGAAAAGACACCACTTCCGAAACGCTTTTCAAGCAACCAAATACACCTACACTACTGAAGGTCTTCGTGGCTTCTGGGCAGGTATGGCAGCTCCCTCTGGTCTTCAAAAGAGCGACAAGGCTGATCTTCTTATCCAGGTACCCTGACTCCGCTGGTTTCAATCACTGTGTCAAGAGCCCTGGGTTTCTCGATCTATCGAAAGGCCAAATACACCCTCGACAGTTGGATAGAATCCGTCACTGGTCGATCTCCCCTGCAACATGTCAACAAGCCAGGCACCTATCCTGATCTATCTACCATGACTTGCTTTACTGGCGCAGGCATGGTCTCTGGTGGTGTCACTGCTGTTGCCCTCAGTACGTTTAGCCAAGCTTCCAGGCAACGAAAGAATGCTAATCTGGAGATAGCTCCTGTCGAATTGATCAAGAATGCTACCCAAACTTCCGTTCTCATGGCCTCAAAAGGCAACAATACTGGTCTTGGAGCAGGAGGAGACAAGAATTTTGGCAGAGTCAGCTCTTGGATGTCAATGAAGCGCGTCATCGCACGACAGGGAGTTTTGGGCTTGTGGACTGGCTTCCGTCTTCACTTGCTTCGCGATGTCATTGGCAGTGGCATCTATTTTGGCGTCTACGAGGCAACCAAGCAGTCATTGAACTCATACTACGGCGCCGAGACCGCAAATCCGGCTGGTTCTGTGGCAGTGGCAGGGGCAATCTGCGGCGTTGGCGCCTGGGTCGTGGTACGTTTTTACCCCTTTTCACCTTCTTTCCCCCATTGAGTCGTCTGCTAACCTGTTTTATAGACGTATCCTTTGGATACAATGAAGACTCGGGCACAAAACAACCTCGTTGGCGCCAGTCGCGCTCCACCTCCCTCCTCCGGCCCCAATGCCTCTGCTGCTTTCTCTGCGGCTTTGAACACTGCTGCCAAGGCAGCCTCGCGCTCCTCGAAGTGGAAGGGCGTTGAAATGATCATTCTGCGCTCGTCAATCCAGAACATGATCCAGATGTCGTTCTTCGAGAAGGCCAAGGCTGTCATCGACGACTTGAGCTTCTCCGACGGGAGTCGGACCCTGCCGGAGGTGGAGCGGCAGTTTGGCCGGGACAAGAAGCTGTACAAGAATGATCAGCTGTGAGCCGTGGGATCTAGGAGTGCTTACGGGCTTTTGCATCAATAAATTGAACACAAACCATGCTTTCACGTGATCTCGTCTCTCATTGATTTTGATGCTATGGTGGCCGCCCGGTGCCCTTTTCATGCCTTTGACAGTGTGTATCGGCTGCCTGTTTTCCCTCGCATGTTCTTGGTCAATCATACAATGACGTTCTCCTGACACCCATACATGCTTACTTGGTATAGATCGTGTCGACCGCTGGCCTCAACACGATTGCCACCAATTGTCAGACCAGATGTGCGACTTGCAACCAACGGTGTTGATTCCTACGATGGTAATGGTCGTCTTCTGGACCATACACTCCATGACTCTGACTTCCTATGTCTTTGAGGAGACGGCGACCATCAACCACATCGATATGTCAACATACAAAGACCAATATGTGAGCGGCGGTCCGGTGGTGGTCACATGTTAGCCACATGACATTGTGGCTTAGGGGCGCCGAGAGGCTAAGTTTCACCGTAGTGATGGTTACATAATCAGCGGGTACCTGTAGTATCATGTGCTACTATCGCAGCATCCTTGGCAGAGTATCTCCCGGGTTCCACATCCGCCCGCTTCTTCCATTCCTCCATCTACCGAACATCCCGTCACCTGTTGTCTATCCGTGTATCTTACAAATCCAGGCGGCTCGTCCATTTTCGTCCGCGGATCAACAGGCACAGATCTGCCCAGGGCATCAATGACGCGCCATAAAAAATTCACCGGACGGATCTCGGACCATTTACCCATATGGTGATAACCTCCTACTTGCGGTCTAGTGACATTGAAAGAAGGGGCCCGTTCTTGGTTCTTCTCGGAGATTCTCCATGAATACCAGGTATAAATGTGGTCAGGCTCGTCCCGGGAAATCCGTAAGTCCAGCCAACATACGCTATATTTCATTCCAGTGCGCTATTCCAATAGACCTCCTGTAAACAGTATAGACCGTGAAACCCTTGCTGCTCACCATGTCCGACCGTTATTCGTCAGAGATCAAAGATGCCTCCCCTCTGGCCCAGCCATTACACTTCGAATTCAGTGGACGGACAGCCCAGAACCGATTCCTCAAGGCGGCCATGACCGAACGATTATCCTCTTGGGACGCGGTACACAAGGAAAAAAGAGGCGTACCTTCATCAAACTTGATTCGCCTCTACGAACGATGGGGCGAGGGACAATATGGAGTGTGCTTGACCGGCAATGTCATGCTCGACTATCACCAGTTGGAAGCCAAGGGTAACCCGATCATTCCTTTGGATGCTCCATTTGAAGGGGAAAGGTTCGAGGCATTTAAAGAGCTGGCCACCAAAGCCAAGGCCCACGGCAGTCTGATCCTGGCACAGGTTAGCCATCCAGGTCGGCAGGTGGAAGAGAGCATCAACCCAGACCCGATCTCGGCAAGCGATGTTCATCTTGCCGGGAATGTCATGGGCATGAAATTTGCGAAGCCGCACGCAGCCACCCACGACGAAATCAAGGACGTCGTCAACCGTTTCACGCATGCCGCCGAGTTCCTTTCCAAAGCTGGATTTGACGGCCTCGAACTGCATGGTGCACACGGCTACCTGCTCGCCCAGTTCTTGTCACTGACAACCAACAAGAGAACGGACGAGTACGGCGGGTCCCTGCGCAATCGGGCCCGACTCATCATCGAAATTGCAAACTCGATCCGCCAAAAGCTTCCGGCCTCCTTCGTCTTAGGAATCAAGATCAACTCGGTAGAGTTCCAAGACGGTGGCTTCACTCCCGACGAGGCCAAAGAACTATGCACGTTGCTGGAGGAAGCCACTTTCGACTTCGTGGAGCTGAGCGGTGGTACCTACCAGTCCCCGGGATTCGTTTACAAGCGCGAGAGTACCAGGAAGCGTGAGAATTTCTTCCTGGAGTTCGCCGAGAAGATCACGCCCGGGCTCACAAGGACCAAGACGTATGTCACCGGTGGGTTCAAGACCGTTACGGGAATGGTGAACGCTCTCAAGACAGTCGATGGCGTTGGCCTCGGCAGACCCGCAGCCCAGGAACCATTCATCGCGAAGGATATTGTCGAAGGCAAGATCACGGGTATCATCAATCAAAAGGTCGACCAAGACGATTTCGGCCTGACCACTGTCATCGCCGGGTCTCAGATGAGACAAATGGGCAAAGGCGGTGTGCCGATTGATATGTCGAAGCAGGAGAACGTCGACGCCTTCTTGAAAGATATGGCCAAATGGGGTCAGAAGATGGCCTCTGGAGATCCCAACAACTATGGCTTCGTCGACATTGAAAGCGTGGCCTTTGTGCCTTATCCAGTAGTATGAGTGTGACGAGGGACGAGGGTCGTGGATGCCTGAGAGGCTGTACATGATAGAATTGTGTTGATCGGAACGCGCAGCGGAATGTGGGACAACAAATGTATAGATAGAGAATTCTAGACGATTAGATCATTCCCAGACCGGTACTGAGGCTTCGTCGCCACAAGTCGATATGTTTTACGTCCATCTCTCTCTGTGCTCGCCTGTTTCCCAACCAACTCGCCTTTCAGTAGACGCGCTCTTGACACATGCATTCAGCCCTCTTGTTCAGGACTTGACAATGACCCTTCCCTACGCATGTTATGGACGACGGACGTGTTTCCCTGCTCCTTTTCTCCGAGTCGACATCGAGAGTATAGGCGTCAAGGTTAAGATCGCTCGAGACTGGGAGGGTATAGCGACGTCGAGGTACATTATCGGCGATGTTGGAAGCTGGGAGGACACCGCAGCAGCGGGAGGAGAACCGGGTGCCATCGCGGACGAGATACTCGAGACGACAGACTCGGAGTATAGAGTAGAATCCATTGTGCTCTTCGTCGATAGGAGGAAGGTTTGCCGAGCACTACGAGCGTCACTTTGCTTCGCTCTCCGCGACACCCCATGTTCATCTTTCTTTCTGCAAGGTAAGTTGCGACGACGACGGCTCCATGAGGGACGACGACATGTTAACAGCAGCCATAGACTCGGCGCACGATGTCTAACAATGCTGCAAGCCTCGACGACGATGACTATGTCGCGAGACTGCTCGCCGAAGATGCTCGCAAGAGTTCCCTCCGGTACGCGGCGCAGGGCACGTATGCTTTGACGGGCCAACGGTGAGCTTCTTGCCCTACCTTCTCATCTATGCAGAACATATAGAGGATCAACGGAAGCTGATACGGCTTGTTCATCGCATCAGGCCGGCCAATGCAGCTCCGAAACCGAACACGCGCTTCCTCAAAACTCTGGTACGCGAAGCCGACAACCACAATGCGGCTCTGAAGAAAAAGGAAGAACTCGAGGCAAGGATACGTCTGAGGAGACTCAGGGACGCCGATGGATCGAGCGTATCTGCAGGCGATACTGCCCGCCGAACGACACCGCGGCGGCAGCACCATCGAGAAAGGGAGGATGGCACAGAGAACGCACGAGCGAGCGACGATGGCCAGCACGAGCACCAGAAACGAACACGAACACGGCATACTCGGTACGAGGAGGAGAGGAGTCACAGGAGGAGCCGGAGTCCCGAGCGCGGAAGCGGTGTGCATGAACAATCACGACGGCGGCCCAAGACGAGACACAGCCATGACTACTCCAGTGAGGACGATAGGCATTCCAGGAGAATATCCCACCGCCACCGCCACAAGTCATCAAACAGACTGTCATCTCGATCGAGATCACGGAGCCGGCAGCCACAAAAAGAAAACGAGCAAGCGTCACTGCCAGATCCGAAAAGAAAGAGCCGGCATCATCATTCCCATGAGGACTTCGCGGTCGAACCGGCGCAAGCAAACGATAACATTGACAAAGAACCCCCACGGTATCGAAAGAGTCGCCGCCGAAATCGTCGCAGTCGAAGCGCCTCATCTGACAAATCGTCTGCATCTTCAGATCCTCTCTCCTCGCTGATCGGGCCAGATCCACTCAATGATACGACCACGATCAGAAGAGGTCGCGGATTCAACCGTGGGCCTCAACCCCACAGATCAAACATCGATGTCCATTTCTCCGCAGCATACGACCCTACTCTTGATGTTGACGAAAAAGAAGATGACTCTTCTCCTCCTGGAGGCCGAGGCCGAAGCCGCGACCCTGGCGACGACTGGGAAGACGCCCTCGAAGCGCTTCGCGACCGTCGCGCCTGGCGAACCAAGCAGGCCGACCGCATGCGCGAGGCCGGGTTCGACGAAGACGAAATCGAGCGGTGGAAAAGCGCATCCAGCAGACAAACAATGCGCGACGGCGACGGCGACCCGGACATACAGCATGTCAAGTGGCGGAGAAAAGGCGAGCCCAGGGAATGGGATGCCGGCAAACTCCAAGATGAAGACGCCGTCGACAGTCTTGTTCAAGTTGCGAACGAGTCGTCGGAGCCGGACAAGGTTCAGCCTCGCCAGAAAGGCTCTGCTTCATCCTCAGTTCCTCCTACTACTACCACTAGTAGACGAGGCTCGGTGGGCAGATCGATCGAGAAAGCGTGGCGCGGGCCGGAGAATGGCTTGTTGAAACAATTCCGCAGCGCTCTTGGATAGGTAGGTACCTATAGTATCTACCTTACTAGTATCAGCTGAAACACAGAGACCACGAACTGGTGTGTACTGCGTAGTAGGGCTACTACTACAGCAAAGGAGCGTCTCTTTCTCAGGGGACTTTTGTTTGTGTTCATGCCCGCCGGCGACAGCGACAAGGCTCTTTTCTTGTCTGTCTAAGGTATCTATGATCGTCGTACGAGGAAGGCTGGCTTGGAATGGAATACTACTACTTATGTACATGGATAGTAATCACCACACTCGTCATATCCATCTGGTCGACACATGTATACTGCAGTACATGTATTTCCAATGCTTGGGAGATGTACTTGGGTTCCGAGGTAGAGGTATATAAACTCACTCGTCCTAGTATCAGTGACAATACAGGTTGCTCCTCGAGACAGTCTGTGTGTCTGTCTGTCTCTGCTCGTTACTCTCACTCTCACAACCTGACCTCGGACAGTATAGTGTGCCTCAGCTTGTTCAATTGATTCTGATTCCTTGCTTTCAAAGATGTATGGTAGGTAGGTGAAATGTGCTGTGCCCTGCCCTGCCCTGATGCACGCGTTTCCTCTTCCTCTTCCTCGCCCTCCCATTTTCTGTCTCATAAAAACATACATTCGTATACAGCACTCTCCCAATATACCTAGCCAGTAGCCATTGCTGACGGGTCCATCATTTGACCCATGCGTCCCTTCGTGTCCTGCCGCCATCTCATCTGACCTGCCAAACATATCATAACAATGAGTTCAACTCCTCGTGCTGGAGCCCCCAGAACCGCTATGCATGCTCTTTACTCTCCCTGGGCGACATCCGCAGCCTCAACCATAGCCAGCCGTACCTGTGACTGTGACTGTGACTGTGGGTGACTGAGAGAGAGGGTGTGTGTGTGCGTGCATAATGTCCATTATAAATCAACACAAACAAGCAAGATTAAAGCCCCTGCAGAAAAGCCGCACCACCCCCGATATGACAGACGTGACAAGGCGGCACGGACGCCACGGATTCCTTTCATCCACATTTTGATATGTCCTTTAAGGGGAAAAAAAATTCACAACACAGCCGCCGGAAGTCGAAAGAACCTCCAGACGCCGTAATCCATCATAGCCATGTGACGCTGTGAACACGACCGAATTTACTCAGCCAGCCTTTTTGAGAGCTGTGAGCATAGGTAGCTGTTCATGATGCCTGCATCAGCTGCCTTGACTGTCGGGACGGCCTTCTTCCCCGACAGTCTTTTCACTCCGGTTTCGTTTCCAGAAAGCCAGACCCAGCTTCAGTCTGCTACGCCGTCGACCAATCGTCTTGCTGATGGGGCTTCGATCCATTAAAGGGCCTTCGCCCATATCTCCATTGCTGAGAATTGTCGCATGTACATCGACTTTGCTGCTGTCGCCGCTGGCGGCGCTATTGCTCCCCACACTGAAACTAGGGCTCAACTCTGCCGCAGCTGGCTGTATTGGGGCGCTCGTCGAACGATTCCGCATGGTTTGGAAGTCAGTCTGATTGCGTGTCAGCTCGACACTTCTGTCGGACGTGTAACTCGTCGCCTCCGTGCTCTGGCTTGGGGTGATGGCACTATCCTCTGCACCACCCCTTAGAGTTGTGCTTGTGGTATGTTCGCTCTGCGCTGATCTGGTCTGCCGAGCCTCGTGTGTGGCGTTAATTTTGGCGTGCTTAAGACCCAGATTGCTGGCCGGGGCACTGGCTCGAGCGTTGGCGTGACCTGCGGGATATGCTTGCGATGGATCATACATTCGCACAGGCTCGTCTAGGTTTGATGTTGCAAAGTTGAACCTGGAGAGGGCCTCGGCATCTGATATCTCCTGCTTATCGGCCTTCAGAGCCTCCGGTGGAATAGCTTCACTTCCTGCGCGCATCGAGATCGCATTGTCCCTTCTTCCGTCTGTGAATGCCCGGCTGGATTCTGGCGAAAGTGCTTCTTCACCCGATGCAGAGAGCCTTGGAGTGTTGTGCTCGGTTGGATTTCCACTACCGTGGGCGCTGGAGAGGTCATGATCGACCGGCCTTTCCATGGCACGGGTCTCTGTCCGTATCGGTGGGCCGCGGACTGTGGGATCGTTTGTAGGCAGACTGACTCCTGCAACCGCTGCTAATGATGACGGCTCAGAGCTGTCACCTGCAGTGGCATGTTCAGTTCTTCGACCGCGCGTTTGTTCGCCGACATTTTGGGGCTCCTCCAGGCCATCTGCGCGGCCGCGCAGCGGAGAGGATGGAAGCTGATGCGGTCTGTCGCTACCATTTTCGGCCAGTCCCCGTCGACCATTGGGGCTCCGCGTCCTGGGAGATACTGAACCGCCTTCGCCAGGGCGGGTGCCTTTCTGCAGCATTTGCAGCCTCTTTTCATGTTCCGCCCGGGTAAACCAAACCCCCTTGTTTGTTAGGATCTCGTCGGCGGCAAAGCGCATAGCTGGGATTATGTCGGCGACGTTGGAGAAAAGTGGATGCGCAAAGATGGTCATGAACCCAATCTGGCCATTAGCCAGCTTCAGCATGTTTCCCAATTCCGGAGGGCCACCAAAGAGGGCAGTCTCCATTCCAACAGCTTGTTCCATTTGACCTTGATGTGCAAATTCCTCCTGAAGCAGGAATGTCCATTTCTCTGCTACTGACCAGGGCCGCGCCTAGATTGGTCAGATGGTGAAGGTGCCAATAGGAGGGGTTCCGTGACTTACCACGTTGCTGATGTCGGCGCACTTGATTAACAGCGCACATGTCAACGTCCGGGCCCAGTCAATGTCCTTTGGGGCCCACCCGTCAGTAGCCTGGGTCTCGTGGATCTTTTCCTGCAGGTTGCCCAGTTGTTGCATATAATCGGAGTGGATGCCCATATCGGTGGCGAGGATGGTGCTGATCATGAGTTTGCGCAGAGCTTTGTCCTGGAATGCGACAGGCCAATGGCGTCGGAGAATCTGAGAGTACGCAGCACAGTGAAAGGCCTCCAGTACCGACTGGTCGTTGTACAGTTGAGCCAAAGGAGCGTTCAGCTTGACCAAGAACATATTGTTGACGCCAGGATGGCCGACATCGTGTCCAATCGCCGAAATCAACAAGGTCAGGGCTTCGAATGGTCCGAGTAGATGAGCGGCAGGCGACTTCTTGTCTGAAAATGGGGGCGGCTCGGCGCCGGCAGGATATGGTGGGAGAGCCCCAATCTGAACGAGGAAGTGAAACACCGATTGTAGGACATCCACGGCATGTCTGAAGTTGTGGTAGAGGACAAAGGAGTTGTACGCGACCCGACACCCTTGCATGAAGTGCAGCAATTCGTCTGAGAAGCAAGTTAGACAGACACCCAACAAGAGATACAACAGACTTACCCCGACTCAAGCGCCACTTCTCTATGGCATCCATCTGCAAGGCATGGTTCAGCATGAAGTACCCAGCATAGACCAGCTCATCTTCCGTGAAGTCGTGCCCACAAAAGTCCCAACCGGCAATGGCTTTGGCGACGGCCGCCTTCCGAGCCTCTTGTACAAAGAGGCCGCGGTGTTGATAATCTTCTATGATGTTCTGGGGCTCACAGATCCCCTTCAACAACTTCTTGACCATGGCCTCTCGCAGGTAGGCATACGGCTTCTCCTCCTCCATGCCCACCCATGATTGTTTACGCATTCTCCGCGCCATTGCCATGAAACCCGTTTGCTCTTTCTTCGCATCCTTATAGATCCGATAGGCATGAACGGTAAGGCCCATGATCCCTGCCTTGTCAAGGGGGCTTCTGACCACGTCCAGGGCTCCGGCGTCAAGGCACTGCAGCATAAGCTGGGCATCAATGATGTCCGACGAATCATCAAGCGCATCCCCTTCCGACTCCGACTCTGGACCGAATCGCATCCCCAACACCTCCTTTCGATGAACCTCGTCAAGAATTTCATTATGTGAGTTCCTTCGCCTGGGCTGGACGATGGCGACTGGAATGATCAGCTTGACTCCTTCGTCGACCTGGAGATCAGATGCAATCCGGGACAGCAGTTGGAGACCATATGATTCATCCGACTCGGACGAGAAAGTGATTTCCCTCCGGAGCAGGCCGGGCGAAGGCAACGGAGAATCGGCCGATGGCGAGAACCGTGCGTTGGACCTCAAATATTCGTGCTTCGACTCTGATCCAACATCAAAGCATGCCAGAATCGGTGTGCAATCAAGCTTGACTTGTTCATGGAGCTCGGAGAGTTTCGTAGAGAACGCCCGTCCGGAGCTGCACACGTACACTGGGAACCTGAGTCAGCTGGGAAGAGAAGTCAAAACAACAGATATGCTCACCTTGGTTGAAAACGGAGAGGAAGGCGCTGATATTGCTCTGTAAGTCCGCAGGCAAGTGTAGGAACTCGAATTCCGAGCCTCTCCTTCGCGGCGAAACCGGAGACAGCCCTTCTCTCGAAATCCACCTCTCTGTGTTGAACCGCTCATCAATGTAGACAACTCGACACGCAGCCGGATCCATGATTGTGGGCTTATGAATGGAAAAGACACCCTCGCTCTTGAAAGTTTACGAGGCCATAGTGTGGTAAAAGGGCAGCCAAATTGAATTATATGACTGTCGTTGGATACGCGAACAGGTGACTCGAGACAAACGGTGGCCCTCTCGGCGGAATGTCGATGCTGATGTGCGCTTAGGGAGAATGCATGGCGCGCAAGGCAATCTGTTACCGGAAGCTTCGAGTGGTCGGCCACCTGCGGTTGGGGATGACCCGTCGCTGGCTGCCTCAAGAGTATTGCGACAGCCCGACAGAGTACACCCAGCGTAAGGAGAACAAAGAAGCCTGGTCGCGCGGTCTCGAACCGGGGGACTCGGAGGAGGAAAGTAGGAAGTGGGATGGTAGGCAGCCTGCAGCTGTCAACCTTTCGACTCGTCGGACAGTTGCAGCTGTCGCGGGGGACCAGTGGAAGCTGGGAGGTCTGACGAAACGTAACAAGTCCGATATACCAATGGACAAAGACGAACGACGATGGGACGGCCTGGGAGGAGAGTTTGCCCAGTATCAAAGAGATGTGATGGTATGGACGCGACGAGGTTGAGCTTAGAGGAAGGTCGTGACAATAATGAGCAATGTTGTGGCGTCGGCGGCACGGTGGGAATGGTAATGGTGGTGGTGGTGGTGTTGGTGGTGGTGGTGACGGTAGTAGCAGCAAGCAGCAGCAGCAGCAGCAATGATGAGTGAGGAAGCAGAAGGGCCGAGCGTGGACGGTCGATGGTCGATGGGACTGGTAGTTGACTGTCGTACTAGTAGTAGACAGTGCATTCACCTACTGTCTAATTGCTGCTGCTATGCACTGTTCAGGCTTGGTTTCCCGGTGGGTTTCAATTAGTGGCCTCCAAGTCGACAATTGGCGCTGCCGCCTGTGGATCTAGAAGGCTGAAGGCTTCTTTCTGGTCACCTGAAAATGCGGAGCAGGAGGCCTAGGGGAGCCTAGGGGAGCCCTGTTCCAGCGTCCACTGCATCGTTCAACGGTTGGAGGGCAGATCTGACTGACAGCACGCCTTTTCCATGCAGTGCAGTGGCCTGCCATTATCATTTTATTTCAGAGGCCAGGTTGACCGGCATACGTATTACTACAGGTAGGTACCTAGGTACTTCAGGTATGCCCACTCATATTTCTGCCAGATACCTCACGGCGGTGAACAATTCCAAACCCTTATGCTTGCGATGGACCTTGGGAGGCTAGGGGGCCTTTACCTATCGGCAGATGCCTGCCTCAGGTGGACATGGGCTTCTGCTAGGCCACCTAAGCCCTATAGCGTTACTCACAGACATGCCTGCTGTAAACAAACCTTCTAGAAGGATCATCATCTTAGGCTAGACCCCATCCTTGTCCAACACCATAAGACACCACCCACTTATGTTGACACAGCCACTGGCACTACAGAGTACATCCCGAGAGATCAGCGGAAGGGCGGTAGCAGTTCTTCTCCTACAATCAAGCTGTACTCGATCCCATCATTGTAATGATACAGACACAAAAACGGTATGCTCACCCACTTGCTTGATTACCTTTAGCTACCTACTCAGGGACGCCTTGCTTTGGCCGAAGCCACTGCCTACCAGGTAGTATGGTTGTTATGGTGTCTTCGGCCATGGTTCACTATCTAGCCTGGTTTCAGCGTCGATCCCCTGCTCAAGATGCTTCTGGTCACTCCAGAACGGTCATTGCGACGATCACTACCTCCGTAGTGCCTCGAATCGTATCTGCTCAGACATGGGTATCCTATCTCTGGGCCTCTTGCAGCCACCCTCCCCGACTCCCTGGTATCATCTAGCCGGTCGTTATTCTCGATGCAAAGCCTTACTCTACGGCAGTCATGCACGTTCTGTTCGCTATGAGAAGCTGTCATCGGACTGATCCTAAGAGGGTCCCAGTCGTTCATGCTGCACTCCTAGCGCTCGAGGCTAGCCGCCTGTTTGAATCGCTTAGCCAGGTTTTCTGACGGACTCCCGGGGCTGTAGTCTTCCTCCGAGTCCAAGGCCCACGGGCGCTTCAAGGGCCGCTCACCATATGATTCGAGTATTGCCATCAGGGTACTCCAGCCGGAAGATTCGGTCAGGTGGATGGCGTCGACCTGATCACGCTTCGTTGCCACGTTGCAGAGCAGCACTTCCTCATCCTATATTGTTGTTAGCGGGAGACAGCGTCAACTAAGGTTGTGCTTACCTTGCCAAACACCTCCATGCCGTGGAGGAAGCAGAGCAAGTGGAAGTCGGAGACGGCGTCGACAGACGAGGATGAACGGAGTTGTTTGGCAACATCTCGAGGATCTTGCCCTTCTGCCACAGCTTCTCGATTTTCAACGGGGAATTTGTTGGCTTTGAAAAGCGGATTTGGTGTTATAGGCATGCCAGCAGTCAGCGACACCAATAAATACTCCACTGGAAATGCCGGCTTTGCATTCTCTTGCACATTGGCACCGTATTCGTTGATTCGGCGATAAAATACTTCTGGAATGTATCGAGTCCTCCTGCCATCGACCTCATCTTCTTCAGACTGGACAAGCATCAAAGAGGGATCCGCCGAGGGCTCAACAATGTCTGCTCGCACCATTTCGACCGCTGCGTTAGACGTTTGATAGGCGTTGATGGTTATGCTCTGGTCCTCATCGCCAGTAACGACACATGTGACGAAGTTGGAGCCGAACCTGCCAGTGTCGCTCCACTTCGAAGGTTTAGGGTATTTGGCCTGGAGACGTGCGGCAAACACAATCTCCAAGGAGGAGAGAAAGTAGGAGTCGATGTGTCGCTTGCAAACAGCCTGCCCTTCGCCATCTTCGGGAGACAGCAGGTCCGTGAAAATCACGCCAACGCGTTCGAGTCCACACAAACTCGCCACTTCATCCACGTCCTTTTCATTGTCCCAGTCTAACAACGTGAGGCCATCAACCTCACACATTTGGGGCGGTTCATAGATGGCTTCCACTACTGCTTTGACACCAAGCGGTACCTCGGTGTATTCTTCATATCGGCCGTATAGAAAACCAAGCCGCTGGCTGCCAGACTTCCGCCAGTAATCGATCAATTTGTCCACCATGTCTGCGGATGCGAATTCCACGTGATCCACCATTCGGAACTCTTGGGGCTGGAGCGTGATGGCACTAGGCTGACACTTGGTACAGATTCCCTCCGGCCACGGTGGATGACCCGATGGACAATCCTTTTTCACGCGGTAGTATGGTTCTGAGAGGGGCGGCATATAGGAGCTTTTGAGTTCTGGCTTGTTGGTAGCAGAGTTGATCTTACGCAGGTAGGCGTGGAAGGAGAGGTGCTTGATCTTTTTCTCCTCCAGATACTTCTTGTCATAGGGCTCCCATGGCTGGCAATGATCACACATGCCCTTGGGGCCATGTCGACACATCCTGGCATCTCTGGGTCGTGGTATCTTCCCGTCAGCCTTGTCCAACCGATCATCAAGCGTGGATTGTTTAACCACTTCCCAAGGATTTCGTATTGACGTTGGCGCCGTAACTGTGGGAGCAATAACGGGCTCGTTTGCGTTGGGCAGTGCGATGGTTCCGTTCAACCGTCGAGGCGCCGGGGGGTGGTCGCCGTTTGTGTGCCCGTTGGAGAGGGTTTGTGCTTCCGAGAAACCAAGATACAGCTTGTCGCCATGTTTAAGACCAACTTGCCGCAGCTCCACCCCAGGCAGATCGACCAGGCGACGCTCACGTTCAGGGTCTGGCTTAGAGCTAATGGGCTTATTGCTCAGAGTGATAGAGGAGGCATCGGTATTTGGAGGCAGGTGGTCCAAGATCTACAACAGAAGTCAGTTGACAGTAATTCCTCTTGCGTGAAAACAGTCTCACCTGGCTGCTTAAAGAGGAGAACTTTTGGTCGGGTTCGACGTTCAGCCGGAACTGTCCCCATTTGGATTCAAATCTTAACAACATCTTATCTGTATCTTGTTGATGACCTCCGCCGAAGGTCGGTGGGTGTTCAGGAGATGGGGGATGAGATGAGACGAGCTACCGGGAAGCGGCCTCAAGACGAGATGGTGTAGACGAACGGCATCAATATGAAGGGCAGGTGGCGGATGGTGGTTGGTTTCGAAGAGGTAGGAAGCAAACGGTCCGGGATTCAGAGGGGCTTTGTAATGCACCTAATTGAAGGATAAGCAGGTGTTTGATCAACAACTTGAAATTCACAATATACCGCTGGCGCTCTGTTTGCGAATGAAGTCCGAATGGCGCAGTCCGAATCAAATCGATGCCCGAACTATAGTAGTAAGGTAAGGTACGTAGTGGGTGCACAGGGTGCAGGCTCCGACTGTTGCGTCATGGCCTCTTCGGCATACTTCCCCTTGCAACGCAGCCTTGTCAGTGCGTACTATAAAAGTGAAACTGCCCCTTAGGTATTCGAGGATATCTGAGGATCGGAATCCTGTCCATATGCAGCCTCGCCACCCGTTTCACTACCAAAGGTTTGGCTGTTTGAGTCAAGGAACGAACCCAACAAAGAGCTAATAGATATTTTTGGTTGCCGGAGGGAAAACAACCCCATACAAAAAGATGCCACGCCGTGCTGCTGTCGTCGCATTCGTCCAACCCTCTCGACGCCATAGTGTTACTTATAATCAAACATATCGACTTCAGCCTTCACACCAGCTGTTTGTGACGGTCCCGGTACATGAGGCCGTTTAATGACCTTTATACAATTGACCCAGCCGCTTCTCCATGATCTGCCTTCCTTCCGGCGATCTCCATATCTCCTCGGGCGGCGCACCTTTCACGATGTCCCATGCCACCAAATTCTCCGTCACTTTCGTGATATCTTCCTGCTTTCGTTCCCAGTCCTTGTCCCGCCGGAGATGGACCCCCGAGGTCACCACAACCAATGGCACCTTGGGGTCCTGGATGTTTCGGGCACTGACAACCTCGTTTTTAGTCAGTGAATCAGCAACGAGATTCTCTTGCAACTTGTTCTTGAGGAATTTGCCCCCCTGGTATGATGATCTGCCGTAGACACGGTCTTCTTTCGTACGCCCCTTGAAGAGAGCCCCAGCTAGCCGATCGAGACCAAGAGGTGAGATGATGCCACGTCCCCACAAAATGAATCCTCGTCCGGGGCTAGCGATTTTATAGAGGAGATCTTCGTGCAGTCCGTCAATGAACATCATGCCTGCAATCACCCGAGGATGCCTGGCAGAGAAGACTCGACTGTACACGGTGCCAATACCAGCGGAGACCAAGATCCAGGGCCCGTCTTCCCCTGAAATTGCCAACGCCTCTGAGATGGCGTCCGCAGACATTCCGGCAGAGTGTGGAGAGGGCGCGTTGTCGGACCACGCCAGCCCTGGTCGGTCCCAATAACAATAGCGATCAATTGTACCATTTTCGTATGTTTCATGCACCCATGGTTGGAACGTGTGTTCGACAGGCATGTAACCTCCCTCGAGTAGAACGGTGGGCTTGGGTTTGCCGTCAGGTGTAAATGTCTGCTGGCCGACACATGCCAAGTGCACGCGGTATTTATCGCCGTCGACAAGGTAACGCTTGCCTGGAGCGGGGAGGGTTGCATCTCTTGAACGTAATACGAGGGTCGCAGTAAGCAAGATAGCAATGACAACGTAAACGGTCATCAGAAACGTGGCTGTGAACACTGCACACCATTCTCGGAGTGTCCGTCGCGTCTCTTGCCGACCAGTGAGACGTTCTTCTTCCTCAGCTTTGCCCCATTTGACGGTTCTGTTCGTCACAACATTGTAGAAGCCGATCAGCGCAGCCCAAATCACAGAGGCGATCCCAATCCAGCCTTCTTCGGCCCTAATCCGAGAGACAGCCAGAATGATGATCATGTCAATCAGCAGTAGCACCGAGATAGCCATGCTCAGAATGCTCATTGCAGCCGAAGGGGTGGCGAAGAATAGGAGGGCGGTCAGGATATTGCCGATTGTCAAGGTGGTATAGGCGACATCGAAGAAGCCCGATCCTCTCGAGTGCATTTGCGGAGGGCTGACAAAGATGGAGATGAACAGCAATACCCACCAAAGGCAGCTGATCATCAGAAAGAGGACTTCAAACCATCGTAGAGCCCGAACACTCCACAGGTTGTACGGCGAGACCTGGCCGCCAGTTAGCTGTGCTAGAACTCGAGGAGGGACAAACAGAAGACTGACAGCTGGATCATCAGGACTCAGATAGCCCACACCTTGCTCATGGCGAGGCAATAGCCTGGTCCGTTCGTTGGCATCGTCTGAAGGTCTCGCGGGTTGGCTACGAGATGAGGTTGCGCGCTGGTCAGTCTCGTCTTCTACTTGGTGGTCGTCTTGATCGTCACGCTCGTCGTCATCTTTCTTGCCACTTCCCCAGAGAGACACCATGGCGAAGTATGAGAAGGGCGAAGAACCGGCGAAACGAAGGACAACCGATGTGCAGTTGAAACAGTTTTGAGGAAGGCTTGGAGAATATCCCAGACTGCCCAGAAGTATAGATTATTGGCCGGGATTATTCGAAGTAGACGAGATGCTTGCCAGGGCTCATTCTCATTAGAAGAAGCTAAAAAAAATCAACTCAGCTTAACGGCGGAAGAGAGGAGCAACAACTGAAAACAATATTCTGGTGATGGGACAACGGGAAGGTCAATCTTGCTGGAAGACGAAGGCGACAATAGCTGATGGATTAACCACGACGTCATTATGTAAAGCGAGCTAATGGCAGCACACCGCAGGCGGGGCTAAGGAGGCCAAGCTAAATAAATAATTGGAAGGGGCTCAGATGCCCCAGAGGCAGTGCCCGCCATCATCAGAAGGCATGCTGTGCTTCACAGGGATCCCTAGCAGAATCTCGCCGTGTTCAACTTGAAGTTGGTCGCATGAACTGCCAGTGTCCAGCTTGTTCACCTGGCGGATGCCATATCCACGTCGAGAGTGGCATGATTCGTTGGCCAGAATGTGGATTGGTGCAGTGTGGCTGGTGCTGGATGCATGTCTCCGCGGCATCGGGGGCAAATTCAGCGTGGAATCCTTGAAGCTGGTTCTTGATGTACAAAGGAGAGAGATCCAGGCCTATCTTTAACTGGGGTAGACACCAGCAGGTGGTGATTACACCTAAAAGGTAGATTCGGTTGGCCCCAAAGATCGTCGTCAGTCTGTGGACGCCTGGCTAGGCTCCCTAGGCCTCATTGGCCCCGGCCACCGCCTGTGAGCTGCTCGTCTGGCGTTTTTGGAGCCTGCCTGCGCCATCGGCTCGTAGACGGCCATCCTTGTAGATAGATCGAGCCTCGCTCTCCTCCATCCATCCATCCCACCCGCTCCCCCATGATGAAGATCACCAGACAGCGCCACAAGCATCGAACCGCTGTCAGTTCCGCATATGTGAAGTTCAGCCTTGTATGGGAGCGTGCCTAACTACAACCACTGCATCCTACACCTTCCATCTACCACAGGGGTCCATCATGAGCGAGCTTCAACGCTCTTTTGCACGTGCCCACCTCTCTCGTCTCCCTCCAGAACCTCCTCTTATTGCTGACGGAGAGGATGGCACGCCGGAGGACTCGCTCGAGATCCGTCCCGTATCGCCAAATGACTCTTCCTCATCCGCCTCCTCCGCCTCGTCCACCGGCACGATAGTCCCATCGCCTAGTCGGAATCTGTTCGAGAAACCAAAAAGGCATGGAGCTCCATATTCGTTCCATCTTCCCATCTCGCTGATCTGTTTTGTCTAGTGCCACCAACCGGTCTCGCTCAGGGCCGCTCCCCTGGGACGATTTCTTCTCGCAGGAACTCTTCTTGGAGCAGAAGACACCCTCCGAGACCATCCTTCATCATGTATATCTAACTCCGCCTTCGTCTTCCGGTCCGATGATCGTCACTCACCATGGCGCCGGATCTTCGGGATTGTCATTCGCTGCATTCACCGCGGAGTTTCTGAAATTGATCCCCAATGCTGGCGTCTTATCGTTGGATGCTAGAGGCCACGGACAGACCAGGACCGCAACCTCCACAGGCGCCCCTTTATCTGTCCAAGACTTGAGCTTGACCACGTTGGCTGAAGACGTGGCTTTCGTGGTCAACGCGGTCAAGGCACAGATGAAATGGGCTGCCTTGCCTGATATCGTGCTCGTTGGTCACAGTCTTGGAGGCGCCGTTGTGACCGAGGTGGCTCATGAACGGCTGTTGGGTAATTCTCTTCTGGCATACGGCGTATTGGACGTCGTGGAAGGCTCTGCCATGGATGCTCTACGCAGTATGGACACCTATCTCTCGACAAGACCGAAGTCATTCCCTTCACTTGCTTCCGGAATTGAATGGCATCTCAAATCTCGAACAATACGAAACACTACCTCAGCAAGGGTTTCTGTCCCACCCCTTCTTATAGAGTCCAAGACACACGATACATGGTCATGGCGCACTGATTTGGCCTCCACAAAACCATTTTGGGAAGGCTGGTTCATTGGCCTTTCGAAGAAGTTCCTTGAGTCTCGAGGAGGGAAGCTGCTACTTCTTGCCGGGACCGATAGGCTCGACAAAGAGCTCATGATCGGGCAAATGCAAGGTATGTTTATATGGTCAAAATCGCCGCATCTGCCACCCTACTGGAACTGACCCAAGATCAGGCAAATACCAGCTTCAGGTTTTCCCAGAGGCAGGCCATTTCATTCAAGAGGACCAACCTGCCAAGACGGCCCAGGTAGTTGCTGATTTCTATAAGCGAAATGATAGAAGCGGACTTGTTCTGCCACCAAAGGTGGATGATCTGATCAAGCAAGGCAAATTAAAACCAGCGGCTCACAAGTAGATCCCCATCCAGGTTTGCCAGCGCAGGCCAGCCGCTTTTCATCGTCCGAACACAGAAGTGCTACGAGCAATGGGTTCGCATCCGTGGGCTTCATGGTTCTGGACACAGGCCGGATATACGAACACCATGTGGGCGCGGCTCTTAATGCCAGCCTGTGCCACCAAGGGAACACTCACCTGTCCCAAGCCATGAGTGCGCCTCTCCAAATCAAGTCGATGCCCTGCGAGGAAAAGACTCGAGCCGGACACTACGGTGCATGTATGCTCCGGCAGAGGCGTCATCAATGACAAGTGTATCTGGCAAGTAGCACGATGGGAGGAATTCTGGCCTCGTTGAGTCAGATCGATGTTCAATGTCACAATATCCTCTCAGTCCACGAGCGACATGTCATATATGAGTCGAACACTACCACAGAGCGAAGAAACAGCCATGAACAATTGTCTCTGAAAAATAGCATTGGGGACTAGGATGTTTTCCTATCTCCTCGTCTTGCCCTTTCCCATCTTAGGTTTTGTTTTACTCTTGGATTTTCCGAGCTTCCGCTCTCTCCTGTCGTTTTTCACGGCGGCCTCGCTATCCTTGCCCTTCCGCCACATCTTGCCTTCCACTCTCTCCCTCTTGTCGTCGAGTCGCTTCTTGTCCTTGTTGCTCAATTTCTTCTTGTCGGTCTTGACCTTCACGATACCATTGGGGCCGTTCAACTCCAGAAGTCCTCTGGCTTTGGCATCAAGTTTGGCTTTTTCGGTCTCGAACCATGTTCGCTTCGGCCGCGCAAGAATCTCAGCCTCGTGCTTGACAATATTCTCGCCCCGGGTCAGTTGCGTTTCGACTTGGGCAAGTTGTTTCTCATCCTTTTCCTCTTTGAGGATCTCTTCAATCTCCGACTCCATCGCCTCAATTTGGGCATTCATCGCATCCACCTCTTTCGCCTCTACCGCCCGAGACACCACCTTGGCGCCTTGTTGCCTGGCACTTTTCACTGCCGCTCTGACGACCTTGCGGTCTGGCTCGGCTGCTATGGTGCAAGCCCGACCGGAGCGGCCTGCACGGGCAGTGCGACCAACACGGTGGACGTAGATCTCATGCGTCTGAGGCGCTTCGTAGTTCACGACCGTCATGACATTCTTGATGTCCAGACCTCGACTGGCCAAATCAGTCGCGAGGAGGTGCGTGGTCTTGCCTTCGCGGAACGAGTTGACGGCGCCGATACGCTGTTCTTGGGACATGCTGCCGTGAAGTTCACCGGCCTTGATACCGAGCAGTCCAAAGACAATGCGAACCCGATGGGCTTCCTTTTTCTGCCGAAAGAAGATAATAGTCCGCTCGGTGAAGAAATCCTTGCACAAAATGCACAGGGTCGCCAACCTTGTGTTTTCTCTGCCTGGACGTAGGCGAACGAATTCTTGCACCAGGCCCGCGGTTGTGCTTTTCTTCGCATCGACCGAAAGCCGCACGGGACGATTCATTCCCACTCTCACGAGTTTGTCGACACTGTCTGTCATGGTTGCAGAGAAGAGCATGGTTTGCCGACCCTTGGGGATGGTTCTCAAGATCTCATTTAGCTCGTCTTCGAATCCAGTCTCCAACATCCGGTCTGCTTCATCCAAGACCAGGATCTCAATGTTCTCCACCACAAAGCTGGCGGAATTGCGCATGTGGTCGATGAATCTACCTGGCGTCGCGATGACCACGTCGGGTCGCTTCTTCAGGATGGCCTCCTGCTCTCTCAAGGAGAAGCCTCCAACGACTTGCGCAAATGTAATGTCCGTAAAGCGCGCAAGGGCAGTGGCAACGCTGTAACATTGGACGGCCAGTTCACGGGTCGGCATCAGAATCGCCACCCGGGTTGTAGGGACTTTCCTCGGACGATAAAGGAGACGTTCGAGGATTGGGAGTAAGAATGCTGCAGTCTTGCCAGAGCCTGTCACAGCAGAACCAACCACGTCCAAGCCCTGCAATGCGACGGGAATGGCACGGGCTTGAATCGGGGTGGGTGCGGTGAAAGATAGTGCCGCCAGGGCTTTCAGAATCGGTCGGGACAATGAGAACTGTTGAAACGAAGCTGCGGATTTGACTTGTGCTGTTGCCGTTTTGTCCTCAGGGGCAAAGAACGCGGCTCGTTTCGCCTGCTCCTCTGCATCCGAGGTCGATGTGTCTGATTCGCTATCTGAGTGCTCAGAAGCCAGGTCGTCGGGGTGGGCGGTAGGCGAAGCGACCGAATCGTCGTCGGAAGCATTTTCGTCTTCCTGTGCTTCCTCTCCAGAATCTTCATCCTCTTCCCCATCCTCCTCCCCGGCCGAGGCTTCATCCTCATCCTCTGAGGCAGCATTGGCACCGAACGTGTCTTCGGCTAGAAGCTCATCGTCCTCGAAGTCAGGTATGGCCATATCTTCGTCGTCACTGTCCGCAGGAGAATTGTCCTGCTCTTTGTCGGCCTTCTGAGACGCGAGGGACTTTTGTTTCTTTGCGGCACGGCGAGCGATGATCTCATCTATGTCCAAGCCCTTCTTCTTGCCATCGCCGTTCGTGTTCGTTGCCTTCCCCTCTCCCCATCCATCAAAATCATCCAGGTCTTCCAGTATGCCATTGGCGCCTACATCAAACTCGAAATCTGGATCGATGGCCCCATCCTGAACACCTTGCTCGTCTCCGCTTTCGGAAGGGGGTACCGACTCTTCACGTTCGGGCTCGGCCTGCTTTTTCGATTGCTTTTTCTGCTTTTTGTTCTGCAGGGCAGTCTTGATTGCAGGTTCGTGCCGTTTTCGCTTCGTGCCCGAGGCGAGCGTGGTTGTCTGCAACTCGTCGCTTTCCGACTCGCTCAACGGAAGCTCTTCATTGTCCGACAGGGTCAGAACAAAATCATCCGCTGCGGTGGGTTGAATCATTGTGAAATCCGTGTTGGTGGTGCTGCCTGTCTGAGGAGGACGATCTTGCAATCTTTCAGCATGGACTTTTGAGAAATTATTTCTGGAGGAATTACTGCTACCGATATTTAACCGAGCAAGTGTTCACCGCCCCAATTCGATTGGTGGGGTGGTTGACGGTACAGACTGCATCAAGCATTCACGATATACATTGTATCAAGTACTACCTATAACAACAACTACATTTAATATGCCTCGCGGGAGGTCCTCAGCGTTCAAGACTTCTTGTCATGATGGTCAGATAGTAGTTCGAATGCTGCAGCCTCTTTCACAATTCCACCTTTTCCTCGGATAGCGCGCATTGGCTTGAGCACTCTTGTTTATTCATGATTATAGTCAACAGCACGATTGCCGAACACACATGGGTCTTCACGAGACACTCTATCTGCTGGCGCCACAACACTCTGCAGTAGCCGACAGAAGGTCGTAATGAGAACACGACACAATCTCATGTTCTCATATCTGGTGTGGCGACGAATGCCAGCCACGAAAGGTCGTCTCGACACGGAGAAGCGTTCGAGGACATACATATATGGTCTCAGCGAGAGGCGTTACCAGGGTTCATTGTTGTGCTGTCAGAGTCTTCGGCGTACCAGAATGTGTTGAACAATCGCATACCTTACGCAGCACTCATAATGATAGACCGCCATTCGAGAAACAGGATGAAGGGCTCTCTTGTATGACATCGGCCCAGGATCAAGGTTGAGGCTGGCTTCTGTTGGCTGCAGTAGTTCCATCACAATGTGCTTGTTGACAGTGCCGTCCTGGTCACCGCTACTTCAAATATCTGCCTCGCCGCCTTTGCCCAATATGCGAGAAACTCTCAGCGGGTAATTTTCCGTGGAGTCCCCATTTGAGTATTCGGATAAGTGCAGAGGGTTGGGATTCGAGACAAACGCACAGGCAGCTGTCAGGGTTGGGATCGCAGCTGATCGACGTTGTGCAGCAGTTCTGATCATACAATCTAGAACATATCCTCTTACAGCAGGGATCTCGAGCGACCGTGGAAGCTTAGGGTGATCGAGGAGGATCGCCGTTGCGCCATTTCGCTTGACGGCTCAACGATTTCACGATACATGTGGTGTAAAACGGCTCGGCGTGGATGGAAGGCAACCGGCTGTCTGAACACAAGTTGCGCATCTACGGACGCAGGTTGGCGGGGACAAGAGTACGAATCCAAGACAGGAATGCTGACAATATACCCTGTTTGTTGTAGGCTTCTTGTTCAGTGCTCGCGTCGTGGATTGATTGCTGCTAGTGCTGTCGCAGTGTGATGGATGAGATGCACATGCCGACGGCAGGATCGTAATAGGTTGAGATACGTACCTACCTACACAGGTAGGTGGGTTGCAACTGACAGAGAGGTACCGCATACCTTAGGTACCCGTAGGTCTTGTAGCTACATGGTAGTCACTCATCACCTAAGATACCTGGTAGGTAGGTACCTAATAATGGTGCAGGGTCTGTCTCAGGGCGCAGACTGCCATATCGTGACTGGATCAACCTACACCTTTTGACATCCATGGCATCCATCCCACCCATACACAACACATACACATCTCCTAGGACGACCTCAATGGTGTGAGCCCGTCAGACGCCGTCCCTTGTCAGTTCTAGTACTATCGTGGGAACATCCCACTTCTGGCCTTACCCGGCGTTGACTGCGGCCCACGGCACCCATCCCACTCTCTATCGCAGAGTCCTATGGCAGTAATTACCTGGGAAGTCCCTCCATCCACTGCCATGCAGTGTGTACCTATCTCAGACCCATCTCGACTGCTGCCAGTATCAGTTTATCAGTGAACAACACATGCCACGGCTTCCTTCGTCGTCGCAGCATGCAAGCTGCTGCTGGCTGAATGATGGTCAATGGCCGCCCATCACTGCCCGAAAGAGTCGAGATAAGTGTCGGGGATGCTACCACAGCTGCTGCTCGCCAGAAATCACGTCACTGGAGTGCTGGAAAAGTTACCGAACTGCTAAGATTTCTCCTGCGTCGCGCAGGCTGACTGCTTCGTAACTTTCTCATGCAACCACCCACTGCACTGCATCCATCTATCACTCTGCCCTGGACCTCCTCCTCCTCGACTCTCGAACACCACAGGCAACTCGCTGCAGTGTGGAATAGTAGCGCCGCGTACTATTTCGGCGCCGTCTTTCCACCAGATCCCTCCCCAACAGTGGACGCCCTTGCATGCGCAACTGATTCGTCCTGCGCTTCTCGTACTTGTGCAACGGCTCTTTGTTGTCATCTTTTTTTCCTCGTCCCATATTTATTCTTCGTCTCCCCGGCTCTTTCGTCCAGCGGTTTTCTTCCAGCATGACGCCCTCAGGAGAAAACATCTCCAGTCATGGCGCCTCGCGATCAGAGCCCAATGCCTCCACCTCCAGTATGCTGAGCCTGGCCGCCGTCTGAGATCTGCAACCTTGCTAACCCTCACAGCCTCCCAACTCGCCAGTCCTGAAGCGCTGCAGGAACTGACAGCCCGGCTGAAATCTGGACTGAGGACATATCCAGATTTTCCAAAGGTAGGTTCGGATCTAATTGCTCATTTAATACACCCACTGACAGGGTCGGCGCAGAAAGGCATTTTGTTCGAAGATATCCTTCCTCTATTTTCTTCTCACAACCTCCACCAAGATCTTATCCGGGCATACGAACTACTCGTATTGGACAGCTTCGGCCCTGAGAATACTCCCGATGTCATCGTTGGACTCGACGCAAGGGGTTTCCTCTTTGGACCGACGCTCGCGCTACGACTGGGAGCGGGTTTCGTGCCAGTCAGAAAAGCTGGAAAGCTTCCCGGTAAACTTGAGACAGCAGAATATCAGAAAGAGTACGGCACCGATACCTTCGCCATGCAAAGCGACGCGATTTTGCCGGGCCAGAAAGTCCTCATTGTCGACGATCTTATCGCCACCGGCGGCTCTGCAGCAGCAGCCGGTACTCTGGTAGAGAAATGTGGGGGAGTGTTGCTCGGCTACATCTTTGTCATCGAGCTCACCTTCCTCAGAGGCCGGGATAAGCTCAACGCCCCCGTTTATTCGTTGCTGGAAAGTCAATCCGAATAGTGAATGCTATTCTTATTCGGTGGACAACTTGGCTCTCCAAGCGACAATGACCCCAGATGGAGGGTGCTGGTTGCAGTACTCATCACCACGAGTAACTTGCTAGCGCTCTATATGGTTCGGTGACGTGGAGCGGGCACCCCAAGAAGTATCGCGGTGAGAACAGCATTGACGGTAAGGCAGCGAGCTTGCGCAGAAGCCTTTGTGGTCAGACCTTCTAAAACCCTGGCCTTTTGGTGAACACCAGCTTCGACCGGTACCCGGAAATTCGGCTTGTCAAGAGATGTTCCCTGGTTCGAATGCTTTTTATCAATGATGATGATCAACGATGGCATCAAGGAGATTGAATGCAATGATGTCGTCTGCTGCCAAATTCGCAATCTTGCGCCAAGGCAGGCTGAAGCTGAAGGGCCTCAATCGAGGATAATGTGTCGATATGTTTCGATATATTTCGATATACCTGGCTTCTGGTGTGAGTCGAGTGACAGCGCGCATTTCTGGACATTACTTTGGGTGAAGATAGATCCAGCAATACCTTAGATATCTTAGTACCTAGAAATATACGAGGCGGCAACCAACGCGTATAGTGGTTCTAAATATGGTGGCTACCAAAGCGCTTGATATTCTATTCAGTTTCGGTTATGATGGCTGAGGCCTCCTAATGGTTTTTATTCGATGTTACTTCTTGAGTAGGTAGGTACCTATTCGTAGAGGGATGGGTTGGTTAGATGCCGAACATCCCCCATCCCCCAAACTCGCCTCCCCACATGCGCAACAACCTCCTATGATTCTGGAATCCATTTCATCTGTCATGATGAATGTTACAGATTGAGAGTCGCTGCAGGTTCGCCGGCTTTCCTTGTCGCTCGCTTAGTTGTTGCTGTCTGCGCTCTAGTCCACCGATTGCCGTCTACATTGCCTCCGATCATCGTCTCTCCTGCGGCGTCGGCAAAACCGAGCTTCGCGCAGAAGCCTGCCACACATGAAGAGTTGCAAAAATGTCGGGCATCAATCCTGAGGTTGAGGAAGCCCTGCGCAAGCTTGACGAAGAGCTCGAGGAAGGAGACATCACAAGAAAAGGCTATGAGAAGCGACGAACCCTTATTCTTTCTCAATTCATCTCTCCCCAACAAACGCCGCCATTGCAATCGCAGCCGCGAGGACTACGGATACACTCCCCCGACGACAGCGATCATCCCGCCTCCAATGATGCCTCCAGAGCAGCTTCCCTCGCGGCTCTTACCGGTCGATCGGTGACCGAACAGACGAGGAATGGGACGATGACTGAGGGCTACTCCAGCATGAACCGACAGACTTCCATGCCCAGAGATGAATACCCGAGTGATCTTAGGCGCAGCGCAACTCCGCCCAGCCATGTTCAGAGATTCCAAGAGCGGGAGGCCCCGGCTATACAGTCTGGGTCATTCTCGGAAGCCTCGTATGATCAGCGGCACGAAACCCTGCTCACCGCGAACGATCAGTCCCGCACGCAGACGCTACTGAGCCAGAATTATGCCTTCAATCCTGACCCCCAGCAGAACTTTCCGGGCGCAGACACGCGCCATTCTACCATGCTCGAGGCTCAGCAGGGTTATTTCTCGGATTTTGCCGGTCAACAACGAGAAGAACACCAGGAGAACTACGGCGGCAACGTTCACAGGTATTCGCAGAGTGAGGTGGCCTCACCGACTGCACAAACGGTACCTCCATTTTTGGGTGCTGGGGAACTTCAGGGAGGTGCGGCGATCCACCAGATGCCCCTGGAGCCTCGGGAAGTTCCATTTGCCATTTGTGACCCTCACGACTCGCATATCGAGATGTCGAGATTTGAGAATATCGCCGCAGTGCTTCGCCATCGCGCGAAGACAAATCCCAAGCAGGCGGCTTATTGGGTGCTGGATCAAAAAGGTAAAGAGCTTGTCTCCATAACATGGGAGAAGTTGTGCAGCAGGGCGGAAAAGGTTGCTCAAGTGATCCGGGACAAGAGCAGTTTATACAAAGGGGACCGCGTTGCTCTCATCTACACGGAGAATGAGATCATCGAGTTCACAGTGGCACTACTTGGCTGTTTTATTGCAGGCGTTGTTGCAGTGCCGATAAATGACCTGAAAAACTATGCCAGGCTCAACGTGGTGCTGACATCCACGCAAGCCCACCTGGCGCTAACCACGGAGGCCAACTTGAAGAATTTCCAGCGAGATATCACTGCAGCCAAACTCAACTGGCCCCGAGGGGTTGAGTGGTGGAAAACGAATGAGTTCGGAAGCTATCACCCCAAGAAAAAGGGCGAAGACTTCCCTTTGGTGGTCCCTGATCTGGCATACATCGAGTTCTCGACCGCTCCCACGGGTGACCTCCGCGGCGTCGTCCTGAGCCACAAGACCATCATGCATCAGATGGCCACCCTCAGTGCGATGATCACTTCGGCAACGAGCAACACCCGGGCTGATACCTTCAACCCGTCTCTCCGTGACAAGCAAGGCCACTTGATCACGGGCTCTAGACATGGTGAGATCATGCTGAGCTATTTGGATCCCAGGCAGAGTATAGGGATGATTCTCGGAGTGCTGTTGAACATCTACGGTGGTCACACCGTGATCTATCTCGACCAGAGGGCAATCGAAACTGCAGGGCTTTACGCGAACCTCATTACGAAGTACAAGACGACGTTATTGGTGGCGGACTATCCGGGCTTGAAGCGTGCGGTCTACAACTACCAAGCGGATCCTATGACGACGCGGAATTTCAAACGCAATTTCGAACCTAATTTCAGCAGTGTTAAGCTATGCATGATCGATACCTTGACCGTTGACGTGGAGTTCCATGAGCTGCTGGCAGACCGATGGTTGAAGCCATTGCGCAACCCCCGAGCACGAGAAATCGTGGCTCCAATGCTGTGCCTGCCGGAACATGGCGGCATGATCATCAGCATGCGCGACTGGCTCGGCGGTGAAGAGCGAATGGGCTGTTCCTTGAGCCACGAGCTGGACCGTGATCAACGGGTCGAGGAGAAGAAGGAAGATGAGAGCTCTGCCACTCGATCTGTCTTTGGCAGTAGTCTCATTGGAGGCGGCAGCATCAAGCCGTCGCCCAAAGGGCGTTCTACTGAGGACCTCGGAGAGGTACTTCTGGATAAAGAGGCTCTTAAGACCAATGACATCGTAGTGCTGGCCATGGGTGCTGAGGCACGTGCAAAAGCCAGCTCGTTCCCCAATGCCGTGAGATGCGGAGCGTTTGGCTACCCGATTCCTGATGCTACTTTGGCAGTGGTCGATCCGGAGTCGGGTCTCCTGTGCTCACCAAATTCCATTGGCGAAATCTGGGTCGATTCACCCTCGCTCTCGGGGGGATTTTGGGCGCTTCCCAAGCACACCGAGACCATATTTCATGCTCGGCCTTATTGCTTCAGAGAGGGTGATCCAACACCAACGGCAATCGATCCCGAGTTCCTCCGTACTGGCTTGCTCGGCGCTGTCATCGAGGGCAAGGTGTATATTTTGGGACTGTACGAGGACCGGCTGAGGCAGAGGGTCGAATGGGTCGAACACGGTGTGGCCGTTCAGGAACATCGTTACTTCTTTGTGCAACACCTCATCCTCAGCATCATGAGGAATGTGCCCAAGATCCATGACTGTTCCGCCTTCGATTGTTTTGTCAACGACGAGCATCTACCAATCGTCCTTCTCGAATCGCCATCCGCATCAACAGCCCCAATCTCCTCCGGCGGCCCGCCTAGACAACTTGACATTGCGCTCCTTGACTCTCTAGCGGAGAAGACCATGGATATCCTCTATCAGGAGCACCACCTCAGGGTGTATTGTGTCTTGATCACCGCTCCGGGGATTTTGCCTAGAGTGACAAAAAACGGCCGCAGAGAGATCGGCAATATGCTCTGTCGCAAGGAATTTGACAACGGCTCGTTGCCTTGTGTCCATGTGAAGTTCGGCGTGGAGCGAGCTGTCCAAAATCTGCCTTTTGGAGAGGACATCAGTGGCGGCATCTGGTCGCCAGATGCGAGTGCCGCGCGAAATGAACTCTTGTACGAACAAGAAACGCAATGGTCCGGAGTTGACGTTCGAGAAGTAGTCATCGATGATCGTACTTCGACGGCCCTGAGCAATTTTACGAACATCTTTGACCTCATGCAGTGGCGGGTGGCGCGGCAAGCAGATGAACTTGCGTATTGTACAATCGATGGTCGAGGGAAAGAAGGCAAAGGCCTCACGTGGAAGAAGTTTGATCAGCGAGTCGCCGCAGTGGCTTTGTACCTTCGAAACAAAGTCAAGGTGAAACCTAGCGACCACCTGATCCTGATGTACACGCATTCTGAGGACTACGTGTTTTCTATCTATGCCTGCATGGTTCTTGGAGCGATTGCCATCCCGGTGGCACCATTGGATGTCAACAGACTCTCTGAAGATGCCCCGGCTTTTCTCCACATAGTCGCTGACATGGGGGTCAAAGCTGTGCTTTGCAATACAGAAGTCGATCACCTGTTCAAACAGAAAATTGTCTCGCAGCACCTGAAGCAATCCGCTCAGTATCTCAAAACCAACATTCCCAGCGTGTACAATACAACGAAACCGGCCAAACAATCGCACGGCTGCAGAGACTTGGGCCTCACAATAAACCGCTCCTGGATCTCTCCATCGAATCCCGTCATCATCTGGACATATTGGACTCCAGATCAGCGTCGAGTTTCGGTCCAGCTAGGACATGATACTATCTTGGGGATGTGCAAGGTCCAGAAGGAAACTTGCCAAATGACGAGCTCCAAACCCGTGCTTGCATGCGTGAGGAGCACTGTTGGCATAGGCTTTTTACACACTGTGTTGATGGGCGTGTACAATGGAAGCACCACCTATCTGATATCGCCGCTCGACTACGCACAAAATCCAGGGTCGCTGTTCCTGGCTTTATCGCGGTATAAAGTCAAGGACACCTACGCCACTAGCCAGATGCTGGACTTTGCCATGAGCCACGTTGCTGGTAAGGGCTTTTCCTTGCACGAGCTCAAGAACTTGATGATTGCCACTGAGAGCAGACCGCGCCTGGATCTCTTCTCCAAGGCGAGATTGCATTTTGCACAAACAGGTCTAGAAAGGACGGCAATCAATACGATTTACTCGCACGTTCTCAATCCAATGATAGCATCTCGAAGCTACATGGCTATTGAACCAATCGAGCTATGGCTGGACGTGCGCGCCCTCAGGAGGGGTCTCGTCTATCCCGTGGATCCCGACACGGACCCAACTGCTTTGTGCGTGCAGGATTCAGGAATGGTTCCTGTATCCACTCGCATCGCCGTTGTCAACCCGGAAACTTGTCTGCTGTGCCACGTTGGCGAATTCGGCGAGATCTGGGTGCAGTCTGAGGCATGTGCCAAATCTTTCTACATGTCGAGACAAATCTTCGACGAGGAGCGATTCAATGGGCGGATCATAGGCGGCGATCCCAACGCAAGATACGTTCGAACTGGTGATCTGGGCTTCCTTCACAATGTCACGCGGCCAATCGGTCCAGGAAATCAACCAGTGGAAATGCAGATTCTGTTTGTGTTGGGCAGTATCGGTGAGACTTTTGAGGTCAACGGACTCAATCATTTCCCGATCGACATCGAGAATAGTATTGAGAAGTGCCATCGCAATATTACCCCTGGCGGTTGTGCTGTTTTCCAGGCTGGTGGCATGGTGGTGGTTCTGGTGGAGGTCTTCCGCAAGGCCTATCTCGCTTCGATTGTTCCGGTTATTGTCAATGCTGTGCTTCACGAACACCAAATCGTCGTCGACATTGTTGCCTTTGTGGGTGAGGGTGACTTTCCTCGTAGTCGCCTCTCAGAGAAACAACGCGGCAAGATTCTGGCGTCCTGGGTGACTCGGAAGCTGCGCACCATCGCGCAGTTTGGGATTCGAGATGGCGATGGTCCTGATGCGCAAGAATCGGGCGTCCCGGCGGTACGCAAGGGTACAAGTATCATGGGCAAGAGCTTCAATCAGCAGGACCAACCCAGGGCTTCAATGGCGTCGGACTATCAAGCCAATGCTTCGGTAGATGTGACGTCCAACCGATCAAGCATCGTTCCTGAACTGCCTTTCAGCTTGCCGCCTAATCATTATCAGATCGACCCCACCGGTGTCTATGAAGGTCAGGGAAGGAACTCGGGTGGCAGTAATGCAGGAGTTGCACTAAAAGACAAGCCTTACAATCTACCGGAGGGAGTGGTGGAGATGCCGACGGGCAAATTCGATGACGCCGACGAGGGAGTCAACCCGTACATGACGGATGAGAAGTTCTTCGATCCAAACGCAGTCCCAGAAGCACGATCCGGTGAACGCACTCCCCAGGCGTCTCAGCTTGACCTTCCGCCTAGGGGACCCCCTAGGCTTTCTCTTGTTAACCCGGACGAATACTCCAACAACAGCGATTACGATACTCCTACGTCCTACACTGCCACAGCCACACCGACGTCTGCGATTCCGCTAGCTAAAAAGGCGACGAACGAGCGGGAGGCTGAGACTCCCTATGAGGATCAGGGAAATCCATTCCGAAATTCGATTCCTGCATCAGTGCCCAGTTTTGATTTTGTCCCCGC
Organism: Capronia coronata CBS 617.96; assembly: GCF_000585585.1. Lineage (NCBI taxonomy): Eukaryota > Fungi > Ascomycota > Eurotiomycetes > Chaetothyriales > Herpotrichiellaceae > Capronia > Capronia coronata. Next base: position 122,088 of record NW_006912897.1, on the reverse strand, counting down.
TCCGGGTCCAAAAAATCCAGCCCGGCAGCAAATGGCTGGTGCAGCCGCAACGTATAACCAGGTTACATCTCCATCGACGGGCAGGGCTCTCCTTCCCAGTCAACAAGCGAGATATGCCAGTAACAGTCAGCCAGAGGCACCGAGACCTCGCCAGGCCAGCGAAAACTCATACGAGGCCGCAGACTTGCCGCCAGAGGCTCTCTTTTATGCTTCAGCGTACGAGGGGGCAATCTCCGATGGCGAGCAACAGGATAGATTCCATGGCGAGGAAGATCGGCCGGGCGTGGATTTGACCAGTGTTTCCGGGAGCATTGCCGTGAGAAGACGATACGACGGAAGTGCTTATGATGATTATGAATAATAGCAGGCGAACAGATGAGAGGATTGTGTATCCATGCCGCTACTGTAGAATGTGTGAATATGGCGAGGTACGACAGCTGCAATGATCACGATTGGTATGACAACGTACGGTCAAGCAGGCCTGACGGGATGACTTGTAGCATAGGTATAAAAGAAATGGCGGTACAGTTACTAGTAGTAAGGACGTGGTCGATGTCTGTTTGGCTTCCGATTCTTCCCTTTCCCCCTTTTCCGGCAACAACCGACGAGGCTGTGGTTTGGGGGGCCGGTGACTCAGCCTCGTCCCCCGCGTCCCGGGTCCTGGAATAACCGCGGCTTCTACACATTGAGGCGGGGAAGAGAATGACAACCTTTGTCGATTCCCGCTCTTCCGATCGCTTGCTTCTCCAACGCGGCAATGTTCGTCTGCTGTTCGTCTCTTCAGTCGTGGCACCCGGCGATCTGTCTGCACAGCTGACCTAGTGGCAGCAGAGCTTCGGATGGAGCTGACCCCATAAATAGAGCAGGGTCATTGATTTCCCAGGGCCGAGCTCGATCCTGCTCCTTGATAAATTGAAAGCTCAGTCACTTGAGCAAGCATCTCGTATCTAACACCCAGACAACATTCAGGACTCACTTCGTGACTATCGACGCCATCATGCCTCCAGCCACGATGCGTGCGGTCGTTCTCAAGGGTGACTACGAGGTATGATCCACTGTTTGGCAACGGTAGTCTTCGCCGACCACCAAACAACAGCGAAGCTGACCATGTCTGGGTTTCCATCTAGGTCGCGGTTGAGGATAGACCTACACCCAAGATCCAGGCGCCGACCGACGCCATCCTCAAAGTGTCTTCGACCGCTCTTTGCGTGAGCAGATCCGTTGCCCTTAGTCTTTTAGCCAGGCTGATTCCCCTCGGCAGGGTTCCGATCTGCATTTCTATCGAGGTCATCTAAAATGTCCACCGAACTTTATCTGTGGGCATGAATTTGTGGGCACCATTGTCGAAAAGGGTGAGGCGGTCGACAACTTCAAGGTTGGCGACAAGGTCGTCGTGCCCTTTTACACGGCCTGCCAGGAATGCTACTACTGTGTCCGCGGGCAAGCCAGTCGCTGCACCAAAGGGGTACTCTTTGGCAATTCGGTGCCCGCCAATACAGTGGATGGCGGGCAGGCCGAGTACGTCCGGGTCCCGTTGGCGGCGACGACCTGTGTCAAAGCACCCACAGGTAGGGCATCTAGACCCGGCAGGAAATGCATTTGCTGGACGACCCGCTTACCGTTGTCACTCAGGGATCCCCGAAGAAATGCTCGTTTTAATGGCCGACATCTTTCCCACGGGCTATTTCGCCGCAGCACGCTTCTTGAAGGATCTCCCGCAGCGAGACCGCGATGAATTCACCACGGTCGTTATCGGCTGCGGGCCCGTCGGCATCTGCGCCATTACCTGCGCGCTGACGATGGTGAAGAAGGTGTACGCCATCGACTCCGTGCCCGAGCGTCTGGCCGAGGCGGAGAAAATCGGCGCCATCCCCATCAATCTCAACGACAACCCGACGGAGAAGATCAAAGCGGCCAGCGACGGACGCGGCGCCGACGTCGTGTTGGAGGTGGTCGGACATACGGACGCCTTTATGCTCGCGTTCGACATGATTCGGCCTTGGGGCCAAATCAGCTCGATCGGCGTGCATACGGAGATGATCCCGTTGAACGGCCTGCTCTGCTATGGAAAGAACGTCACCATGGCCTTTGGCCGCTGTCCCGTCCGCAGTATCTTTGAAGATGCCCTGGCCATCCTCGTCAAGGAACAGAAGAAGGTGGCCTTCCTGTGCGGCAAGACCATGTCCTTGGAAGATGCGCCCCAGGCCTACAAGGACTTCGAGGCCCGGAAGGTCCTCAAGGTCGTCTTCAAAATGCCGGGAGAGGCCACGGGAGAGAGCGTGGCGGATAAAGTGTAGGCTGGCTTTGTTGGATCGTGGTATCCATGTCCAAACTCTATATTGTCCAACCCGCTCTTCTTTCTTCCCTACCTATAAGCCTGGCAGGCAAGATGTCGATGATGGCTCCGTTTTGACCTTTAATTCTTGCGCTGTGAGCATTGGCAATAAATGTTGCCAGTGGTCACTGTTGACCTGTTCAAGTTGAACTTGAAGCTGAGGACTCGAACTTGAACTCGGAGCGGACCTGCTTGGCGCCAAGTCCTCGGCTGTCGTGCTATCTATGTACCTAGCCACTAAGTAGTCACTAAGTACTAAGTACTACTAGCTAGTGTACCAAAGATATCCTTATCTCTGATCTAAGCGTCTAGTAGGTGGTGGATTGACACTGTTGCGGTCTTCTCCATCAACCACCAACTCGAACGCCCGTCGAGCGGCCGCTTGGATGAATCTTTTACTCCCAGCCTGTAGCAGACCTGCAGAGACTCCAATAGAAACACGTATGCGCCAGATTCAAAGGGCCATGGGAAATGGCGACGTTCTCCCATGGACGATAAGGTTCGTATATATCTATGTAGTCGCAGACTGGAAGCAAGGTGGCAGCCGTCACTAGCTTTCATCCTCGTTCTTTGTCCTCTGCCCCATGCATGGTTTCCACCACAGTCTCGACTGCCAGCCCGTTAAAGAGATACGCGAGGTGGCCACACAAGCTGGATGTCCAAACACCTCAGGACCCGGTATCACTCAACTCGAAGCCAAGATCATTGAAAAGTATGTACGGCGCCGAAGCCTCCAACAGGTATGCGTGAAAGTCTGCAACGGCCTCCACGACTATGCCATCCCTAGAATGAAGTCGATAGGCATAGACGCGGTTTCTACGATACCTTCTACGATCTCCTTGATATCACCCAGAGCAAGGCAGCTCAAGATATCGACCCTGGCAGGTAAAACGCATCTGCATCGGTCCAGACGCGAGCAAGGACCTGATCTATTCGGGTCTATCTTTGGACGGGCCCGGACTCGCTTCGAGACAGGTATGTTATAGTTTTTAAGGATTGCTTTTGTAAGAGTCTACGACCGAAGAACCCCCGCCAACGACGATAAGCTCCTCGCTTAGTGACTAATAGGTAATTCAAGCACGTCTGGGACAGCGGGCAGGATGCTCAATGCTGACGTCCTCGATGCCAAAGAATAGGACATCTCCGTTCCGTCCCGGCCTGCCCGAAATACTCGAGACGGAACTGACCCGAGCCTGAGGTGAACGTCGAGTATTATGCCAAAAAGGCCAATGAGCGAAGAAAGATATCGATGCGATGAGATATTTGGCAACTGGAGATCTTTAACCCCAGGACTGGTACATCTTTCAACCACTTTGATCAGTTTGCCAGACCCAGGCATGGCGTTTCCAGCATCTTCGCAGTACGCCTTGCGTATCATCTCCTCGTCCTGATCCGGATCAAGTCTGCAAGAACATGGAAGCAGTACCTAATGACGCCGGCCAAAAGCGTCCTTACCGCTCAAAAAGGCATCGTCCATGCGATCTGTGTCGCACACGACGAGTATGCTGTCGAGTAGACGCCGAGCCTCCATGCTATCTGTGTCGCAAGACGGGCGTCCAGTGTACTTATCTCCAGCTTCCAGCGAAGAAGCGAAAACTTGGCGACAATGCTCGGACTGGGACATATGACGGCACGAGCGACACTGACAACCTCGCAACCACACAAACGGGCACTCCTACCACAGGAAAACTAGAAGGAAGATTGAGCGAAACCGACATGGACTCTGACTTCCTCCGTAGCCTCTCTCAGTTCGATGACGGCCTTCCTGATCTGAATGATCCCCAGTCTAACATGTCGAATTGGAATTCGCTCGCAGGCATGTTCTCCTTTCCAACACTGTCTCCACTCGACACAGCTCGGACCAATACTCACACAAGGCTGGACGCCCCTGGCGACACTCCTGACTCACTTGTCCGTTTCCTCTGTGAGCAGGACGACCATGCGAGCCCAAGCGAGGATCCTACTAGCGCCCAACCCAGCCCTCCTTGGATGCCCGCTGCCACTCAGCTCACCATAGGCCCTGAAGGCCCGCATCATGTTGATACACCCACAACAAAGCTCCTGATGCAAGCAATCGACGAGGCGCCGAATCCTGGTGGGGATCAATCACCCAGGATCCGCTCGATCAACGATATCGAAGGGTTCAGTGCGCAGTACTTCGGACTCTCCGGGGAGAGCGACCCATATCTCCTGAAGCACATCAAATACGACGGGAACCATGAAAGAAGGTACTTCAAGGTCCACTTCCGGAAGGCGGCCGATGCTCGAGAGCCACCTCAACTGGATCGAAGGGGCGATGAGCGAGCGGCCGGGACCCCCGCCGAGCAGCCGGCGGAAGCCTTTGGCGAGGTTCCTGTACAATTCATGATGACAGCTGAGGAGCTCACACAGGAAGAAGGCAAGGACACCGCCTTTCGCCCTGATGTTTCGCAAGAGGCGCTCCGGAAGGAACTGGACGCCCTTGTTGGTCCGGAGAATGGAATACGACTGATAAACCTGTAAGATGCATCCTGGGACTTGCGCGGGAGAGAGACTGACTTTTTGCTAGACATCTTAAGTTCGTCTTTCCTTATTTTCCGGCGGTGTCTAGAATGGTCCTCCCGAAACCGTTGATTTCATCACTGCGTGAGATTCCAACCCATCTTTTGGCCGCCGTCTATGCTTCGGCCCTGCCTTTTGCCAGTCATGATCCGCATCTCTGCGTCCAAAACGTCTACGACAAGCCATCCGAAAACCAGATCTGGCATATTGCACTGGAAGACATATCACGCGAAATCCAAGCACCCCGCCTGTCTGTTCTGCAAGCTGGCCTCCTCTATCTGCAGAAGGCCAGGAGAGGCTCTGAGGCAGCGGCCGATACGCCCTTCAAATGGTCGTTCATGGCTTTCCTGGTCGGACTGGCCACTTCTTTAGGTCTTCACCTTGACTGCCGTGATTGGTTGATACCACCATGGGAAAAGCGCCTGAGGAGAAGACTATGGTGGCTTGTGTATACAGAAGAGAAATGGCGCTGTCTCCTGCTGGGAAGGCCTTCGCTCATTGGTCCTGAACAGTGGGACGTATCCGAGCTGGACGATGAAGATTTTGTGACTGAAGACGACCTTGCGGCCCTCGTGCCGGAGCAGCCAGCGTGGTGGCCACCTACTCATGTTGAGCAGTGCACGCATTTCAGATACCTATCTCGGTTGGCTCAGACGGCCGATGATATCTACCGAGCTTTCTAGTGAGTCACATCTTTGTTTCATGCCAATGGTAACGCAGACTGACATGTAGCAGTACGCTTCGCGCTTCGCGGAGACTTGCCACCGACTTCGCCTCTTCCCTCAAAGCCGCCAAACCTTTGCGAGAGCAGTTGCGGAATTGGTACTCATCACTCCCTCCGCCACTGCAGATGCGGAACAAGTCAGAGAAAGCTCCCACGGCGGGCGTGACCATGGACGCAACAGCCGCTCTGCACTTTGCGTACCTCAGCCTCGAGGTCCTTCTGTATCGAGCGTTACTTCGACCCTTGGGACCGCCGTCCAAGAAGGATGCTCATGCGGCGAACCCTCCCGGGAGCGGTGGCGGCGTGGCTCCGACAGTCGAAACCACTCGTCAAGTCGACAGAAAGCCGATCGATGGGGGAAGCGCAGATGACATGTTAGCTGCCCGGGTAGCCACCCGGACGGCGGCCCACAACTGCGCCAAACTGGTCGTCTCCTTCACCGCTGGTCTGGACTCGCTCGACTTCGGTGCATTCTGGTATTCCTGGTCACGCATCGGCTTCCCCTTGGTGACGAGTTTCGTGGCCTTGTTAGTGGTGCAAGCCCCAACCCCTGATCTCCGAGCGGACGCCATGTCCATTGCGAACAGCTGGCGAGATACGCTTCGCGTGCAGAGCAAAAGCTTCGATCAGATGCGGCTTGGCTTACTGCGGCTCGATGTCATGTACTGGATCGGCTTCGACGAGTTGTTTTCAATGTGATTCCTCTGATGATAGCTTCCGGCGAATCTGCATTCCTTGAGGAGTTCCTTTGCTGTCTGCAGTGCCGGCATTACTTGGACTTGCACGATGTGGGAAGCATTAGCCCCCGGTCGTAAACCATGTTTGCCTACCTGTCACCGAGATGCTACTGTTCCCAATGTCTTTACAAAGAGGATCACGCACTTTTCGTGGAGCAATTCTGCGGACATGATGTCGCCTTCCTGCCCAGACCACCAAGGACATGAAGCACATATGTTGTTAGGCAGATTGTTTTGTCTCTTTGCGTGGGCGTTCAAGTGTCTCGTTACTGGGGAGCAACCTGCCATGTTTTTGGAGATACAATAGTCGCTTCGCCTAGGTGGCGCCTCACAAGGTCCCACGGAAAGCAGGTGGTAGGTATTAATCCCACAGGGATAATACGGGAGTGATTTAGGTAGTGAGGCCCTAGCCCGATACCGGGACTGACAGACATTCGCTTGCCAATCGGCCTCGTCTCCTCTCCGTATCACGTCCAGGTCCCTTACCAGGTTTGGGCCATACGATTCGTACACGGAGATAACTCCTCATTTCGACAAACTTCCGCCTTCCTCGGCTTCTCCAATTTCTTAGCAGGAGGAAGTCGTTCCGAGATGTTCAAGGTTCCGACATGACTCGATACCACCCTATCATAACATCTCTCCCAGTATCCTCACGGGAGGTCGCTGTGCAATTGTCAGAGGACGTCCCAGCTTCTTTTTGAGGCCATTGAGAGATCGTAGGGGTCAACGCAATCTAACGAGCCATCCAGCTTGTTCCGTGTGTCGACAACACGTAACCTTTTGTGCTGATCCTAGCAGTTCACATTGTCGACCATCCTCACCAACCATACATCTTGCGAGAAAACTGATGCTTCAACAACCCGTAAACCAGGTTTGTGCCTCACTTAATTCTGAAGCTGGCTGGGCTGGATTGCAAGCCATCCTCGACAGCGTGATATGACTTGAGAAGTATGAGGAACAAATGGTTTCGGTTTTGCCTGGACATCAATGTCACCTTGCAAGCCCGGAGAGAAGGCAGAGTCTTCAACCGAATCAATGAGCTGCGAGGCACGCAGTACTGGCCTGCTTGTGGGCCTCAGTGGAGAGCAGTCGGTACCAATGTTCTGAATATTCAAGGTCACCGTGCATCATCCACGAGTTCGTCATCTGCATCTCCGGCAAGCAAGAATGCCTCGCAGTCCCCGAGGCCACTGGACGGGATCATGGTTGTGAGTATCGAGCAGGCCATCGCGGCGCCTTTTTGTACCCGGCAACTGGCCGATCAAGGGGCTCGGGTGATCAAAATCGAGCGTCCGGGGGTAGGCGACTTTGCACGGGACTACGACACGCGGGTCAACGGACTAGCCTCTCATTTCGTATGGACAAATCGGTCGAAGGAAAGCCTGGCGTTGGACCTCAAAGCGCCCAAGGACTTGGAGGTTGTGAAAAGGCTCCTTCCCCGTGCGGACGTACTGGTCCAGAACCTCGCTCCCGGAGCCACCGCACGCCTGGGTCTTTCATACGAGCAACTCAAGGCCAGTCATCCATCTCTGATCGTATGCGACATCTCGGGTACGGCCAGGACGGGCCATATAGCAAGAAGAAGGCGTATGACCTCCTAGTCCAAGCAGAGGCAGGTATGCTCTCTATCACCGGCACCAAGAGCGAACCTGCCAAAGTGGGTATTTCCATTGCCGACATCGCGGCGGGCATGTATGCCTACAGCAACATCCTCGCCGCATTGATGCTGCGGCAGAAGACAGGGAAAGGCAGCAAGCTTGACATCTCCTTGCTGGAAAGCATGGTCGAGTGGATGGGCTTTCCATTGTACTACACCTATGACGGTGCGCAAGCGCCGACGCGTGCCGGAGCCTCGCATGCGGCGATCTACCCGTACGGGCCGTTCGAGACGGGCGACGGCGGCTCCGTCATGCTCGGCATCCAGAACGAGCGCGAGTGGGCCAAGTTCTGCAGCATCGTGCTCGAGGACTCTAGTTTGACCCTCGACACGCGGTTCGCCAACAATTCGTTGCGTGTCCAGAACCGGGACGAGCTCCGCGACCTCATCTACAAGGCCCTCAGCAAGTACACTATGTCCGAGGCTGTGGCGAAGCTTGAGGAGGCCTCGATCGCTAATGCCGCCGTCAACACCATGCGAGGTGTATGGGACCACCCTCAACTTCGAGCCAGGCGTCGCTGGACGCAGGTCGACACTCCCAAGGGCGTCGTACCGGCGCCGTTGCCGCCCGGGTTCGTTCATGTGGATGACGGCGCTGAGGGGTTGCGTCCGAGGATGGACAAGGTGCCGGGAGTGGGAGAACATAACCAGAAGATCCTGAAAGAGCTGGGGTTGGAGAACTAAGACTTCCAATCAGTAAAGAGAATGCTGACAGATGGCATTAGGGGAGAACAGTGGCATTCTTTCTTGTCCACGACCCTAGATCGCAGTCTGCAGTGGTAGTTGTTAGCGAAACGTGGAGGGGACTGTTGGCGTAGCGGACCGCTATGCAAACAGAGTCGTCAAGCCGGTAGGAGCATGTTTACAAGAGATACTGTAGAGAGTAGGTACCTATCCACTTGTAGGAATCTCTGTGATGCCGTATAGTACCTAGGTATGTACGTACCTGTATCATTTGAAGAAGTCCAAGTCAAGATCTTAACCTCGTCTTGGCATGGACTTCTCGTGAATTTACGGCGAGCAGTCCACCATTACATTACACACTGTGCCTGTGTCAGCTCTGGCCCACTCACGGCTTCAATCAAAACTCCACGCCTTGCGGACAGACACCGTTGTCGGACTTCTCACTGCTCAACACATTCTTCCCATCCATGCCAGTTCTTGCACGAAACTCTCTACGCCGTCTCACATTCTTACGTCTAAATTCTCGAGTCCTACCCGTCACACATCGACAGCATCTCTTCCACTCATCTTCCGCCAATATGTCGTCCGGATTGACTCCTGTCCTGACCAAGGATGCCTGCCCTCGTGAGTAGCACATATTTCCCAAACACCTCCTGAAGCCGTCATGTACCCGCACTTCAAGGACCTTCGTAGCTGACCAACCTCGACCCTTCTTAGCTTCTGGCCCATACAGCCAGGCCATCAAAGCCGCGGGTCAGATCTGGGTCGCAGGCCAAATCCCCGCCGACAGCACCGGCCAATTAGTGTCGGGCTCCATTGCACAGAAGACCGAGCAGTGCTGCAAGAACATCAAAGCCATCGTGGAGGCAGCGGGAAGTGAAATGACCAAGGTTGTCAAAGTCAACGTGAGTTGACCCTGTCTGTTGTTTGGACTTGTGCGACTTGAACGGCGACAGATGGTGTTGGCCTGCCTGTTGGGCACATTTTCTTCTGGTTCAAAGGCGCTAACACAACCCTATTCTAGATCTTCTTGGCCGACATGAAGTTCTTTGCTGAGATGAACGGCGAGTACGAAAAATGGTTCGGCCACAAGCCCGCAAGAAGCTGCGTGGCGGTCCGAGAATTGCCCAAGGGAGTCGACGTCGAGATTGAGGCCGTTGCGATTCAATGAGCTGATTATCAACCGACAAGTCTAGAAATATAGCTTGACAATAGTAATCCTGAAACTGTCAAACACTGCCAGGAAGGCCCCGCACAACACGGCAGGCTTCTGCTTGTCTATACAGGAGTCTGCCTCGCAGCCTACTAGCTGGAACCACTCTACAGCTTACTTTGGGCTTCTTCACCCTCCTGTGCCCCCAGTTCAACAACTACCTTACCCCATGTGTCCCGTGCTCCAAGGGCAATGAGAGCAGCTGGCACACTTTCCAGCCCCTTGTAATGCCTGTCGGTATAGGTGATGCCCCTCAACTTGCCGGAGTTGATGAGGTCGAAGATACCGTTCCACACTTCGGGGACCGTCTTCTTCTCTTTAGTGGCATACATGCCCCAGTGTAGACCTACAATGCTGATGTTCTTCAGTAGGACCCGGTTCAAGGCCACTTTCTCAATAGTTCCGCCCGCGAAGCCGATCACGAGTAGTCGTCCATTCCAGGCTATGCATTTGATCGAAGGGTCGATCATCCCTGATTAAATGTCAGATCGGAGACATCACTCCTCGCTTGGGGATACCTACCAACTGGGTCGTACACCACGTCCACACCCTGCTTGCCGTTGCCTGTCCGGTGTTTATCACAAAGAGCTATGACCTTTTGCGGCCAACTCTTGTCTCGGTAATCCACAACATAGTCGGCGCCAAAGTCCAAACAGACCTGCCTCTTGCGTTCTGACCCGGCTGTTGCAATCACCGTGGCCCCCAGCGCCTTTGCTATTTGCACCGCTGACAAGCCAACGCCACCGGCACCGGCATGCACAAGCACCCACTCCCCTGGCTGAGTTTTCGCTCGAACAACCAACGCCCCGTACGCAGTGGGAGTTGTCACGTATAACCCAGCAGCATCTGCGAAGCTCCAGCCCTGCGGAATGGGGAAAAGGGAGTCTTCCGGAGCAAGTATATGAGTCGAATATGCTCCGTGGACGGCCCCAAATACCCTATCGCCCACCTTGTACGAATGTTTTGTCGACGTGCTCACGGTGCCATCCAGACTGCTAGCCACTGCACCGACGGTTTCCTTGTTCGTGCTGGGTGTGGCGATGACCACACCGGCAAACTCCATGCCGGCGATCCATGGTAGCGGCGGCTGATGCTGGTATTTGCCTTGGATCTGGAGCAGATCGAAGAAGTTCGTTCCGCAAGCGTGGATCTTGATCAGGTACTTCGTCGCGTGCGGGGACGGCGTGGGTAGGGAGGTCACAGAGAGGTCTTGAGGTCCCGAGACATATTTCGTCACCTGTATGGCTTTCATCGTGTTCGAGATTTCCGTCGCAGGTGAGCTTGGTTGACTTGGACACAAAAGCAGAAGCACAAGCACAACCAACTCCACAGACACTGATTCAACTTACTTTTGACGGCTCATCTTGCCTCAGAGACCGGGGTAATACTGTACTAATAGCACCTAATACCCGTGGGAATCGGGTAATTGGCGGGGAATGAATACAGATGCGCAGGCGTGCCTCGGTTGATCATCAGAGCCAAATCAATGTTAGTGTCATCACATGATCAATCCGGACTTAAATTGTTCCGCATCCTGCCAGTGCCAGGCATCCTCCGACTTTCGGTCCATTCATCTTCTTGGCTGTTTTCTCATCATTCCACCTCCTGTCGCTGAATCTGGCAAGTTCTAAGATTCAATTGACCTCGAGTTCCCCCTCTCGACTCTCTTGAGTCCTAATGATCGCGTCAGCTTCATGTGACGACCGCCTGTCGCGTCTCGCCGACTCTCTGATCGCCGGATTCGAAGAATTGCTTAACTGTGTGCGTGTCCAGATTACGAACGAGAAGACGCTGAGGGAGAAAATCGAGTTTGCTGCAGATGAGGTGAGTGTCCCTTTGCCCTCCAGCCCCTGACGACCATCTTTTTTCCATGATGAGAATCTTTGATTAGCTCTAGATCAAGAGCTGCTTTTGCAGCGATGAGCGACATTTTGCATGTATTACCTGATTTATCTCTTTCTTCAATCCCGTCTTGTCCGTCTACTTTCTGGGTAATTGAGGACTAATGATTGTGATTCAGTACGAGAGACTTCTAGCTGCGGATAGCAGTCATTCCGAGCCCTCTGTTCAACACAGTCTCGTCGCAAAGCAAATCCGCGAGATCCCTCCTTCTACCTACGACTTGGAATTGTCTTCTCCCATTCAGAAAGCAGAATTAGCCATACGTTGCTACAAGATGACAGATTCTCAGAAGCCCCATTCCAACGGTGGTCGGTGTCCCGTGGCGCACAAAGCTCGGGACCCGGAAGATTTAGAACGAGACTTCACCACGCCTGGTATACACGGAACGTTGGGCTGTCCGTTCGCCAAAATATCGCATGAACGTTCCCAGGCCCTAAGCGACGAGGATCCCATTGCCGTTGAGTTCCATCAAGATAAAGTCTCTTCTAGAACGCCCAACACCGAGCAACGGGCCGGCCAGTGTCCCATTCGCTTCTTAGACAGACATTCTCCCGAAGAAGTTGCCCAGTATTTTGAAAACCATAAGCATGAAATTCCTAGAAGCCACGAAATTTGTGTCAGGAGATATCAGCAAAATGGAGACAGCGCCCGGAAGCTTGACGCCAAATACGGCAGTCTTGTCAACATGATACAAGGGCTCGGAGTCAAGCACAAGGCTTACCTACCGGAGAAGGACAGGATCGAAGAACAAGACAAAAGCTCAATTCATGCCGTGGAGAAATGGGCGGAAAACGTTAGCAGCGCTCCGACACCCGAAGTCCAGGAGACCACCGCCGCAGCCGACACCGCTGCAGCTGACGAAGCAAGGCTGTCACATTTCGAAAAGCCCTTGCGGGAAGTCCGCGTTGGAGAATCTCCTAGCAGACCTTGGGGCATTTCTGTCCCGGTGGGCAACGAGCCTTCTCCCAGTGCTTTGCAGTCAGAAGACGGCCGTGCCCATGTGAAGGCGCGATCGGAGAGCGCGCACAGAGAAGAAAAGAAAAAAGAGTCAAAGTGCCCCTTCGACCACAGCCAAGCAAAAGCGTCTGCACAGGCGCCTCGGCCCGATCTTCACGAACCCAAGGAACCCCAGCGGGATCGCCCACAGATTGTCTTCAACGGACCGGTTTTCTTTGGGTATACAGCCGAACAGGTGGCTTCTTTGCTTCAAAACACAAGTCTTGGAGCCACTGTTCCACGTTAAATTTTCGATATGACGCGCAGGCGCTGTTCTGAGTGAGGTTAGATTTTGGGTTTCCTGGAAGCGTTCAGAGCGATATGCAGAAACGATGTTATGACCTAGACGATCACCCCATACTAGGTACTTGTACTATTCTTCATCAAGATTAAATACCAAGGCTTTTCAAGATTGGATATGTAGGTTCGCAAGGAGTCAACCTGTCCACAATAGCCAGACGGCCAGGTCAAAGTTGAACTATGAAGGTCCGAAATTGTTCTTGCAACGAGTGTGATATATCCACCAGCTCTAGCACACAAAGCTCGCATGACGCGAGTCTGCATGCCATGACTTCGAAGTGATTCGAAGAGCTTGTGGGTGAGCAAGCAGCTGGAAAGTGTACGTTGCGTTGATGCTGTGGACAACCCTATTGGGCATTCAGACAGCCGCTGAAGCCATGAACGAGCATCCACTGGCATAGTTTATAGGATTTTTTTGTTATAGTTGAACTTTTCAAGGAATCACATTCAGATGACAGTGCGACAGAAGTCTGAAAACCAGAATGCTCGCAGAAATGAAAAGTAGAAAAAGATCCAATCTTCTCTGCACTCCGCACTACTCTGGCTCCATGCAACTACTGGCGATCACAGGACCTCTCCTACGCCTAAATGTCAACGCTTGGCGATTGGGCAATAATGGCCTGATCCATCTGATAGACCAAGTTCTTCAAGACTCGATCTGTTTGGTATCCAAACTCCAGAGCCATTGCCGATTCCGTCGCTCGCCATTCATGGAGGGCGTTTATACTTGCTTAAGATGTGTGAGAGCACTGTCCGGCTCAAGCGGACGGCAGGCCGGCCCCAGATACGCACGACATATACCTGGTAGCCGCAGCTTTGCTTCGAGCTCCGCCCTCTACCACACATCCCTCAAGCCTGGCAACGCGACGACGACAGTCCCGTCACGAGGTCCCAAGCAATCGTCGCGAGTCGTTTCTACCGCCGCAGCACCTGCTGAAGAACCTGACAACTTCGAGCGTCACAACATCCCGCCGACCGATTACGGCGAATGGCGCGCCCATGGACGGGTTGTCCTTCAACCAGACAACCTTTTCCACCCCTTCTCCAAGTCACCCATCCCTGAGATACGGCAGAGGGCACGGTTCATGAAGCAGCATGCGCTATGCCCTCATCCTGTACACCAGCAGACGAGAGTGCCGATGTCCCCACACGATCCTGAGGCTCGTAAGGTTAGCGGAGTCAGCTCTCAGCCACCCGCTCATGTGTCTTTTGAGTGCCCCGACTGCGGTATCGCGACCTATTGCAGTGAAGAACACTGGGCAGACGACTTCGAAGCCCATCTTGAAATATGCGATACTTTGAGACAGATCAATGAAGATGATCACGACCTGCGCTCTGGAAGGTGGTTTCCAGAATTCGAATATCCTGGCCCTCAGCTCGATGAGATCTTGGTGAACATGACGAACTGGGATACATACTTTTACACCCGACAATATGAGGCAATCAACGACGAGAGAAGCATGCGCCAGGTCACCCGACTGCTGACATACCCTCTGACGCTGGGAAGTGTGCTACACGAATTAAGCCCATATAATATCAGGAAAGGTGGAAGGCTTACGCCAGAGGGGTTGAAGAGCTTGTCAGGTATGCCAGCTTACATTCGTGGGTATTGGGTTCCGGCTAACATGTACAGCTCTGCGGTATACACTTCATCCACCAAAGACTGGTCAAGGGCCTGGCATCAAAGGCCTAAGACTGTCCAGCCCCCCAGTCAGGATATTCATTCTGGGCGCCCGAGCCGAATCCTCATTGCCACGTGAAGTTTGGACTCAGCTATCACATCTCTTCCCGTTATCCTCAATCCACCTCATTTTTATTGGACCCGAATCCATGGCCAACCGAGACGCCGAATTTCCGTTGCCAGAGCGGACACCATCGAATCCTTTTGGCGCGATTGTCGAGGATCGCGTGTCTTCCAAGATGAAAATCACCACCTACGTGGAATACTTCCACACCCTACATGAGGCCAATTTGTTTTATCCTTATGATCCTTACTTCGACTGTTTCATGTTATATCATCCTGGCCTAGGCCACCCAGCGTCGTCGATTGAGTGGGAAAAGACCCTGCCGCAATTACTGGAGACGAAGATTCCGGTTATATGCACCGGCTATACTGAGTGGGATATGATGCGCGACTGGCAGTGGGTAATGGAGAAGTGTTCTGGAGAGGTCGATCTTCTTATGGAGCCCGGGGAGAACCGCTTCCGGTCACTGAGATGGGATCTGAATGATCTGGATCCTCAGGATATAAGTTGCGGAAACTGGGGTGTCTGGGCCTTCAGAGGGAAGAGGTATGCTCTTACATGATGAAGTCAATGAATGATTGATCAAGCTGCTGACTCAATGGACAGATACGAAGCTACTCGACGAGATATGAGCGCGTAGGCAGACCAAGAAACTGTACAACATGTTCCACCAGACCACCTCGACCGACAGGTAGACGAGAATCCATCCCTGTCGGGTTAGCTTTCATGGTGGCGGCGCTGCAGCACGCTTAACTGTATATAAGCTCATGCCCAGTCAATCTGTCTGGCGACAAGCGTGGAAGCATCCCGTGTGCCTCGTATATGAAAATGGACGACCTTGATCTACTCTTTGGTGACGTGCGAGAAAGCAGGTAGTATGGTAATACAACACGGCATGATGTCAGGGACTGAAGGCAGATCTTCCAAAGAACAACAACCATGTCATAATTTAACAATATTATCAGTGTTGTGTCCAATTGCGTCCAGACGCATGGTCAATTGTTTGGGCAGTGCTTGGAACTAGACACACTGCACGATCCAGACCTTCGCATGGCAAGGCGAACTTCTTCCTTCATGTTTTCCTCTTCGCCGTTCTAATAATCATCAACTCAAATCGGGTCTTCAGGATCAGCATCAGCCTTCGTATCCACTTCCCCATTCCTGTTCACCGTCCCGTTTGTCCCGGCCTCGGTGATGGTGCTGGGGTTGTCGCAAGTGATATAAGCAGACCATCCTTGCCTTCTACCGCATGCGCACCTGAAACAAGTCTCCTATATCCTCTACCGGTTCTCCAAACATCTGTCGCAGACAGTACACCCAACTGACGACGCAAACATGAAGCTCATCGCATTGACCGGGCTCGTCTACCTGACATCGCTCGTCGCCACCGCGCCACCTTCCTCACATCTTGCCGAAATCTCCGTGCGCGACGTCTCGCCACTCGAACAATACAACACATTGGAAAAGCGCAAAGGCGGCGGCGGCGGCAAGGGAGGAGGCGGCGGCAGTAGTAGCGGTGGAGGACGATCTAGCGGCTCAGGAGGGTCGGGTGGCTCAAGGCCGGCATCATCATATTCCTTTTCTTCCAGTTCCAACGCGGGAGGTCGCACGCGCGACGGTTCGGGCACTCCGAAGACCTACGGAAACAGATATGCTGGCGGCGCAACAGTGCCGTACACCGCTGGTGGAAGGTCGCCGACAAGAGGCATCGCACCCTACGCGCTGCCCATCACAGCCCTGGCCTTCTTCCCCGGCATCTGGCTGTACGCCACTGTCTTCGCTTATCCATACCCGATGTACTACTCCTGGAATCACGACGGGCAGAACAGGACGAGCAATGTGACCTGCCTATGTCAGCGCTATCAGGTCTGCGGTTGCGATCCTACAGACAACAGTACGTTTCTGGACCAAGTCGTCTCCAACGGCACTGGCCAGCCGGTGAACTCCAGCCTCGTTCGCACTGTCGACTACGGCAATGGCACCGCCGATACGTATATCAATGGGTCGCTGGCAAATGGCACCACCGCTCCTGGTGGCACTGATCCCTCCAGCGAAAGCGAGATCAGTGCCGCCATGAGGCTCACAATGAATTACGGTGGATATTGGGTGATGGTCGCCACGGTGGCCTCTGGGATGTGGATGGTAGCCTAGAGGCAGGAGTTCTTCTCACGTTGGCGGGTGTCCCTTGTATTATATGTCCTAGTCCTGCCCGCTTGAAGCGGGTATTCTTCTTGGTTCGTGGAGAGGGGTTGGTCTGTATTTCTATAGCATTCTGATGATGATATGCGTCAAGCGTTCAGCTATCCTGTGTTATCGTGTACCTTCAAACGCCCTTTCAACCAGAAAGACAGTAAACAGACCCAATCACAACCTCAAATCTGTGGTGTTATCTCTTCCTCTGTAGACACCCGGGGCCGAAATTCGCCATAATACGTGGTCTGGTTGTACGCACCCTGATAACATGCCCAACACTTGTTGTATTCAGAAGGAGCTGGAAACTAGCACAATACACGATTACGAACATGCGAACTGAGAGTTGCAATGCCAAACATACTGCTGGTGGTGGCATATTTCCAGTAGTAAACGCCGCTTGAAATTCATCTTCATGTTTGTCTGCTCTCTTACTCGGATCGCACATCGAAATCGGCCGTGCAGAAAAGGTCAAGAATATAAGATTCATCAATTCTGATGTATTTGATACCCCAAAGGTAGTACAGGCTATTTTAGAAGCCACACTCATACTTGTATCTCATCGCCCGACTGGAAAGCCTGCCACATGGTTAGCCGCTATAGAACCCACGGAGATGATTAGAACCTACCCGCACAGCTCCTGCTCCTCCTAACTCGCGATCCAAGCCTCCCGCATATTCAGTTGGCGTGCTTGGTTTGCCTGGGTATGTCACTTTAACGGCGTAGCTCAGACCCAAGATCGCTGAAATAAAGCCCGCCCACATCAGCAGCCCTTGAGAGGTCGTCATATGGTTATAATCTTCCAGCGCGAATATGCCCAAGACCTCGTTATCTTCATGAACAGGTTCTCCGAAGTTACGTCGCTCTTGCTTGTCGTCCCAGTCGGCGTAGGGATCGCGGTATTGTCGCTTGACTCGAGGCGGGTTAATGTATCCACCATTCTTGATGCCAGTGTCAGCATGCATTTTTGAGAGAAGTGTAAAGTTATCATCGTACCATCTCCGGGTCATCCACCTCTCCAACTGCCTTGAGACATCGCGCGGCCGAAAACTGAGCACGAGGAATGTGAGATTGAGTACGGGTGAGGGTGCGGGCGGACCTTGTGGCCACGGTCAAGGCTCGTCGGGAAAACATCTGGAAGGCTGGTTTGAGAACAGAAGGGCCCCGAACGAGCCGGCAAAGTGTGTAGCAGCTGTGGTCAATTCAAAGCATGCAGAATGGTCCTTCAAGAGCGGTTGACTTGACGTTGATGAACTGAAGTGGTCGATAATGCTAAGATTTGATTGGGTTACGGATGGGGGTAGCTCTCAGGCTGGAGATTGGCAATAGAGGTAAATGTCAGTACCGTACTAAGTGACCTAAGGTAGCCTAAAATGCCTGGACACTCATTAAAATGCTGGGCGCCACGCTGGCCACCCGTTGGCGGTGTACCTAACAGATCAGCCGGCCGCGAAGCTCCCACTGCAGGCGAAGGCAGGCGAAGGCAGGCCTAGGGAGCCTACTTCTGCTAGCAATCAGCTAGACTCTCTTATTATTACGCACTGACTGCACCCCCAGTACAACTTACACAGTGCTGAACTGCTACAGTGAAGTGGGCGCTCGTTCCTGCGCGCTTCATCCCCTCTGCCACCTGATATTTTTCACAACAGGCTGTACTTCATATCCACCTCAACCTCTCAAATCTGTCCTGGTCTCGTTCAAACTCCGTCAGGCAGTCATCCTCGGGGCGAGGAACATTTTGCCACGCGAATTGACCATTATCTCTCCCCATTCATAGAAAATGCCCGTCATCACTTGGCTGTTATTCTAAGGATCAATTTTGCCATGAAAGGCACCGCATCGCAAACCGCGCCAAATGCCGAATACTCCCCCGACTGGCGAATCTCATCCAAACCCCCAGGAACAAGGCACGATTCATCACACACGCCTGCCTTGAGACTTCCAGCTGACTGTTCTACAGCAAATGTTGATGGCAGACCTCCATCCCCAGTTCGGCCGGAAGCCAATCTGCTTGGCCACGATGACAGTGACGGCCCCCCGGCAAAGAGGCGGAAAGTTGCAGGCGCTGACCACAAGGCATCTCCTCGACCCATTTCTCCGCCATGGAAACGGGTCGCGGCAGAAGGCCCAACAACCTTTGTGGAAGATGGCCGACGAAGATCGGGAAGAGTCAACGTCGTCCCCCTCGCGCTACAGCCGCAGTCAACCAAGAGGCAGACACGCGCCGCTTTCGGAAAGGTAAAAGAGGAGCGACAAAAGCAAGCAAAGCCGCAATACAATATGCCACCAAAAAGACCAAAAGCTACAGTGCAAACCCCGCCGCCTGTCATTAAACGTGGCCCTGGCCGCCCACCGAAGATTCGCGATTCCGAGGTTGTGCAGCCCATCAAGGTAGAAGAAGCGCAAAGACATACAAAAGAGCCGAGTATACGATCGAAACCCTCAAACAATCGCCGTCCGAAGTCTCCCCGCCGCCGCTCCGTTCCCCGTCCGCAGCGTACAGGGCCTCCGAAGGTGAATGGCTTCCAAGAACAGGAGATCTACACGAATGGAGTGGTGGATCTAGATTCGGAGGGCGACAGCGATCGATCCGCCACTTCCGATGGACTAACATCACTGGCGAGGGGAACATGTTCGCCGCCAACGATACAAAAGGTCACCTTCCGTGTGAGGCTCCCGAAGCCGGCGATTGCGACCCCTGCCAATATACCCTTGCCCAAGAAGTATGCTTCTTTAGAGGAGTTTTTAGAACGGGATGACTTGGAACCAAGAGCCGGGGAGGACACCTTGACACCAGATCAAATAAAGAAAGAGGCAATAGCACGACGAAGAGTGAGAGAAGCGCAACAGCGAGGTGGGGTTCTGGATAGAAGGCTCTCCAATACCTTGCCCGACAAGCAAAGTGAACCAAAGAGACAGTTCGCTCATCTCGACCATCTTCTTGCGCATGTGTGCCACTTTAGGACCCTTCTGCGCGCAGAAAGCAGGGATCACCGGAAAAAGGCCGAATTGCTGGCGCACGAGGCGAAAAAGTATGTCGAAAACAAACGAAAACGCAACAAGGTCAAGACGCCGGAGGAGATTGAGCAAGAGAAGCGAGAAGCTGCCATTGCCTCCTATCGGGCAGTGGCCAAGGACGTTGACAAGTTATGGACAGCGGTAAGAGCCGAGGTCGATGCAATGCGGCAGAAGGAGTATGAGGAGCTGCAGCAAGCCAAAATGAAGGGTCACCTTGCTCGGGTATTGGATCGAACCGACCAGATGCTTAGCCGAGTTGCGGACCAAGACGAGTTACCCACGGATAGTGAAACGGAAATGTCTTCCAACAGTGGTCTCGCCGAATCCGAGTCCGAAAATAGCGAGCAGATGTCGGAAAGCGAGAGTGGCTCTGAATCCGGGCTGGATGCAGATAATCTTGATGCACAGATGTCAGTTGAAGAGTTGAAGCAAAAATACGGCAATCTGCCGGATTTACCGACAGGAAGCCAGGAAGATGACGAGATTCCCGCAGTGGAGGAGGATGAACATGAGAACAACCGCGCGCAATCCGACGACGACTCGGACCCAGAAACTGAAATGGACAGCGAGTTCGACACGGAGGATTCTGATGCAAGTGAAGGTGACGAAGACGAAAGCGAGGAAGGCGAAGAGGACGGTTCCCGTAATGGGCTTCTGTCGTTGTTCTCGAAGAAGGAGATCGCCGATATGGCACCCACCGTCGATGGGGACACTCCTGTTGAACAAGTCGACTCTGAAACTCGTCAAAATCTGGTGGAGGTGTTGGAGGATCATCCCGTGCAAGAAGGTGGAAGTCAGCAGGAAGCGGATCAGCCGACGACGGATGCGTTTACGCACACGCAAGCGAGCCCAGCCCAGAACAACCAGGATACAGACATGACGGATGCATCCGCGTCTGCTAGTCTACAAGCCATCACCATCCGCCCAGCATCGGAAGACCCGGTCAGCCTCGAGCTCAGCGTACAGACATCACCTCACACAACGGCGACGAAGGTGTCAGAACCCGAGTCGGTATCTTCCATCGACACACATGCGGACTCCGCACCACCTACTTCGCCCTCCGAGATCAAGCAGTCGGCGATAAAAACACCCGTACCGCATCTCCTACGAGGCACTCTTCGAGAGTATCAGCACGAAGGGCTTGACTGGCTTGCGGATCTCTATGCTAGCGGCAGGAATGGCATTCTTGCGGACGAAATGGGTCTTGGAAAGACCATTCAGAGCATTGCATTATTAGCACATCTTGCCGAAGTCTATGAGGTCTGGGGACCCCATCTTATTGTGGTACCAACAAGTGTCATGCTGAATTGGGAAATGGAATTCAAAAAGTTCTTGCCGGGTTTCAAGATTCTGACATACTATGGCAGTCTCGAGGAAAGGAAACAAAAGAGACGTGGATGGATGGCCGACGACAGTTTCAATGTCTGCATCACGTCATATCAACTCGTATTACAAGATGCAAACTCATTCAAGAGGCGAAGGTGGCATTATATGATCCTGGACGAAGCTCACAACATCAAGAACTTCCGCTCAGAAAGATGGCAAACCATGATGACTTTCAACACCAGAGCCCGCCTCCTCTTGACTGGAACACCCCTCCAAAACAATCTGACTGAACTATGGTCGTTGTTGTTCTTTCTCCACTACGGTCAGGAAAATCATGGAGAGGATGATGCCTTCGCTGGCTTGAAGGAATGGTCTGAGTGGTTCAAAAGGCCTGTGGAGTCCATTCTCGAACACGGGCGCCAGGTGCTTGATCAGGAAGACAAGCAGCAGGTTGCGAAGCTGCACAAGGTCATTCGCCCGTTCCTCCTCCGCAGACTCAAGGCGGACGTCGAGAAGCAGATGCCGCTCAAATATGAACACGTAGAGCTGTGCCGGCTGTCCAAGCGTCAACGGCAACTCTACGACGGCTTCATGTCGAGAGCTTCGACAAGAGAGACCCTTGCTTCGGGAAACTATTTGTCCATCATCAATGCTCTGATGCAGCTTCGAAAAGTCTGCAATCACCCGGACCTGTTCGAGACGCGTCCCATCAACACGTCCTTCGCGATGCCCAAGTCAGTTGCCGCCAACTTCGAGATCAAAGATCTGTTAGTACGTCGACGGCTGATGCTTGACGCCGCCGATAATCTAGATCTCGACTTTCTGCAACTGGCGCCCATCTCAGAGGAGCGGATGTCAATGATCGAAGTCATCGAGACCACCAAGCGACATGCATACCACCAACTGAAAGCTTTGCGAGACTCCCAGTGTCAAAGGGTTCCCAAGAATACTGTATGGCATGGGGAAAATCGTGCAGGAGTGCTCGGGTCGCTTGAGAATGTGGGAAGGAAAGCTCGGGTTCAAGAATTGGATCGCACGATGTACTTTGAAGCCTACCGCCATCACCAGCACCCTATATACGGCAGGGGCCTGCTCAAACAACTTGCCATCAGTACATCAAGCGCTCAATTGTCACAATTGGCTTCGCATAAAGCCCTTTCCAATCGCTGGGACCAGGGGTTGCCAATGCATTCCTCCAACCTCGTACATTCAATCCAGTCGAGGTCGGAACAGATGGAGCCCTTCGTTCAGCAATTTGGTTGTGTCACGCCTGCCGTTGTCGCCACAGATCTCAGCACTATCGTCGTTACAGAGGCCGGAGCCGTTGCGATGAGGGAAGCTCAAGCGGTTTGTGACCAGGACCCATTCCATCTGGCTCAGATGAAGCTGTCGATTGCTTTTCCCGATAAGCGCCTGCTGCAATATGATTGCGGCAAGTTGCAACGGTTGGACAAATTGTTGCGTCAATTGCAAGCGGGTGGCCACCGGGCTCTTATCTTCACTCAGATGACCAAGGTCCTTGACATCTTGGAGCAGTTCTTGAACATCCACGGCCATCGATATCTGAGGTTGGACGGCGCCACCAAGATTGAACAGCGACAAATCCTGACGGACCGGTTCAACAATGACCCTCGTATCCTGGTGTTCATCCTCTCGTCGAGGTCTGGTGGCTTGGGAATCAACCTGACTGGAGCCGACACCGTGATATTCTACGATCTAGATTGGAATCCTGCCATGGACAAGCAGTGCACAGACCGTGCTCATCGAATCGGACAGACGCGCGATGTTCATATCTATCGGTTCGTGTCCGAGCATACCATCGAATCGAACATCCTGCGGAAAGCCAACCAGAAACAATTGCTTGACGATGTCGTGATCCAAGAAGGGGATTTCACCACGGATTACAGGAACAAACTCAGCTACCGGGACATGCTCGACGACAATGCCGAAGAGGACGTTGCCGGTCTCGCAATGGACCGCGTTCTCGGAAACGCCAGGGGTAAATTGGCGGTCCTGGAGCAGGCAGAGGATCAAGAAGATCGTACTGCTGCAAAAGTTGCTGCTCGTGAAGTTCAACACGCGGATGATGGAGACTTCGAGGACAAAACAACAAGCGCAACGCCAGGGACCGCCGATGCACAGACTCCAGGACCTTTCGGCGCAACTGAGACGGCACTGGCTGAAGCGCAGGTTGAAGGCGAACCGTCCGGTCATATTGATGACTACCTGATCCGCACGCAGTCTTTCCTGATGCGCGACATACCATTGGGGCCTGGCAAAGAGAAACGCAGTAGGGCAAAAAGAAGGCGAGATGAGCATCGAGTCAGGAGGGTGAGATGAGATCGGCACCCGCCCACATTTTTAGCGGCCCAAACGGAATCCGGTCACCTTCGTGGTCATGAAAATAAGCGTTTGTGACTTCTTGTACCTGTAATATTAGAAAAAATTGAGGTTGACCTTTCAACCTATACAAGATTGGTTCGACAGTTGAAAATGAGGAACCGTGTTCGAGCAGTCAAGGCCACTTACTGTAGAGAGTCTCCTTCGTTCCCACCTCTGTTGTTGGCGTGAGGAAGCGGTAGCAACTTACTACCGAATGAGTAGAAGCCCTGTCTTGATATCGCGTCAAGCTACAACCAAGACGACGATAGACGGAGCTGTGCATTGAGATCGCCTCAACATGAAGAAGCTAAAGATAGGGCGGCTTCAAGTTCAGTCACGATTGCTGGTGCCGAGGCCCAGCAGAGGGAGGTGTTGTTGCTGTCGTCGTGAGATTTAACGTCCATGATGAATACGAGCCAGTCGACCACTGTGAGGGTCAGGTGTGTCTGGGTTAAACGGACCAACGGTTCCTATCCTTGTCCTCGTCGGCTCCCTGGGGATGGGCTGGGGTTACTAAATAACTTAGGTACGTACCGACTCCCTGTACTATCTAGTACTAGTATGGACGGCCTAAGGTCTACCAAGACCTTATTTGTTCTTGTTCTTGTCCAAGCACTTATGAAGCTTTGCATGAGTGTCTCCGCTGGGCTTGTTGTTACCTAGAGACGAACCTGCCGAAGGTGTCTGCATGTATTGGGTAGATAGGAGAGACTCTGTGTGCGGATAGATAGAATTTCAGACGGCAATAAGGCTTTGCCATGCAGTGTTTCGGGTGGTTCGTCGGGCTTCGAGCGGCAAATGCTGGCGACCACGGATGCCAGGGCCTCTGTCGATGTAGAAGCTGCGTTGAGGGATGCAATCGATGGAGATGCCGAGCTAGGAGAGTGGCATTGCGTACCAGTAGGTAGTATGCCTAGGAACCGATCGACCAGCATTTACCCCGGACATTTTCTGTTGATGCTGCTGCTAATTACAGATGTAGTAGTATGGCGAGGAGGATGGAGATGGCGGGGGAGTTGGACGCTAAGATTAAATTCCAACAACGCAGTCTCCGTCTGCTCTCGCACCGCAGTCATTCCTCCTCCTCCTCCTCCCTCCCTCCCTCCTTGATCCTTCACTACCATCTGAAGCATCTTGCATGTCCTATTACCCAGTCATTCGTCGAACCATGCTGGGCTAATGCCTGGCTACCGTCAACTCGTTACATCGAGGCTCTTGAAGAAAGTGCTTACGAAGCTTGTGGCGCCAGTTGAACCACCCCCTTCACTGTCGTGTGATGCTTGCCACACACCACAGACACTGCACACCAATGCGAGAAGGCGAAGCCCACCCTGCGACTTGTGACAACTGTCTCGAACACCAAGACTGTTCCTCCCCTCACAGGCTGGGATATGAGGCCGCCACAGGGTATCATGCTCGCTTTACAGCAGGCACGTCGTGAAGAGGAGGTCACTACCAGGTAGGTCCGCTAGTGACACGTTGGAGAGCACGTCGCTTCTCAATGCCCTCACAAGTATAAATGCAACTGGTACCCTGTCATCTCAGATCTCCCTCAGATGTGCTACAACTGCTAGTGTGACCGTGTCCCCCTCCCAGACGAGGGTTTGAACGTCGCTTCAGTACTTCCACTTGCGCGTCGTCTGCTTCTATCCCGTGCGATCGTGCTAAGTAGTGCCTGCAACAATGTCGACCTTCAAGGATTCTGCAGCGCCTGGAAACAGACGGCAGAGTGTCCTCTTCGCCGATGAGTCCAAGAGGAAGACCAGCGTCGCCCAACTAACATCCAATGAGTCTGCAGAGTAAGTCCACGCTCAAACCTGTGTCATTTCCCGCTTGGTTAACGGCTGAAAAGGGTCCGGGAAGACATCAGAAAGCGTACAAGGCTTTGTCACGTCTCCGAAACACCCCTCTTCAAGCTGCTCGAGATCTGTACTACATACATGCGCAGTTGATCCAGGAGGATATTCTGGTCGAGGAGTCCGCTGTCGCCACCCGCGGGAACTTCTTTATCCGATTCATCGAACTTTTCACAATCCCTCGTATCCGACGCGCCACTCAGGCATCTGGCATCGTTATGATTGCACAGCAGATGTGTGGGATCAACATCATTGCGTTCTACTCGTCGACTGTGTTTGCAAACGCAGGAGCTAGCGTCACTGGGGCTCTCCTTGCTTCATGGGGCTTTGGACTGGTCAACTTCGTCTTCGCCTGGCCTGCCGTATGGACCATCGACACCTTTGGGCGACGAGCTTTATTGCTCTTCACCTTTCCAAACATGTGCTGGACTCTAATGGCAGCCGGATTTTGTTTCTGGGTACCGGAAAGCAGTGATGCTCACCTTGGCCTTATCGCCTTGTTCATTTTCCTCTTCGATGCCTTCTACTCACCTGGTGAAGGCCCTGTTCCTTTCACCTACTCTGCCGAGGTCTTCCCATTATCCCATCGTGAGGTGGGCATGTCATGGGCTGTGGCGACCAACAACTTCTGGGCTTCAGTTCTATCTCTCACCTTTCCGCGTATGCTTCAGGCCTTGAGCCCCCAGGGTGCATTCGGGTTCTACGCCGGTCTGAATGTCATCGCGTTTATCATGATCTTTCTGTGGCTACCCGAAACCAAACAACGTACTCTCGAAGAACTGGACTACGTATTCGCCGTGCCGACGCGGACACATATGCATTATCAGACCTCCCAGGTACTGCCATATTGGTTCAAGACGACCTTTCGTCAGCGCAAGGGGCTCACTTCACCTCAACTTTACAAGTTCGACTCCGACGAGTACCATGACGCCCATGAGGCGCCTGAAGAGAAATCTGCCTGATCCGCGTGAACATCGTGAACCTGAAATATGGCCGCGGCTCACAATGGCTCTACGTTGTTTGAACCGTGAAACATCTCGACAATATGATTGCACCCTTTCCGACCTTGACATTGCTGGGTATCGATGAGCACGAGTGAAGCCTCCAGCCACGACACAGCAGCAAGAACATCGGTCGATAATTCATGAGGATAGCTTGTGGTCGAGCTCCAACAGTGGCGGAGACATGTGCCAAATAGAATAAGGAGGCCGTGGGATGCGGCTGTACCTTTGTTTGTGACTTGGGTTCCCCGCGTTGTATGTAGTTCAGGTCGGGGCTTTGACGATGAGGCATGCGAATGGATCCACCTGGTGCAGTCACATCACAATTAACAGTGAGCTCGGAACGGAGTAGTGATGAATATCAATGGTGGCCAGGCAGTTTCTCAATCTGCCCCTCGGCTTACCCTTGTCGGCAAGGAGAAGGAATCGATACTTTCCAAGAGTAATAAGTACGAGGAGCACCCTCTTCGTTGTTAAGGCAAGAGGTGAATTGATGCACATTGGATCGCAGGTCGCTTCGGTGCTGCACTCATTATTGCGCCGCCCAATGCCACCACCGTCAGATCTCAGAAGACCCCGGTAGCTCTTCTGTTTTCCCTCTCCCATAATCCTCACCCTCACCCTCAGCCTAAAAGCCTACATCCAGGTCCCATATTGTAGGAAAGAACGCTCATCACAAGCTATAGCCATGGCGGCGCCACCAGACATCACTTGCACCAACCTAACGGGCACGTTCGTGATGGTGAGTTGGCCCGTCGCGACCCCATGAGTTTCGGTCTCACAGCTATTTTCAGAACAAGACGCTCTCCGACGACGTTGATGCGATGCTTACCCTCCAAGGGTTGAGCTGGTTCACCCGCCATGCCATACGACTTGCTACAGTGGTGGTGGGTCAAGGCCTGAACACCATTGAACCCGTCTTCACTGACAAGAAAGTAGATCACGATCAAAGAATACAAGCCCGACGCTTTCTACCACATCGACGCCACTTCTGTAGCCTCGGGCCTCGCAACGACCCAGGAGAACCGCATACTGGATTGGCAGACTAGGGACCATGCCGACAGGATCTTTGGGAAAGTTGAAGGGAAATCACGGATGTGGAAGACCGGGGAGTTATCCATGGAAGGCCCCGGGTCAGAAGAAGACGCAGCTTTTCTCCGAGCCGAGATGCTGAAAGATGGCCACACGC
The DNA here is from genome assembly GCF_000585585.1 of Capronia coronata CBS 617.96. NCBI lineage: Eukaryota > Fungi > Ascomycota > Eurotiomycetes > Chaetothyriales > Herpotrichiellaceae > Capronia > Capronia coronata. Next base: position 94,292 of record NW_006912897.1, on the reverse strand, counting down.
CGACCAAGTACTTGGATGACGAGCATGTGCAGAGCTGGGTCATCAACGTGGATGGTGGCGAGTGGATTGCCGAGCAGACTTGGGGCTTCGAGGAGGTCAACGACGAGCGCAGACACACGAGGCGTGTGGTCGTGTGGAAGAAGGGGAACGTGGAACGCGTCAGACTGGTCTATGATTTCCGTGGTAAGGAAGAAGACGATGAGGACGATGAGGACGATGAGGCGCTGGCTTATGAGTGAAGTAAAGTTGAAGTAAAGACAGCAAGACAGATACTAGGTAGGTAGATATCCTATACCTTAAGAAACCTATACAACTTGAAGCACGGGGGCACTGCACCAGCATCCTGCCTTGTTCAGGCCATGTGGGAGGCGTAAAAGGAGCCCAGGAGGACTATAAGATGTCCCTACCGCCTTGCTGATTCTCCCTCTCCCTCTCCCTATATTCTCTGTCCTCCGCCTCAACATGAGATGCTGCTGCCAAAGGGACTGGCTGTTCATCCCAAGAAACCTCCGTCGGCCATTTTCCGATCGCACCAACCCACCAATCCACAACCTCCTGCTGGCCGAGGTACTTCTACCAGAGAATCCACTCCCGCTTGCAGTGGAACATGTAAAAAGGCGCGGATAAGGACCAAAGGGGCCAAAGGTGGGTGCGGAGGGGTGCGGAGGAGTGCGCAGTTGTTTGTCTTTCTTACTCGTCCCTGCGATATCCTCCTTCCAGGGCTTCCAGGGATACAGGGGCTTCAATTCGGCGGGCTAAATACTTAACAGACACCCGTCCCCTCCCCGTTGCTGCCCCCGGCGCAGTTGATCTCGTCGACTTCCATCTTGCCGACCTACCCTAAACCTCACCCATTCTGCTCCATCCATTCCCATTTCAAGATGGCTATGGCAGGACGCCGCACGCTTCTTCGTGCTGTGCCCGCGCTCTCAGGCAGAAGAGCGCCTCAGCTGGCCTCTACCGCCCTCCGACTGTCGCCAGCACAGCACGTTGCGAAGCGACCGCTACACGCGACCTCCCGCCACTTGGCTGCTGCCGGCGTCGCCGTCGCCGATTACCCCAAAAGTCACGAACAGCTCTCCGACATCGTTGATATCCACAACTTCATTGACAACCAGTTTGTGCCCTCACAGGCCCAGACATGGATTGACCTTCATGACCCCGCCACGAATAACCTCGTCACCCGCGTGCCCCAGTCCACCGATGCTGAGTTGAAGGCCGCTGTCGAGTCGGCAAAGAAGGCTTTCCCGAAATGGCGAGCCACCTCGATCATGAGCAGGCAGCAGGTCATCTTCCGATTGACGCATCTCATTCGGCAAAACATGGACCGGTTGGCGACATCCATCACACTCGAGCAGGGGAAAACATTCGCCGACGCAAAAGGTGATGTGCTTCGTGGGTTGCAAGTTTGCGAGACCGCTTGTGGCATCACGACCCAAATACCAGGAGAAGTCATCGAAGTGGCCAAAGATATGGAAACCCGTTCATACCGCGAGCCGTTGGGTGTGGTCGCTGCCATCTGCCCTTTCAACTTCCCCGCCATGATCCCTCTTTGGAGCGTGCCCGTGGCCACCGTCACCGGCAACTGCTTGATTCTCAAGCCCAGTGAACGAGACCCGGGTGCGACCATGATCATTGCCGAGCTCTGCAAAGAGGCCGGCTTTCCCGATGGCGTCGTCAACGTCGTCCACGGAGCGGCCAAGACGGTTGACTTCATCATTGATGAGCCCGCCATCAAGGCCATCTCTTTCGTGGGAGGCAACCGCGCGGGTGAGTACATCTACACTCGAGGCTCGGCGCAAGGTAAGCGTGTTCAGGCCAACCTCGGCGCAAAGAACCACGCGGCTGTCCTGCCTGATTGCAATAAGAACCATGCTCTCAACGCCATTGCTGGCGCCGCTTTCGGCGCTGCGGGCCAACGGTGTATGGCTCTGAGCACCCTCGTTATGATCGGAGAGACCAAGGAATGGCTTCCTGAGTTGGCGGAACGCGCAAAGAACCTCCGCATCGACGGTGGCTTCGAAGAGGGTGCTGATCTTGGTCCATTGATCAGCCCCCAGAGCAAGAAACGCGTTGAGGACTTGATCCAGAGTGCTGAAGAGGAAGGGGCCACTATTCTGCTAGATGGCCGAGGGAAGACACCCGCAAAGTATCCCAACGGCAACTGGGTAGGTTGACTCGTGATTTCTCGTTCCCACCAAAGCAAAGCCTTAGCTAACTTGGTCCAGGTTGCGCCCACCATCATCACCAATGTTAAGCCTCACATGAAGTGCTACACCGAAGAGATTTTCGGCCCCGTTCTCGTCTGCTTGAATGTGGACACTACCGAGGAGGCCATATCTCTCATCAACTCCAACCCTTACGGTAACGGAGCGTCCATCTTCACCCGTTCCGGTCCGACCGCCTCCTTGTTCCAGAAGGAGCTCGAGGCCGGCCAGATCGGTATCAACGTCCCAATCCCCGTCCCGTTGCCCATGTTCAGCTTCACCGGCAACAAGAAGAGTGTGGCCGGAACCGGCTTGGCCAACTTCTACGGCAAGGATGGTATCAGATTCTACACTCAGTGGAAGACTGTTACCAGTCTGTGGCGGGCAGAGGATGCTCTTGCGACCGAGAAACAGGTCGCCATGCCCACACATTCGTGAGGCTGAGACCAAAAAGATTGTGTTCCATGCAAGATATCAAGGGGCATATGGCTGCTATTAATGTGCACAAAATGTTGTTCATGACATCGTTTAGGATTATTGGGAACTCCAACTCGAAGTGGTGTCAATCCTTCTCTTCGTTAAAAGTACAGTTACGTTAAGGGCCTGTTGTCGAACCCTTGGGTATCGTAACGGATCATCGGATGGGAGAGGGACGGGACCAGACCACATAGGGGTCAGTTGTCCGGTCAAATGAAGATCCGCCGCGACTCCACGGTCGCAATCACCACCAACAGGCGAATGATTTGATGTTGCGCCGCTGTATGACTTGATACGTACACAGTACGTACCAGGTAAACAAGAAAGTGCCCTCGTCGATCTGATCTCGATCAGATGGGACCCAAGTACTGCAGATATGGCAACCTGAATGCGTAGTATTTATTCTACAAAATAGGTATTTTGATGAGCAAGCTCGTTTCTGACGCCATTCTCCCGTTCTGACTACCGTACTTTGAACTCTTCAATGCACTTTTCGCTTTCCAGCATGTCGTACCGTCATGGTACCGCTCCCATCACTGCCAGGTCTTGTTCGACGGAACTAGTGTGTGTGCAGTTACTCTGCGCTTCCGCTTGAGCGCGTGGTTCTTTTGTTGACTTCCGTCTTGACCGTGTCTGCGCCGCTAGCCGCAGCCTCGACGATCTTTTCTTTCGCATCGGTGGCGGCTTCCTTGGCCTGTTGAGCACTCTTCTTGATGTCCTCCTTGCTCGGGGCTGCAGAGGCGCCTGCGCTTGATAGTCCAACGATGACAGCGATGAGAAGAGCGACAACTCCGCCGATGCCGCCAGCGACTTCAGGCATGAACCTAATGGCCTCAATAGGGTCTTTCTTGACAAGAGTGACGAACAACTCCAGCTTCTCCGTAACGTAGGTGACGGGGTCGTCCAAGAACTTGAGATCAGATGGCGACTTGGGGGTATCCTGTGGCTTGGGCTTGGTCTTGGCCTCTTCAGCTTCCTCAATGGGTCGCTTAACGTCGTATGTTTCTGCTCGGAAAGCAGCAGCATCCTCAATTGAGTGACCAATATAGATGTTGTCGAACGAGATGTCCGATTGCATTGTCCAGATTTCGAAACCAATCTAATAAGTCAGCAAAATGTCTTGAGAGAACCAGGACTAGAAGACATACCGCTCCCATGGGCTCAAAGTTGGCCGGAGTTTTATCCTCGAAATAGTCTGGGTTGGGAATTTTGCGTGGTGCCCATGGTCCCTTGTAGGCTGGATTGTCGACATACGGCGCAGTCCACTTGCCCTTGTACAAAGGATTTCTCTTCATGGGGGGCTCCCACTTTCCGCAGCCTGAAGCTTCCTCACACTTTGGATTGGGGACTTGAGGAGAAATCCAATCGCCATCTTCTTCATCGTCCCAGTCGTCTGGTTTCTCGGCCTCCGGATCAGGGATAGTGGCTGGTTCGTCCTCAAGCCAGTCGTCCGGCTTCTCGGCCTCATCATCAACGACTTCGAAAGGCTGGTCCTCGTCCCAATCATCTGGCTTCGTGGCATCGGGATCAGGGATGCGCGCGAGGTCAACCCAGTCATCTGGTTTCGTATCTTTGGGATCATCAATCTCCTTCGGAGGATTGACAGCAGGAGAGAAATCCTCCAGCAGACTTCCACTCTTGGCGGACTTGTTGTCAATCAACAACTCGAAAGTATTATCCGGGTTGACAATAAGAGTGTAAAGAGTGGTAAGTTTGCTGATTTTGGCTTGAGGAGGAGTCTTGAGGTGCTTCTCTTCGTACTCGCCAGTCTTGGGGTTCTTGTGTTGGAAGATGAAGTGAACCTAGGAAGTGTAAGAATGCTGCGTCCGTGATCTCTTGTCGAAATCAATTCACCTTGTTTGTGGCTCCACACTTGTCCGGACCGAACATGATAACATATGGGGAGGCATTGGAGAATTCCTCAGCATGTAACTCCTTGTTCTCACGCAGCAATTTCATGTATGCCCCTCCACATTCAAGCCCATTTTGCAGCTTGACCTCATACTGGACAACCAGGGTCTTCCCCTTGTTGTCGATGACCGAAGGGAACTTGGCGGAAATGGCATGATGCGCCGCTGCATTCTTCACCACCAGTGCTTTGTCACCGATGATGCCTGGAAGTACGGTTGGCTCTTCCACCGACCATTCACCAACGTATGCCCAATCCTCATCGCTCTTGGAGTCTTGCTTCTTCGCGTGAGAGGGCGTCCATCGTGTGTCCCAGTCATCGGTGAACTGCTCTAGGAAGGGGGCTTTGAGGGTCGTGGGCTATTCAACCATCAGTTGTTATCGTCAATAGCGTGAGAGATGTTTAAAGACTCACGGTGAAAACCGGGCGCTCAATCACAGTTGCAGATGGCTCAGTTTCTTCTTGTGCCAACGTGCTGCCGGCGAGGAGGGCCGACGCATACAGCGCCGGAGCAATTGCCGCGTTGAAGCGCATGACGGGCACACACTTGATGGAACGACAGTCTAATGACAGTTGGCAGGAGAAGGGACAAGACTGGTTGAAAAGCGAAGGAGTTTGAAAGGAATGTCCACTCTCCGGGGATATATCTCAAGTTCGAAGGTCAGAGAAAGGTGTCCTTTACTGCGTGCTCCACCGCAGAAAGCCAGATGCCAGGCTAAATTCGGAGCCAGTCGATGCCTGTACGAATTAGCAGTAGACTAGTCCTAGATTGGGCATAGTGCAACTGTAAAGGAAGGCGGGGGGCTTGTTCACAGCAGCATCCGGCACGTGATTTGACAGTTTCATCGCACGTGGGTGAATCATGTCTTTTTCCCTTTTTCTCTTCCAGTTGCATCCTGACCTAGTACCTAATATCTCTCTTGTGGCATCTTTTGACCAGCTGTTCCCTGACGCTGGCTATAGATCGCCAGTTTGAGTTAGTCATGGCAGAGACAAACAAAGATCATTTGGTTCAGTCCGATGATCCAGACCATCCTGCAAACCTGATACCTAGACTGTGTAAACAGTTCTATAGCCTTGGTAAGATGGTAGGTCCCGAACGAAGCCATTAACTGACCCCTGTCAAGGTTGGGTCACTGGAACTGGAGGAGGCACCAGTATTCGGATGGATGAACATGTCTACATTGCTCCCTCGGGTGTGCAGAAGGAGCTCATCAAACCCAGTGATATGTTTGTCCTTTCTTACCCAACTCCCAAGTATCCACCGTCCGCAAGACAATACATTCGGAAGCCTCATGAGCTTAAGCCCTCTGCTTGCACGCCGCTCTTCCTCGCTGCTTTCGAACGAGGGGCGGGCTGCTGCATTCACTCACATTCCCAGTGGTGTGTACTGGTGACTCTTCTTGTTGAAAAGATGCATGGCAAGGATGCCTGTTTCGAGATCAGCAACATCGAACAGATCAAGGGCATTCCGAAAGGTCCGGGGAAGGGAATGCTTGGCTTCCACGATACGCTCCGGGTGCCCATCATCGAGAATACGCCGTTCGAAGAGGACTTGACTGAGAGCTTGGAGAAGGCGATGGAGCAATATCCAGATACCTACGCTGTTCTGGTGCGGCGCCACGGAATGTTCGTGATTTCCTGTCCCAAGTTTTTTCTTGTTGCTGACCTTTTCAGTTATGTTTGGGGCGAAACCGTTGCGAAAGCCAAGACCCAGTGTGAGAGCCTGGACTATCTGTTCCAGCTTGCTGTTGAGATGCACCGGCTTGGCTTGCCGTGGACGATATGATACCCGTAGTGTCAGCAACAACTTGTGTATATGAAACATATTGCCGACAGTCAGAATGGTCGGGACTACTTATAAGAGTATACTTGCAGCAAGAAATTCAGGACTTCATAACTGAGTCTGTCATCGGCAAGAGGAGTGTTACCCTTTGGATAGGTGGGGGAACGGAATATAAACGACTGCATTAGCAGTCTTATTGCTCAGGACCATCCCACAGTCCATATCAGGTACTTCGACTTGGGGCGCCAAGATCGAGTATAAATATACCGATGTACATGTAGGTAGGATTTCACGTCCTTCAAGTTCCATCGTTGAACGCAGACCGCGCTGACAACATCCACCAATTTGGGCTTATCAAGTTCTCGAAGGGTTGGGAAAAGGATAGTGCATCGCATCTTATCTCGGATCACTTGTGGCATTTCAGATATCGCGGGTGCACGCAACAAAGGTCGATGCAGTATGGAGTCAACAATGACAGGCTAGAGTCTAACAGAATTCCCAGTGAAAATGTCGGTCACTTCGCAGTCGGTAGCATCATTATCGTCGCAAATGTCCCCTGTGTCATCAACACAGCGCACTGCCGAAGCTAAAGACGCCTTCAAAGCGGCGCTTACTTCTGTCGGTGCCAGCATCGACGCCGAGCTGCAGGCCCGGGCGAAGAATATCCATGCCAATGCCAAAGCACTAACAAAGCAGGAGGATGGGCTGCGGCAGGAGACCAAAGCCGTAACCAAAGAAAACGATTCCATTCAAAAGCTCCTCGATCAAACAAGCAAAGAAGTGCAGGACTTCAGCGAGATAGATCGTCTCCTGGCAGACCTTGATGGCGAACTAGGCATGATCGAACTTACGCTCCAGCTAGCCGAGGAGAGCGACGAAGGGTCTCCTCAGGAGTCAAACAATCGCCAGGATGTGACCAATTGAGTTCAACTGTCCGGCAGGCCGATTCTTGTCGCGATGTTGGTTGCACGTCTTCCTCTGGCAGCGAGGCTTAAGGATTTGTTGGCTTCAACGACGAATGAATCGCAGGATGGATGTAGCTGTGCTGAACGATGAATTCTCACGGACTACTAGTACTGTTGATAAATGAGCATATAGGATACGATGAATCTGGGTTTATAGGAAAGCTAGGTGGTAGCGAATATATTCTCCCTCTGGCGACATATTCAGGGGAACAGACTCGAACTGAGTACATGAGCAAGCCAGAATAGCATCAAACGCCCTGGTTCGAACGATACACCAAGGACCAGATAAGGGGTTCCCCTGGCGCGTGCAAGGTACATACGCTCTAAGCAACATCCTGGCATATATAGATCACGTCGACTGCTGGATTAAGAGTCAGGTACAAATGCCTGCGGAAATCCTCAGCCTTGTGGTTCATGAAGAGTGACGTAGCCTTGCGTAGGTGGTCATTATGGCCAATCGGAGCTTGTCTATCATTCCGCCGTCTGCGCCTGGGATACATGAGATACAACAGTGTTACCACCAGTAACGCAGTGTCAACATCGGCTTTCCAAGTCGCTTTTCGTGTGGAAAAGGCCGCTCACTGTGTCGAACGCTAGCTCTTCGAGTCTTCGAGGGCTCGGCGAAAGGCCACCTCCATGTTGTCAGCATTCACCGCTCAGCCGATTGTCGAGCTGAAACCACGAGACAAGTCCAAGATCGAGTCCATTCTCTTACACAGTGACCAACTCCTGGTTGGTCTCAACACAGGCGCACTTCGCATCTATCGCATCAAAAGTCCCTCCACGAGGACCAACGAGGCTGACGAAAGCTCCGAAAATCATGATGCGCCCGCCGACGAAGCGACGTCTTCGAAACCCTCTGAATTGCTTCGGGAATACGAAAAGTTCTCCAAGCACAAGATAGAACAGCTTGCCGTTTTCCGTGAAGCGAATATCCTGATATCGCTGAGCAATGGGTTGGTGTCAATCCATGATCTTGGAACATACCAATTGCTTGAGCAATTGACCAAAACAAGAGGAGCGACCACTTTCGCAGTGACCAGCAACATAGAAAAGGATCTCACAACCAGTGTCCCGACATTGGTCAGTAGGTTGGCTGTTGCCGTCAAGAGAAGGCTGCTATTATGGTCCTGGCATGATGGAGAGCTCGACGGCGATCCCGCAGAGATCCCAATGTCCAGCAGCATTAAGTCGTTAACGTGGGCGAGCGGAACCAAGATTCTCGCAGGTCTCAGTGCCAACTATATCCTTGTGAACATTGAATCTGAAGAGGTGAAGACTATTGTTGGCCCAGGCAGTATAGGCGGTGCTCCTGGTCAGGAGAGTAGCAGGCTGGGCGGGACAATGAGCTACATCGGGATGGGGTCGATGGTACCGATGCCGCTCGCCACGGGACTTGGAGATGATGAGATGCTGTTGGCGAAGGACATCAATACACATTTTATTGACCGAAATGGAGAACCTATCGGCCGGAGACAAATACCGTGGCGAACACCGCCTACAGCAGTGGGATACTCATACCCGTACCTTCTCGCTCTCCAAGATGCCAGCAAAGGGGTTCTGGAAGTTCGCAATCCTAAAACCCTCACACTCCTCCAATCAATCGACCTCCCCGGTGCCGTGTTGTTGCAAGTCCCGAACCCCAGTATCAGTTTAGCCCATCAAGGAAAGGGGTTTTTCGTGTCTAGTGAGCGGACAGTTTGGAGAATGCAGGGTCTGAACTATGACGCCCAGATCGACTCCCTAGTTGAGAGCGGCTCCCTCGACGAAGCAATCAGCCTCCTAGACATGATCGAAGAAACCTTGATCAAGAACAAGAATGGGCGCCTACGAGAGATCAAAATGCAAAAGGCTCAGAAGCTGTTCGACGAAAAGAGATTCCGAGAAGCATTGGACCTGTTTGGAGAAGTATCCGCGCCACCAGAGCGTGTCATCATGCTATATCCTGAAGTTATAGCTGGGAGGCTAGCAAAATCTGAGAGCGACAGCACAGATACAAAGCCTCCCAGTACCGAAGATAATCACCAGAAACCCGGCTCAACCGAAGATTCTCCTCCTGAGGCAAAGACATCTACCTCTGGCCTGGAAGACACCAGTGCCAATAGTCCTGAGCCTGTTGTTAACATCGACAGCCAAAGCCTCCCTGAGAAGGACCTCAAAACAGCCGTTCGTGAGCTGCAGGCTTTCCTCGCAGACGTCCGTCGCAGACTACAGCGCTTTTTCAACCCAGACCAGTCTGTACGCACTTTATCTGAAGTTCAGAGTAGCTCCCAGTCGGAAGACATTCGACAAGTGACCGAATACCTCCTGGGACTTCCCACACTGGACGACGTCGACCTGGGAGATAAGATCCTGGCGCTGGCAAAATTTGTGGACACTACCCTTTTCAGAGCACATATGTATGCCACACCCTCACTTGCTGGTTCACTATTCCGGATCCCCAACTTTTGCGATCCAGAGGTCGTGATGGCCAGATTGGAAGAAACCGAGCGCTACAATGACCTGATTGAGTTTCTGTACGGTAAACGACTACATCGACAGGCATTGGAGCGACTACGAAAGTTCGGACAGGCCGAGAAGACAGAGGATATTGACCCTGAACTACACGGCCCTCAGAGGACTGTGTTATACCTACAGAACCTGGGACCAGAACTGATCGACATGATCCTTGAGTTCGCCCGATGGCCTTTGGAGACCGACCCAGAATTGGCCATGGAGATTTTCATCGGTGATACAGAAAATGCAGAGTCGCTTCCACGCCGGAGAGTCCTGAATTTCCTAGAATCCATCGACAAAGACTTAGCCCAGAGGTATCTGGAGCATGTCATTGACGAATGGAATGACCTTACGCCAGATTTACATCAGCATCTTTTGGCTCTATACCTTGAGCGGCTCAAAGACCCCGCTCGCGAGAACCCTGAGGAGGTCCTCGACAAGTTCCTGACATTGTTGAGGACGTCTGACCAATATTCTCCCGCGAAGATTCTGGACTTGCTGCCTCGAGACGACCCTCTATTTTACGAAGCCAGGGCCGTGGTCTTCAGTAAGATGGGCAACCACAAGCAGGCGCTGGAAATCTATGTCTTCAAGCTACATGATCCAGCCAAGGCTGAGGATTATTGCAATCAGGTCCATCTTGAAGAGACCTTGAGGAACAACAGCAAGGCTCCTTCGCGGCGCAAATCAACGAGCGATCCCGTCGATGAACGTCCCTCGATCTATCATATCCTCCTGAATCTTTATTTGAACCCCCCAAAAGGAGAAAAGGCCCTGTGGGATCCGGCAATCGGATTGATGGCCCGCCATGGGCCCAGGCTACCGGCAAGCTCCACGTTAGAACTAATCCCCGAGGGGTTGACGGTTCGAGACCTCGAATTTTATTTTCGGGGACGTATCCGCAATGCAAATAGCACCATGAATGACTCCATGGTAACAGCAGCACTGAGGAAAGTGGAAGCTGTGCGTGTGCAGGCCGCTCTCTTGCTCGGTGACGGCGCTCCAACTGGAGGTAGGGGGAGGAAGGTTCGGATCGACGAAGACCGGGTCTGTGGTGTTTGCTACAAGCGTCTCGGCGGCAGCGTCATCAGTGTTTTCCCCGAGTAAGTCCACTCCCATGCACTTCGCCCTGAAGTCGTGCTGACATGTCCCAGCAACTCGGTTGTCCATCTTGGTTGTGCGGTTCGCAAGCAGAATGAGCTTGCGGGCAAGAGCTGACGGCCGGCCCATGTCGAGTAGCCAGTGCTCCGTTGATTCGATTTGAGATACCCATTGCGCCGAATAGGCCAAGCTAAGCAAATGTTGTCCAATATGCCTCCTTCTCAGCTTTCGTCTTCTGCAACTTCGTCACCGTAGTTTTCCTCTTCTACTTCGTCGTCTGGCTGTCGCTTGGAGATAGAGATCTTACTGTCCCGCTCGCCAGACTTATTATCTTCCTCCATCTTGTCCGTCAGAAACCCATTGACCTCTTCCTGCAGTGCCTTGGTCGAGGCTCTAAGGCATGATAAGTACTCGGTCTTCGCTTGCGTATCAGGAGTCTGCCCTTCGTCGGACTGCGGCACTGCTATACTATGGCAAAAAGTCCTGTCACCGGTTGGAGAGTGGTACGTAGCGCTTAAAGTGGCTGACATGCGTTCTGTCCTGTTCGTCATGGTGCTTACTTATGGCTTCGAGACTGAAAATGATGGTTCACATGGGCTGGAGTGGTTGGATTTGTGCAGAAGTCAGAATTGTTGTGGTACTAGTAGTAGTCCGTAGTAGTAGCTGTAGTAGGAGTCTCGGGATGACTTCATATCGAGGGACAACTGCGCGTGGATCACTAGTAGTAGGCCTCTCCAACATCAATCAACTTCTGTAAACCATACCAGGTACCCTCCATGTCTAACCAGACACAGCTGCCTGGGCACGTTTGGCCCTGATAGAGTCCACAGCCTTTGATGGGCATGATACGCAAACTCTTCTCTCCCACCTATTATTACTATGTCTCCTGGAGGCCCCTCCAATTCACAGCGCATGCGCTGTCGACCTGATGCCTGCGAACCGAAGTCTCGAGATTCGAACCCCGTGTACTGACAAGGCATCAAGAGCATACGATCACCGTCAGTTTGTCAACACCTCGCTCTCCGACCACCGAGCACATGGAGCCTCCTCCTCCTCGTCGGGCCGGTCTGCGGTCGCCGGTGCCTCCTGCCGCTGTATCACCAAACCCATCCCGTTCAACGTCGAAGCAGAGCAGTCGGCCTGGCTCAAGCGGAAGTGACGCTTCGGCATCCTCGAGCCTCTCTGTCGTGAAAAGATCCCCCTATGTCCACCAGCTACCCAAATTCTCGTTACATAACAATATCAGTAATACCTCTCTGCCTTTCCACACGAGACCGTCCGCCCAATACATGCCTCGAGATGGAACTGCGAAACAGAACCTAGCTCCTCCAAGTGAACTTCAGAAGCACCGCCCTCGGCAGCACTCTCAGGGATACTTCGAGCCATCGATGCCATCAGCCTCTCTTGCAAGCCAATCGGCCCTTCACGACAACACAGGCATGCACGGCCTCACGCCATCCCAGATTGCGGCGCAAGCTGCAATGCAACACCTGAATGCGGCCAACCACAACCGCAGAAGATCCCAGACTGTGCCATCTCCGCAAGAGCAGAATCAGCAAGAGATTCGTCGGGAAAGCCGGGGCTCGACAGGTTCTCACGACGCTCAAACGTCGCCTACAGCTCTGGACCAGCAATACCGGAACGGCTTGGTGGGTACTAATGCGGCCGCCACAGCAGCAAGTGTGGTATTCCCGCGCAATGCTGCTTCATCGAGCCAAGTATCCTTGATGGAAGAGGAAAAGTCCAAGAAGGGGTTGAAAAGATTTAGACCAAAACATATGGTGCTATCACGAGACAAGGACAAAGAAACGAAGGAGAAACCTCCACCATCACCCAACAGACACGCCCCAAGCGGTCTATCCAAGGTCATGAATGCTTCGACTACAAGTCTGGCTGAATCCCTCTCATCCACCAACTCCTCTCTCTATCAGATGGCTAACCCATCGTCATCAACCATCGTCTCTTTCTCAGAGGCAAAGGACAAGGCACACAAACATCACGGCCTACGTCAGAAACTAAAACTGAAGGACAAGGATGAATCCTATGCACTACCCTTGTCATCCGCGAATTCGAATTCGCGACCTGTGGATATCAACAACCCATCATCACTTTACTCGTTCGCTCCGTCCTCCCCTGCACCGTCCTCCAGCTTCTCGAAGACAGTCTCGGGGTTGGACCTGCGACATGGAGGCCGCGCCCTACGAGAGAAGAAGAAAGAGGAGAAGGCTCATGCTCTCGCCAGTCTTGAGCCTGTTTACAGTCGTGGCGAAAGCGACACCTCTGAATGGCCGTCGTTGGGCACGAGTTTCACCAACTCATCCGTGACCAATTTCAATTCATATACCGAAGTTAAAGAAGCGGGTATAAGTTTTGGTCTATCCAATATGTCAGCCGATGATGCCTGGGACCTTCTCAGAGCCAAAATACTCGTCGTCTTTGAAGGTGAGGCGGTGCGGATTGCGGTGGAAGACTTGAACAAACTGGTCACCATTCACGTGCAGAGGTGCGTTCAAAGAAGAGATCCCAGCATTATCATTGGAGATCTGGAAGATCTACTGAAGACCGGTTTTCTCAGCCTCAACCATACTTTGCGCCAAGTGTCGGATGACAGACTCATTCCCCATCTAGTGAGCATGTGGACTCTGGTGTTTGGTTCCATTTTGCCGTTCATGCAAGCGGTCTTTCTTCCCCTGGACCAAGAATTCAAAGGCAGAGGCAGCATACTCACCAGTCCTAAACTGGCAGCGGAATTTTGGGGTGCTTTACCAAGCGCTGAAACCGGCAGTACTTTGTCATCGTCGCCTGCTGCTGGGGACGGCGCCGGCTACGCTGTGTCTGCCGGAGAAGAATTGGAAGTGCGACGAATCCTGCTCATTGCATTCCGAGACATGATCGTTCTTCCCCGGTTTGAGGTGTTGAAAGCGACTTTCTCTCGACTCAGCCTTGAAAGTATCAATGCGACCTTGTCACATTTCGATGGTGGCAATAGAAATCGTGGGAACAGTGGGGGTAGTGACAGACCGGCCACTGCGCAAGGCATCGAGCCGATGTATGGCAGCTACAACTCTCAGAGCAGCACGCTGCTGGGAAGCGTGGGGTCTGGCGGCAGGTCTCGAGCAACCTCGAACCTCTCGGTGGTGAGCAATCCAGCGCAGGACGTGGCTTTTCAGTCCTTTAGTTCTCCACCAGCGGCCAGACCAACCGATAGCTCATCGGCCCAGGTCACCGAGACTGTTGGCCGAATGCTCCAGTGCCTGTCAGTCCTATGTTCAATCCAGTCAGGGGACGATGCTCAGGGAAAGATGGAAGAGCTCAACAGACAGCTCAAGTTGAATTGGCTCGGTCGTGGGCGCACCGGACGCAACAGGAAGGGGTTCGTTGGGAGCAGAGTCAGGCCCATGGGTAGCGTGAGCTCCACGATACGGGAGTTCAATCGCGATGGCAGCCCAACTCCCACGCCTACTAGGCAAGGGACCGTCAGCAGACAAGACGAGACCGCCCGAGGTGCCGTATAGACAACAGGAGTGTGGTGCATCGAGCCGAATCATACGAGCCTATTAGCAGGGTGCCTATCAGCAAGGCTACAGTATGATGATATCTCCCTTAACTCAGCTGCAAAGATACGTCAAATACGGCAAGCTCAGAGGGTAGCAGACTGATCCGTCAAACACCTCCATGACGTGAGGGAGCCAATGAGGTCTCAGCCGAGGAGAGTAACCGACTCTGGGGTTCTGGTTGAACGTTCCCTGTCAAGGTTCACCATAACGTTATGCGTAGTCGTTCTGTCGGCAGCTCCATGACTCCTCCCTCGAGGAACCCGGGATCAAAAGGAGTTCAATGGCCATCTACTGTGCTTACATCCGTTTACGAAGTCTGTATCCTTCGATATATTTTGGCTCTCCCTCTGTCTCTGCAGCACTATTCAACCTAACGGGCGCCGACTGGTATCTGCGCAGCATATTCCTAACATACGCCATAGTGAATTGGGGACGTTGGAAGGTCTTGACTTCTTGACCGTGGTACAACGCCATATATTCGATGGTCACAGACTCTTCCACTTCACCTTATTCTAGAAATGAAACTATAAGGAAAACGTTTGAAGAACCTGCTTCCAGACCTCAGATGGCCCGTGACCGAGGCATGACGAAGAATGAAAGCGAGGCGAAACGGAAGGCGGAGAATTTTGACGTCCCACAACTTGGACAAGATGCAGCAGAGAGGAAGAGAGCCCTGAACGTCCTCGCTCAGCGGCGTTACCGACAGCGACGAAGGGAACAGCTGGAACGACTCCGGGCACAAGCAAACACAACTGATGACTTCGATTTGCCCAGGACTCAGAGCGACGCTGCAGACGTTCATACGACGCACAATGTTGACTCGGTTCAGTCTCTGACCCAGGTTCATTCAGAATCACGACTCACCTGGTCGGATGAGGATGGATCAGCGTTGGTCCCTGGCGTCTACGATGGAGACCGGCTACCCGAGGCCGTTGTCTCTCAACAAGATTACCTGCCAGTCTTTCCCGAGAACACTTTAAACTTCTCGACAGAGGACCAGTGCCTATGGGACCCCTTGCTTTACTATCCAGCCTCCGCAAGCACCTCTCCATCGGGTAGAACGAGCTCTCCTTCAAGTGGAAGTGCAGCCTTGTCTTTGATATCTGCACCAGTGGCACGAAGGATATCGGAGGCAGCAAAATCATCCATTACAGCGGCAACTACACCGTATTCGTTTTCCGACGAAGCAAATTTTGACATGCCTGAGGTGAAACTGCTCAGCGGCTGTGCCTCTAGTGCCAGGCGACTGAATGTCCAGGATCTCATTTGGTCGATCACCTCACTCTCGCCCTTTGCGGAGCCTGGCATAGCAATGGCTCAATTCAACCACTTGCCTGTGAATCTCCGACCGACATCTAATCAAATGTCGATACCACATCACCCTATTATCGATCTGTTACCTTGGCCATCGGTGCGCGACAGGATGATCATGATACTTTCTCAGCCGCCCGAAGTTCGACCACCAAGTGCAGCATTGCCAACGGCGCTCTTCGAATTCGTATATGATCTTGAAGACAGTGCCGAGGGGATGCGGATCTTTGAAAACGATCCTTATTCCGAGCAGAACTGGGAGATCGGCGAAAAGGTCTTCAAGTCGTGGTGGTGGATGTTTGACAAAGACATCATCCGCCGAAGTAATCAACTGCGCGCGTTTCGAGGGGCTCCAATGTTGGGCAGTGGGAGCGTATTGGGAGAGGTGGCCTGGTTCTGGCAACATTATGCATGGGACATTTGTCTCTTCGAGGGATCGCTCTCTCCGGAAAGCATGACTGACCAGATGTGCTCCTTTCTATGGTCAGTTGGATCTTCAGACATAACAAAGAGCACAACTGTGCGGCGCTCGAGTGAGTCAGGGCGGGTTGAGTAGGAAGATATGCGTATCTCGCCAGCCTTCCTAGGTGCTCAGTGTATTTGGCAACGCATGATTATCCTCGGTTGCATTCACGATGAAGGAATCCCCTACCTTTGCTACGTTTTATTACTGCGATCCTCTATGACAGTTCTTCCGGTAAGAAGTTGCCGGGGGCTTAGCGGAGGGTTTCAAGCCTGTCTGGTTCAGCCACTAGGATTCACAGACCCGGACCTTTGGTCATGTTGTGCCATGGAAGACGCATGGTATCAGATTGTAGTATGTACTCTATACATAACTTCAAAATCATTTCTCATATCTTACTGCTTCAGGTATGGTTGGTCCCCATCAGACTGATGGTCAAGCCTTTCATGCGACGCTTAAGAAGGTCTTCCTCACTCCCCAGTGAGACCAGACTCTTACTCCTGCTTTTCTCGGTGCTTCCTGTCTCACCGATTGCGCGACCACGGGTGTGCCTTTCGTCTTGCACCGTCTCCTTGGCTTTGGAAGGAGACTTGGAGCTTTCATCCCTCAAGGACGACATGACGAGCGGGGCATCGTCATCTACGCTCTCCCCTGTCGGTGTGCGACGGTGATGCCGCAACTGGGTGGAAGCCAGTTCCAGGCTGCTGTTGGAGTCTTGAGTAAGGGTTCCGTTTCGCAACCTTGACTCGATTGCCGGGCCTTCGAATTGATGGGGAGGCTTGTCGAAGATCTCTAATATCCAATTCGCACAGCGAAATATGTGCTTCCAGCCTTCAGGAAACACCGAAACAAACGACACAAAGCCATGAGAAATACCAGGGATCAGTGTCACCTCCACGTGGTCCTTTTCATCGAATTCTGCGGTGGATTTCTCCAGTCCAACCTCTTGTCGCTCTCGAAACAGATGGAGCTTCGCTTGCCGAAGTCGACCTGCAAAAATGACCGTGTCGTCGACCAAAGGATCTCGCTCGCCGGTGAGGAAGTACGTCTTTGGAAATTTGGCAAGGAGATTCTCTGGAGCCACTGCCGGGCAGAGAAGGTGATCCGTCGTAAAGTCGGGCCGATTGTACGGACCGACGTAGAGGATGATCATGGCCCGCATCATCTCGGGCGTCAATATTCGGTCGCCAAAATAGGAAATAATTGAAGAAACCGCCAATCTTGTCTTCAAGGGTTGTGGTTTGGACGTTGCAATGGCCTGCTTCTGTGCCTCGACGTCTGCGTTTGGGCCATCTTCCTGGAACACGCCCTTTTTGTCCTTACTGCTAAATCCGAAGAAGTCCCGGTTGGGACTATCCTCATCATCATCACCAGGCCTGGGGGTGGTTGGAGTATAGCGACTGTCGATATCTTCACTCTTCCTCTTGATAAAGCTGCGATACTTCTTTGCTGTCCTCGGGTTGCGGATCAGTGCCATTTGATCGTCAGTCATCCAGCTTCCAATGTTCATATCCAACGCCGGATACAACAGCACCAGTCCGGCAGGAGATGGCAAAATCCCTCGAGATGTCCTGGCTTGGTTGGATTGGATAATCATAAAAGTGGTACCGGTAGCAAGATTGCCACCGGCACTATCGCCCGTCAGGACTATTCTTGGACACGACTCGGGTTTCATGCCAATGCATCTTCCCCGGGTGGCCACAATCTGAGTGTAGACATCGAAACATTCGTTCAGCGCATAAGGGTACGGGTATTCTGGAGCCTTGCGATAATCCAAACTGAGGACCGGGAGTCCCGTCCTCCCGGCCCAGGCAAGCAGCTTGTCGTCGCTTGTCCGGGGATCCATTGCCACGAAGCCGCCTCCAGGAATATCCAGGACCAAGTTTTCTTGCGCCTCGAGCTCGGCAAGCGACCCGTCAAAGTACATCCATGCGACGACGGGCTCTTTGTAGTTGGATTGCTTAGGCCGAGGGATCCTGATCCGCCTCGGGTTGTACTTTGTGAATCGCGGCCGCATCATCGCACCCAGCCATTTGAGGTAGGGTGTGTTGGGTTTGTTCCATGATACCCGCAGATGGTCGACAGTCAGCACGGCCCTTACTTTTCGGACCTTGTCGTCCGCTTGTTCTGCCGCGATCAGATAATAGACGGTGAATATGATCGACGCCAAATCCCTAATTCTCTTGTTTCGTATTCTCATGGCTGTCCAAAACCCGGCATCTAATCCTGTAGTGATCCATGTTGCCCGGAAGTAGGATCTGCTGTATAGGTTGGCCAGTGGCTCAGGCGACTCGAGGCCGACTAGCTTTGCGAAGTTTCGACATATGTATAGCCAGAGAAGGGTGAGCACCACGGATCGCCACGGAGTCAGCCGTTGGGAAAGGCTCCTGGAGAGCTTTCGAAAGATGGGAGGCCCATGTTTATTCCCCCTTTGAAGGTGTTAGAGCGAGGATGACAAGCGAGACTCGAGGAGACGCACCTTAGTAGATACAAGGACCAAAATGAGACGACTGCAAAGACCTGAACTTTGCGAAACTGTGACGATGGTCGGCCCAGTACATGGTCTGCAGTTTCCAGTCAGTCGATCTGGATGTTGAAGGGAACTCAAATGCATACCTATCATCACGAGGAGCGCAGGAGGCTTAACTTTAAGAGTTGAGGCACAGGGTGGCAGGTTAGAATAAGTCAAAACAAGAGAACGCCATACCAAGCACGGACATCGACTGCTTTGTCCTGAAAATGATAAACAGAAAGAAATGATGAGGCAGATGTCAGGATCGGAGAGGAGCAGCTGACCATGGCCAGTGGCCAGAGTGCATCAGCCATTATTGCGATCTGACACGGAATCTGGTCAGGCAGGCACTCGGAAGGCCGAAGTTGATGCCGAAGAGTGCAAATAATGATGTGATGCATCAGCATGTGATGCATGTGCGCTGCAGGGTGCGCTGTGCATGTGAAAGACTTGGAAGGATCCTCTACTGGTCAGGTGACTGCACGTGATCGGCCAGATACATGGAATATGTCTACAAGTAGCATGGTCGACGATGACTCTCAACGTCAGTGTAGCAACAGTGTCCTCAAAACCTGTTTTTACAGATCATGGTCATCAAAGTCATTGCGCAACCCTCCTAGTGCGCCAGGAGCGTCATTCGTTAAATAAAGGCTTCACTCAAACCTTCCAAGACTTCTTCGCCAGATGCAGCATCATCTTTCATCAATGCCAGCAAGAGACTGTCCATGATATCTTCAAAAGGTGCATTAGGACGTCGGGGCCAATTGTCTCAAGTTCGGTGTCAGGAGGCCAGCAATATGCATCAATGAAGTGATGCTAACCCTCAGGTATAAACCGGCTGTCCTGTTTCAAGTGAGACCTGCTCAATGCTCAACCTTCCTGGCGAGATTTGAGCGCACAGCATTTTTTCGGCAGCAGGAACTCGTCATGAGAACGGTAAATGATCCCTAATCCAACCGGTCACACCTCCTCCGGTACTGCTGCCTCGACTTCCTGAACTCCCTCCCGAATTTCCTCTCGAACTATGTCGTCTTGTTTCTTGCGGGCTTCTCGGTTGTCGCACGCTAGTGGAAGGTTGCAAATCAGATTCTCGTCGGCGTCCATAGTATGACTGCCTCGATTGCTGTGACTCGGTCGGACTTTCTGGTATAGTCACAGGATTCTGGCGACTACCTTCTGGACCGAAGCCCTGAGGGCTGCTTATTACCGGAGAGAGGTGCCGACTCATTCTTCGTCTTGGAGAGGTTTGTTCGTTGCGTACATTGGCGTTCGAAATCGGCCTGCGACAGTGAGGGCATGTGTCGTGTTCTTTCAGCCAGGCCGTCACGCAATCCCCGTGAAACCAGTGATTGCACGGTAGAACAGTCATTTCATCGCCCAGTTCCACATTGTCCATGCATATCGAGCATTCGGCCATGCCGTCACTGCCCAACATGTCATGGTCCACGCGCTTCTTCTTGAGTGATTTGATCGCATCTTCCGACGCCGGTGGAGGGGCATTACCGGCCTGGTTCTCATCCATCAGCTGTGTCATGACCCGATCGAAGGCTTCTTGTGTAAAGACCACGTCGCCATGCTGGGCGTTTCCGGGATTGAAAAGCTGGCTCAAAAGATCGAAAGGGTGCGGTTGCTGGCCAGCGGCTCGTGTGCCGTCAGCATCTGGGCGAAGAGCTGCCGCGGGCTGCACCGACTGCAGAATGAGGGAGAATAAACTGGGATGTCAGTCGGCGCCTAGAAGTTGTCCATTGCACTCACTCTTGCAAACTGCCTGGTGTCATGGGTCCACCAAGACCCCCAAAGTCATCTTCGGGGTATCCAAGAGGCGGTGTAGGGCGGAATAGGTTTGGTGGCATGGTTCGGGTCTGTAGTATCAGCGCGTTGGTAAGTAATAATGTCTCCGTATCGGCAGCCGCATCTTCACCAAGGGTATCAATTACATTTCTTCCCATGTTGCCGCTCCTCATCGATCTTGTCGTAAAAGAGATTCTCCCTCCCGCGTGATTGCTTGTGAACTCGAATGTCGTGAAACCATCCCGAGGCTGCGAGTCTGGGTCGTCACTCCATGGATTGTGGTCAAATAGAGGCTGTAAGGGCGATAGAGTTGGCGGAGGAGGTGAGATAGCCTGTTGCCTGCTCGGGCTCGCGGTCGATGTGGTGTGTGGTTCGAGCTGCTCGGGTCTATTAGTATCATCACGTCCGGTGAGGCAAGAACACGTACGATCTCTGTGAAGTCGCCTTCGCATCTCGGACAAGTCAGTCCTCCATGCGCTCTTTCCCACTCATTGTTGCACTGGTGACAAAAGACCCGTTCACCCTCCAGTCTCCGCGTGTCTGCCATGGTGGAGATGGGACATAAAGGAATGGACCGTTACAAATAATGCTAAGGAAGATGATATCAAACCAGTGGTTTTTAGGTGTCAAGGCTGCGTCATGCGCCGGGGCAGGCGGCTCGGTGGATAAAGGCCAAGTCTCGATCTGGGGTAGTAGTAGTCACTTGAATGCAAGTGTGGCGGCAAGAAAATGAAACGGCTTAGGACGGAGAGGATGCGGAGCCTAGGAATGGATAGACGGCGATCAAGCAAACGTTAAAGGTGATGACTGTTTACTGCATTGTTCATGGTCGCAAACACAAAGTCGAGCAGGAGCTGGTATTTCACTACTGGTAGGCGGTTGACGTACCATCTATCCAGTTCACCTTTGTTGAACTATCAATCAGGTTGGCGTCTGGGTGTATCACTTCAGATGCAGGAAGTCAGTGTAGGCTTTACCGCATGCTGACTTCGAGGTTGTCTTGACGGATAACCACCGATGTTTCCATCGATCTGACGTTGCTCCGTTCATATTCATGCTTTTTCAAATGCCTTGTAACAATGTACAGCCACATTTCCACTACATCCAGACTTGTCCCCCATACTACTCCAAACCAGGCAACATGTATTTGTTTGAAGAAGTTGGAATTTCTGTCTCACAACACACAGCACACAATGCGTGCCTCCGTATTGCGCTCTACTAGCCAGCAGCAGATAGTAATCACCTTCTTCTTGACCCTTTCATAATCATACCACCAACAATTCCAGCAACCACAGCAGCACCGCCGAGAATCGCGACACCCATCAACCCTTCTCTCGATACCTTGTCATCGATTAACTGTCTCAAGCTTGCAGCCTGCAGATTCCCAGGCTCTTTTTCTAGTAACAAATCGTTGTACCGTCTGGCTTCAGCATAATTCCCGAGCTTGTAGTTGCCCAAGGCGAGATAGTATAAACACTCGCGCCTTCGTTCCGGTGTCGTCTTGAAGATGTCCGAAAGGAGTTGGACGCCCAGTTGTTGGTCACCGCGTTGGTTCGATTTAATCAATCCCTTCACCCGTCAGCCAACATGGAGCCCAGTGGCGGGCGCAATCACAGATACCCAAGCATAGTTAAATTTTGTCTGCACCGAAACATAGTCGCCTTCTTTTTCATACTGCGCACGAAGTACTTGTAGTTCCGCCGGTTTCAGGGGGCTGCGATAGGGCTGTCAGAGGGAGAAGTCCTGATCACAGTCGCAGGACTGACCTTTCCGCATCTGCGGCATCTGGTAGGGAATCAGCGAACACAAGCCTTCCACCTTCTCGTTGCAGCTTGTCAACTCACAAGGCAGATTCGATGGCATATTGCCAGTTCGGGAGGTTTCTGGAGGACTTGGTCCGCAGGAGGAGCTTCAGTTCCGAAGAAGTTCGCTGAGATTTGTACAAGACAATGAATTTCCTCTTCACAAGTGGATCGAGAGTATTGAGACTGTACCTGAGTTCAAGTTCGTAGAGTATGCAGATGTGGCGCAGTGACTTGCATGTGGCGGCCAGAACGGTGACATGTCGGGATGACGACGGCTGGAGCTGTGGTTTTCCCGGTGCAGCCTTCCGCCTGTTGCTCCTCGCAACCACCACATCAACACAGAGGGTTGGATAATCTCAAACATCAGCGCGGGAGGGCATTACTTTCGCTACGCTCGTCTTCAACATCAACACTCGTGCTGCTACCATCTAAGTTGCCAGTATGCTTCTCGATGAAGATCCCGCCGCGGTAGGTTTTCCCCCCAAGACGACATGGACTGCTGTTGACTTGCGTTCCAGCTCATTCGTGCTACTGTCTCGAACTTCAACATCGCCCCAGACAAGGCCGCGCTTTCACGCGTTAACGATTCATTATCAACATTGCAACAGTCCCGCGAACTACGCATTCGAGATGCCGACACCGTGTTGAGAAAGCTATCCCGCCAGCTGGCAACATTATCTTCTCAACACCGCGAAGTTCTTTCAAGTCATGACAGCGGCAGGCATGCCAGTGAGATTGTGCAGCTCGACACCAAGAAGTTCCGCGTTGCGAAACAGGCGTCTGAGCTAGAAGCCGAGAGCGAGAGACTGGAGGCGGAATTGGAGAGGCTGAAAATGCGATTAACCGACTTGGAGGAGCAAGGAGTTGAGGGAGATGAGAACATGCGCCGTGCCCGTGAAGCGGATGATCCAACAGTGTATGTCTTTTGGGGTCTTCGACATCTAAGCCTGGATACTGACTATGCGCAGATTACGATTATGGCTCTACAGATCACTGGGAATCAGCCTCGAACAAGACGAGGCCGGCAACTACAACAAAGCAACGATTGGAAATACCAAAAGAGGCGATGTCCACGTTGTCAACATCGACCCTAAATTCTCGCGGTGGTTCTATGCAGACTATTTCTGGCAGACAATGCAAGGCTAGTCATGGGGGATGACCAGCTTGTGGTGAACAACATTGTCAATAACGTTAGCGAGGAGTTTGGGTGTTGGAATATGGTGGATACTATGCAGGGAGCTAGAAATGTTACGGGTGTCTTTTTCCAGGATCACAAAGCATCGAATTAGGACGACCTGGAATTGATCGAAGATCTGCTATGCGGTACGCGAAGAAGCTGTCCGCTTTTGGCCTTCGTAGTGGCGAAGGATGCTCGCGCTGGTGTACCGGGAGAACTGGAACAGCACCACCGCGCATCGCGAGATAAAAAGCCGAAAGAGGAGCCGTTGGGCGGCACCTGTAAGTACTTCTGGAGAAAGTACAATTTGATCAACAGCTAGCAGCGCATAGCATATCAAAGTGCTCTTGTGACCCTCCAAGAAGCTGTTTCTGAGTTCCCAACCCGCCTTCGCTAATGGGGGATTAATCGAACCTTTGCAAGTTCATTTTCTTGTACCAAAGTTCGGGCTGATGTTGGAGGGTTTCAAGCGAGACGTGAGAACCAAAGTCGATATCATAGATATACCTGGCAACTGCTTGATTACCTGCTTCGTGCAGAGCACCCTTTGCACCGTACACTCAACACTTTCGAACTATGATTCACAAATTGTTGCGAAGACATTATCGACCTACCTAGGTAAGGTAGATAGTACCTATGAAGGTACAGAGTAAGTAATTTGACCAACTTCAAGAGACCTCCCGAGAGCGGCTCTCGGAGATAAATGATCACGTGCCAAGCCGGTCCCGATAAACCTGCCATATTTCGAGGTCTGCAACTTTTGACTGGCGCAGTACTTCCAGTCCTCTATCCTGGTTGTATGTTCTCAATGCCATATTAGCGTCAGCCAGACAACAGGCGGGCTCTTCACGATGCGGAATAGGGCAACGACGCCGCTCAAGGTGAAGAAGAATCTTCTGGATCAGCTGGTAAGAACTCTCACCAGAGCCTGGAGCAATGTTAACGCCCGAGGCAGAAAATCCGACAATCATGGAGCAAATACAATCTCTACAATTTATCTCGCCTTACCAGACCTTCTTACCGGTGGAAGAACTTCTTCCAACTGAAATGGCTGGCCAAATCCACCTCACGAAGCTATCATGGAGAGCAGGTCCGGGAAAAACAGTGGGTGCGAATGTTCGATACACGGATCCGGTCTGTCGTTCCCATGGACGCTAAATACCTCGCCTCGAACGACGGCGCGCTCGAGTCGGCGGGGCGAGGATCAGGGCTAGAGAGAGGAGATGAGCCCAAGTCAAGATCAAGGGGAAAGCAAAAAGGCGAATTGCCAATTCCTTACATGCAAATGACATTTGCGCCGCTGGAACGGAGACTAGACACCGCCATTTTCAGGGCCATGTTCGCCAGCAGTGCTCGTCAAGCCAGGCAATTTGTGGTCCATGGCGCAGTCAAGGTCAATGGCAAAGAAGTATGCTACACAGTTGGGATGACATCGATTGGCTCAAAGCTGACATGCGGTAGATGCGGTACCCCGGATATCTTCTGAACCCCGGCGATATGTTTCAAGTACTCCCAGAACGGGTGATGTTTGCCACTGGCTCGCCGAAATTGCCTCCGAAGCCGAAAGCCGCAGACGAAGAGACCGAAGGCGAAGAGATTACTTCCGAAGACAACGAGGGTGTCGCCGGAGAAGCCGAGGCGGAGCAAGATCAGGCTCGTGACGATGTTGATGTCGAACGTGATCCTCGGGAAATCCTGAAGGATCTGAAAGCGCAGGCGAAGAGCATTCTCTCGTCTACGAAGCAAGACCTGGGAGCGAAACGAAAGCAGGACCTGAGAGCGTTCTCGAAGACCATACAACGGCTGCTTTCCCGGTCAGGGTCTTCTACAATCCTGACAGACAGCATAGAGGCACAATTTGCAGAATTACAGAATCAGCTGAAAATTCGGAGGCAGAACAAGGAGGCTGGCACCACATCACTCCCTTCGGCACAAGACGATTCGCGGACCTCTCTCGAGGACGGCGCAGAACAATCTAACAAGGATGAGAAGGATGAAGCGTTGTCAGGAGCAAACGGACAGGAGAACAGTCTCACGGACGGAGAGTACAACGAGCTACTTGCGGCTCTACAGTCAATGCATGAGAATCCGGTGGACGACTCGAAGCCATACGCGACGCCCTGGATGCCTCGCGACTATATGAGTGCGTTCGCTTTCATTCCCCGATACCTCGAGGTGAACCACAAGATTTGCGCGGCAGTGTATCTGAGACACCCTGTCGCAAGGCCCGGCTTGGCCGAGGTTCCGAGCCCCTTCTCCGATTTAACGCAAAGTGCCGCCTTTGGCTGGTATTTGAGGAGGAGTTGACACGCTTGATGTTGGTGCTCATTCGGGTGTTTCTTAATCTTTGTATCACTACATGACGGTGCAAGACGGTGTCGATGGCCAAAATACGCAAAAGGTAGAAATGGACTTGCTAGATCTTGGGGCAAACTATGTCTATACTCTAGGTTCATAGATTACAAAAGTGGGTTTGACCGATACTCCGGTGCCGCCTCACCATTGACATTGGGTTTCTTCGCCTGGGTCTCTTTCTCGATATTGGGCTCGTCATCTTCGAGGTCGGCCAGGTATTTTTCGGCCTCCAACGCCGCCATACAACCACTGCCTGCACTTGTGATCGCTTGTCGGTATCGTTTGTCCTGGACATCGCCAGCAGCAAAGACTCCGGGAACGCTGGTGTAGCTTGTGCCCGGTTTGGTGATGATGTAGCCATCCTCGTCGGTGTCAACTTGACCCTTGACCAACGCAGTAGCTGGGTCATGTCCGACTGCATAAAACAGGCCATTGGCCTCAAGCACCTCCTCTTCACTTGTGACCACGTTCTTGACTTTCAGGTGAGTCATCAGGCCTCTGGGTTTGTTCTCGCCTTGTACCTCCACAGCCACATGGTTGAATTTCACTGTCACCTTGGGGTGCGTAAGGAGGCGCTTGGCCATGGTCTTCGATGCCCTCAGTTTGTCTTTTCGGACAAGAACCGTAACGTGCGAGCCGTATTTGGTCAAAAACATTGCCTCCTCTGCCGCGGAATCTCCACCGCCAATAACAACGAGCGGTTTGTTCCTGAAGATCGGCACCGCACCGTCACACACGGCGCATGCAGATATGCCGTTCTGCCAGTATTTCTCCTCTCCAGGCAGATCCAGCCTCCTGGCGTTGGCGCCTGTCGCGATGATAACTGCGTCCGCTGTGTGTGCGGGTTCATCGGCATCCCCGTCTTCATATTCTCTCCATAGTCGGAACGGTTTCGACTTCAGGTCCACCTTCGTTATGGTCTCGGTGATGATCTCTGTTCCAAACCGCAGGGATTGCGCTCGCATCTCATCCATCAACTCGGCACCACCAATAGCCTTGGAGAAACCGGGGTAATTCTCGACTTCCGTCGTGGTCGTAAGTTGCCCGCCGGCGGCTGTGCCCCCAGCCAACATTCCCTCATACATGACAGGTTTGAGTTCTGCACGAGAAAGATAAATGGCAGCGGTATGGCCGGCAGGTCCAGAGCCAACAATGGCCACCTTTGTATGAGGTGCCATGGCTAGAACCGAGGACGAGGAGAACTTCTTCGTCAGAGGCGACTGCGGCTTCTGCTGTGTCACGGCCGATGCGGCAACTGAAAGACCGAGGGAGGATCGGAGGGAGGTGCGGGCAGCGCGGCGGAAAGCTGAAGAAAACAGTTTGACGGACGCTTGATGATAGCTGGTAGCAGGTAGAGAGAAGTTTCGACAAGGCGGCCGAACATATATTTGGCGGAGGCGACGGTGCGGGAGTGAAGGACTTGTTAGTGTTGGTCGATTCTGTTTACAAATTGTGCTCGTCTGCATGAGTCCAGATCGCGAAAATGGCGGCCGGTCCGAGGCTGCCTCAGCGATGCTGACGTAAACAGGGGCGTGAATTAAAAGTGTGAGAAATTGCTCGCCACAACCAATCAAGATACAACAACCTTTCCTCTTACCTCTTCGAATGACGGACGACGTCTCGTTCAGGGTATAAGACATCTCTCAGATTCGCCTCTGTGCTCGACCGTTTTATCAATACCGCTCGCGGAAGTCTGTTACATATGATATAGCAGCTGCCGCAGACGTCCTTGCTGGCGTCGGGGAACGAGGCTGGCATGTCTCAGCTCAAGATTGGGGCCATCATGAAGGACTCCTTCAAGGCTTTGACCAACCGCAGAAAAGTCCCTACCTTTGTTGTCACGCTTGATGCACTAGGCACCTTGTATCGCTTTCGAGAGCCTGTTCCATCCCAATATCTGAAGGTTGCTCAGCGATGCGGCTTGAGCACGCATGTCGACTCTGACAAGCTTGATCACGCCTTTCGATCGTCTTTCAAGCATTACAACACAACCTATCCGAACTACGGCAAGGGAAAGCTTCGTGATCCGGAACTCTGGTGGACAAAGCTTGTCAACCGAGCGTTTCGTGAAGTAGTGGACGATGAAGATATCCCTCAGGACTTGGGAGCCAGTCTCTACCGACACTTTTCATCGGGCGAAGCATATGAACTCTACCCGGATGTTCAACCTTTCTTGCAGACGATGCGAATGCTGAAAGACCATTATCATGATCCAGAGGGGCCCCTGATTGTTACCGGAGTGATCACCAACTCTGATCCTCGCGTTAGGTTAGTGCTGCAGGATTTCGATCTGAAGGTAGGGCCTTCCAGCTTGCCTCAAATCAGCTTCGGTCAGTCCATCTCGGAGACAGCCACCCGTTTCAGAAACCAGGATTACCAAGCGCTTTTGGCTAGTCCTTTTGTCGACTATTTCGCCGCCGACAATGATTTCGATTTCCTTTGTACGAGTTACGAGGCCGGCTCGGAGAAGCCAGACATGAATATTTGGCTCGCAGCCCGGCAACTCATTATTCCAATTCCCGGGTCTCGCGCGGAACAGGCCGTCGATTCATCCAGTTCCGCACCTCACAAGGGTATGACAGAGTGTCTGCGTCATGAGGTGGGTGATACCACGTGGATACACATTGGCGACGAGTATTCCAAGGACTACCTGGGTGCAGTGGGTGCGGACCTGGATGCTTTGCTCTTGCGCCGGGACCAGGATCCGTCTTCAGACGGTGAGGACAACGTCAAGAGTGTTTCCAGTCTCGAAGAAGCGGCTATGGTAGTGAGTTTGATGGCTCAAGGACGATTCGCCGGCAACGTCGACAGAAATGATTGACTTACGCGGCGCTCCCACACTCAACACCTTCCGAGCTTACATGTTGGAAATCAGATTCAACCGGGAACAGTAACGAATTCTCCCCGCATAGGTTGAAATTTCAGCCAGATCATATTTATTCGCACAATGCGCTGGCTCCGAAGGCATTGAACAAGCTCGATTATCTCGGACAATACACCTGACGCGAATTATGTTTCAATGAATATATCTGCCGCTTTTGCATCCGTCGAGCTCACTATGGATGTGTGGGCGGGCGGAGGTATCCTGTACCTCCGCCGGACTCTCCCCTTCCCACGCGGATCTGCGCCAGGGAGGATTTCCCGGTGCAATAATGCATTGTAGGGAAGTGATGGAATCGACTGCAAGAAGATGAACGGATACATGGTGGTCCGGACTGCGCAGGGCCAGTTGGAAGTGACCACGCAAAGCCGATCACAGAACTTCTTCACATCAACGACTGGCTGCACTAGACACTCTCCGGCAACGGCATAGTCATAATCTCGTAAAAGTTGGGACAGAGACACAAAGACCCTGCGAAATGACCTGATGATTGTTGGTCTCGAAGGCAGACTTTGGCAAACGAGACCACCACGCTCTGAGCACAGCTGAGATCCGGTTGGCAGGAAGGCATGACATGGGTTCTGCATTCAATATCAATGGCGATAATCAATAAGCGAAGCAGAGGTACATGGATTTGAGGCTGGAGGCATCTTCGAGGCAGATGGATGCTCGAAGCATTACTACTAGTATCATTCGGACAGGAATAATGGCAGAGAATTGAGGTGTGACGTAAGGAGCCAGTTATTGGCACAACAACCCGATGCCACCTGCCACCTAACAATCTATCTGCATGTCACTGCAGAAGACTTCTTGCAACTTGAACTTCCAACCGCTCCTCCATCTGTTCAAGTTATTGTACCTGCCGTCATTCTATCCTTTCATTTTCCGGAGCTTGACACCATTTCAATCTGGCGCGTTTGTGAAGCTATGCCAACTCATGAACCTTGAACCGGTTTGTCCCGCAGCTTTCGTATTGTACGCAATTCATCATCAAGGTCAAATAGCTTGATTACATTTTCTCTCCAAAATCAAGACACCTGATATGAGATCAAGTGGGCGGATCTGGCACAAGACCTTCTCCAGAACCATGGCATCTGTTAAGGGAAAATATGACCATCTTCCTCTGTCCAGCAAGGGACCCCTAAAGGTCCCGCTGTCCGGGCGGCTGCTTCTGGACAGTCCTTTTTACAACAAAGGCACATGTTTCACGATACAAGAGCGTGAGGACTTTGGTCTCAAGGGGCTTCTTCCCACCAACATCCAGAAGCTGGACGAACAGGTGACAAGAGCATACCAGCAGTATTGCAACCAGCCCGATGACCTCCAGAAGAACACCTTCATGACATCGATGGCGGAACAAAACATCGTTCTGTATTATCGACTGATCCAGGATCATATGAAGGAGATGTTCAGCATCATTTACACACCGACTGAAGGGGATGCCATCGAAAATTATTCGCGCATCTTCCGACGGCCAAATGGTTGTTTCTTGAGTATCAAGCATCCTGATGAGGTGGAAGAACGTCTCAGCAGATTTCTAAATCCCAATGACCCCGAGGGTGGAGTGGACTACATTGTCGTGAGTGACGGAGAGGAGATCCTAGGTATAGGCGATCAAGGTGTTGGTGGTATATTGATCAGCGTTGCAAAGCTAGCTCTGATGACTATCTGCGCTGGTCTCCATCCGAACAGAACACTTCCAGTGGTGCTTGATACCGGAACCGACAACGAAAAGCTCCTCAATGATTCTCTCTATCTTGGTCACCGATTCAAACGTGTGCGAGGCCAAGCCTACGACGATTTTGTCGAGAAATTCGTGAAGACAGCAAAGAAACTCTATCCCAAGGCCTACATCCATTTCGAAGACTTTGGCGTCACCAATGCACGGAGGCTGCTTGACAGATACCGCAATGACATGGCGGTGTTCAACGACGACATCCAAGGAACCGGTTGTGTGACCCTAGCTGCCATCATGGCTGGTCTGAGTATCAGCAAGGTTAAGTTGAGTGAACTTCGCGTGGTCATCTTTGGCGCTGGCACCGCTGGATGCGGTATTGCCGAGCAGGTCCAAGCTGCCATAGCGACAGAAGCGAACAAAAGTAAAGATGAAGTAGCGCGGCAGATCTGGTTGGTCGACTCTCCACTTCTTACGAACATAGGCTGACCTGACAATCAGGTGTATTGACAAAGCAGGTCTTTTGCTCGATAGTATGGGTGATGAGCTTTCGATCGCACAGAAGCCCTTTGCTCACAAATCGTCTGAGTGGAAAGGCAAAGACACAAAATCCCTACAAGCGATCATCGCCGAAGTCAAACCGCATGTTCTTATTGGCACATCAACTAAGCCGAATTCTTTCACCAAGGAAGTCGTGCAAGAAATGGCACAACACGTTGAACGCCCCATCATTTTCCCCTTGAGCAATCCCACACGTCTGCATGAGGCTAAGCCAGAGGATCTCATCAAGTGGACCGACGGCTGTGCTCTAGTTGCTACTGGTTCCCCATTCCCACCAGTCGAGCATAATGGCGAGAAGATTGCGATCGCCGAATGCAATAACTCCGTCTGTTTTCCTGGGATCGGACTGGGAGGAGTTCTGTCTCGGACCAAACTCGTGACAGATAAGATGCTTGTGGCGGCTGTTACGGCATTAGCAAAGGAAGCACCAGCACTGCAAGATCCCTCGAAAGCACTCGTTCCCGACGTCGAAGATGCTAGGCGTATCAGCATGAAGATAGCGATGGCTGTTATCCGATCCGCCGTGGAGGAAGGTCACGCACAAGAAACCGATATTCCTGTCGAGAGTGACGACGACTTGGAGGAATGGGTCAAAGTTCAGATGTGGGATCCTGAATATCGATCTTATGTCCGGAAATAGACCACGACTCCAGATTCCTGGTAGGTCAAAAAGAAATGCATGGTTGTCGGCAACAGAAAGCGCTGAGCCTGATGTAGCATATTTATGCGAAAATATTCTTCGTTCACGCCCGGAGTATCGTGCACCAATCGAGAGATCCGATCCCAAAGTGTCTAGCTTGAACGGGCCAGTGTCTCTCTTCAAGAAACCATTTTCGGATTTTCTCATCTCGCTACCCTCTTCCC
Source organism: Capronia coronata CBS 617.96 (assembly GCF_000585585.1). Taxonomy (NCBI): domain Eukaryota; kingdom Fungi; phylum Ascomycota; class Eurotiomycetes; order Chaetothyriales; family Herpotrichiellaceae; genus Capronia; species Capronia coronata. The sequence continues at coordinate 62,399 of NW_006912897.1, read as the reverse complement.
CATTGGCTTCCCGGAATATCAATGTCGCATTTCGCAAACGGTAGGTCTTCTGCAAGGGCCTGTCCGATTCAGGACACCAGAGGAAAGGCTTAACGACATAAAGCATAATGATCAAGGGTTGTAAAAGGTCACACCAGGAGCTTACTTGATACACAAATTTGTGCAGTCATCAAATAGGTTGATTCGAGGTCCAGCAGCTGTTGGTCTTCCTTCTACCTGCTCGCCAAGACAGCAGAGCCTAACTGTCGTTGCATTGTGTTCGTCATCTAGGGAGGTGGTGTTGTCTCCCTTACAGCACCCAGGGGAGGAATCCTGGTACCATCTACGTTCTCAACATCGATTCCCGGGTCTCTTCTCGCTCCCTGGGTCTGCTTGCCGGCAAGCGGTTCAATCTTCGCGCCTTGGATGGTCTCGTCCCTGCCGACACTTCCCCGCGCGTCCGCGTGTGGTAGTGTGTGTTGGTTCTTGGACGATCTCGATCGCGCCCCGCCGATGATTTCATATCTTGCATTAGAATATACGTCACCCATGCGAAGGGTCCAGTGAGGGCGGAATCTTCCCAAGTCTGATATAGTCCTCGAGCACCAAGATGGAGGCTTCGAAAGTCGGACCGAATGTATTCATGGAGCCAAAGAGGTTGGCAGTTCTCGCCGCTATCATCGTCCAAATTCTCCATGCTAGTAAGTACTTCAAAGTCTCATGCCTAGCACAAAGCCCGCTGTACAGGGACAAATCAGCATATCAAACTATTAATGAGGTGGGATGAGAGACAAAAGCAAGTGAGGGTGTTAGGTACCAATTATCGTGAAGAAGACGAAATCATCTGCCTTGACTCAACAGCCCTCATACTCGATCATCGCAATGATTGCTCTCACTAACGACGCATAAATTACGCCTGTGAAACACAACGGCATCACTACTCGGTCTGCTATTCACGCGACACAAAGAGACAAATAGCTGCAAAAGCCCATGGTGGCACTGTCAGCAGGAGACGAGTGGTAAGACCCTACCGAGCCACCTTACAAAATAAGTGGCACCGCCAGATGTTGGGAGGGGCGCCCTTCAAACATTCTTTCAACGTACATGTACCTAAGGTATACCAACGTTGAAGGAGAACGCCTATTGTATCAACCTTCCGGACTGCTTACCTACCAGGTCGGCACCTATATCATTTATGCGGTGTCACTTACTTTGTAAGGTGGCTTGCCTACCTGGCGAGCTAAGGGCCCGTGCAAGGTGCTTGCTCCCTTTATCGTCCTCATCTAGCAGACCAACACTCGCTGCAAGTCGTCAGTCGAATAGGGCAATATATCTCTACTGGTGCGACAACCACCTTGTCGTATGTTGATGGTCGGGAGCATAAGTGGCATGACACGACGATGGCGAGTATAACGGCAAGAAGGCCGCCTTCAATCAAGCTCGAAGATTGGCCTCATTCTCTCTCCATTAGGGGCATCCCTAATGAGTGCACTACAACCAGTCCGCCAAGTGCCTAGCCTGCCAATCCTGGAAATTGTCACTACTAGTCCCCGAAGATAGGTACATTTACGGACTGTACTACTACTACTAGTGGTACTGATTGAGAAATGAGACGGAAGCCAAAAGACACATGGCGTGAAGACAAACATGCTGGCCGGTTGAACGTGTCCGCAGCAGTCAACGATGATAACAGTAACGACATGAGTGCCACCCAGTTCTGGCTGCTTGTGTGAAGTACTGTCCTATGCTGATGCAAAGGAATCTGGAGCCATTCTCACTCGTACTTTTGTGTCAGATAGGCACGATAAGGTGACTGACCTTGGCTGTCCCTAATCTCTCCAACAGTCATGTTTTGAGTGACAGCTTCCAGTTGGCCAAAGCAAAAGAGCTATTCGTGCACCGACTAAACAGATGCAGGAGTCAGGAGCCTCCCTAGCCCTTTTGAAAGTGCGCGCTGGGCGCTGGGGCCCCAATGATAGATTTATCTTTCCCTTGCGCCCCGGTACGTGACTGTCCTTTTGTCAAGTACCACGGCGAAGCAGCCAAAGGGGATCAACATAAAAGCAATGGCGAGAAGCAACGTGAAGACCTCCTGATCCTCGTCAGAACAGTCGAAGCTGATTCTTGACCACTGCGAAAACAACAATGGAACAGGCGGTACCTCTACTGGACGAAACCAGCAGCAGAGGCAACAACGGCGATCCGCCCACCGAGTCAGTCACACCAGCTGCTTCAAAGTGGGCAACAAGATGGAAGCAAGTACGAGATTGGTTGATACATATCCTTTTGCCTGTCTATGCCCTGCGCCACTGTAAACGCCGGGAAGAGACAAGTCTACGTCCTACGGCATATATCGATGCACTACGAGGATGGGCTGCGATGTTCGTCTATTTATTCCACGCCTGGGGAATGACGCAGACAATTCACTACAGGTTCTTTCAGTTACCTTTCATTCGAATCCTCTTCTTCAGCGGTGGTGGTATGGTGGCTATCTTCTTCATTATTTCCGGTTACGTCCTCAGCTACTCAATGCTCAAAATGATGCGAAATCACGAAGCAGAGCGGCTGCTTAACAGTCTGGCCTCATCGATATTTCGACGCTACCTCCGACTATATGGGTCGATGGGCATTGCCTCCTTCGTCGCATTTTGGGAAGTCCGGCTGCAATGGTGGATTCCACCCCAAGTGGATCGCAAGCCCAGCTTTCTCGCCCAACTCTGGGACTGGATCTTGGATCTTGCAAGAGCAAGTAATCCATTTGCCGATATCAGCGGTTACGCCAGCCCTCCAGGGGTCCTCCGGACAAGATATCTACCGCAGATGTGGACGATTCCCATCGAATATCGTGGCAGTATTGTCTTATTTGTCTTCTGCGCCGCGGCATGCAAGCTTTCAACCAGGGGCCGAAGGATCTTTCTCTGGCTCGTCGTCATGGTCGCCTATTGCTGGCGTGTCGTCTATATCTCCGAGTTCCTCGTCGGCATGTTCATCGCCGACCTATCCTTATCTCGACACCCCGAGCGCCTGGGAGGACACATTCCAATGCAGCAACAGGTCACCGTAGTTGGCGTAGGCGAAACCGACGAGAAATCGACGACCGAAAAAGGCCATGGTCTCTCCATCGCCTGGCGCGTTTGGTACGTCGTCCTTCTTCTGGTGGGCTTGTTCCTTATCGGCCAGGAGCTCAACCTGGATCAGATGGCTCTTCTGTATTTCCCCTGGCCGTTACTCCACCGGATGATTCCGTTCTGGTATGGCGACGCCTCGTACACATTCTGGCTGAGCATTGGCGCCTCGCTCATCGTCTTCTCCATCGACTCCTATCCGACACTCCAGCGACCCTTCAGGTGGAGGCTCTCCCAATATTTGGGTGAGATATCGTTCGGAATCTACGCCATGCACAAACCAGTCTTCCACTTTTTGTTAGAACGTGTTCTAGACCCATGGCGCGCCCGCCACCTCGGCGAGTCCTTGCCTGCCTACCTCCCTGGTGCAATCCTCACCACAATTGCTGTCTTATGGGTTGCCGATTATTTCACGAGGCTCGATCACCGTGTTATTCGATTTGGAAGGTGGTTACAGACCAAAACATTTACAAAATGGGCATGAACAGCTTTCGATGGTTGAGTGTGATTGGTTTGTTGTATGGCAGTATTTAATATTCATTGCTCGGACCTCGAAATGATGATTGTGTCGTCAAGAATGGCTACAGTCGTATATAAGCGGGTGGGTCCCTCTTTGCGGGATATTGCTGGTCCTACAGGACACCATATCTTGCGCCAGGGACTGGTCGGAAACCTCTTCCACCGGATTTTCAAGTCCACACAACTTCCAAGCCACCTCGCGGTCATACTCGTTCTTGGTATTGTCTCTGAGCATAATACTCATATGTTGCAGCACAGCGGTCTCGGAAGGTCTTCCCATATTTGATGAAGATGCCTAACCCGGATAGAATAAGGCAGGCGATAAGCAGAATAGTGACGAGTACCCACTGGATGCTGACAGCTGCAACCCATGGGGTCAAAGCGAAAACAAATGCAGTGCTGAAGCTGTTTCGTATAACCGTCACAGCCACCAGTGCATCGCCAATGACCTGCTTCAATGTCAGTACTTTTCGTCCGGACAGGCGCCCGGTGCTTACCTCTTTGTATGAGTCGGTGACGTATGTTATAACCAGACTTTGGATCGCAGCGAGGCCAATACTATACAGTGCCAGCCCAACAGCAATAACAGGCCAAGCTACATGGTGGCTGAGACCGATGCCGAAAAGAAGTGCTCCAGCTGGGATAAAGGGAAGGAATGGCATGATGCACCATAGTCGTGTCTCTGGATCGTAGACGCCTCCATTCTTCGTGCGAGAGAAATACACAATCCACCAGTCGCTGATCGGGCCGACAACTAGAGCTCCTATGGAGACTCCAATCATTCTAGGCAGAGCCATCAGCCCAACCTGATCGGAATTGAAGTTGTAGGGCGCCTGAGGGAGATATGTGGACAGTGTGGTTGACATGATATCTCCTAACCCAACCAGGATGCCGTAGACGAGAGCAGCATACCCAATGCCCGGGATGGTAACAAGGAGAATCAGGGGCTGATACATGTGGCGGATGAAGGAGTTGTGTGGCACACCGGCACCTGATGTGGTCGTGGTCAACGCCAGCCTCTGCCAGTACGTTTTCATAGGGATGTTCGGATCGATGGTAATGTGGTAGATGTTTCCAGGCCGATCATCCCGGCTAGCTTGCAGTGACAACGACGGCTTCAGCACGGGAGAAGAGCCAGTTTTCGTCGGACCATCTATCGATGAATTCCCTTCCGCAATGTTTGCTTCTTTCTCAGACGTCAGATGCTCGGGTGAAGCGGTGGTTGGGGGGTTCTCGATTTCGGTAGTGACTGCCGGTGGACTCGAAGCATTGAGAGGTGGGATGTACTTTGTCTCTTCGTAACCAAAGACCACAATGAAAACACAGACACCAAAGAATACCGCGTTCCACCACCAAACCCAGCGCCAACCCTGGCCTTTGGCAACGTATCCAGCAATGAAAGACCCCATATAGGTGGCGAGGAGGTAAACCCATATATATAGACCATTCATCCTTCCCCTTTGGTGGACAAAAAACAGGTCGGCAATTGTCATCTGCACAATGGTTTCTGCAAGACTCCCAAAGAAACATTGCAAGATGTTGATCACCATTAGGTCTGCCACCGTTTCCATTTTCGCGGACCAGATGCTGAGAGCGAATTGAAGGACAGTACTGAATATGTATACTGGTCGACGCCCAAATTTGAGTGCAACCGGGATAAGCAGGAGAGAACCAAGACCGAGGGCAGCACACCCCACCGCGTAGCTGTCATTCAAGATCGTGTAGCTGTATCCAAGTTGCTTATTCATGGGGCCCCAGGTTGGAGTGCTGGCATTGATGAACTCGGCAACCATGGCGACGTAGAGAACGGCCAAACCAAAGTTCCAATATTTGCGCCGATTTGGCCAGTTCAGAGGATCGTTTGGATCAGTGGTCGGTCTTGGGTGCAGAATTATGTCTCTGCCGGCTGATCTGTTAAGGTCTTCGAGTCGTACGGTGCCAGGAGGCCACAGGGTCGTGGTGCCGGCCTCATCATGAGTGAAAGGGTCCGACATGGTGGTATTGTGAAGGCTGCCAACAAGACCAGTGATATTTTGATTCTGCTTCGGAACAAGAGGAAAGACAATGCTGTATCAGATTGAACGAGCGTAGGGAAAGAAGATCCCAGGTAAAGTGCCACCGATTATAACCACATATTCCTGAGGCCATTGAAACTGATTGCGACGTTTCCTCCCGCCCATTGGCGGCAATTCCCAGGGTTTGCCGCTCGATAGAAAGGAAGTTGTTGAAACAAGCATGATGGTATGGCATGAGGCAAAATCAAGATCAACAGCCAACGCGTGGAAGGTCATGCTATTGATAAAGGCATAGCAGTCTCATTGGCGGGCGGTGCCGGACAGTGGGCCGACGTGGCGGCAAAGGGACCTGAAGCAACAGCCATCGACGACTTAACGCATTGCAGAAACCCATTGCCTGTCGGGCTGTCCCGCGAATCGGACGGGTGCGTGATTGATATGTGGAGGCTCATAGGAGAACACCGCCAGCTTGAGGGCTGGGAGTCGGATTCATGACTGGACTCTGTTCGCTGGAGATGGTGGAGTCTTGATCACCGCCAATCTCATCGGTATTTATTCACGGATGTCCCACGAAACATCGCCGAGTCCTGCATTCGGGTTAGCCATCGCACCCGGTTATCATGACACTCAGCACCTCTTCAGCGGACTCCGAGCCATCCACGATGACCGGAGAGCCAAAGCTGCCTCCTGTTAAGGAAGCCCCAACAACAAGCCCTCCGCAAGTTGCGAGCCGCTTTGGGTTTCCCAAACAGGAAGGATACTCGTTATCACATTGGCTGTTGAGCGTGCAGAACGATCCGCTTCTCCATCATCGTACAACGCCTCAATTGCCCGCGAGTGCAGACATTGTCATCATCGGGTCTGGGGTACGTGCTCCATCTGTGCAGGGGACCAGCTCTTCTGGGGCTCGCTAACAGCTGTCTTTGCGATAGATCACCGGAACCTCAGTCGCAAAACACTGCCTTGCGACCTGGCCAGACAAGAGTGTGGTCGTGGTTGAGTCTCGCATGTTTTGCTCAGGTGCTACTGGCCGTAACGCTGGACATTGCAAGCCAGACCAATACCGCGGGTTCAGAGAATACGAAAAGACGTTTGGTACGGAGCAGGCACTCAAGGTGCGTAGAGAACTCTGCAACTGTACCTGCTTGACGTTTCTAAAGCAGCAAAAACCTTAGATCCTGCGAAATGAGTATCAGACATGGTCTGACGTGGTGAGATATGTCCGTGAAAACAACGTCGATTGCGAGCTCTGGGTCGGTGACACGCTGGACGTTCCAACTACCCCCGAGCTGGCAGCGGCCTCAAAAGATTCGTTCGACCGCTTGAAGGCCGCTGGTGGCCGTGTTGATCATATCAAAGTTACAGCCAACCCGGCCGAAGCAGCCAAAGTTCGCAGACCACTCAGAGAGCATATGTACCACGGCTGACACCGGTATAGATATCTCGTATCGCAGACGCTCAGGCGTGCTATGCCTGGCCTGCATCCACGCTCCACCCTTGGAAGCTCGCAGCACATATCATGCGCGAGAACCTCAAGAAAGGCGTGAACCTCCAAACTGGAACTACTGTCGTACGAGTGACCCCAGGCCCTCGAAGTTCAGGTATATGGATTGTTGAAACGAATCGCGGCAACATTGAGTGCACGCAGGTCGTCCACGCAACAAATGCATACAGCTCCGCACTCGAACCGTCGCTACGTGGACTCATTACCCCTACACCTCATATGTGCAATAGAGTTGACCCTCCCAAGACTTTCCAAAAGGATAAAGGCCTTCAAAACTCCTACGGTGTCCTTTTGCCTGACCGGGCTCTGCTTACCATCAACCCTCGGTGCACCAGTGATGGCTCCCCCTTATTCGGCGGCAGCAATCCTGGCCAACTGCAATTTAGGAAATGGTTAGAAACGCACCCCGAGAGATGCACAGATGATGGCGTGGTAAACTTCGAAGCCGTCACGCAAGCTGTGAAGGACTTTGCGGAATCCGAGTTGGTCGGTTGGGCCGACGGTGCCAATGGATCTGAACAGGTCTACAGCAACAGTTGGAGTGGTATAATTGGTCTTGTAAGTACTCAATGACTCACTGGAAAGCAACGAGGTCGACTGACAAGAGGCCAGAGTGCCGATGGCGTCCCCTTTGTTGGGCAGGTACCAGGACTACCGGGCCAGTGGGTTTGTGCTGGCCATCATGGACAGTAAGTCTGAATATTCCATTTTCTCTCCAGTGCCCTATGCCTTTCCCTTGACTAACCCCGAGTGTTCGCTCTTTTCACAGTGGAATGGCTCGCATCTTCACTGCCGCACCAGGATTGGTAAAGCTGATGGCTGGTGGCTCTTGGGAGAGCACACAATTGCCTGACGTCTTCCAAATCACCCAATCACGTATGAAACGATTGGAGCATTCCACAGGCCCTCGCCTATGATCGCTGCGGACGTTAACCACTGTCGGGCACTGGAAGGCAAGGGAATACCTGACCAGGAGGAGCTAATAGTCAAGCATCCTCTGCTCGGAAGGCCCTGCGATACAAAACGATGCAAGCTAGCTCCGAATTCCACAAATGCCCCTATATCACCTTAAAATGGGTTGAAGTTCGATATTTGGAAGCGTGTACCCTATCTAGCATATTTTGGAGTCTGGTCCGGCAGATGTGCACGATCGATACGCCATTGACCTCTCTCATCTGAAAAGTAGTCGCTCGTGTACGCTGTTGATTGATGGTCGAACCTATATCAATTCGCAGGCGGCGTCCGTAAAGCTGCTGAACTGGTACGACAGATACAAAATAGTGCGATTACGTAACATCTTGGCTTTCTATCCGATATGTTTCTGCCCAATCCATCCGTACTCTGTATTGATTCTTTTGCCTCCACATCGAGAGACCTGGCGGAATTCAGCGGGATAGCACTGCAGTCCAAATTGTCCAGATATTAGACGACATACCTACGACAATACATCACCAAATGCTACACAATGCCAGAATCCCTAAGGATCGACCCTCTAGGTCCAACCAACGCACACGCACAAGTGGCAGGACCTTGATCGCGTGTATCAACTGCAAGGAAAGGAAGCTGAAGGCAGGACAAGTCGATTTCTAGCTCGACTACATTGAACTAATTGTTGATACAGTGTGACGACAAACCCTCAGGATGTGAGAATTGTCATCGTTGGGGTATAGGTCAGTGCGAAAGCAAGCCATTTCGATGACTTTTCATTGCTACATCATTGCCATGCTAACTCGGTACAACAGTTTGCATGGTGGAAGATCCGTCAACCAAGAGATATCAACCGCGCAATTATCTTGAGCTTTTGGAAAGAAGGGTAGCATATCTCGAGCAGATTTTGAAGCAATCTCGCCCAGATCTGGCCGATGACCATCTGTTGGAAGATAACGCTGTTCGACCGGAAGCTCAATCCCCCACATCGACGATACCTACACAATCCGTCGAACCTCAATATACCGAATTCAGAGATGACGATGAGCATGATCGACTTGACGACTTGGCCTCCCAGGTTGGGTTGCTCAGTCTCAATGCAGCGGGGGCGGAACCACACTACCTGGGTTCGTCATCAACCTTTGCTTTCTCCAGAGTAATCAACTCGTCACTCCGCCAGGTGGTTCTCCGAAAGCCCAGCAGTGAGACCACAGGCATCCCAAATCAGGAGGGCTCGGCAACCTTGCCTACACCATGTTTATTGCCCACGAATGAAACAGCTATCCGACTCAGCAACGCCTATTTTCAAAATGTTCACTCTCAATACCCTTTCTTACATGAGCCGACATTCAGATCATGGGAGGCAACGCTTGCAAGCGCGTCCTCAGGATTTAACAGCCTTATCTCTAACCCTGTCGCTTTATTCTTTCTGAATATGGTAAGATAAGATACCCGTCAGGTGCGTCTTGAATAGTTGCTGACGACCCAGGTTTATGCTATTGGCGCTTTGCTTTTGCCGAGCTCGGAGGAGTACTCTGCAGAGGTCAGCATACATCTAACCAAATCTTACATACATTTGAAGCACTGACATGGCTTAAGCGATTATATATCTCGGCACAGCTATACGTTGATCATATATTGTCGCGTGACAACCTTGAAGCAATACAAGCGATACTATGTTGTGCAGTATATTCGGTTCGATCATCTATCGGCACATCACATTGGTAAGTACAAATCAGTCACGGAGGAGTGGATCCCTTACACAGATCAGGAAGCTGGCTGGACTGGCCCTACGCCAATGCATCGACCTTGGTTACCACCGAGATGCTAGACGGTTAAGATCAGCTACAGCAGACCCATTACAGATGGAGTTACGGAAGAGGGTATTCTGGTGTGCTTATGTGATGGAATGTCAGGCTGCCGTCATGCTGGGTCGACCGCTGGGTCTACCTTATCAAGAGGTTGACGCTGAGGTATGTCAAAGATTTCATCTGAGAGATCCAAGACTCAAACTCATCTTTGCTGGTATACAGTACCCTATGGACATCGATGACTCCTACATCACCAACTCTGGAATATACGGTACTCCACGGACGTCATCATCTGAGCCGCCAACAAGTATGACAAAAGCCATCCTTACCTTCCGCATTCGGCGCCTTTTGGGTCAGATCCATACCTCGATTTACTCAAAAGTCGCCCCGTGCAGCTCCACCCAAGATGCACAGCAGAAGTGTATTGACCATCTGAGAAACGAGCTGGAGCAATGGCGAGCGTCAATTCCTCCGGAGGCCCCGGAGACGGGCCAGACACTTGCACTGTTCACAACCCCTGACTGGTTCAGACTCGAATATGACTATACTCTGCTACAACTTTATCGGGTTCAAATCACTGATCATAAAGACGAAACACCAGACAGCGTTTTTATTGACTGTTTAGAAGCCGCTGAGCGTATGTGCCATTGTTATCGTCGCCAATTCCTTGGAAGACCAACAAGCTACACGTGGGCGGCACTCCATGAGTTGTTCCTCGCAGGGTTGACATATATCCATTGCCTTTGGACATCGCCGGCGGCTCGTGAGTCACGTCGGCTTGGGCAGGTAAGCAGCACCTGCAACGATTGTACAATCGTATTGGTACTTCTGGCAGAGCGGTGGACGACTGCAGCCCCCTATCGAGATATTTTTGACGCGCTCGCCAGTCGCACTATGAGCATGCTGGATAGTCGAGAGCGTGGAGAGTCAGTGGTGCAGAGTGCTTCAACGGAACCTCGTCCGGAGGATGTAGGGGATTTGATGCAATGGGTGACTTCTCTAACAGGGGGAGAAATACCTGAAAGACTTGATGGGTTGTTGAATAGCTTTATTAGTGACTACCAATCCTGAGGAGAGGGGTTTGTCTTTCTGGAATAATATAAATAGATCTGGTCGCTAAATTTATACAATTCTAAACATTATATGGATTGAGGCTTCACTCAGAGATGAGCGGTATGTTCACTAAGTCAAACGCTCACTGTCGTCTAATGACCATCATGCAGGATTGTGTTGACCCTGCAGGCATTTTGTCTCCCGGAAAGCAAGGCATATGTTGAGGCAATGACTACAAGTTTCGAGGCCTCCTTTCTCCATAGCTTCAGAGAAGACCTGTCCTTTCCAACGAACCGACACGGTCGAGTGAGAAGATCTCGCTTTGACTGTTGATGATACGGGTTTTATCAATGACCAGATAGCGTATGCATTATGGCGCTCACTACGCGCAGCTGAATCCAGACGATATAATTTCTCGGTGGTTGAAGTAATCGCCTTGCTGTGTATAGCGCTCGTTATGTTGAGGTTATATTATCGTCAAGTCGACAATTTCCTCGTCATTGTTGCCTCATGCTTCAGAGCATGATAAATGTCGTAAAGTCAAAGTGCCATGTAATTCCTCTCCCGCCCATTGAGTAGCAAACCACTATCCAGTACCGCCTTCTATAGAATCGCCATCCATTGACCGAGAGCCTTTGTAGCCCTAGCAAACTGAAACAATAGCCTGCTTACTTGTATCTTTCGCGTCGATTGCATCCTTCTTCAACACTATGTCCGGATTGACCTCAGCATCACCAACCATCACAGCCATGAGAGTTGGGGCATCGAAATGGACATCTCCATCGATAAGCACGTCGATTTCCTCAAGTGTCTTGTTGCTGGTCTCCACCCAAAAGAAGAGAATGAATAGGACCTCGAGGACGTCCCAGGATGCGTTGATCATATAAGTTTTCCATCCGATAGCTTCAAGAGCAAATGGAAAAGCGAAAGTGACGACGCAGCTAGCCCGAGTCAGCATGCTTTCTACCTTGTCCGAGGCCAGGCAACTTACGCAGCACCGTTGGAAAAGAAGGTATAGATACTCATTCCATTCCCTCGTAAGCTGAAGTTCAACACTTCCGGAGGATACATAACCAGTAGAGTCGTCCAGCCGAAGGAGTAAACGCCTTGAGCGGTCAGTTACTGCCGAACCACGATAACATGGGGTTTCAAACCTTGATAGAGAAAAATGCAAGCCACAGTTGCCAGAGTCCCTGACCAGTCGTCTCCGGTTCCGTACACTAGATGATGTGAGTGGAGGTTTTCTCAAATAATAGCCATACTCACGTTTTGTGAACACCCCGACAAGGTACAGGAACACCAAAGAGGCGCCCATGGAGCCGGCACCTAGCTTTTTCCGCCCTATCTTGTCTGCAAAGCATGTCCCAAGCGTCGCAGTGAATAGACACCAGAGAGACAAGTAAATGTTGATCTGCAGTTGAGTGGTCGTGTTGGTGATTCCGGCTTGGCTGAGCATTGTACCTAGATAGTACCTGTAGACGTCAGATAAGTTGCACAAGAGGGCTATGGCGAACTCACGAAACGATGCCACTCCCACTCATGTTTCCAATGACAGCACATGAGCATGCTAGCAACATTCTTTTCCTATTGTTGTGTGTCTTCACCGCATCCAGCCAGTTATTGCTTGCCTTATGCTCTTTCTCGAACAGGACGGTCTCATGAACCTGTCGAAATTGGGTGACAACCACAGGATCGGAAACGTCCCCGTCTGCCGCCATAATTGCGAACACTTCCAGGGCTTCGGCCTCCCGATCGTGATACATTAACCATCGCGGGGATTCCGGAATGAATGGCAAGACTGCCAGGCAAAGTAGGGCAGGAATAAGCTGGAGCAAGGACGGAAGCCGCCATGCCCAAGAGCTCTGGATCCTGCCAGTGCCGTACGTCAAGCCGGATGCAAACAGACCTCCGCCATACCAGAAGGCATAGTACAGCCCCAGACAGAAAGCCCTCCAGCGTAGTGGTGCCACTTCAGAGCAGTAGGTCGGGCAGGCTACCGAGCTCAAGCCAACGCCGATACCAACAATCAGCCGGGCTATGATGAACATTGTGGAGTTTTGAGCTGCAGCCTGGAGTGGGATTCCAATGCATGATATAGCAACAGCATAGGCCATACCGGCCTTGCGTCCCCATCGGTCGATGACTTGGCCGGAAAACAGGGCGGCGACACATCCTCCGACCCACTAAGAGAAGCATCGTGTCAGTTGCAGCAGATGAGTGGAGGGATAGCCGTCATACAATGATGCCAGTATTCACAGACTGGCCCGCGGTGTTCAAGCTGATGGTGTTGTAAAACGAGGGCAGGATGTTAAGCCCGTTCCTGACACGAAGATGAGTCTTCTGCACAATCGGCAGATTATACCCAGACGTACATCATGGTTCCATCGTAACCCATTGTCTATCAAGATGGTGAGCTGTAGGCATCAAGACATAGAACATGATGGCTCACCATAGAGTTCACCAGACATGATAGAACAACGAGCACGATCAGTACTCCCGATTTCCTCGGCACAAACCGTCCCGTCAAGCGTGTCGCCGGTGCTAAGGATGGTGCAACCTCCATTGTGTCAATTGGGATGATCGTAGGAGTTGAAAATGTCGCTTTGCATGCTCTCGAAGGTGGTACTTATAGTCCATACACCTGGGTGTTGATGGTTCGGCAGCTGTTCCATCTTCTCCAAGGCAAACTACATGACAGAGATAAGAAATGGTAGCAAGGGAGACGTGTAGTGGCATGTTGGCAGGTGAAAGTCAAGCACACTGCTCGTTGACATAGACGTTTGCCAACCGCGCCTTGTGGATCCACGTCATTAACCCGAATAGTGCAAGAGATAGAGATTTAAGCCTATTCTGGTATTAGTGTGGTCGGATATATCTGGCACTGTATCTCGAGTTTGATATCTTGGTATGGCGTTCAGAGAAAGAACATCGTTTTTGTAGCAGGGCAATAAGACCGAGGATAAACATGCCCGGACAGGGAGTTTCATCCACACGATTTGACGATAAGAAACTCGAAGCCTGTCACGATCAAGGCGTATGGGAGCAGGGGGTATCTCAGTCACCACACTTGGACTGAATATCTCGTAGGCTGCGATATACCATGTTAGGATAGGCAATCCGTTTCTGGGCTCGGCATTTGTGGATCAACACGGGGGGCTCGAGAGCTGGGAGGGGTCTCAATCTATAAGAGGCCCTTGTTGCCTCCATGTTGAAGGATCGGTCAGTTCGGTCTTTCCAAACACGCCAGACACCTTGCAGCCATGTCGACAACCGCTCTAGAAGCCCCTGGCACCACTGATGGGACTATCAAGATATCGAACACCTTTGAAAAGCCACAGCTGGTGCGACTTGACGCAAATGATGAGCTGACCACGCCGACGGCAATAGTCGAGGGTATCCGACGTGATGGTGGCATCATAGTCAAAAATCTCATCAGCAAAGATCTGGCGCTTCAGATCAAAAAGGAACTCAAACCACATTTTGACAACGACCGCATCGATCCGACGGGTTTCTTTCCCGAGACAACCAAAAGAGCCAGTGGATTGGTGGCCATTTCTCCTGGATGCGTCGAATACCTGACAACTCCGCTCCTGATTGAGGTTGTGAATGCACTTTTGACTTCAACCTATACCTTTTGGCTCGGCAAAAAGCAGAGAACTGTGACATCTAAGCCGCAGATCTCTTCGACCACAGCCTTCAGAGTCAATCCTGGCGGCAGGGCACAAGAGCTTCATCGGGATGATGCGTAAGCTAGCACCCGAAAATACTTCCCATCTTCACCCGCTGACCCGCTGACATTGGCCATTAGAGATTTACACACACGCAACATCGACCACCCAGCCCTTCTTGGCTGCATAGTGGCGATCACGCAAATCACCCAAGAGAATGGAGCCACTCAGGTCATTCCAAGATCCCATACCTGGGGTCCAGAGAGGGCGCCAGAGGTCTATGAGGCCGTGCCTGCCGAAATGGAGATTGGCGATGCTCTCCTGTTCCTGGGGAATACCTACCATGGCGGTGGTGCAAACACCACCAAGTAAGTATCGCCGGATATCACTTTTCCTCCGGACCCCAGCTAACTGACGCCTCAATCAGGGACGAGGTGCGAGAGAACGTCGGCTTGTTCTTCACCAAAGGCTATTACCGACAGTCCGAAAATCAATACCTCATGGTTCCGCCAGAGCAAGCCAGGTCGCTGTCTACCCAAGTCAAAAGACTTCTCGGATATGGTATCAGCCCTCCAGGAGTGGGCTTTTACCATTATCAAGATCCAATGAGAGTCTTGTATGGAGTCGAGGATGACGAGACGGTTGATCTGTAGAGATGAGACCCTGGACAAGACTGAATAGTTTTCCGCTCAACAAAGGGAAAGCAGGTTCCTTCAGACTATCAGAATTGGTTCCCCATTCGCGGCATACGTTCGAGCCAGGTCAATCCAACTGCTGCCATATGTTTCACCTTGCCGCACCCACAGATGTTTCAGAAATGTCAGTAACTTAGGTCGCTCGAGAACTCCACTCAATTTCATGATCTCCTGCAATCTTTCTTCAACAAGACGTTGCTTCTCTGGGCATCCTTGACATTCGGTCCCGGCAATGAATATAGGCCAAGTCAGGTCTTGGGCAATAACCTCGGTGACTGCAATCTGCTCTAGATACTTGAAGAGATTCACTCGTGCTGCCACAGCAAAACCGTCCGCGTCATCTTCTTCCGGTAATATCTGGCAACCGTAAAGCAAGCCGGCGTGGTGGAAAAGCTCTACGACGTGTTCAAAGGACTCCCGAGCCGCCACAGAATGGCAGTTTTGGGCTGCGTAACTTCTGTTGGAGCTTTGTGCTTCGTCCAGCCACACTCTGAGCTCCGAGAGCGAAATGACGTTGCTGGTCTCACAGTTTTCGAACCTCCGCCGTTCGAAGTCAGATAGCGTCAGGATTGTTTTGACATACTTAATGAAGGGGCCTCCATCGTCAACCACAGAGGTCTTTCGATATAACGATTCCAAAGGTATAAATGTAGTGACGGACTCCCAAGCTTTGAACGCATACACCTCCCGTAGTGCAAATACTCTGGTCTGGTCGGTCGAGGGAGGTGATTTCGAGGCACAAGCGTTCCAATGCTCAATCATGGCCCAAGTAGCCCGTGCGTGCAATCTCCAGGCCCGAGAGTCTCCCAATTTGACATTTAGCGAACTAAGCATGAACGCTGCCAGTGTTGGACTTGCATAATCCTTGGATGGGGCAGGGTCAGGCAATCCCCGTTTCTGCTCGTTCTCGTCTTTCATGTGCTTGGCCAGAAGGCTCAAGACTCCTTGATGATATCGTTTCATGAGTCGGTAGGAACCCGACATGGGGTCCAGAATCGACTGTGACCGGGTCCACATGTCTCCGGCAGCGAATGATAGTATCGCCATCATAAGCGCGGGCGATTGGAGTGCCAGAGGAATGATTAGTTGGCGAAACGGGTTCTGAACCGAGTCAACCCAGACCATCTGAGGAGCAACAACGCTGCTGTAATGGTACAATAGCTGACTGGACAGGGAATCCGGGAGAATTCCAGCAAGGTAATTTGGTTGGTTGAGCAACGAGTATGTTTTGTCAAGCTCTGGCTTATGAGTCTCTCTCGTATACGGCGGCTGCACCAGGGTTTGATCGCTGTCAAGTCCCGGTAGACGATGATGAGATATTGTCGTATTGTTGCGCTCGGGCGAATTGTGGCTGCCTTTGGACTTGGTCCTTCTCGCTGTTTCGTTCACCCATCTGAGGTCCAAAGTATAACCTGGGCACTGCAAGCTTCTGGTACCACACTTCCAGCACGCGGGCAGAGTACGGTCGCAGCAAATTCTTCTGCGTTTGCACGTACGGCAATCTGGGCAGCAAGTCAGGCAGTAAGTCAGTTGGTGGCCAAGTCAAAAGAGGGAACGAAGCTGCAATACCTCGACTCGCTAGTAGATTCGCTCCAGTTACTGACATATCAGCCATTTTTGAGGCTGTTGGCTGATACGAGGAGGGTGTCTGTCGACCTACACAGCAGCCAGAACGTGATTTTCAGCAATCATGACGGATCGTACCCAAGTCATGGACATGACAGAGACCACATCAGGTACTCCCACCCGTTGATACGACCCACGTCCGCTGAGTAAAGCACTTGGAGTGACTTGGAGTGAATTGGAGGGAGAGAATGAGGAAGCGAAGCTGGCTTCACGAGGTCAGAGTCCCTTGATAAGGCTTCTTGGTGGGGGTTGGTTCGAGAAACTCCCCCACGATTAAGATTAACGATAAGGAGAACTTTGATAGCGTAGTGCACGTACACCGCCGATCGTGGCAAGCCATTTGCTAAGCCTTGGGGTCTAGCTAGTGCGGAAGAGCGCGTTTCATGCTCCTATGACATTTGAAGAGCTTCAGCAGCCTACCTACTCGTAATGCGATGAACAGACACAGCATTGGCGACTGCCTGTGTAAGCTGAGGCCGACAGGAAAAGAGGTTCGGCACCGACGGGGGGCATGGAATCATGTGTCATGTGAAGCAGATCGGACAGCCACCAATCAAGGCCCACCAAAGACTCGTTAACAAGGCTCATCCGGGAGAACGGATCCCCATTGGTCCATGAGACGTCAGTCACGACTCAACGGCTGAGAAAGTACCCTTTGAACCGTCTTGGACTCCCCTCCTACATTACGGTTACCTCTGGGTGTAACGTGGGTCGTCTAGCTAGGTGCCAACTCCACGAAGAAATGAAGAGCGATACGTATAGGTGTCCCGGGGCCTCCGAAGACATGAATATGAACTGTGAAAAGCCAGTACTGATTCCATACGCCCACACTTATAGGGAACACTCACAAAGCTACGTTGACAATACGCGCTTTAGAAGTTGGACACCCTTGGTCCAATGAGATCATTCTGCCTGCCAGCGCACGGCGAGACGATCAGACTCTAGGGAAATCCTTGTCTACCGGGACACCGGTCAATGAAGCCTGGGGATTCAGCGACGACTCTAGACAAGGTACCTGTGTCTGCTGCTACGGTTACATTGGAAAGGTTAGCCTGTGGTCGACATGATGGAGGTTGCTATCCCTAGGACGCGCATCCGAAATGATCTCGGTCAGAAGTGATCCGTTTGTCCTGTAAGAAGTCTCCTCGACCCCAGGAGTGGTATCACGACCTTGAAAAGTGGTCTGTTGCTGTCTATTCCAGTCTCTGTCAAGCTGGTAAAATTCCATATGTCTCCTCAGGTATGGCATTCTGCATACAGCGACGTTCCTCGAGCAGTGCGAGGTGTTTTCGAGTCCAAACACATACCGGCATCCCTATGAATGGCTTAATATCTGCCGGTATTGAGTGTGAGTCTCTTTCAATAGATCCGCTTCCAGTGCTAATAGCTAGAGCACAACATGCTCAGTTCAGAACAGTGTGAGACTTCAACACACTCTAGGTATATGTGAGTTGAAGTGCCATGAGATTGCAGCTACTTGCTTTTGCGGACTAATACCAAAGCCATGGCCGAGCATGTCCCACGGCAGCTGTTCGAGGCTATGAGAGACACCCTTTATTCCCGGAGGTTCTTAAAAGTGGTTTGATGCAATTCTGTCCCTCCATATCTTCTTGCGATGGATCGATTACTCCTGCAGTGTATTCCGTCCAAGCGGCGGTCCTTTCTACCAAAGTCGCCCATAACCTGGGTTTCAGTGATTTGAATGCTACTCTCATGGCGGCCGCCATCAGGCTCTCACAGTGCATGGGTCTACATAAGATTTTTGAGCCTTCATGATCAGAGATCAAGGAGCGTGAGCCATGGCCGAGCTTTCTTTGCGAGTGCAATAAGACGCTAACACAAGTTGGCATCCTGGCTGAGTCGGGCGATTGGTGTTCAAAAAAGGCCTCGTTTGCACACTATAGAAATGGTGACGCGTCTTGCATGGCGTGTCTTGATTATTTGAGGTCAATAGAACTATAAACCATAGCAAGTAGATTTAGTGTCGGCACCAAGGAGGCTGGAGTAGGGTTATCAGTTCTTACCTGTGGGATCCTCTGGCTTCGCACCTCTTTTTATTATTATGGCCGCGATGGTTGTCGTCGTCTTCTTTATTGTGGGCAGAGCATAATCCATGACCCTGGATTATTCTATAGTGACCAAGCTATTGCCGATATGTATGTTTATAGGTCTGGTTGCTACGGGAGTACAGTAGTTGTAGGCTGATTTGTAGTCATGTCACGGTCTTGATCAAATATTTCATTCCATTAAACGCCACCAATCACCCGATTATCTGCAAGTGCCAACGGCCTCACTAGTCTATATTGTCAAACTCTTAGCAGACCTGACACCCTTGAAGCTCTGCATTTCGGTAATTCTCAAAAAGTCAAGGTAGATGGTTCGTGAACTTCGACCATACTATCCTGAGGCACAGGAAGAAAGATAGACATGATGTACTTCAAGAGGATGCTTCAGTTGGCTTGCGTGTCAGCAAGTTCATACTGCAAGCAGTAGCTTCATCATTTAGAAAAAGGCCACCAACAAGGCCCCAAGGGACCACAAGGGATATTTGGCGTCGTTAATGCTGGCAGCTCCTGTGTACAAGGCTGGGCTAACACTCGAATATGTTGAAGAAGCTGCCACAGTGGTGGAGACCCAAGTCGCAGTAGAGGCCAAAGTGGTGTCTGCTCCAATCGAAGCGGTGACAATATCAGATGCCGATTCACCTCCAGTCACTGCAGAGCTGGTCACTGCAGTGGTGTCTGCTCCAGTCGAAGAGGCTGGCAAAGTAGCGGAAACCCAAGAGGTAGTGGAGGCCGAAGTGGCGTCTGCACCGGTCGAAGCAGTGACAATGTCAGATGACGATTCGCCTCCAGTCACCGCAGAGCTGGTCACCGCAGTTGTGGTCTCGGATGGAGTGGGCGCTGGGGTAGCTGGGACATCTGAAATGACAGACACAGAGATCACATCAGAGGTTGGAGTTGCGACATCAGAGGTTGTGGCCGCAGCTGGTTCTGGAGTGGTATCAAGGCCGCAAGTCTCCCCAGCGGTCGTCACACTATTGCCGTAGTATTGCCAGATGTCGTAGGTCAATGCACACGTCATACAGGCGCTGTAGTAGCTGTTGAATAGGTCGCCGTTACAGAAGTCCTCCGTGCGAGACTGGGTGATGACACCGCCTGTTGGAAAAGACAGAGTCAGTTGGACTGCATGTTGTTCTTCGAGGGTAGATGTTACATACCGCAGTTGGCGTGACATTCGTATAGAGGAGTGCCTGGCTCCTGACGACGATGGAGGGGAACAAAGTCGGGATACTCAAAGGCGAGGCCGATGGCAGCAAATGCCAGCAAGCTAATGGAGTAATGCATGGTGATGAGATAAACGAGAGACTGTGTTTCTGAAAACGAGCGGATCAACGAGTGAGGGTGTTTGAACTTGCAAGAGTTGAAGGAAAGATGCCAGGAGCAAAACCGCTTCCTTATACCACTTACCGTGTGGCCAGAGCACCACCCTTGGGATAATTTCCTCCACGCCATGCTGTCACCTGAGTTGTCTTCATCTGGAATCAATACCTTTGCAATATTGTGCATACGTACATCAATCTTCCATTGACCTTGGCGCAGAGCAGCGATGAAAACCCTTCGACCTTGGCTGGAGGATGCGTTCTTCACCATGTCGGCTTGGCAACGTCTTGTCTCTTGATGCGGATATGAAACATTGGTATCCTCCCCAACTTGGCAACCCCTCAAGCCAATCGTCACCAAAGCCGAAGCCGGCGCATGACCCATACCAAGTCGAGGCCAGTATAGAACAGGACAAACGGGTCGAAAATCTAATCTTATCGAACCATCTAATCTGATCAAAATGGTTCGGATGAGGGTCAATGCAATCAATAGTTGGGATGTGTGGTGAGTTGAGGACACCTGTAGAAGCGCTCCTAGCCTCTGGGCACAATGCAAATTGAATTGTAGAGCAAAGCTACAGTGAGGTACCTCTAATGTAGAGATTGGAAGTACGGACATGACATATTGTCCATCTATCCAACACTTACCGTCCTCGTGGTACATTGGTGGCTGGCCTGCATATAACATGCTGTACCCCTGGGGTCGATCTTGCATGGGTACTCACTTTACTACCATGAGCTCTGGTTCATATCCAGGTACGCGTGCCGGCGAATTCCGGAGCGATTCCAAGATGCATCAATGACCCACCCGGCCCCTGTAGCCACGTGCGGATGCGATCCCTTTTCTGTCCACCCCCGTGATCCAAAAAAGCTCGCCCGATGATTCTTGGCCTCAATTGCCATTTCCGTGCCCCTCTGACCGAGATCCATCCGGTCCAGCTAAGTGAGGCGCGCTCTTTCTTGATATCAGTAGCGCGCAGAATATCTCTCTCAAGCACCTATGCAGGAGTCTCATTTCACAAAACTCAACATTACTTGAGATACACGCTTATCCTCTCTAGCCCCTGAAAGAGGATTTCCTTCATCAAAACAACATACCAGACTCCACCACCCGTTTGTGATGAGACGCTTTCATTAGCCCGTATCCTGAAGTCCAATTCCGGGTAAAAATGACCTATACTCTGCCTGAAGAAGAAGCGCAGCATCTCGACTTCATGGCGCTATGGGAGCGTGTCCGGTATCGGGCCAGATACAATGTTGATATAACAGGCTTCAGGGCCTCACGGTTAATGCATCGTGTGTTGTGCCCATGTAAAGAGACTCTAAGTCTCGTCCATTCGTTTGACTTACAACCAATTCGGCCGCTGGCCCCGCTTTCGCAGACTGCTTGAGTCGTTCGTTCCTTTGAATCCTCGTTGAGGATGAAGTCCCTCTTTTCCCTCTCTTTGTTTCTCTTGTTTTCCTCCGTCTTTGGTCAGGTCTTGTCAGACTCCGGCAATGAGCCTGGCGAGGCTGCCATCCAACCGCGTACGGGAAGGTTCATCGTCAAATTCTCCGGCTATGGGTCTAAAAAGTTCAAAAAGAGGGATGGCACCGCTGTAAGTCTCGGGGACGGCTCAGCACGAAGCCAGGTGTTGACTCCAGCATGATCTAGGACACGGGCGCCTTCTATACCACCCTCCAGAGCACAGGTCAGTCGGCAGAACCGGCTCTCAGCTTCGACTCATCCGTCTTTCATGGTGCCTCGTTTGACCTGACCGGCGCCACCAACAAAACACTTGAAGAAATACGAGCATTGCCCGAAGTTGAGAAGGTATGGGAGGCTGGATTGTTCACTCTCCCAGTCGAGGCGTCTAGCTTCACCCCAGGAGGAAATGTCGTCTGGAACCCACACAATGACACAAACGTTAACCTTCTCCACTCTCTTGGCTATGATGGTAAGGATGTTATTGTTGCTATCGTCGATAGTGGCGTCGACTATACCCATCCCTCACTCGGTGGCGGTTTTGGACCAGGCTACAAGATCGACAAGGGATACGATCTTGTTGGTGACGAGTATGACGTTGGTCTTCCTTATGTGCCAGACGACGACCCGTTTGACTGCCACGGCCATGGCACACATGTGTCTGGTATCGTCGGCAGTAATTACGAATTGGTCCCCGGAGTCGCCCCTGGTGCAACTTTGCGTATGTATAAAGTGTTTGGGTGCTCGGGATCTGCATATGAGGATGTCATTGTCGCAGGTATGCTGCAGGCGTACGAAGAAGGCGCGGATATTATCTCCGCCTCCCTGGGATCAAATGCAGGGTTCGCTGAGACTGCCTTCGCCATGGTCGCCACAAGCATTCATGAGGCTGGTAGGCTTGTGACCATATCGGCCGGAAATGCTGGCGAAACTGGTAGGGCCGACCTTGCAACCGAAGACTGTCCTTTGCATGGATGTACTGATCATTCGCAGGCCCTTTTTATACCAGCAGCGGCGGTAACGGGTATGGTTCTCTCGCAATTGGAAGTGTCTCACATAAAAACTACACTGGCGCCTACACAGTTGCCCACTCCAGCAGCGGCGAGTCCCGTGAAATTGTAAGATGATCAAGTCTATATCCAGTGCAGAGTTCTGACCTTTGATGCAGCTCTACTTGAGCTCGGACCAAAGAGAATTTGCCCTTGAGGGCAATCACTCAGCATACTGGGTTGAGGGCACCAGGGACCTCAGCTGCACGTTGCCCGACAGCGCGTCTCCTAGCAGCGACGATATTGTGATTCTGCCGTGAGTGAGACTTCCATGTTGCTCGGAACATTTACTGACTCCTTTCAGCCGGGGAAGCTGTGTGTGGCAGATCATGGATACTGTCCTTATCGGTAGGGTAAACTGGGTTTTTTACTATAACTTTGAGGGATCAGAGTGGGAAGTCCCCGACCGCTCACTATACAGGGATGACCAAGCTACAGGATGTGAGCCACCGACTTTGTTCAAGTGCCATGCTTATGTATTAACGTGCGGTTACAGTTGCTTTGATTACGTATGAAGATGGTCAGTGGCTGCTCGAGCAGCATGAGCAGAACTTCACAGTCACATACGAATTCGTTCACGACTATGTTCCCGTGGCTCTCCCGAAGGCAGCGGGATCAGGAGCCGGTGGAATTAGTTACTTCAGCTCATTCGGCCCAACGCTCGATGCCAGGATGAAGCCTGAAATTTCCGCTCCTGGTAGGCCCACATTGGCAAGTACAATATCAGGAGTTTCAACTGACCAGAGCAGGCGGTACAATTTTCTCCACTTGGCCAGTCTCGCAAGGCAGCTATGCGACCTACTCAGGTACTAGCATGGCATGCCCTTATGTAAGTGCCTGCCCCAGAGTCCTCTACGCCACCACTTACAGAGAAACTTTCTCTAGATTGCCGGAGTTGGAGCCCTCTTCTTTCAGTCTCGAGGTGGAAGGAGAGCACTGGGCGACGAAGCAGCGAACATTGCTCGTGAAAGGATAATCGCTAGTGGCGACTTCGTGATAGCGTCCGATGGTACTGAGAATTTGGCGTAAGTGGGATTTTTCTTTGGCCAGCAATCACTAAGGTTTGGCCAGTTCTGTCGCACAACAAGGCGCCGGCTTGATCGATGCATTCAAAGTCGTTGAATATACGACTACAGTCTCTCCCCCGGTTCTCCATCTGAATGACACGGACCACTTTCAAAGTTTTCATTCCGTGGTGATTTCAAACCAAAGAGACGAGGCGGTCACTTACCAGGTCGTCCATCAGCCCGGAGTCACGATCCTGTCCAAGGGCGCCGGAGACGCCTGGGTTTCGCGCAGTCCAAGCTATACCTCGGGAGAAGGCAACGTGGCGGAGGCGACGTTGTCCGCGGAGACCATCACGGTTGGAGCAGGCGGCACGGCAACACTCTCTATAATCTTCGTCGAGCCGCCGCTTCCAGCAGCAAACACGTTACCAGTCTACGGCGGAGGAATTCTCTTAGTGGGCGACAACGGAGAGATGGTCAAAGTCACGTACATGGGTAAGCAAACACCGTGAAAACCGCTGGTCCACACTAAGAGATGATAGGTGTCAAGGGCTCTATCTACGCAAGTGACACATGGGAAATGCAGCGAGATGTTCCATTGATGCTCAGCGGGTACGGCGGTCTCGTGGAAGAAGGCCACAACTACACATTCGAGGATAATACGGATATACCACAACCATACTTCAACATCCTGTGGAGCACTCGCGAGCTCAGTATCGATGTGAGTCTGTGCCAATCATTCTGTTTGGGAAAGGCTGACCACGGTGTCTTCTAGCTGGTCGAGCGTGACTGGAATGAGACTGATTGGGCTTACCCCTTTGTTCCGGGACTGAACAAGTGGGTTGGCTCGGTCAGGACACGTCCATCCGGGCTAAGTGACGAGATCATCGACTTTCCATTATATTTGTATCCCAGGGTAGCCGACTCATCTTTCACCATTGTGTCATCCAGCGTGTTGGCCAATGGGACTGAGATCCCCAGTGGCCAGTTTAAACTCCTTGCACGAGCGTTGCGCACGTTTGGAGATCGCAACAATCCGAATGATTGGCAGATCAAGACGTCGCCCTGGTTCAACATTCTGCGAGACCGGGATAATCCAACCATCACGTCCAGCACGACCAGCACAACGACAATGTCGTCGACGACTACAACCACCACGACTACGACAACAGCCCCGGCGAGCTGTGAAGTGACGCCCTTGATTCTGCAGGCAACGATGGAGGGTGAGACCTACGAGTTGTACAGATTCTCCGACTTTTTGGGCATGGATCTCGCGGGCACCAATACAAACTTGGACTTTGCACTGACAGGAGAAAACTATTTGCAAATTACGACCCCAGGGCAGTCTACTGTCTATTATGCAGCGGCACATTCGAACTCAAACAGTCTCGTCTACGTCTACACTGCCAGTCGCGTCTCTGGCGCGTGGAGCCATCTGGTCTGCCAGCTTCAAGGTGGTGAACTTGTGTGCACGACAGGCGACAAGACAGAACTCTATTATTGTGGAACAAGTGACGGATTGCTGAGACATGGCCCTGCAATAGTCGATGGATGTACATCAGTGACCTTGGGAGCCACGGCAAATCCCGATCCTCGCTGTGGAACTAGCACCAGCACCACACTGACCACTCTTAGCACTAGCAGCTCTACTGTGTTGGCAACGACGACCACAAATCCCGCTACATCAACCATGACCACAACGACGAGTGCCTCGGTGATGACCACTTCAACTTTGGCGGTGATCTCGACTACAATGTTTGCCAGCACAGTCTCCTCAACTTCCCAGTCATCCACCACCACGTATTCGACTTCCTCGAGGGTCACATCTTTGGCGACAACTGAGTCTTCGACTTCGTCCACCGCTTTGATCTCGACCTCGACCTCAACCTCGACTTCAGATAATCCTACGTCGTTGACCACGGCTTCAACTTCGATAATATCCTCGCTCAGTGCTTACACAGCGTCCGGATTACCGAGTTCGGCATCTTTGACCAGCAGTACGGTTTCAACCTTGTCCTCATCAATCCTGAGTTCGACTCTATCTTCCACCGGAGGATCTACACCGGCGAGTCCGACGACCTCGGGGTCCACGGGGACCACCACAACATTTGCTGGCACGTCAAGCATCATGGGCTCTTCCTCTGCACCGGCAACCACTTCCGCGACCTCGGAAACAAGTTCCCAGAGCACTGCTGGCGGTATATCTTCGTCCTCTACTCTGGCAACCACTACTACAAGCTCGAACACAGGGTTCCACGCCATTCCGAGCATCACTTCAGCGTCAAGCACGGGAGTTACTTCGTCAGCTGATGCCCCAGTCAGCTCAAGCACCACAACATCACATGGCGTGGGTGTAGGACCGATTGGGGGCACCACTTCAGCGTCAAGCACGGGAGTTACTTCGGCAACTGATGTCCCAGTCAGCTCAACCACAACATCGTACATTGTGAGTGTCGGACCGATTGAAGGCACTACCCGTTCGACTCTCTCGACCATTCATACCTCTCCCGTCTCGGAGACAAGCACGGCAGCCTCCGCCTCTGCCACCACCTCGGTTCCTGGCACGACAAGTGGAAGTTATACGACTTGGCCGGCAGGCAGTGTCTCCAGCTCTACAATGACATCCGTCACTAAGACCGACGACTCTCTTGGGTTGTGGAACGACTGGTGGTCCGCCAGCACCCCTTCCGGAGGTAGAATCGATTCCAGCCCCACTTCAAGAGTGACTGATTACCTTCCGTCATGGGATGACTGGGCCTCTACTACCAGTCCATTCACTGATTCACTGACCGGACCTCTCGAGACAGGCAAGCCTTGGCCAACATCGCAAAAGTGGACAACATCGACTATCTACACGACGACACTGACAACTATCACGGCATGCCCAACGACAATCCCGCGGTGCCCAGTCGTGTCGCAGACAACCACCGTGAGCACCATTGTCATCTCAGTCACAACCACCGTTTGTCCCGTGACTCTTACCTCGGATATACTGACGGCGACTGTCTCGATTGGCCCAGCTCCCACCACCGGCAGTGAAGGCGAATCCTCCAACAAGTGGAAAGAATGGTCTTCAGTTTCAGTTTCGACTCGCACAGTGACATCTCCTGAAGTGTCTTCCACTGCCATCGAATCTGTGCCCAGTGCAGCCTCAACAAATGCCAACCCGGCCAAATCTGGAGAGACTGCAGCAGGGTCCTCGAAGACTGTTACTGTCACCAACGTCGCCGGAATCGTCACGTCCGCTAATAGTCATCAGTCAGAAAATGCTGTCGTGACATCAGTCGTCATCAGTCCTGTGCTACAAAACACCGTCACCAGCTCCAAGGCTTCTGGAACCTCTTGGGCCACGAAGACGGTCGCAGAGATCGGAACCGGAACCGGAACCGCCTCGAGAACCGGTGACATGGCTCAATACACCGGTGCAGCTTCTCAGGAGAACGTCTCTTCTCTGGTGGTAGGTATCATTTCTATGATGGTCGTGGTTGCTATAACTTGGTAAGGCATCACGTGGACGCCTTGGGCCGAATCGAAGAGTTTACGAGGTGAAAATAGAAGAGAGGGGGGCTGATATCATGTGCGTAGCGGCGTGCCCTTGGCGATATAGCTGGAAAATGTATCAATAAATATGACTTGCACCAAGATACAGTAGGATATTTAGTAGACTTAGCGCTGTATTGTTAGTTATAGACATGGATAGAGAAGCCTACTGGAGTCCCACACATACAGCCCTCGCGCGAATAAAAGTCCCATATGATATTAAATCTGCTCTTTCGGAGATTTATCAGCTAAGGAACGGATAAGGTTCTCGCCATCCACAGCTATATTTCATCGGTTTTGACCTAAATCGCCGCGGGAATCAACAGCATGCCTCAGGCTGCCTTTTGGCTGGAGGATGCAGCATCAGTTAGCACCTCGCTGTGACGGTGGCCGTGACCATGGCCTTGGATCTCTTGAAGATGCTCCTGGGTAATTTCCAAGCCTTCGAAGTTGAGGTTCTAGTGGACAACATATCAGCGCCATCCTCACTGGATCAAGGCAAGACGCAAATGAGGAAAGGTAAAGCAACTTACAGGTCCGACAAACGTCTTTCTCTTCCCGCCATACCAAAGCACCGCAATGATCACTATGATCCCAACGACGACGACACTGACGTAGTTCATGCTACCCACTTCGGCGGGCAGGAAGGTTGGGAAGCAGAAGATGATGGTGTAGAAGGTGCACCATACACAAGAAAAGGCGTTGACGAACGGGCCCAGAGGTCCGAGTTTGAAACTCCGCGACGGAAGCACCTTGTTGCGCCCACGATATAGGAGAATGCCCTGAGGCACAACATAGCTCACGTTCAAAGCCAGGATGGACATGTTGATGATGCTGTTGAAGGCCGTGGTGGAGCCGATGTAGATCAGGCCGTACAGAACAACAAAAGTTGCGCACGCAAAAGTGGCATTGATGGGGGTCTCGAGCGTTCGGTGGACTCTGGCAAAGAAGTGCGAGTACGGGAGACCATTGTCACGAGCGAAGGCCCAGGTGAGACGGCCCGAGGTTGCTAGGCAGCTGATAGTGGCGCCGAAGTAGTTCAGCAATATCCAGAAGGTGAAAAAAGCAGCTGCGCCCTTACTGCCCGTGGCTTGATAGTAGACTTCCAGGATGGGAAGCGCCGAAGCGCTGATGGCATCAAGGTCGTTCGAGGAGAAAAGAATGGCCAGTATGAATGGCATGACCGTGCCGAAACCGATGACCATAGTCAAGATCATGACTCGAGGAATGTGGCGGCCTGGATCAGGTACTTCCTAGGGTGGTGTCAGTGGAGTTCTGTCTCATGTGGCAGTTGTTGTTGGGAGTGCAGCAAACTCACTTCCGCAATATGGGTCGTTGCATCCGTTGCAAGGAAGGTGTACATGCATGTCCCCACAGCGATGACGAAGGACATACCGTCGCTCCAGCCGCTTTGGTTGTTGTATTCCACGAAAACGACATGGGCGGACTCCTTGTGCCGGCTCGCTGCCAACATGGTGATGAAGGCTACAAGAAACCCCGAAAGACTGCACCAAAAGAAGAATTTCTCCAGGGCGGGCAGCAATCTGGGCGCGTAGCACACGACCAGAGCGGCCAGTATCGTGATCAGGAGGAATATCAAGTAGGTCTGCCACTGTGTCGGGGCAAAATCGGCATTATAGAACGATGCTAGTGCCAGGATCATCTGGGCTGACGTGCGTTGCTGGTCAGGTCGGAATCTCCATCAGAAGCTCAGGCACACATGACTTACCGTCAAAAATGCTGGCAGAGGTAGACGTAAGGCACCACGCCAGCGTGCTCAACCACCCTGTCACAAATGCGGCAGCCGCTCGGGCCTTGACCGAAGATACCATGAAAGCGAAATGGTACTGGCCACCACTGGAAGGATATGCTGAGGCCAGTTCAGCTAAGCCGGCAGCTTGAAGAGTGTTAGCAAGGAGGCCATTCGATCCCTTGAGATGACACCAACTGATAATAGTACATGCCACCGCCGCGACGAGGACACCGAAAAAGACCATTGGTCCTCCTCCTAAGATCAGGGGAGTCACAAATGTGGCGCATAACCCGATCCATGAGTTGGTGATAACAAAGGCCAGGGACAGAGCGGCGAAGCTAGAGAATTGGCGTGGTAGTTCTCCTTTGTGGCCTTGGGCACGCAGCAAGATCTCGTCTGCCGAAAGTGTCTCGTCGCCGCCTTCGTTAGTCTGGACCGGATCGACCGAATCGACAGTGTCCCTGGGAGTATTATCCACCTTCTCCATGATGAAGGAAGCAAGGCAGCAGGTTGTAAGGAAGTGGTAGACTGCAAGGTATCAGTATGGTGGAATTGGGTCTAGATATAGGAAGTGCTGAACCGCTCGATCAGCGGACTTCCGGCCTATCTCCCGCCAAGTTGTATCTGGACCGTTTGTGCTACGCCCTGCTTATCGCGACAAGAAGTGAGCATGACGATAGTCTTGTCTTGGACAAGATTAAAACAGGACGGGTTGATTGTTGAATGTGCCGACTGATGGCGTTGAGATAGCACACGATCTGAATAAGGCGTCAATTATCTTCGGGTCCATGTCTAGCGATACCCCTGCTCTAATCTAAGTTTTCATCGAATGTGGAAATATTACACGCTCACTTTATCGTGTCGGATGCTCGTCCACTTGGAATCGCTGATTGAGAAAAGCGGAGTCAAAGTGCACGCGGTACGCGGGGTCGAAATGCGCCACGTTCGAGATAACCCACGTGTTATCCAAACTCCTAACACTGTGATAGAGATCCTCGACGATACGGAGCTCGTAAGTTCAAACCAGCCTCACGAAGGCAATGGGATAGTCGCTGTAGTAAATCGACACCGGGACGAGAACCGTGCAGGAGCCCGGAACAGGCTTTGATTTATATAGGCATAGCTCCTAATCGGTGTACGAGAAATCCAATCATCAATCAACCCCCACTTCTCGGCCCTTGCTGCCTTGATCGGAAGTCATGCTCCCAGAGCCGTGTCAAAGTCTACAGGTCAGGGTCTCATGCTCCTCCTCCAGACCGTCAGCTCAAGTCGCCGCCTAGAACAGGTCTTCTGCCTCCTCCAGTTCTGCGCCAAAGAGAACCTTCAGCGGCGGTAGCTGGTTGACCCAGCCCAAAAACGGCGCGCTGAGGTTGTAACCGATGAGCTGTTTGCATTTCGTCAGTTTGAAAGTGTAGCAGCACCGCAGCAGGCAGCTTAATCTTACCTTCAGAGTCTCTTTGTCGTACATTTGCTTCAGGACCTGAGGATCCGAGGCGAGGTATTGGTTTTCTTCCTGAACACCCTGTTAGTAGGAGCGTCTCATCCGATACCAATGAATATACCTGTCGTAGATAGCCCTTGGTCATGAAGCAGCAGTACAGCAGTCGTTCTTCATCCGTCGTGGTGTTCGCGGAACCAGCATGGAAGCACGAAGAGAGCATGACAAATCCGTCGCCCGGCTCCAACTCAGCATAAAAAGCTTGAGATTCGTCTGGAGGCAGCTCCGAGTCCCAAAGATGAGACCCAGGGATGAACCGGGTAGCACCGTTTGCTCGTGTCGTTTTCTTGCCTGCCACAAACCATCCGATGCCAACTTCACGATCAAAGGTAAATTCGCTAGCAGTGATGCCTTTGAGGGGATAATTGTGGTGTATCCTGCAAGAGAGATCAGTCACAGCCCACCCATAGCATTGTGCATGTTGACCTACATGTCATCGCGATGGAGCTCCTGTCGGTGGGCACCAGGTCCGATTGAAAAGGCGATGGTAGTATTGAGCTGAGGTTTGGACGTGCTGACTTCGCGCTTCTGCCCTACCCATGCCGGGCTCGTTTTGGACAGTATGATATCGCACACCTTTTGAAAGGTCTCTTGCTTGACCATCTTCTCGATGAAAGTCTTCGATTTTCCGGCCAGACCATAAGCACGTCTTGTCTCAACAGGGAAGAACCCTCCTTCTTTCCATGGCTTGTCCTTCTCCAACCAAGGCCGTATATCTTTCTCGATTTGGTGTACATCTTCCACGTCCATCGCATTGCGGATAACAGCACCTCCAGCATGGATCAGGCCTTGTACAACTTCTTCAGGGGTCACCGATCGTGCATCGAAGACCGGCACCTTGGGTGTTTCCATCATCGAGCCCATGGCTGCTTAGTCCAAAGTATTTCGGTTGATAATTGCAGCCGCGACAGCTGATTTCTGGAGAGAATGTCAAGAGTGGCCGTCTTCGAACGGAAGTCTTATACTTGTTTGTGGCGGCAATCTTGAGATACGGATGTAGCATACTTTGGCGGCAGACTAGCTGTCACAGTAGCCTGACTGTATCTTGCGAAGGGGCATCTATCCGACTTGACAGTCGCGTAATTGATAAGGAGGTGCTCATGGCATACGCTTCGTATCACACGAGCGCGGTTATCACAGCCAAATCGGGGTATGCAGCGTATTCAACACGGTTGGTGGGCCAGATTCAGTGATTATCGTGCATGGCGTATGAATTCGAAGGAGATACTCCAATCATATGAGGGTTCAGAGGATTGTCAATCAGGTCATCAGCCTGGGTTGAGGGATTATAGACCTCGAGCCTGGGGACAAAATACGTGGCACACCAAAAAGGGTGCACTGCCCATCACCTCAACTATGTGCGTAATAGGAGTTGTTATCTCTCTTGCTGCACTTACTACTATAATTACTACTAGGCGTATAGTTAAGTAGAAGAAGAGACACTGCTTATAAGCTTAGTATTGAGGGAGTAGGAGGAGGGTATGAAAGTACTAGAAGGGGGCTCTAGTGTGACACTTTTTTTATCCCCAGGCTCGACCTCCAAGTCTCAGAACGGCGGGATAACGCATCTCAGGCCCGGCTCTCTCGGCTTGTTAACCGCGTCCTCAAACCGTCAACGCACCCCCATTCGCACAAGTAGTCGACCCATTAACCCAGCGTGCGCTTTCCTCGCACAGGAAGGCAACGATAGGAACGATGTCCTCAACATACCCGACCCGAGGCTCTGAAGTGGTCTTCTTGAAGTAATCTGACATGGCTTCATGCGTTTCCGCGGTCGTGTCCCTGCGCGCGCCAGTGGTTAGAGCATCTTCCTGGATCTGGGACAGCCAAAGATACTTACATCTCCCACATGTCGGTGGCAACGGGTCCAGGATTCACGTTATTCACCGTCACGCCATATTTGTGGCCAAGTTCGACAGCCCATACCCTGGCGTATGCTTCCAGGGCAGCCTTGGTGGCACAATAGACACTGTTCTTAGGCCAGCCTGCACACAGGTTAGACAGGGTATCGTCAGTGTGATTCAGCTCACCTTCTCTGCCACAGACACTGCCGATGCTCACGATTCGCCCGCCTCTTCGAAGATATGGGAGCGCCGCCTGGACCAGGAACAGGGGAAAGCGCATGTTGGTGTTGACCACTTTTTCAAAGTGTTCATATGTGGCGTCCTGAAGATACGCTTCATCGCCGGCCCCGGCATTGTTGATGATGATATCGATTCCGCCATCAAACTTGAGCGCTGCATCGACGACCACCTTTGGTGCGGCCTTGTCCGTACAATCTGCTTTGACTGCCAGGGCCTCGCCCCCGTCAGCTTTGATGCCCTCCACCACGGCATCTGCCTTTGCGGCGTTGGCGACATAAGTGATGAGCACTTTCGCGCCACGTTTGGCCAGCTCTTTGGCGATTCCAGCCCCAATGCCCCTGCTACCGCCAGTGACGATTGCAATTTTCCCAGCGAGACTCATCTTCTGCGTTCTACAGCCAGAGCGACAACTTCAAAGTATATCTGTTTGAATCATATGGTGACTCCCATCATAGGATATCTGTAGGGAGCAATACTGTCAGACGGGATTGCGAACGCTATATAACCTTGTGGTACCAAAATCTGGTGTCGATAACCTTTTTCAGTTTAACGAATACATCGTTCAACATCCTCACCTTGCGCTCCCACGTCTTGTGGGGTATCGGCAACGACTTGATAGTGTGCCAGGGGCGCGCAAGGGCTCTGTGGAACTAGGATGAAAGCGGCGATATTTGCCGCGTTTTATCGATTGTCCTCGAGGGGAAATTATTGTGATATGGAGAATTCCGTACGCCCGAGATAACGGCCACACGTGACTACTATCATCCTTCAGAGGTGCCGGATTGTCTCTATCGCTATCGCTAATAAATCTCTCTATCGGCGACTTCGCGAACTTAATCTCAGCCTCTCTTCTCGAATCGTCTTCCGCATCGTCAGCAGGACACAAAGCATGTTAGTTCAGTGCACAATCCGAGTGCATGTTTCATTCATCTTGCTCGTGCACGGGTACTCCGACGTGGCTTTGCATTCATCATAGTGTGGCGGCGATGCTAGTTCAGCATGGCTACAGCTGCTGGCGCAAGGCGTGTCTCTGGTGCGCTAATTAAGAGCTATCTCAGCGAATGTTAATGATACCACCATCATGACCTCGAATGGCAAGAAAACGAGAGCTCGGTCGGGATGTCCGGCCTGCAAGACGAGACATGTTCGTTTCTTTCACCATCATATCTCCCTGCTATGGTCAAGCTGACGAATAGTGCAGAAAAAATGTGACGAGACTCAGCCTGCTTGCCTCAATTGCCAAAGGCGCGGCATTGCTTGTCCTGGCTACGACAAGCAGCTCACATGGCGCAAGCCTCATCTCGAACCAAAACGAAAGTCTCGAGGAGATGGGATCAGTCTCGTCAAAGAAAGAGCTATTACCAGCATCAATCAGTCTCCGCCGTTCATCAATGGATACCAGACATCATGGCGACCTTGCTTGCCACAGCAGCCGACGCCCAGCGAAACTGCACCATGGGAAACACTAGCAATCGCGGCGACAATGGCCGACGATATCTTCGGCCAAACTCCTGACGTACATAATGCCGGATCTTCGAGTATCGATCCTGCTGCAGAGTTCCGTGATTCGGCACGAGATCTTGTAGCCCAGGCTTCTGGAACTTCGGCCGACTTCTTCGCTTTAAGATCAGTCGGTTCCGTTCGCAGTACATCGTCAGTGTCCTCCGACCATTGGGAGGGACTAGAGGAAAATGACTCCTCCGTGCTGGCGGAAGAGTCACAATGTGTGTCTCTTGCCGCCCGGCGCAGTCCTATGCCTGTGCGCTTCATCGGTCTTCCGCACGAACTGCCTTTCACACCTTCCATTCTATTGAATTACTATTTTGATCACGTCTGTACCATTGTGTGTACTTTTGACGGGCCAAAGAACCCCTTTCGCACCGTCATGTCGGCTCGCTGGCCACATTCCGCCATCGCCTTCACAGCTGCACAGAGTCTTTCAGCGGCTTGCCTTGCTAAGCAAACGGTGGAGTTGAAGCCCATTGCAGTACTTGCGCGCAAGGAAGCGTCAAGAGCGCTCGGCACTGAGATCAAGGCTGCAGCCGGTCTCACCCCGGACCGTCTGAATGAACTACTACTGGGGCTGCTACTGCTGGGCGTCAGCAGCTCTTGGCACGATCCAAACGATATGGGCATCCGTTATTACTCGGTCGCGGTGGCAGTCACGAGGATGAGCTCAATGAAGAAAGCCAAAGAGCAGAGCAATAGCAACAACAATGCTTTCTTCCAACAAGCTTTAACGTATTGGTGGATGCTTTTGACACTCGTCTCCGATCCTTCGAAACACTTTCTTGAGCTTCCGCCGCATCTTGGAACTGTCGACAGAATCGGGCCTCTGATATTGGATAACTCGGTAATTCTTTTACATCCTTGGGCGGGTATTTCTACGGAGGCTCAAGTATTGCTTGGACGCGTTGCCCGTCATGCGCAAGCCCTGCGGATAGTGAGACAGAAGGAGACCAGCGATCCACTGGACGACAGCCTGCACGATTTCGTTTCGGAGGCCACCGGACGAGAGGTCGAGGAGCAGGCTATCAACCTCCAGACTCACTTTCGACATGAGATCGCCGATCCAGAAGATCCAGAAGTTGACCTTAACGGGTTTGTGGCCATCAACGACGCATATCGCGACGCCATACTGATTCTGATATATCGAACGTTTCCCGGCATTCTGAGGTCT
Source organism: Capronia coronata CBS 617.96 (assembly GCF_000585585.1). Classification (NCBI taxonomy): domain Eukaryota; kingdom Fungi; phylum Ascomycota; class Eurotiomycetes; order Chaetothyriales; family Herpotrichiellaceae; genus Capronia; species Capronia coronata. The sequence continues at coordinate 27,019 of NW_006912897.1, read as the reverse complement.
AGGCATGGAGCCGCTACGCGAACTGGCGTCGAAGGGGTCACCAGTGATCAGCATAGTCGTGCCACAACTGCCCAACCCGAGAAGGGCCGAAAACAGGACTTGTTCAATCTGGCCCTGCATGTCCTTGAGACCCTGAGCCGCTTCGATCGCAGTTCTCGTATTCTAGGGCTTACTCCACATCTACTCATCATTGCTGCTGGAGAATTACGTCCTCTGCCCGATTCAAGGTCCGCAGAAGCTGATGCCAGCGTTCCGCTTGAGGAGCCATGTTGCCAATTTCGTTCCGCCCCGGCGAACATAGCAGACCTGCGGATATTCGCCCTGGATTTTGCCGAGAAGCTCATGCATTTTTTTCATTTCATGCCCTTGAATCGGATGCGCGACACAATGATTGAGACTTGGAGGCGCATGGATCAAGGAGAAGACGCATTCTGGCTTGATATCATGAACGAAAAGGGCTGGGAGGCGTTCATGGGCTGAGTGGGATAAGGGCTTTCACCTCGATCAGGGATTCGCAGGGAGAACCCTAACTTTATAAATTGGTCGTTTTGATGTGAAAGTCAAGACGGTGGTGTCGGTGAGGTTGAATTTGGGCAAAAAAGTGATGGACATTACTTAATTGATGGCGACCGGCTACCTACATAGGGAGGCAATAACCCGAGCCTGGCGGAAAGGCGCGGTGACTTACTAACTTAGCCTCCTTGGCCTCAACACGCTGAGTTCCAGAGAATGGACTTTGTGGTCCTTGCAACCCACCACTCAAACATGCTTCGACCAGGGAATATACGTTGGGTATACTTCACCATTAGTATTATCTGCGATTGGGAAACTCCATTGCGCGCAAAATAGAGTGTCTTCAGATGACTAGGACTTCCATGTCTCCAAACCTTACGCTCCAGCCGGTATCCCGCTCCGGAATGACGTGGGATTGTGAATCCATCACAAAATCCTCGACAACTAGACCATGATCATGTTTGAAACGCTAAGACCGCCTACGTTCCAAGCGGATTCTCCAGGCAACAAACTGACGGCTATAAGAGTGTCGACTTTCCAGAGTTGTGCGGAATAACCCGATGGGTTTGCGTGGACTTGTGCGAGTATCAAGGTCGAGGTTTCCCATGGGATATGGCAGATAAGAGAACATAAGGAATCAGCTCTACTGGCGAAAGATATGGAGATACAATCGCTCAACCCTTATCACCCATTACTGTCACACAGCAGATGGATGAATAGTACTGCGCAGATACTAGATGGTAGCTTTCGTGTTATTTAAAGCTGCCCGACCGGACGGTTTTGTTTCAGTGCTATGCTTTCCAAAACATGGACAAGACAGAAAACACAATGGCTGAAACCAAGGAGATCAAGACAGAGACTACCACTACCCAAGACAGCCAAATTGTCGATGACGATATCCAAGGGCAAGTGCATGAGATCGTTGACAGGATTGGCAAAGATGCCGACGTTGGCCTTGCCCTCTTCGAGAAGTCTTTCCAGTATGACCCGGCCCAGCTTCAAAGGGACTCGGTCAAGGTGCGCAGAAAGCTGGATTTCCTCGTTCTGCCGCTGGTAGGTCTTCTTCTGGTGGCATAACCTACGGTCACTCTCAGAAGGCTCACAACTCTTTCTGCGGGTAGATGATGGTCACCTACATGTGGAGCTTTTTGGACAAGTCGACGTATGTATGGACAGCCACCGATTTGTGAGGCAACAGAAAGTGCATTCTTGACATTCCTTGCAGGCTCAACTATTCCAACAGCTATGGTTTGCAGAAGGACCTCAACATCACGGGAGACCAGTATTCCTGGATTGCCTCTGCGTTGTACTTTGGATGGCTCGCCGCTGCATGGCCGTGGAATATCTTGATCCAGAAATACCCTGTCGGGCGGCTGGCCGGCTACGTTCTCGTTGTCTGGGGTGTCCTGTGTATGCTGCAAGGGGCGGTTTACAATTTTGCCGGCTTCGTCGTTATCCGATTCTTTTTAGGTGCTGTTGAAGCAATGGTCTCTCCGGCTTGGGTCATTTTGACCTCGATGTTGTACACTCGAGAAGAGCAGCCGCTCAGGACGTCCTTCTGGCTGGGTATGAATGGCGTTTCCATTGTCATCGGGGCACTGTTGTCGTATGGCCTTGGACATGCCAGTGGCCTTGCGGTCCCGAACTGGAAGCTGATCTACCTTGTGAGTCCCGCGTAAACTCGTGTCACTCAACCGAATGACGCTGACTGCTCTAGGTTGTTGGGGCTCTCACAACGGCCTGGGCGGTGGTTATTATCCTCTACCTGCCGGATGGTCCTCATAACGCGAAGTGCCTGAACGAATACGAGCGCGTCGTTGCGGTGTGGCGTGTTTCTCATAACAACAGCGGGGTCAAGCACTCCAAGTTTCTTGCTTATCAGGTCAAAGAAGCCCTCTGGGATTCCAAGACCTGGATCCTCATGGTGCAGGCTGCCGCCTTCGGCATCCTTAACGGAGGCGTTTCAAGCTTCCAGACAGCCATCATCAAAGGATTTGGATTTTCTGCCCTCAAGACCAGCCTCTACACCACCCCGGCTGGCGCGCTAGAGGTGGTTGGTGTGCTTTTCTTCGGCTGGCTGTCGACCAAGAAGAACTGCATGGGATTGGCTCTGATGCGTATGTGCTCCCACTCCTGATCATCGTTCCATTCGCCCACTCACAACCATATAGTCAGTGTCATTCCTGGGATTGGCGGACTGGCTGGGATGATGACCCTTCCAGTGACTCATCGTTACAACTTGCTTGCATGCGCCTGGTGTCAGAACATTGTCGGCTCCCCCATCATTCTGAGCTGGACCCTCCCAGCGACCAACGTTGCTGGACACACGAAGCGAGCCACCGTCTTGGGTCTCTATTTCATGTAAGTCTTTAGGATCTGTACTACCCAGGAATGAAAGGAGTTCCCTGACCACCACACAGTTTCTTCTGTGGAGGCAGCATTGCTGGTCCTCACCTCTTCTTCGAGCAAGAGGCTCCACGATACCCATCGGCACTCAAAGGTATGATGGTTTGCTATGCGGTTGGGTTCGGTACTCAAGCCGTCTATACCGCTTTTGTCTATGCGCAGAACAAAGCTCGGGACAAGAAACAGTTGCATACACAAGTGGAACGGGAAGCCCTGGAAGGCTTTGAGGACTTGACGGATATGGAGAACCTTCACTTCCGATACCGGGTTTAAACTGTGCTCACTTGATAGACGAGGGTTGGAGAAGATGATATTACAGAGGACCGGAAGTACATTGTTCATAGGTCAACGAGCAGGGTGGATGGTGAGAATTTCCATGTCATACAAGTTTCTAGTATGCAATGTTTTCCTGTGGGTGAGAACACATAGTGTTAGCAAAGCATAGCCTCCCATGTTGGACTATCCAGGGCTTAGTATTCGACTCGTTCTAATGCCCTTCTACGACTTAGAATAGGGGTTGACCAGAAAACATCATTTTACAAGGTGAGAGAAAGACCTCCACCATTCAGCCATGTAGGTACTCAAAGTATGCCGGGCCCTTGATTCCATTCACTTCATGGTTCCCTGCCATGTAGACAGTCTTCGCCGGATATTTCATCTTCGAACATCAGGTGGCCAAGAAAATGTCCAGGACCTACGGCATTGCTCGGGGACAGGGGATGAATCACCATCTCAATAAAGCAACCAACCCAGCTCTGTCCTTCATCGGGCTAATGCGCTGTAGGTGACTATGGTCGGATAAAGCAAACAGGGGCAGCTTGTGAAGCTTCGGAAAACATGGACGTAGCAAAGATTATGTAGTGATAGGTCCGTGTTCTAACTAGCAATAGTCTAGACCGAGTCCATTTTTGACGACTGTTTGTGGTGTAACAATTCTTCCAGCATCATTACCAGTGACGAATCGCGGCTGGTGTCAAGCTCTTTGAGCAAACCAATTGCAGCATAAATGACTGAGTCTTGCGCCCAGTCCCCAGACTCTAGTAGCAACAGTGCCGCACGCGTGATGTTATGCGCGGACATCCAGGAGAATGGGAATAAGCCTTCATTTGGCGATTCCATCGACGGCCTCTGGTTGTCGTAAAACCATCGGCACCGTCTAATGTAGCGGCTCGCAATGGAATGCAGGTCAGGGAAGATGATGTGTGGGTCCGGTAGACTGGAGAACAAAAGCAGTGTGGCTTCGTCACATACGTGCTGGAGGCGGGATTTCGACACGTTTTCGAAGGTTAAAGAAGACGGAGATGTGGAAGGGTACCCTATACTCTCGGAACGCCACGTCTCAAGATTCGACTTCACGTCTAGTGCCCAGGCTCTCATTGCTGTATCGGCGGTCATTTGATGAGTCGAACAAATTATTCCATGAATGGACGACTTGATCCTGGCAAGTTGGAATGTCCGTAAGAACGGACTGCCTTGGTTGTCTGCGGACATTGGTGTCGCGGAGGCTAAAGAGTCGGACAAATCCATGGTCCTGCCATATGCTATTCCAACGTCCCTGTAAGCCTGTTAGCTTCATATTCCTTGGAAGCGTCAAAGTCTCGTACCTTTCAAGAGTGTACGTTGCGTGGTACAAATGAACAGTAGTCCTACTCCTCTCGGCACCAAGTTCGACGCACATCCTCGAACAGTAACCCACAAGATCCCAGATTTCGCCAGCTGTCTCATCTAACAGAACGTAGATGGACAAAAGCAGGAGAAGTTCAAGAGCTGAGGTTGATGGATTGTGCAATGTTCCCATGGAAAGTCCTCGAGTCGCCATTGAAAAGTATGCACCTGCTGAGACGGCGAGTTGAGGATCGTTTCTGGACAGTAGCCGCAATGATATGGCAAACACAAGGTAGGTTCTAAGCAAGTAGTCGGCGCCTGAGTTCAGGTTGTGGCATTGATATGATCGCTCCAGATCACGCTGTGCATGGTCGTCTTTTAGTACGGGGTATAGCCAATGGATCGAGTTTTGGTAGATGTTCAGTAAGTATTGACCATGTCCTGGATCTGTCAGACCCACGGAGTGGAGAATTGATGCTGGATAGATGGCTTCGAACAACCCCGGCGCATATAATGTTGGCTTCCGATCGAGCCTTTCCCGCTTTTGCATCCTGTTAGCCAGCATTGGACGACTAAACTGTGAGAAGATGCTGGTGGCACCCCAAAAGACTGGAATATCGTCACAATGGCTTTGCCGTGGCAGGGATGGGAGTCGAATTCTGATCGGGAATGCCAGGCCAGGAACAGGCGGCGTTGCTTCCCTTGTCACGGCACTAGTTGAAGAACGTGTAGTACCGCGAGAGTTGCGCCTACGAGACAGCAATTCCTCAAATCGCTCAAGAAGTGATAGAAGATAGCTCCTGGGAATATCTTCACCCAAAATATGGTCGAGATAATTACATTCTGCGGATGCTTTGGCGCAGTTTCTGCAGGAGGGGAGTCCGTCATCACATTTCACTCTTCGTTTCCGGCATCGATTGCAGGATGGTATGGTTTTGATGGCATCTCGCAAGTGCTCGTGTGTTTGTTCGAGGTTCATATCTGGTGCTGCCCCTCCACTATACACTTGGGCGTGCTGGTCTTGACTTACTGGAAGGATTCAGTCAAGCAAGGCATCCCTGCCACAGGAGCACGCTATGGATCAAATGTTGGACTTTCGGTGGCACCCAGGCCTTTTGCAAAGTCACCTGGATCTAGCCCAGTATTTGGTATGGGACCTTCGGACCCTTAGGAAGGGAGCTGAGAGACGCTGTGCCATCTCGTAGGCTCCTTAATGGTGGCCAATGAGGATTTTGTCGATACTCGGGTGGGCGATACCGAATGAGGTTGCGATAAGTCCAAGTCAAAGCAGATAAGGCGATCACCTTCAGGACTAATTCCGCTCGTGGTGGAAATGACCGAGCTTCCTTCCCTGCTTGGGAAAGTACCAACATCCCTATCTCCAGAATGTACGCCTATCAACATTGATGTGGAATTAGCCGACCTTATCTAACTGTCCAAAACTTGACCTTGTGGGATTGTGAGCAGTCCCTCTAGCTTCAAAGTCTTCGCCATCAGCCAAGCATCGGAGGGAAAAGAGATGTCTCGATAGAGTGATTTCGAGCATTGCAATGGTTCGTACTACATTGCCCAATGCAGAAAACTAGGATCAGTGAAAGCCTCTAACCTCGCAGTATTCCAATCAATGTCACAGAAATCTGCCATCTCGGTAAAATCTTGATTTGCAACAACAGGATTCGTTCTCAACGGGTCGAACACGTGAATTGTTAATGTCGAGTTGAGAGACGTGGCTGGTACACCTAGTAGCTGGGGATTCTGAGTTGAGGACAAAAATCCCAAGTCATGTTCCTGGCTGTGACTTTGGAATGAGAAGGCGCCTTGGTGTATCTTCTCTTCTTCACTAGCGGTATACATACACGGATGTGCGTCCCACCTCACAAGCCTATCCAGCTCATCATTTTCAAGGCGTGCCGCTTCGCTGGATCTACCAGCAAGGAATTGCTTCAGAACTTTGATTTTAATGCGCTCGTAAGTCTCCTCGACATTGATGGATGCTGGCCAGCGTCTCGAAAGAAGCATCTAGTACTCGTTATAAACCGGACCCTGGCTTGTGAGGATAGATAGAACTTACAAAGACGTTGGTGAAGCCGTTGACAACCTCGAGAATGGTGGCAGTTGTGCGATGCGACTCAAGCACCGTCTTGTAGTGCCTCAGAACATAAAGAACAACAATTCCTGCTTCAAATGCTTGGTGTGCCATGTGCCAGTCGTATTTGAGAAACCCCCTTACTATCATTCTCCAGTATCCCTGCAGTATACTAGCAGCAGCATCAAAGCATGCCAGTACGGCATTCTCGCCCAACACTGGCCTCGCTTGAGATGGTCTATGCACTGCATCGGCTGTGAGCACAAGGGCTAGGCAAGGAATAGTATGAATAACCCACGATGAAGCAAGACAGTGGAGATTATAAACTCAAAGAAATCGAATCCATGATCTCCAAGAGAGGTAACTTCGTCAGCCCAGCTTGACAGTCTTTGCTCGGTTGCCTCAACCCAAGTTTCGTATGGAGTGTCTCCAAGACTCTTGCCGAAGAAATTGACCGAATAGACTTCAGATTGTATTTGGCGAAGCGTGAGAGACCTGACGAATCTGGCTGTGACACGGTCACCTGCTGGAACACATGGCAGTGATACGTCGATATGATTGTCGGCAATGCCGAGCGGCCGATGTGAGGAAATTGATATTGCTCTGTCCCAGTAATAGAGCTGCCAAACAATTAGTGCTTGTCCGCAGTACAGGCTTCCAACTATACATACGGTCCAGAAGATTCTTCTACGAAGGTCGGCTGTCGAGTCATCGAAAGCGTCGTCAACGCCACAGGTTTCTCGATGTAGTCCCATGGCAACTGCAAGGCGCATCGCAAGGCTCTTCACGTTCCAAATGTTCACATCGCCTGGTCGAAATATGGAGTAGAGAACTAGCAACATGGTACATTGCAACTTTGTCAGTGTACTGGGACCCAGACGATCGTAGTAAAGCAGTGCATCTCGGTACAATGACTCAGCTAGAACAGACTGCTTGACAAGGTCTGTGGTTCTGGAGGTCATGACACTGATAGCCATCATCATGGAAACCGCGAAATGGCTGACTTTGGCTCGTGGCTCTTCAGAATCTTCTGCGCCTGGATGGATAACAGACTGACGAAAAGAGTTCAAGGTTTCCTCGTCGTAAAAGGGATATTGTGGTCGTATTTTCTCAATAAAGATATCTACCAGCGTGTTGATAACCTGTAGAGGCATACTGTTAAGTTTGAATATGCTGCTTGATGTTTCGAGAACTGTCTCTCGGGGTATGTATGAACTGAGCCTGCCCTCTGTCTCAACTGGAAGATTTGATGGCGTTGACAATGTAGAAGAAAGAAAGTCTCCAGGGAGAGTATGCAATGTTTTATGCATCCTCTTACTGGTGGCGTTTCGGACAACTCGTGCCAAGTAATCATCCAGGGAGCTGGAGTTGTGAATGCTGTTGGTGGTCCCATCATTATGATATGTACCGAGACTCACGGTATCGTCGGACTCTGCGTGATTCTGACCCAAGTCGTTCTCGTACTTCGCAATGTTCTCCTCCAGGTATTGAACAAGGCTGTCAAGTGTTGGCAAATCGTCTTGGATTTAGCAGTGATGCATGCTTACCTGCGTGGTGCAAATCGTTCAGTTGCGCGATCCAAGCCCACACATTGAGCATTGGCGTTCATACAGTTGGTACAAGAAGGGATTTTGCTATCACACTGCAAGAAGACCTCAGTTTAATCATACACAACTCAAAGGTTCGACGTCCAGTACCTTCCGTTTCCGTTTGTAACAGCGGGCACAGGCAAATGTCGCCCTCGACATTGTCCGATTTGTATTGGAGGGGTCTCAATGCGCAGAGGACGAGGGAGTAGGAGTATCAGGGATTAACACGTTCATGAATGGGGGTAAGGCGTGGATTGCAAATACGATGTCAATGATAAAGTGCTCAGGTATTTCAGATAAGGCTCTGACGGACCGGCTCATCTCAGTAACAAAACCTGATTGGTCGGAGGAACGTGCTTTCGATCATCCAGATTGGCATGAGCCAAACATCTCTATTTAATTCGAGAACAGCGTATTCACAACGAGAAAGACTGTGTAATCCTGCGCAGGTCCAACCTATATTTCGGACCCATCGCCCTAGTTCTCAAAGGCATATTCGAAACGGCTATGCCTTGATGCTCGCAACTTTGACCTTCAGTCTTTCAGGGTCTCTTGGGATGAATCGTACTCGAAACTGTTTCGGCTTGTTGATATGTCCGGCAGGAGTTTCGCCAAACTCTTGGTATGATTTTGGAGGTGGATCGCTCTCGTCAGCACGCAATTGAAAGTCGAGAATCGTCCGAAAGATCAGGCCGTACATCATCCGGTTCGCAATATTCCAAGCTGGACAAAGACGTGATCCCACCCCATATGATATCGTAGCGTATCCAGACTCGTTAAGCTTGTCATCGCGTAACCATCTCTCTGGATCGAACTTGCCCGCGTTCTCTCCGAAATGCGCTTCATCTGACATCCCCGTAATAAGCTTTCCTTCTCTCTCATTGGGAGTTTCAGTGTGTACTTACCATGGTTCCCACCCTCTGAATTCATGTACAATGTTGTCCCTTTGGGAATTATTGCACCTGATGATAACTGAATATCCTCGGTAGCCTGACGGGGCAGGCTGAAAGGCAACACAGTATAGTTGCGCAGGATCTCCTTATATATTGCCACGATGTATGGCACACTCTCTTCCGTAAAGGCATGTTCAGCAGCATCCCCATTGGGATAAGTTTCAAGAATTGCTTGATAAGCCTTCTCTTGTATTTTGATTCCTTCTGCCGAGGTGAGCCCACCCATTCCTGCGAGGACATGAGCTGGTAGGCTCTCAAGCCCTCCCTGTACCATGGATGTTGAGCATTTAATTGCACCAGCTGTAGCGTGGTTAGCCTCACCTTGGAAAAGGGATTGGATCAAAGTACCTAGACTTAATTTGCTGTTCTCGTCAGCCAACACAGATGCTGCAATGCAATTAGGCTGTTCTCCTTTCGCTATGCGTTCCTTCAGGCCTTCAAGGACAACTTGTATCATTCGAGATCTCTTCTGTGATGCAGCTTGTGCCTCCTGCCCCATTCTGCGATACTTTGGGTGCCATCGGAGTAGCGGCACGAAATCAGAGTATGTGTTCGAAGCTCCCCGAACCCTTCTCGGTTTTTAGTACTACCATCTAACCCTGGAGCTCTCGGGCTTACTTTGAGATCTTCACCGCATTGTCAACATAGTCTCTCAACCACGGATCTTGGGCGTTATCGAAGTGCTTGTCGAACGTGATATGGAAGGATAGGTTCATAGACATCAGCTGCATGTATCTGAAGGGGTTCATCGGCTGTGCCCCGTACTCTCCGTCTTGAGCGAGGCTGGCGATAAGTCTGTCGGCTTCTCGATTAAAACCAGCGTAGAATAAGGGCCATTTCCGAGGTTGGACAGAGGCAATTCCGGCCAGCCGTTGTTGCTTGAAATTATCATCGAGGGAATGGGTTCCAAGGTCGTATCCTTGAGATGATCAGCCACAAAAGATGAGCAGGCCAGTCTTGCTTACCGACGTATTGCTCAAACATATATTGTCTCGGCCTATCCGAAGTTTTACGTGCATTTGTAACAAATATTTCTCTGATGGCGGCAAATGTATTGGCGACCACAACTCGAATCTGGCCATATTTCATCTGAAAGATGGGTGCATCATGCTTCTTTGCCCAAGATGCCCAGAGCGCCCCATCGTTGACGCTGCTCACTCCGGCATGCAGATGGAGATGACCAAGGAATGGCCTCGCCCCAGGAATCTCAGGAATACCATCAATCTTCGGGATGTTCGTCCAGTAGGCATACTATATGTAGTTAATTTGATTTTCTCTGGACTCAATCGCGGGTAGCGATAACCTTACCCTATACGATACTACCAAAAGCCATATCACCAAAATAGGTCCTGCCAATGTGGTAAGATCTCGGTTCAGAGCTACGCCAAGGAAGGGTGTTGCATCTGCCACAGATGCCATCACTGGATACGAGGTCTGTCCGTAGGAGCTGTGATTCGGAGGAGTTTTTTCACACTGCTCATAAAGACGAGAGCAGGCAACCTCGGCCTGGTTTTGACAATCTCATAGTTACTGACTTATAATCATGGATCTACCACGCTAATCAGCAGTCACGACCGTTGCCATGTTTTCCGGCGGGATAGAGCGATAGGATATCATGGGAGAGATCCAATACGCCTAACTCCGCCTAGACTTGCTCTGATTAGCAGGTGTATTTCCCGGGGTGATACCCGTGTAGGAAAACAAGGACAGGTCAAATCACCTTATCAATCGAGTCATTCGAAAAGATGATACAGTCTTGCTGATAGACATCAGAAGCCTCTACCACCAACAAACACAGCGCGGCATCACCTTCATCATGAAACCGGGCACGACATATTCCTACTTCCAGTTCCCAAGTCAACTAGGTCAACACGATCGATCTAGAGTCATTTTCGAAATCTGCCAAAGTCCACAGCCTCAGTTGTTGCGCTTGGCTCATACCAGCGAGTTGCATCGCAAGATCATTCATCGCCGTGACCATATGAGTTGCCTCTCTTGCGAGATTAACTGCTTTGGAGGTGTGGCTAGCTCGTTCTGTCTCTGTGCCGTTCACCTGCGTTACGAGATTGTGCAAGTCGTTCTTGAGACGTTCGAGTTTGTTGAAAAGAATCACCAGGTCTGCCACGTATCCATCCGTGAGGCCGAGGACAAAGGTCTCGCCTACAATTTCAAGCATCTGGTCCTGCTCGGCCTTATATCTACTTTGAATCCCATAATCTACCAAAGAAGGAGCACATATCTTGCAATGCAACCGCAACCATCTGACCAGAAGTCGATCTTCCCTAGTGGCAGTCACTCTCTATATCTGGGATCTGTTAAGAATCCACCAATCCCTTGATCTACTTCTTTGACCTTTTCTGGACTCCAGCTGTCAGGGGGAGGGAAGATCCTACGGCCGCCGGCGGAACAAAGTAGGCAATGTAATGCCTGAACAGAAGATCTCAGGGGTCGTCCCACCCCGTGTCGCCACGTTTAGGTCTTGCTCGGGGAGAAGGACGACGTATAGGAGAATTCCAGGACGAATGCTAGTACTATGGATGAATAAGAATAATCAACCCTTCCGAGCGCTCTCTTCTAGATCGTACTCTTCTACATGTTCAACAGTCGAAGGCGCGGCCGCCTTAGCATCAACATCAATTTCGCCGATATGATTCGTGGCGAGGGTGTCTCCAAAGAGCTCTGCAATCTCCTCTATGGATTTGCCCGACTAATCAAAGAGTTAGCATGTTGGAAAATGTAGGACTGGGACGAGAGACTTGCAGTTTCTGGGAGGAAGAAAAAGTAGATTATAGCGGCGGCACAGTTGGTCGCAATGAAGAGAGAGTAGTACCTGTACATAAAACGTTAGTTCATCGCGATGTTGAAGCGGGATAGGGTGATATTCTGACCTCCAGCCGACATGGGCAAGAGCAATGGGGGTGATCTGTGAGAGGACAATAGCCACAACAGCTTTGACAAACACGGCGAACGCCAACCCTTTGGATCGGAGGAAGAAAGGAAAGAGCTCGCTAGGGACTACCCAGATCTGGAGCACGGGTGTTAGTGTCTCATCTCGGAATACAGCAGGAAGAGGGATCTCAGTGAGACATGCCATTGAGTTGAAGAAGATGGCGTACGACATTGAGTATAAGAAGATGAAGGCGATGGCGGCTCGAGCACCTGTTTGATTCTCGTTCGATGTCGAGCCATACTGGGAACTCAGTGCCATGCAGATGCTGATCATGCAGGACAAAACAAGGGATCCGGACCATAAGGTCGTTGTGCGCGGCCATCGGTCAGCAACAACTGTAAGGTAGATGACCTGGCCAATGACTCCCATCATCCCGTAGGCACCGCTAATAAGGAGAGATGTCTTCCCGGTGAAACCCACTGCGGCATAGAAGATGTTTTGAAAGTTCTGGATGACTGACGAACCACTCAACTGACCCATGGCAATAATAAAAGCCGCTGTGAGCGTTCGTCGAACATACTGCCTGGAGAACATCTTGGATAGGGCAACCAGCCAGTTCATGTTTCCTTGTGCTCGTTCGAGATTTATTTGTTCTCTGATCTGGACGAGTTCTTGGTTTGCCAAATAGTTGCTATCACCGCCGTGGAGCCTCTGCAGAACCTGTCTTGCTTCGTCTGCTCGATCTTGCTGGACGAGCCAGCGCGGGGTGAATGGGATGAAGAAGATGGCGCCCATAAGGAAGACAGGGACTGGAAGCTGCATGGCCAGTGGGATGCGCCACTGGGCATCACCCGAAGCAAAGGAACCAGCGTATCCAACCCAATTGGCAAGTGCAAAGCCAATTGAGATCAGCATTCCCTGCAGACCCACGAGAAAGCCTCGAGTTTTCGGCGGAGAGACCTCGGCGAGATAGATGGGCACAATACTGAGAATCTGGCCGCAGCCCATCCCGGCAATCAGACGCCCGGCAATCATCATGCCGACGTTGACGGCAGCACATTGAAGAATGGCACCCACAACGGCTGAAGCGCGAGTTAATGGGTGATTCTGGTCGTAGTCATGGCGGTCGACTTACTCAAAAAGGCTGCCACGAATATCGTATACTTCCGACTGATTTTGTCTGCCATGAAGCCTGTCGAGAGGCCTCCCACCGACTGACCGGCATTATAGACCGAGACAATAGCACCTTTTCCTCCGTGTTAGATTTGGTTTCTTCTTGAGGGCCAGACACAAGACGACTTGCCAGACAAGGCCGGATTCGACATAGATGGACCATACATGTACACCTTGAAGGTGTCATGTCCCAAAGTTGTGGCGACGATCCCTGCAGCACGCGGTCAGGCTTTTTGATCACGATCTTGCCCAAGGAGCTCTTACCAGAGTCAAATCCATAGATCATACCGCCGAGGGCGGCGACCACGGCGACAAGGAAAATAAGATAGTTTGCCATCCTGTAAGCGAGATGTGGTATTAGCAAGGATGCTGTGCAGACCTGAAGAGACAATGATATGGATCATAGCAAGATATGTTCTGTAGGTTTTATATATTGTTTGCCCAACCCCGAGCTTAAATCTTCAGAGCTGGTGACCCCCAAGCTACTAGTACATATGACTAGGAGAGCAAGCGGGGATGGGTTAGGGGGTCCCCGGACCCCAGGAAGCGAGGTCGCATCAGCCCTCGCGGAACGCGTCTCTGCACTCGGTTGAGATCAACCAGGTATCCACCAGGGATCCGCTTCGCTCTGCACTCCGCCGAACTCTTCTGTCTCGTTGGGAGAAGAAAATCAAATACGAAATACCAAGGCCAACGCAAGAAAGAAGAACCCACACCCCATGGGCCCGACTCTCCAGTCAGCGTTCCCCGCATGCCCCCACCTTTCAGAGGTCAGTTTCGGGGCAATGGGCCCAGTCGCGCACTAGTCAGCGCCTTCGGTCAATCTAGAAGCGCAATCTTCTGGTTTGCGGCCCAACAATGCGCCGAAGCGCCCAGTCTGCAGCCATGGCATTGTCAAGTACATAGTCCGAGACTCATAATACTTTAGCCACACCCTCAGGATCCCAGTACTTGCCCTGGAGACAAAGTAAACTTTTCGGACCTTTTTCTCTGGCAGCCAAGGATGACTGCCCCAACACCATCACCTGTCACCTTCGAGCATCACCATAGTAGCCTAGGAATAGGCTGCTCTAGGCCCAGACTTTCCTGGAAGTTTTTGTATGGCGACAAGACTGCAAAAGGATGGATTCAAACAGGCTACGAGCTAGAGGTCAAGCCTTCCACAACGGGAAACCCAACATCCTACCCTATCAAAAGTGATCAATCAACCCTGGTTGCATGGCCGGGCGAACATCTAAAGAGTCGAACCTCGGCAACTGTAAGAGTTCGGTGCTTTGGGAAGTCGTCAGAGACTCCGTCTCAAGAACAAAGTACCCCGTGGTCGGAACCCTCTACAGTTGAAACCGGCCTTCTGGAAAGGAGTGATTGGACCGCCAGTTTCATTGCGTCCACCTTGAGTACGGATTGCCACGGAACCCTCAGGCCTGTTCGATTCTGGAAAAGTGTCGATTTGGAAAACACACCCACACTCGCACGTGCAAGACTTTACATCACCGCGTTGGGTGTGTTCAATGTCTATATCAACGGGCAGCTCGCGAGCGACGAATGCATGGCACCCGGGTGGACTAGTTACAAGCATCGCCTGAACTACCGAGTACTTGATGTGTCTGCTCTTCTGGTGCCCAACGGGAGAAATGTCGTTGGTGTCGAGGTCGCAGAGGGCTGGTATGCTGGACGACTAGGCTTCAAAGGCGGTAAGAGATTTTATTACGGAGAGGACCTTGCGGTACTCGCACAGCTGGAAATCGGCTTCAGCGACTCATCTACTCAGACAGTGGTGTCTGATGAAACTTGGAATTGTTACATGAGCGCTCTACAATCCAGTGGGATATATGATGGGGAAGTTTACGACCATCGCGAGGAGACTGAGTGGACGGATACAGAGATTGCATTGAAAGCAAACACTAGCTGCAAGGTCAGGTCCATATCATGGCCATCATCACAGCTTGTCTTACCTGACGCTCCACCTGTCCGAGTAATCGAAAGCAGAGCGCCGGAGAACATCTTCCACAGCAAAAGCGGCAAAGTCATCATTGATTTTGGACAGAATCTGGTCGGAAAATTGCTGGTCAAGTCGTTACAGCTGCCAGCCGGTCATGAAGTGATATTCAAGCATGCCGAAGTAATGGAGCATGGTGAATTGGGTACCAGACCCCTCCGAGGTGCCAAAGCCAGAGACATCATCATTGGGTCTGGTGGAGTGATGAAGGACTGGACACCGAAATATACTTTCCACGGATTCCGCTACGTGCAAATCGAAGGCTGGCCCGGAGTCCCGGACAAGAGCGAGATCTCGGCGTTGGTGATGCACAGTGATATGAAGCGACGAGGTTATTTTCATTGTTCCAACGCATCGGTCAACCGACTCCACCAAAACGTTGTATGGTCCATGAAAGGCAATTTTCTCTCAATTCCTACAGATTGTCCACAGAGAGACGAACGGCTGGGATGGACTGGTGACATACAGGTGTTCTCTTCCACCGCGTTGTTCTTGTATGATTCCGTGGGTCTCCTCGGCAATTGGATGGAGGATGTCGCCGCCGAGCAGCTGGAAGAAGGGAAAGGTGGGATCCCACCACTTGTTGTTCCAGACGTGTTACCCCCAAATTGGCCGCATATGCCACAGGCGGTCTGGGACGATGTGGTCGTCTTGACTCCGGAGACTCTGTTTGACTACAGCGCGGATAAGGCTATCCTCCAACGACAGTTTGCAAGCATGCGAGCTTGGCTGGATGAGGGCATCGACCGTGCTGCCGATGGACTGTGGAACAACGACAGGTGGCAATTGGCCGACTGGTTGGATCCAGCTGCGCCGTCAGATGATCCGGGAGCTGCTCGCACTGACAATATCATGGTTGCAAATGCATACCTAATCCGTGTGACTGAAGCATTCTCACGCATTTGTGGATTATTGGGTAAGGATGATCTTGCCAGGACGCACGCCGAAGATGCCGCGCGACTCAAAGCAAGGTTCCAATACAAATACATCACTGCAGAAGGAAATCTGATGTCATGTTCCCAGACCGGTATATCACTTGCCATCCAAGGTGGACTGTACAAAAATCAAGGTCAACTTCAAGTTGCGGCTGCCAGTCTCGACAAGCTCGTCCGCTATGGAAGATTCCGTATTGCCACCGGATTCGCGGGTACACCGGTCATTACGCATGCCTTAACGGCGGCTGGATATCCTCAGCTTGCATACCGAATGCTCCTGGAGAAGAAGTGCCCATCGTGGATGTATCCCGTGACGATGGGTGCCACAACCATTTGGGAGCGCTGGGACTCGATGTTGCCGAACGGGGATATTAATCCCGGGCAGATGACAAGTTTCAACCATTATGCGCTCGGAGCTGTAGCGGACTGGTTGCATACTACTGTCGGAGGCATCATGCCATTGGACCCCGGCTGGAAGGTGATTGGCGTCAGGCCTATCCCGGGTGGAAACCTCACCAGTGCAGATGTGAGCTTTGACGGTCCGTTCGGCCAAGTTGCCTGCTCCTGGCAATGGAAGCCTGAGAATGGGCGGTTCAATATGGTCCTGAGGGTCCCCCCAAACTCAACTGCAGTCGTTACCCTTCCTTCGGAAACAACGCCACGAGCTCTGTCGGTGGAAGAGGAAGGTCCGCGTTGTGTGGTGGGCTCCGGTGTGCATGAGTTTTCTTGCGACTTTGATGCTGGGCAATGGCCACCCAACATGTTGGTGGCGTCGAACCAGTCTGTGCCCCCTGATGAGATCGCCACTTAAAAGTTGATAGGAGTAGATACGATCAAAACTCCCACTGTTCAACGAAAGTAAGATTATCCTACTTCGCTTCGCTCAGTAGGTCTTATAACTCCTAATACTATATTGAACCCAACGATGCCTATCGTGACCAAACCTTATATAATATAAGGGCTACGGCTAGGAGATAGCAATCCTTTAACAGGATTAAGTATGAATAGAAGATAATAAAAGTTTCACAATATTAAGGTTGCTGTGTACTAGACCGGGAGTATATGAACCTCTCAAAGTACTGTATATCGATCTGTCTATCGACGAGCCTCACACTAGGTCCTAAATCTAACCTGCCAGCCCGATATCCCTCTAGTAAGCACAGAGTCCTTCTGGCGCCATCAATACATCTCGTATCGCCAGTTCAAACCCACCATCTCCTCAGTTACACCACCACGGATAACCTTGGCAATCTGCTGTGGATCTCCTGAATCAAGTCGTCTGTTTTCGCGCAAAACCAGCCAGCGGTAGAAGGTGATCGTGCCCGCAAACAAGAAGGCGCAGGCCATTAGCGTGCCGAACGCCGCATAGAAGTGTGGAGCTTGGTAGTATAGGTATGAGGCCCAAATGTTGGACGTACCTCCGATGGCATTAACCAGCGCCGAGGCGGCGGCCCGCTTCGAGATTGGTCGTGCGAGATGAAGACTGATCGTCTTGTACATGAGGATTTGCGGGCCTACCGACGAAAATGGAAGAATCATCATCGAGAAGTACCGCGCCCCAACATTGGTCGTGGCCATGGGAATGATGTACATGGTTATCGCGATCGAGATGCAGCCGAGGATGATTGGATAGACCGTGTTCTTGCGATCGGACCATAAGGTGATCCCGTAGTAGACAAAGCCCGCCAGAACGTATGGCGGTGCAGTCAGCAGCAAGCTGTCGGTTGATCCATAGCCGAGGGAATTGATGAGCGTGGGAAAGTAGTTAGCGATCGAGCCCTGGGCCTGGGACAACATGTTGCAAATGATAAGCAGAATCAGCTTGGGATCCGACAGCGCTTTAGCAAACCCACGCAGTACGCTTTCTCTTTCGGACCCCTCTGCTGCACCGGACTCGGACTCGATTCGCCACACGGCAAGGTCACGCTCCCGCTGAGAGAGGATGCGACTGTTGTGGGGGAACTCAGGCATAAGAAAGGCAGAGATGGTTCCAATACCGACGGTAGCGCTACCTTCGACGATGAACAACCACCTCCACCCAGCGATTCCGTGGGTGCCATCGAGCTTGCCGATGGCCGCGGCAAAGAGACCACCGAAAGCATTGCCCACCTGTTGAGCAATATACAGGAACCCAATTCGCTTCCCGAGTTCGTGTTTGGTATACCAGGCGGATAGGAAGTAGATCGCCCCGGGGAAGAAGACTGCTTCGACAATGCCAAGAATGGTCCGAACAGCGAGGAGTTGGCCATAGTTATGCACCGCCGCCGTAGCACCCGAGATGGCGCCCCAAATGATGACTGCGACACAGATGTACATTCCTGGGCGAGAGATCTTGGTGATGAGGAGGTTGCTGGGGATCTGAAAAGGCAGGTACCCGACAAAGAGGATCGAAACCGCCGTGGCAAATTGCTCTGTGGTTATGTCGAGATCGGTTGTGATTCCCTGGAGCTTGGCCGCTGCCAGATTTTGTCGGTCAATGTAGTTCAAGATATACAAGATGCCGATGGTCGGTAGGATGACGAGATCAATCTTGCGGACCAGTTTCCGCTGAAGGCTCCGAATCTCAGCCTCATCGAGATCACGAAGCGCTTCGGGCATGGGCCTGGCTACCATGTCAAGTGGCTCGATTTTCCCTTCATGCGAAGAAACATTGTCCTCCGCAACGCCTGAAAAGTTGCCTTTGTGGGAATCCAGGGTGATGATTCCGTTCTCCTCGCCAGAATGTTTGGTAGTAGCCATTGCGGCGATCGAGACTTGTGACAATTGAAAGGGCCCCGATTGTTTACAGGGGCTGAAGAGCAGAGTGACTGATGTTCAAAATCGTACCCTCATTTTGTCAAGTCTGAGGGTCAGTACTTATAACTGTGCATCACTCACAGCCATACTAAATGGTATCGGGTTGGAGATAAGGCATGAGCGAGAGGAGCTCACCAGTCTTATCACGCCCATAAGGCTGTAAGGCCACATGTGGAAGCGGACGCGGCTGCGGCGAGGGTTAACTTGTTGTGCACGGAGTTGAGATATGGACGTGCCGGAACGTCCCTTGGCACCTTGATATGAGCGAGCCCTGATTGGACAACTCACCGCCTAATAATCAACCAACACGAACTGGGATTCCGAGATACAGGGAGGATCATGCACATCGTATGGGAGGAGCTCCTCCCGGTGAAGCAGTCCGCCTCCACTTTGGCCAATTTCATGCCCAGCGCTCCTCCCGGACAATCCTTGTGGGGAAAATGCTGAATACTTGGGTGTTAAAAACCATTCGAATGGGTGGGATGTGGTCCATGAGGCAATGTAGACCAAATGGCCTACTTCAACGCAGCCCTCGACTACTTCCTTCAACAGCTTCAAGTCTCATTCTTTGATCACGCCTCACTTTATTAGCAGTTCCATTATTTACGACAGTATGGCGAAACACACAGTCACCTATCCCACACCTCACACAACCGATGTGCAGAATCCTCGACTGAGAATACTCAACAAACTACGGAATGGACAGTATCCAGTCATGACATTTATGGCACTGCCATCTGTTCGAATGGCCCAGATTGTGGCTTTAACCGGAGTCGACGGCATTATAATTGATTGCGAGCATGGCCATATTGGAGACGATGCCATGCACAACTCCGTCGCAGCCATATCTGCATTGGGAGTGTCACCCATCATTCGCGTCCGCGGCCCAGCGCACGACATCGTGAAACGTGCCCTCGATACGGGTGCGCACGGCATCATGGTTCCTCAGATAAATACCGCTGAAGAGGCCCGGCAGGTGGTGGCCTCATCCAAGTTCCCCCCACAAGGCGTGCGCGGTCAAGGCTCAGCTTTCCCTGCCATCGCCCACGGTCTTAGCACGCCAGAATACATGAAATCCGCCAACGAGACCATCTTGACCATGATCCAGATTGAGACACAGGAGGGTGTTGAGAATGTCAATGAGATAGCTGCCGTACCCGGCGTCGATCTCGTCTTCATAGGACCCAACGACCTTGCACAATCTCTCCTCGGATATGTACCTGCGAGAGGAGACGAGCAAGAGTTTGTCAACGGGATTGACAAGATCATTGCGGCAGGCCGAAAGAACGGAAAATGGGTCGGACGTATGGTTAATGATGGTGCGCTGGCGAAGGAGGCCAGAAAGAGGTATGACACAGTGGCTATGACGGGTGACACGAAGGCCATTCAGAATTGGTATATAGCCGAACTCGGAATTGCTCGATCATGAGACAACTACAAAGTTGAACCCATTTCCATGGTTTCATGTCAGTGGATCTGGCTTCAGATTAAGGAATAAGAGCGGAATATATATGGTCAAGCTACAAATAGCCCTGCCTTTGGTGCAGCGATGAGGACATAAAATTCCTAAATATATTCGCTGAACATAACAGAGTCGGGTCTACTGGAATACTCCAAGCTTGGGTAAGATGGCTATACGCGTGTGTCTCTGACTGCTCTTCGCTTGTCAGTATGTGGCCCTCTACTGGAATATGTTGAGATGTTTCCGAAAGTCACAATATCTCGTATCATAAACCATCAATTCGCAATAAAGACTGGTCTCTTGTATTGTAGGTTTCTACTTGAATTGATCGGTATGCTTGTCTACCTCCCAAAACTGCCTCAAAGATTCCAGCATTTTGAACAATCTATTTGCCCTGTGGCTGAAGCGACTATGGACCCCTTTGCAACGTCCCAGTTATTCTTTGATTTGTATGCCTCGAGTCCGTTTCATGCCTGTGCAATGCATTCAATTTCAATGACGGTACCATCACCAGGAGGAAGTGCCTGCAAACACGTTCGCGATGGCATCGGCTTCGGCAAGAAATCTATGTATACCTTGTTCATTGAAGCGAAGTCCTTCATGTCGGCGAGGTATACATTGTACTTGACAACCTTCTCAAGGGACGATCCAGCAAGCTCAAGAATTTCTTTCAGGTTCTGCAAGACTGTTCTCTGATGTCCGCCTCAGTGGATGTGTCCGATAACGCCAACTTCTCTCAGAGATCAGACTTACTGTTGCCTGCTCGATTTCTCCTGTTGCTGTTTGGCCTGCACAGAACACGAGACCGGGAACCTTTACAGCCGGACCTGTTACCCATCAGTGACTGACTACCTTGACCATTGGTTTGGTCTGCCTCTTAAGAAAACACTCACAGTTGTGTGGCTTAGGGGGAAATTTCTCGCTGGAAATGAGTTCTCTCGACATGGCCACAGGCTCAATGGGACGTGAAAATGGCCAAGAGAATCCCTAGTATATCGAAAGAAGTTGGACATGCAGAAAGTGGCTGGAAGTGCAAATGACAGTTTGAAATAGTGCAGTAGGCTTTCTCAACCATGTGGTCTCTTTACAATTCACTGGAGTAACGCCAAGTGCTTATCGGGCGTGACATGTGGCGATCAACCCATCTCCAGATACGCAGATCGATGGTGGGAGGAGCTCCTCCCGAGTGGAGATTGGGAGCTCCTCCCATACTTTCACTCAGCCCCATGCCCAGCACGCGGAGCTCACTCATTCGGAATAACAACGAGATTCGTGCTGGTAGGATGTGTTCTGGTGCGATAAGACACACATATCCTTTGGGATGGAGGAGCAGGAGGAGCAGGAGGAGTTCTCTCAGTAACGGGATGATCCATATCAGAGGAGAGATCTGGCACTAAGTATCAACACCCACCGACCATATTAGGCGGCCAGACATAGAACGTGAGCATGGCACATTGATTCTTGTTATGGTGACAATGGAGCTCATCCGGTGATCGGAGGCAAATAGTCCAGAAAACACAACGACTTTATATTCCACATATTACTATATATTATCTGGAGAGGTGTGAAACCTAACGTCTCCAGAAGGGTACATTCACTCAAGCAGACACTTATTTCTTGCAAACATCAAAGCATGGCACCTGCGGCTCCCTTCAATCCACCCGCAGCTGACCTCCCTGGGAAGCCCTTTGTTCCAGAATGGGTTCCACCACCTGTCACCAAGGAGAAGCACAATTTTGCAAGCCTTACATCGATTGACTTGTCCTTGCTTGATTCAGATGACCCCGCTGTTGTTGACGACCTGATCAAGCAGGTCAAAAGGGGCATTCGCGAGGATGGTTTCCTTTTCCTCGAAAACTATGGTGTCTCATTAGGGCAGGTGAGAATCAGCTCCAGAAGTTTCGAATGCACCGGGATTGATGTTAATGTTTCTCGATTTAGCTGCACCGTCAATTTGCTATTGCCCAGTATCTGTACAACAACATCAGTGAAGAGGACAAGGAACGGCTTCTGTTCGATCCTGACACGGGCAAGTGGTCTGGTTACAAACATCCGTATGGATTCAAGGTGAGATGAAACGGTGCCTGCATGACTTAACCTCTCCTAACTCCAACCGTACAGCGTCACCGCGGCATTCCTGATGGCATCGAGCAATTCAACTTCTATCCCCGGGAATGGCAAAATATGGACCGAATCCCCAGTTGTCTACACCCTTTGATGGACGAGATTGAGGCCTTTTGCAACTACCTGACAAGGTCAGTCAACCGTCGACTGCTCACGCTCTTCTCTCGCGTTCTCGAGTTGCCCGACGACTACTTATGGGACAACGTTCAATCACGCGGCAGTCCAACCGGCGAAGGATATTTTCGCCATGCACTTTTCAGACCCGTCCAAAAGGAAACACAAGACGCATCCAAGGGCCTCCGCATGCACGGTCACACCGACTTTGGCTTAACAACCTTGCTCTTCTCCGTGCCCATTTCGTGTCTCCAAATCTGGGGCCGTGACGAACGGTGGTATTATGTACCTTATAAGCCTGGGGCACTTGTCATCAACATCGGTGACACCCTGGAGATCGTTTCTGGTGGTCATTTCAAGGCTACTCGCCATCGAGTCTACCAACCACCGGCCGATCAGTTACAGTCAGAGCGTCTCTCCTTGGTGCTGTTCAACAGTTCCGTCGGCGATTTGCGTATGGAGCCTGCAAAGGGTGAGTGAAGTAATCATTACGGATCATAAACGCGTGTGCTGATATATTAAGCCTCACCGCTTATCCAACGAGAAGGCTGTGTCGAGGACCAAGGAGTCTACAGTGAGTTCAGGAAGCGCACACTCCAGGGCCAAATTGTACCTACCAATCGTGAATGGCGTGAGATCCAGATCGCCACGGCTACAGACCCGACCGATACGGTACGCAATCGAATTGGCGCGGATCAAGTTCTGGTCAACGGCAAGCTCATGCAACAACGAGAGTACATGGGTCTCAAAGTTGTTCTCCCGGTGTAAAAAAGGCGGTGCATTCTTTATGAGAGATGTCTGGCGGTCGATGAGCACGGGTTGTTATGGCGTCTTGGGGGTTCTCCATGGGATGTTTGCCAGGTCTTCGTGGTAGGAGAATGATCGCCCTGAGTTGGCGCTTGCATCTCTGACTCTAACGGAAGCTCCAAAATCTCGATTACTAGGGCGCTTCGGCTATTAAGCTTCCCATTGCCGTCATACACTCCATAAAATCCTGAGCTCATCCGTGAGATTCTCCAGAAAGCTGGGAGCTGTATATTTGGGGAAGAATTTAGCAAATCTTGTATCTTTGAATTCAATCCTATCTATCTCCGGGACGAGGAGAAGTAAAATACTTATGTAAAGAGTTGCCACAACATTACATATTCCGGCGAGTCGGCGATTGAAGCCAGATCTTATGATAACGGAAATACCCACCCGGTTTCGGCCATACAGTAGGAAGGGACGTATTGTATGGGGTGGCCAATGGGATCCGTCCATATCCCTTATCTCACAGCTCTCCACTTCGTTTATCTCGACTTGTATCTGTTGTATTTACAGTGCACCCTCGCTGTCGTTCGCGTTCCTCGACTTCTCAAACATCGCCGTTATAGAGGCAAAGTGGTCGCTTTTACGCCAGCCATGTCTGTCGCTATCGCCATTCCCTCCAGCATCAGCATGGATATGACTTATCAGCCATTCCAATGCCAGGTCTGTCATGTCCGTTTCACGCGCAATGAGAACCTCAAACGTCATACAGCGCTGCATTCACGCTCACCTGAGGACGCCACGCTTCGGTGCGAGTATTGCGCGACGACCTTCTCGCGCCCCGACCTGCGGCGTCGGCATATGAAGAAATTGCACGCACTGCACGACGAGGGACGAGCTGCTAAGAGACGTCGGCGTGAGCCATCGGTACCTACGCCAGAGTCGAATGCAACAGGGTCGCAATCGCCCCGAAGAGAGATTCGGCTGTTTGAATCGGCTGCAGAAGACCATCATAGTTGGATTCGCCAACAGTCAAGATCGCCCAGCTCACGGTATGGGCAATCTCAAGTCGAGCAGGATCGCCAACGCCACCACGACAACGAGACTGTTGGGAGCAGCGACACTACCAATGGCGATGGAGGCGGATCTCAAGTTGAAGCAGCCACGTTACCACAGATCAGCACGTCGATACACGTCGGCCACCATATCCCAGATGCGAATGACATAGAGCAGAGCCTCCTTTTGGGTGCATCCCTTCTCAGCCCTTCGAATCACCTCGGCACCTCGACCCATTCTGGGATGACTTTGCCATCTCGTGCATACAGTGCGAATCAGCTCAGCAGTGACTTCAATCCCCGGACTCTGGACAGCTTGTCGTCGAAGGATCTACGGTCGCGGCCTCTATGGGATGATTGGTTTCCTTCTTCCTGGCAGATCGCGCGAGGTGTAGATCTCTACTTCCGCCACATCTCACCCTATGTCCCCTTTTTACACCAACCGACATTCGACGTCGCTCAGACAGCCGACTACTTGGTTCTGAGCATGCTGAGCCTCGCGTATCAACATGGTGAGGATCCAGACTCCGGCGATGCAACAAATTCGGGTGTGAGTCTCTCTGTGCGTTGCTTTCACCGCGCTCGTGTCTTGGTCGACTCAAGGGAAGAGAAGGTAGATGATTGGACACGCGGTCTCACCATGACACGAGCGTACCTGCTACTTCAACTATGTGCCATGTTGTACCTCTGTGGCGAAAATTCGGCATATGGCCTTCGAATGCATTCTAAAATGATTTTCCTTGCGCGCTCAGAACGACTGATGCAGCCACTCCCACCGAAGTCTGGGGCAACCGAAGATCTAGAGTCGTTGTGGCGGGAATTCGTCAAGGTCGAGTCCTATAAGCGGACACTCTTTGCCATGCATCAGATTGACGCACTTTGGTACCAACTCTTGTCCATTCCCCGCTCGCTCTCGCATTTGGAATTCAAGCATGAGCTGCCTTGCCCAGACAACTGTTGGACAGCAACATCGGCAGCACAGTGGGCGCATAGATGTTTGCTGAATGGGCAGTCTGGACCCCCCGTGCAGTATGGAGACGCTGTGCGCCGCTTTCTCTCCGACGACCTGGATATCGACTGCCTTCCAGCCTTTGACCCGTACGGCGCGGTCAACATCGCGCAGTTCTTGATTTCCAGCGCCCGCGAGATCACCGGCTGGTCAACGATGACGGGAAGGCTCTGCATTGAGAGGTTCGAGCCACTGAGGTCGTCACTGGAAGCTCTCCGGCCTCTTATCCGGCATGACGATGCAACAGTTACATCGACGCACCCGGCGTTGTGCGAGGCAACTTGGGAGATGGCTATGATTGAGCTACTGATGTGGTCGCCGGCACACACTGGTGGTATCGTGGGTGGAAGTATAGATGCAGTGTTGGAACATTCGACACACCTAACACCTTCGTGGGAATTCCTGGTCGAAACGAACACTGCAAAGACAATTCAACCACACGTCGACTGGTTTTTGTGTTATCTCGACGCTACGCTGACACCAGACTCAGAGCCCCCGTGGGTTGCGGTGTACGCCTATAGGGCATTCTTGATAGCCTGGCAATTGGTCCGTGGCGGGTCATTAGGCGCTATGCAAGTTGTGGGTGTGGAGGACGGCGACATCGACGGGGCCATGCTATGGGCACGGAAGGTATTTAAGCGCAGACAGCGCCTACAGCTTGGCAAGCTTATCGTGTCATGTTTAGATATACTGAGCAAATAAGCATAATACTGTCTGTTAGTGGTGCCAAAGATATACTATAAGGTGTTAGGATTCATGCACGATCAGGGACGCATGACATCCAACCATACTTACTAGGAAGGATTGCCGAAGGTCATGGGATATGAGATCACGTGATATCACGTGATTCCCAGAAGAGGCAATCTCAGAATGCACTGCTGTATTGTTGCACTGGGGCAGAGCAGCAGAGCAACAGAGCGCTACGAGTCTCATATGTCTATATAGTCTTCCATCTTCCATAGCAGTTCATAGTCTCTCGTACTCAACTTCGTTCACAAGCTAGACGTTACCATCGCGTTGATAGCTTTCGTTCTGACTTACCCTGACCATCATTGACACGGTGTTTGCACCGCATCCACCATACAAATTGTATAACCCTACGCCAATTAGGAGATTCGTAAACATACTATGTTTCCGTCACCCGCGTCCCCTAGGACGTCGGGAAACATAGTGTGTTTCTAGGATCTACCAATCAGAGTGCGGCCTATCGGATCTTCAATACATGAATGTATTTCATTGGTGGAGACGCGACGCCCGACGTATTCGAGTTACCACTTACTGCCCGTAGATTCGCGACAATAGCGATAGATTATATACGCATCGTCTTGTCTTAATGAGGCTGATCGATCGGCGTCTCATATACACTCGCCTTCGACATAGTTATTAGGATGCTAAATTAATGGGGTCGCGATGCCATATACGCCTACGGTACGTATACTATACCCACCGAGCGCTAAGAGTGTCATAGGTCGTCGGGACCAACCTAGCGACACCATCCCAGAGAAAATGGATTCTAGTACTCGCGATACCAAAATCCGACATTAAAACTCTAGTAGTAATAAC